>NC_063173.1:0-695000 GCF_023159225.1 Perognathus longimembris pacificus | reverse complement strand
GCACGGCTGTGGGGCGCACCTCGGGTGAGCAGCCGCTAGAGGGCGGCAGAGCCCGGCGGCCTTCCCCGTCCAGAGCTCGGCGCTTGCAAGGCCTGGAGTGCAAGGTGCGTCCAGGCCTCTCGGGCAGCCCCCGCTTTTCCTGTGAGGTCCTTGAGATCCGCGGGTGTGGGGTGAGGGTGGGGGTTGACAGTTTGTAAATGACCTGACTCCAAAAGGAAGGGGGTCTGTGGCTCGTGTAGGGGAGCCCCAGCCTGGAGCAACACAGCTAAGGGACAGCACCCAGGCGTGCAGGCCCCGGAACTCACAGACAGACAGACAGACACACACACACGCACACACAGACACACACACACACGCACACGCCATACAAATTCACACAGAGACGCCAAGAGACAACGGCTCCTGCCTGTAATCCTAACTACTGGGGAGGCTGAGCTCTGAGGATCATGGTTCAAAGCCAGCCCAGGAAAGAAAGTCCATTAGACTCTGACCTCCAATTAACCAGCAAAAAGCTTGAAGGAGACCGGTGGCTTAAGTGGTTCAGCACCCAGGCTATGAGTTCAAACCCCAGCATGCCCATGAATGCACGCACACGCACAGGAGGAACTATTAGTGGATTGTCCATCCAGTTTCCCACGGGGTGGCAGATCTATAGACAGCAGGAGGAAGGCTTACTCTGGATCCCAGCTGTGTGGTGTGGGGAAAATATCATACAGCTTAATTTGTGCCTTTTTTTCCCCTCATCTGTAAAACTAGCAATAGCATTTGTTAGTTTTAAGAAGACTGTTAAAAGGAATAAATGAACGCTAAATAAATGTTAACTTTTCTAGAAGTAGTACTGGGTTTGTATTCCACTTGCTAGACAGGCCCTCTTCCATCTGAGCCCCTCCTCCAGCTTAATCATTAAAATACACATGCGCAGAACTGCAGTTCTACACTAACACACTTATTTCTGGCAATCTATGCAAACTTTTGAAAACCATCATGAACCTTCTCTACCAATTCATTTTTTTCTTTTTGCTTTCTTCTTTCCTTCCCTTCTTCCTTCCTTCCTTCCCTTTTCTCTCCTTCCTTCCTTTCTTCCTTCCTTTTTCTGGTCCTGGGCTTGAACCCAGGGCATAGGCACTGCCTCTAAGCTTTTATGCTCAAGAGTAGTACTCTACCACTTGAGCCACATCTCCATTTCTAGCTTTTTTGGTGGTTAAGCGGAGATAAGAATTTCACAGACTTTGCTTCCCAGGCTGGCTTTGGACCTCAATCCCCAGATCGCACCCTCCTGAGTAGCCAGGAATATAGGCATGAGCCACCAGCACCACAATTTCCTGTTGTGTATGTGCCAGTACTGGGGCTTGAACTCAGGGCCTGGGTGCTGTCCCTTAGTTTTTTCACTTAAGACTGGTGCTTTAGCACTTGAGCCATAGCTCTTCTTCAGCATTTTTTTTTTTTGCCACTCCTGGGCTTGGACTCAGGGCCTGAGCACTGTCCCTGGCTTCTTTTTTGCTCAAGGCTAGTACTCTGCCACTTGAGCCACATACCACTTTCTGCCTTTTCTGTTTATGTGGTGCTGAGGAATCAAACCCAGGGTTTCACGCATGCTAGGCAAGCTCTCTACCGCCAAGCCACATTCCCAGCCCCCTTCTTCAGCGTTTTGGTGGTTAATTGGAGATAAGAGTCTCGAGGATTTTCCTGCCTGGACTGGCTTCAAATCTGAATCCTCAGATCTCAGCCTCCCGAGCAGCGAGGATGACAGGCGTGAGCCACCGGCACCTGGGTTTTGTTGTTTTGAGACAAGGTCTTAGTGGGTGGCCCAAGACACCCTGGCATCTCTCCTCCTCCTGTCCCAGCCTCCAGAGGGCTGGGCTTACAAACATGGGTGGCCACACCCAGGTCTTGCCAACCGAAATTTCATAATAATATAAAGGAAAAGATTATCGCTCGAGTTTAAAAGAAAACAAACCCTCCACAAAACAATTTAGTTGTTGGCTGATAAGTGACCGCCACTCACTGAGTCTTTGCCAAGTGTCAGATGTTTTCCTGTTTCATTTTTTTAGCATGTTTTCAACATCTCATTCCCACGAGCACTTGATGCAATCCGTGCTGCTGCTGTGGTGTGTGGAGAGGAGAGGTCGACCGCTGGGCCGGGGCAGGGGTGACGCTGCGATCCAGACTGTCTGGCTCCAGAGTCCGCGCTCCACCCTGTGCCCCCCTGCAACACTGGGTCTCCCCACAGAGAGGGCCGGGCCCTGGAGACCCGCCCGGGGGGGTGGGGGCCCTCCTTTGCAGCCGGGTCTCCCGGCAGCCCGCCTGCTCCCCTCTGCCTCTGAGCACCCTCTCCCACCAGCCAAGGCCCTAGGCCTCTGCGCCTCCCCCGGAAGGCTCTCTTCGAGCCCCCACCGCGTCCTCCCCGACCTGTCCTGGGTGCTCCCTCCCTCTCGCCTGCAGGCCCGGGCGCTGGCCACGTGGCGTGACCTGGTACAGGAATCTAGAATCCAGTTCCCCACACCGGGCTGTCAGCTTCCCGCTGGGGACCAGGACCCCGCGCGGCCAGCCGGAGCCCGAAGGCCAGTGGTCGGTTCCCACCGTCCATCCGCTGTGTGGGTGCCTCGAACAGAGAGGTGAAAGCACCATGCCTCACGCGTGTCGGGAGTGGTTCAGGCAATACGTGCGAGTCCTTCATACACAGCACGGGTTTCAGGAATGATGGCTTCTTCTTACTAAAAACCATGGCCATGTTATCATTTTCTCTGACTTAAAAAAGATAGCCAGATATGGTGCAGGTCGAGGCAGGATTGTGAGTTTGAAGTACACCCTGGCTACATTGCAAGGCCTTGTTTAAAAAAAGTGCTCTGGGAGCTGGGAATGTGACTTCGTGGTAGAGTGCTCGTCTCACATACATGAAGCCCTGGGTTCAATTCCCCAGCACCACATATATAGAAAAAGCCAGAAGTGGCGCTGTGGCTCAAGTGGTACAGTGCTAGCCTTGAGCAAAAAGAAGCCAGAGACAGTGCTCAGGCCCTGAGTTCAAGGCCCAGGACTGGCAAAAAAAAAAATGCTTTATAATCATAACATGACCTAATTAGCAGACTGAGAGGGAAAGCCCCAAAATTCAACAATGACCTTAAATATTTAAGATATATGCCCTTTGGAGCAGAAATTTCACTTATAGGAAATGACCTCACACATATATTCCTATATGTGAGGAAATTATCCATACCCAAGAATGTCCACTGTAGCAAAAGACTGGAGACCACTCTTAAGTTCCAGTGCTCGGGGATTACTTTAACGAGTTCTGGAGTGTCTCTTATGAAGTCATGATGAAGAGGAAGATGGCGCCGTGTGTAGTGGAGGAAAGCACTTTGTGAGTTTAAAAAGAAGAAAGAGCAGAGTAGTGTAGGAAATGTGACAGTTTGTGTAAAACCTGAAAAGCAAGGCTACACATAGGAGTGCTAATATATGCACTGTATGTGTCTGTAAGGAATTTCCAGAAAAGGCTCTCAGACTGGGCTTCAGAGCCACGGGAAGAATACAAACTTTTCACTTTAAAAGAAAAAAAATCAATACTAGGGTTTGAGCACAGGGCCTCACGCTTATTTAGCTTGCCTGCCCAGCTGCTGCTCTGCCACTTGAACCATACCTCCAGCTTTGCTGTTTGTCAGTTTAGTAGAGATGGAGTCTTAGGAACTTTTCTGGCCAGGCTGGTCTTGATCTGTGATCCTCCAGACTTCAGCTTCCTGAGTAGCTAGGATTACAGGTGTGCCACCAATACCCAGATCCATTGTATTTTTTTTTGCCAGTCCTGGGACTTGAACTCAGGGCCTGAGCACTGTGCCTGGCTTCTTTTTTGCTCAAGGCTAGCACTCTGCCACTTGAGCCACAGCACCACTTCTGGCCATTTTCTATATATGTGGTGCTGGGGAATCAAACCCAGGGCTTCATGTATACAAGGCAAGCACTCTTGCCACTAGGCCATATTCCCAGCCACGATCTGGACATTTTTGTCACAAGAATTCTTGCAGTGCAGATGAAGCTCTAGGCTAAAGTCCCAGAAATAGGATTGCTGGGTCAAGGAGTAAGTGCATTTATAGTTTTAGCTTCTTAATTTTGTTCTCCTGCTTCCTGACTAGCGTGCAAGCTTCTTAAGAGAGCAGATTTTTTTTCTCTTCTTTTGTCCGTTGTGGGTCTTGAACTCAGGACCTGGATGCTGCCCCTGAGTTTTTTTGCTCAAGGCTTGTGCTCGGCAAGTTAATTGGAGATGAGATTCTCACAGCCTTTCCTGCCCAGGCTGGCTTTGGACCTCCATGGCTAGATCTCAGTAGCCTGAGTAGCTAGGATTACAGGTGTGAGCCACCAGCCACTAGCTGAGAGCCGGAATTTTTATCCTTCTGTTCTTGCTGTGTCCGGTGCTCCACACAGCCTTACACGGAGCAGATGCTAAAAAATACGTGTTGACTGTGGAGATGACGCGATGAAATCCTCACAGCGTTTCCTGACGTGGCCGGCTTTGAACTGTGAGCCTCTTGAGTAACTTGGATGACAGGTGTGAGCCACTGGCCGCTGGCTCTTGGAGGTGGCTGGAGGCAGCAGACCCCTGTCTCCTCTCCGTTTCCTCCATAGACTCAGGGACGCACTCCAGGGCGGTCCTACCGCCCTTCCTCCACTTCCCTTGCTTCTCCCTGCACGGTGTTGCGAAATCCGTCTACCGGCCAGTGCGTGCCGTTTCCTATTGCCCTTCCTGGCTGTGGTTTCCCTGTCTCGGAAACTCGTCACCATCACCACAAACCTGAAGGCTTATCAGGTGGCAGAGAAGGTGGGACAATTTCCACAGAGGAAACGCTTTCGTAATGAGAACCGCCTGCCAGGCCTGAGCTTGGTGGTGCAATCAGAGACCTGATGAAAGCTGTTCCCCCTGTGGGGCACCCAGGAAGTCGGCACCCAGGCCTGGGGGGCCGGGGGGGGGCTTTACCTGCTCATCTTGAAGTCTTGGTTTGTAGTGCGGAGTGCGGTATATTCAAGATGGCCACCTGCTTCCTGTACTCAGGTACTGGTGGCTCGTGCCTTGATCCTAGCTACTCAGTGCTAGGTCTGTTCCCTCCTGGGCAAACCTGACATTCAGGAGGCTGAGATCTGAGGATCTGAGGTTTGAAGCCAGCTCTGGCAGACAAACCTCTGAGACTCTCATCTCCAATTAACCAGCAAAAAGCCAGAGTGGCTCAGTGGTACGGTGCCAGCCTTGAGCAGAAGAAGCTAAGGAGGGACAGAGCCTAGGCCCTGAGTTCAAGCCCCAGTACTGGAACACATCCACGAATGAAGTCGTCCACTTACTCCCCTGTTTCTGACCCTCTCAAAATTACCTGGTGAAAGCCAGGCAGCTGTAGCTCATGCCTGTAATTCTAGTGACTCAAGAGGTTGAAATATGAAGATACTGGTTCGGAAGAGGAGACTCATTCGTAGAATGAGTGGTAAGCCTGGTGAGAAAAGTCTGCAAGACTCTTACCTCAAATTAACCAGCAAAAACAAAAAGAAAGCGGAGCTGTGGCTCAAGAGGTAGAGCACTAGCCTTGAGCAAAAAAAAAAAGTTCAAGGCCAGCACCAGGCCCTGTGTTCAAGCCCCAGGAGGATTGACACACACAAAACTTACCTGATCGAGATTTAAGTCCTTAGCCAGGTGCCGTGGCTCATGCTTGTAATTCTTGCTACTTGAGCCTGAGATCTAAGGATTGTGGTTCGAAGCCAGTCTGAGCAGATAAAACTGAGACTCTTATCTCTAAATAACCAGAAAGAAAGCTTGAAATGGAGCTGTGGTTCAAGTGGTCGAGCACTAGTCTTCAGTGAAAGAGCTAAGCAAGAGTGTGAGGCCCTGAGTCCAAGCCCCAGACCTGGCACGCGCACTGACTCTTACACCTAGAGGCCCTGCGTCGGGCACTGGTGACCCCAGCTACTCCGGAGGCTGAGACCTGAGGGCGGGGACGCATCCCTGGCAGACAGATCTGAGAGACTCTCCAGTTCCCGCGCAAAAGGCCGTAGGGATTGGCAGAGCGCCAGCCTTGAATTAAAAAATGCAAGCAAGCGCTCAAGGCCCTGAGTTCAAGCCCTGCTTGGGCGGGGAGCACAGTGAAGAGGCTGACCCGAATCACGCTGTTCTCGCTTGTCAGAGCTAGTGGCGGCTGCTTTGGTTTTCTGGGCGTGCCTGTTGATCCTGGTCTGAGTCAGCTGTTCACCTGCAGGGCACTCGCCAGAGCCCGGTGCTTCTCTCTGAGTCCCTCCCCGACCCAGCTCGGCACCAGGCTTCCCTGGGCTTCTAGAATGCACGGGAGGGGAGGGGAAGGAGAAGGGGTGGAAGGGCAGAGCCAGATCACTCTGGGTTGAAATTCTGGCCTCAGTGACTTAGTCAGGATGACGCCGTGGGCAGCTAGCTCAGACTAACTCTTTATCTCCTGCCCTTGCCCTGCCCTTCCTCCCTCCCTCCCACCCCACAGACGTTCACCCCAATAAATAGAAGGAAGGGTAAAGTCCAGCCGGTGCCCGTGACTCAGGGTAGGAGAGGCAGAGCTCCCTGCCCGTGGCAGCCGCCTCCTCTCTCGGCAGGGCCCCGCGGGCCCAGTGGGCACTGTGTCTGAGGCTCATCTAGACTTCCGGGACTGTCTGAGAGGCGCAGAGATAAATGAGAGCACCCCGTGAGTGTTGTTAATCCCGTCTGGCTCTCCAGCTCCCATAGCTCGTGTAACCAGGGAAACGGTAATAAACGTAGGCAAATAGAAGAGCGCGGGGGATTTCTCGCATCGGACACCTGCTCTGGTGCTGATGCTGGACTAGCCCCCCCCCCATTCCTATAACGACCAGACCACCAAGGAGATCCAAGAAGACATAAATAAACAGGAGACTTGTACTCCAAAGTAACTGAAGATTGAGAGCAGCCTGAACGGGGAGACGGTCTAATAAATTCTTTCAGGAGACAATAGAGATTTGGCCTTTGGGCGAAAGGATTTTAGCGTGGTGACTGGAGCAGTTGTTGTAATTTCAAACTCCTAAGCTGGCTCGTGCCTGCAATCCAAGCTATGCGGAAGGCTGAGATCTGAGGATCACGGTTCAAAGCCAGCCAAGGCAGAAAGGCCTGTGAGACTCTCATCTCCAATTAAGCACCAGAACAGCAGGAGTGGAGCTAAGGCTCAAGTGATAGAGCAATAGCCTTGGGCACGGAAGCCCAGGGTCAGCACTCGGGATCTCAGCTCAAGCCCCATGACTGACAGCAGGGAAAAACAAAACCTCCCTAAGCGGGTGTCCGCCAAAAGGGGCTTGAGGTTAACCCCCAGACTCCAACAAGCCGAATGTGAAGAAAGGACACGCGCGCGCGCACACACACACACACACACGTCTAGATATTTGAGATTACCTAGTTCTTCACACACACAACCCGCCCTGTAGTATTAGGGTTTGAACTCTGAACCTTTCGATTAGTAACCAGGTGCTCTACCATTTGAGCCACACCCCAACACCCCAGCCCTTTTTTGCTTTTATTACTTGTTATTTTTCAAATTGGTTCTTGTGTTCTTTGCACAGAGCAGCCAGGGACGTAGAGTTTAGCCACCTCTGCCCTGTGTGCTTGGGATTCTAGGCATGTGTCACCTGTTTGGCTGAGGTGATAGGTCCCTGGGAGTGTGTTTGATGTTTTTTTTTTCCTTCTGCTTATGTTTTAATTTTTCCAGAATAAAGTAAAATAAAGTGAATGCTGGTGGCTTACGCCTGTAATCTGAATTACTCAGGATGCGGAGATCTGAGGATTATGGCTCAAAACCATTAGGAGCAGGAGAGTCTGTGAGATTCTTATCTCCATTTAACCATCAAAAAGTGGGGAAGTGTGGCTCAAGTGGTAGAGCACCAGCCAGCATGGAGTGAAGAAGCTCAAAGACAGTGCTCAGGCCCCGAGTTCAAGCTCTAGGACTGGCCCAAACACACAACTAAGTACAGTAAAAACAAATAAAGAAATTGGACTATTTGAAATGTCAGATCAAATACTTCTTCACACTCTACCAACTGGAAAATCTTGCCACAGTTTCCTATTGGGTCACAGTTTTATAGTACAGTTTTGCTTTTCCTGGAGTTTCTTTCCCATTCATCTTTGGGAGAAGAAGCAGGTGTCTCCTTCACACTAACTATGACTAAGAGCTTCTGGTTTCTTAAGCTGTGCTATCCAAGGACTAAAATCTCCTTTCTTTTTCTTAAAATATTGTTATGGGAGCCTTCTGCAAACACTGTAGAGTTTTCTTCTAGATATAGGTATAGACTTGTTCTATTGTTTTTCAGTTTCTTCTGATTCCCTAGAATCAAGAGCTTTAGACTATCTTTTAGTCTGTTTCCTATTACTGTACTAGAAGACTTGAGGCTGGGTGTTTTGTAAAGGAGTTCAAGCCCCAAGACCAGCACCGAAAAAGAAAAAAGCAAAGAAAAGAGAAAACAAGCACAAGTCAGATGTTTTGTCAGATGTCCTCCAATTTTACTTTTTAGGATTACACCATGTTAGGTGCTCAGGGGTGGAATACCACGGAGTGGAAGTGTCTACCTGGCCATGTGACAGAGATAGCGCCACTGTGCTCAGCAGATGCAAGCCATGGTTGGCCGTCAGGCTTCTCCCTTCCTACGTACACTGTGCTCCGGGGACGTGAGTCACAAAACTCCTGCCGGTGCCCAGGGAGAAAGGCCCGGCCTGCCTGGCCAGGCAGAGCAGCTATGCAAAACCAAAATGCTCACCACACATCTGCATTGTGACTCAGGAAGTAGTTCTTTGATTTTATTTGTTTATTTAGATCAGTACGGACTCATGCTTATTTGTTTTAGACTCTTGAGTTATGATCTAATCAGACATTATTCATTTCATTGCTGTAGTTGTTTCAGATTTGGCTGTTAAAAGGTTGGTTGGTTTTTCTTCCTCTTCTTCTTTCCTGCATCCCTGTAACATGTCTTATCCTTTTTATACTTGTGCCTGTCCTGGGGCTTGAACTGAGGGCCTGAGCACTGTCCCTGAGCCTTTTGCTCAAGGCTAGCACTCGACTATTTGAGCCATAGTGCCACTTCTGGTTTTTGGTTTGTTTGGTTTTTTTTTAGTTCTTATGGTTAATTGGATATAAGAATCTCATGGATGTTCTTGTCGAGGCTGGCTTTGAACTGTGATCCTCAGATCTTAGCCTGCTGAGTTGCTGGGATTATAGGTGTAAACCACCAGCACCTGGCATCTTATCCTTAAGAAGAAAAGAAAAGCAATTCTCTTATTTTCTGGCACTGACTTCGAGATTTTTAAGTTATTTGTTTTAATTTAATTTAAGTTTATTTTTGTAATATAAGGGAGTTTCACTGTGATGTTTCCATATAAACTCAAAGTCTACTCTGAGGGGCTGGGAATGGGGCTTAGCGGTAGAGTGCTTGCCTAGCATGCATGAAGCCCTGGGTTCGATTCCTCAACACCACATAAAACAGAAAAGGCCAGAAGTGGTGCTGTGGCTCAAGTGGTAGAGTGCTAGCCTTGAGCAAGAAAGAAGGAGGAAAAGGAGGAGGGGGAGGAGGAGGAGGAGAAGGGGAAGAGGAAGGAGAAGGAGAAGGAGAAGGAGAAGGAGAAGGAGAAGGAGAAGAAGAAGAAGCAGCAGCACCACCACCACCAGCACTGTTGGAGACAGGGTCTCACTGTGAAGCTTGGACTCAAGCCAGCCTTGAATTGTGCCCTTGCCTCAGCTTTCTGAGTGCTAGGATTATAGATACACATCCAAATTTTTATTGGGGCAATTATGTTTTTCATTTATCTGAACTCCTTCGTTTCCTGATTTATCCTTTTTATTTGCAATTCTCCTTGGAGTTTTATGACATAAACTTGAATTTGTTTCTGCTTCTAATATTGGAAAATGCTATTTGTCAGTTTGTTTATTTAGGGTTGATTCTCAGGGACTCCTGATTTTACTTTTTGCTCAAGGCTGGCTCTCTACCACTAGAGCCACACCTCCACTTCCTGCCTTTTGCTAGTTGATGGGAAATAAGAGTCTCATGGACTTTTCTGCCCAGGCTGGCTTCAAACAGCAGTCCTTAGATCTCAGGCCCCTGAGTAGCTAGGATTGTAGGCTTGAGCTACCAACACAAGGCTCTAATTTATCTCTATTATATTCAGAGAAGGTTGCCTATAAGATTTCAGTCTTCTCAGAATAGGAAAGACGCTAGAACTTATAGGCACAGGAAGGAACTTCCTGAATAGAGTCCCAGGGGCACAACAAATAGGGGAAAGACTCAACAAATGGGACTACTACAAATTAAAAAGTTTCTGCACAGCTAAGGTCATAGCCACCAAAATAGAAAGACAGCCAACCATATGGGAAAGGATATTTACCAGCACAGCAACAGACAAAGGCCTGATATTGGTCATCTACAGAGAACTCAAAAAACTAAGCCCCTCCAAGCCCAATAAACCTATTAGGAAATGGGCAAAAGAGCTAAAGAGAGACTTCACAGGAGAAGATATAAAAATGGCAAAGAAACACATGAGGAAATGCTCAACATCCCTGCTAGTAAAGAAAATGCAAATAAAAACAACCCTGAGATACCACCTCACCCCAGTTAGAATGGCCTATACTCTGAACTCAGGCAACAACAAATGCTGGAGGGGGTGCAGGGAAAGAGGAACCCTTCTCCATTGTTGGTGGGAGTGCAAATTAGTACAACCACTTTGGAGAACAGTATGGAGGTTTCTCAAAAAGCTCAATATAGACCTACCCTATGATCCAGCCATACCACTCCTAGGCATCTATCCTAAACAGCAAAACCCAAGATATCAAAAAAACATTTGTACTTCCATGTTTATTGCGGCACAATTCACAATAGCCAAAATATGGAAACAACCCAGATGCCCCTCCACAGACGAATGGATCCAAAAAATATGGTACTTATACACAATGGAATACTACATAGCGATTAGGAATGGTGAAATATTGTTATTCACAGGGAAGTGGTCAGAACTTGAACAAATAATGCTGAGTGAGACAAGCCTAGAACACAGAAAACAAAGGGGCATGATCTCCCTGATATATGACTGTTAACAAAGGGAGACAGAGAGACAGTAGAGACCAAGTCTGTGAATACTGTATATGTTCTTGATACATTGTATATTGTATATATGTCTACCTGACCTAGACAAGGGATAGAAAAACAGGACGTAAGATATCACAAGAAATGTACACACTGCCCTACTATGTAACTGCACCCTTTTTGCACAACACCTTGTAAAAAAATTTATGTTCAATTAATAAACAAATTAAAAAAAGATTTCAGTCTTCTGCTGGAGGCATGGTTCAGTGGCTCAGTGGTAGAGGGCTTGCTTAGCCAGTGTGAGGCTCCAAGTTCACACTCCTGTACTATACCCCCACAAAGATTTCAGCCTTCTGGAATTTATGCCCCCACCTCCTTTCTTCCCAGGGTGAACTTTCTGTGAGTAATTGAAAAAAAAAACAACCTGTACTCACAATTACTGGTTGTAGTATTTGACAAACTTCAGCTAGGCCAAAAGACTTGATCGTGTTGTTCAAATCTTGTATAATTTTATTTATTCTTGTCTAGATGTTCTTACTGGGATAGGAATGTTAAAATTTCCAGCGAGTTTTGGGTTTGTTTATTCTTATTTTAGTTGCCTTGGCTTTTCCTCGGTGTGTTCTGAAACCCCTCAGAGCACGGCTATTTCTGGCCGTGCCATCTTCCTGCCTGGTGTTTCACCGTGTGTGGAACAAACCCTTTCTCTCAGGGAGCAATCTGTGTCTTCGATTTTGCCTTCTCTCACATTAATAAATGATTCCATGGACAAAGGTCTTACTATTTTATAAGTTAGGTAATGAGTACATTTCTTTTTTTTTTTTTTGGACAATGGTCCCCCCTTCCTTCGCTTTCCCTGTTTCCCTGTCTAATCTCTGCCCACATAGATCATTTTACACATAGTGTCTACTGAAAAGCACAAATGCATTTGTTTGCCCTTCCTCCCTCTCTTTCTATACCCCACTGTTTTTTTTTTTTTTTTGGCCAGTCCTGGGGCTTGGACTCAGGGCCTGAGCACTGTCCCTGGCTTCTTTTTGCTCAAGGCTAGCACTCTGCCACTTGTGGTGCTGGGGAATCGAACCCAGGGCTTCATGTATATGAGGCAGGCACTCTTGCCACTAGGCCATATCCTCAGCCCCCCACCATTCTTTTTTTTAAATGTCAGATTCTTTCCTAACTTCTTATTTTCCAATAATCTTTCTGCTCACAGGGCATTTTTTGAGGCAGTATATACAGTTGTACGTTGTGTGTGTGTGTGTGTGTGTGTGTGTGTGTATAACTAGAGTTTTAACTCAGGGCCTAGTTACTGTCCTGAGCTTTTTGACTCAAGGCTAGCACTGTACCACTTGAGCCACAGCTCCTCTTCCAGCTTTTCGCTGGTTAATTGGAGAGAAGAAGCTCATAGACTTTCCTGCTTGGACTAACCTTGAACCGTGATTCTCACATCTCAGCCTTCTGAATAGCTAGGATTGCTTGTGAGAGCCACCAGCACCTGTCGGCATCAATCATAACTTTTTATTCTTTTAATCATAACTTTTTATACTTTCTGCTTGGAATGTTAAGTTTATTTCTTTTGTGGCAGAGGGTGGTAGAGATTGAATCTGGGGTCTTGAACGTGCTAAGCATGTTCTCTACCACTGAGTGGCATCTCGAATCATAGTTCATTTTTGTTTAGTACTATTTTTATGTGACGAGATTTAGTTCTATCATTTAAGTAGGTTTTGGTGTTTTATTTTATTTTATTTTATTTACTTATATTGTTATGTTTTCCCTAATTTTCCGTTGTTATCTTCTTTGAGGTTAATCGTGTGTGTGTGTGTGTGTGTGTGTGTGTGTGTGCGTGCGGGGTGGGGTGGGGGTTCTGGGACTTGAACTCAGAGCCCAGGTGTTGTCCCTGAGTTTTTTGGTTTTTTTGCTCAAGGCTGGTGCTGTACCACTTGAGCCACCATTTCTCCTCTGACTTTTTGTTGGTTAATTGGAGATAAGAGTCTCATGGACTTTTCTGCACAGCCTCACTTGAACTGAGATCTTCATATCTCAGCCTCCATAGTAGCTAGGATTATAGGTGTGAGCCACCAGAGCCAGACAATGTCTTGTATTTTTCCCTGTTTGCGGCAGAGGTGACATTGTACATCCCCATTACAGTTTATTTAGAATACAATACTTGAACCTACAGCAATGCAATCCACCTCATCTCTTCCTTGTATGCTACTGTTGACATACCTTCACTTTTACATGTATTCAAAACCCCACAATAAAATGCTGTTGTTTTGACATTTAATGGTCAGTTAAAAGTGGAGGAAAGCTAGGTATAGTGGCACACTTCTATAATCCTAGAACTTGGGAGGTAGAGGCAGGAGAATTGAACATTTTAAGTCATCTTTAGCTCTGTAGTGAGAACTTGTCTCAAAAAAAAGAGGAAAGAAAATCTTATATTTGTCCTTATCTTTACCATTTCTGCTGTTCTTTGCTCCCTTATAAAGATCTAACTTTCTTTTTCTTTTTTTTTGCCAGTCCTGGGGCTTGAACTCAGGGCCTGAGCACTGTCCCTGGCTTCTTTTTGCTCAAGGCTAGCACTCTGCCACTTGAGCCACAGCACCATTTCTGGCCATTTTCTGTATATGTGGTGCTGGGGAATCGAACCCAGGGCTTCGTGCTTGCTAGACAAGCACTCTACCACTAGGCCACATTCCCAGCCCCAAGATCTAGCTTTCTATGTGGTGTGATTTGTCTTCAGATGGGAAAACTTTCTTTCACACTTATTGTACTACTGGTCTGTGGATAATAAGTACTCTCTGTTCTGATGCCTGATAGTATCTTTACTTGAGTGGATTGATAGAATTTTTGTTTGGTTTTGGTTTCTACCATTTTTCTCTTTGCAGTACTAGGACTTGAACTTGAGGCCTTACACTTGCTTGATTGGTGCGGTACTACCCAAACCACATCTCTATCTGTGCTTCTTTTTGTTGGTTATTTTGGAGATGAGGTTTTGTAGACTTCTCTGCCTGGGCTGGTCTTGAAACGTGACCCTCCTCCCGAGTAGCTAGGATAATAAGCATGTGCTACCGGTGCCTGGCACTTTCCTGTCATTTTTATATTACCTTCATAAATGCCAGGATTGGGGCTGGGAATATGGCCTAGTGGCAAGAGTGCTTGCCTCCCATACATGAAGCCCTAGGTTCGATTCCTCAGCACCACATATATAGAAAATGGCCAGAAGTGGCGCTGTGGCTCAAGTGGCAGAGTGCTAGCCTTGAGCAAAAAGAAGCCAGGGACAGTGCTCAGGCCCCGAGTCCAAGCCCAGGACTGGCAAAAAAATAAAAAATAAAAATTCAGGGACAGCACCCAGGCCCTGAATTCAAGCCCCCAGACAAGCACACACACACACACACACACACACACACACACACACACACACATACACACACACCCCAAGCTAGCAAAAGTTTCTCACTAGCACCTAGAATTCTTAGGCCAGCCTGAAACAGCCATGTCCCGCTGAAGAGCTGCCTATTTCCTCCGGATGTGCCACCCTCCCCTGGCTTCCTTTCTAGTTCCCTCCCCTCTCGGTGCTTTGGCCGCAGGTCTAGCTGAATTCACCCAGTGTCATGCCCTTCCTTCCCTCCCTGTCTTGGCAGCCTACATATTCTCTCCCTGGAACGCAGTTATCTCTCCCAACACACTGTTGATATGGAATTGATGTCGCCCTCTGCATCCGCTCTGGCCCATGTCTAATCCATTCTTCCCACACAGCCAGAAGGATCTTCTCCAAGCATGTCTGAGCATGCCACCTTTGCCTAAGTCCTTCAACACAACTTCATTCCTCTCTGCAGCACAACTAAATTCCTTACAGGAAGGACGCTCCAGGACCAGCTGTGCTGGGAGACATTTAGGAGGGTGGAACCCGGGATGGGATTGATGCAGACTGAGGCGAGCAAGTGACAAATCACAGATGACACTCAGGGTTCTGGGCCTGCAGGGGTAAAGAAGCTCCTTGGTTTCTTTTCTTTTTTCTTTTAATGTATGTGCCACTCCTGGGGCTTGAACTCAGCGCCTGGGTACTGTCTCTTAACTTCTTCTGCTCAAGGTTAGCACTCTACCATTTGAATCATAGCTCCACTTCTGTTTGTTTTTTGCTGGTTCTTTGGAGATAAGAATATCATGGACTTTCCTGCTTGGGGTTGGCTTTAAACTGCATTCCTCAGATCTCAGCCTCCTAAGTAGCTAGGATTATAGGCATGAGTTACCAGTTCCTGGTTCTTGTTTTTAATATAAGAAATGATTAGCCAGGGAGATGGGAATATGGCCTAGTGGTAGAGTACTTGCCTTATATACATGAAGTCCTGGGTTTGATTCCTCAGCTCCACATATATAGAAAAAGCCAGAAGGGGCGCTGTGGCTCAAGTGGCAGAGTGCTAGCCTTGAGCAAAAAGAAGCCAGAGACAGTGCTCAGGCCTTGAGTTCAAGCCTCAGGACTGGCAAAAAGAAAGAAAGAAAGAAATGACTAGCCAGGCGCTAGTGGCTACACCTGTAATCTTAGCTACTCAGGAGGCTGATATCTGAGAATCCTGGTTCAAAGCCAGTTCAGGACAGGGAAGTCAATGAAGCTCTTATCTCTGATTAACCACCAAGAAACTGGAAGTGGCGCTGTGGCTTAAAGTGGTAGAGTGCTAGCCTCGAGCAAAAGAGCTCTGGGATAGTGCTCAGGAACTGAGTTCCAAGCAGGGGCAGGAAAGTCCGAACTCATTCCCATTTAATCACCAACAAGCTGGAAGGGGAGCTCAAATGGTAGTGTGTCAGCCTTGAGCAAAAAAGCTAAGGGACCTGAGTTAAGTTCCAGTGATGGCACACAGACCCACAGACAACTAAAAGAGGAAAGGAGTATTTGTCTCCTAGAATTCTGGGCGTGAAGTAGCGCATGTGCACACACACATACATACACACGGCCTTTGAAGTTTACAGGGTAGTGACAATGTACTACTTGACATCTTGTGAAGTTTACAGGCTAGTGACGGTACACTCGACATCTTCACTGTCTACCAATCTGTTCAGTGATCCTAAATGTTAGAGCCATGCCTTCCAAACAAGGATGGGAAGAACTTCGTGGGGGTGGGGAGCAGGCATCTGGGACCATCTGGCCTATCTTTCTGGACGGTTTGTTTTCTTCAGAAGTAATGTAAAACATGATTTGTTGGAGTAAAATAAACACATGTTTATTAGTAGAATGAAGGATTGGCTTGATGCTTAAGATTCAGGTGTGTGGGGCATCCGCCTGTGGAACATTCCTGGGGAGTATCCTCAGGGAGCACGGGTTTCTTTCCTAGGTGGGAAACGGACGTGATGAGAAGACCCGTCCGGTCTTTCCATCCTGGTTGGAGACCTTCCTGCCTCCCACAGTCAGTCCTCCTACCTTCACGGAAGGTTCTAGGCCTCTTCTCGCAAGTTCCCTAACTCCCTCCTGAAAGCAGATTTCCTCCCAAGGAGCAGGGGACAGCGGTGGTTCTTTGGAAGGGCAAATTGGGGTTCTGGGCCCTAATCCGTTTTCTCTTTGCTCTTAACGTGGCCGGCCCGTCCGCCTCTGCCCCCCCCGCCCCCAATCTGGACATAATTCTGGGAATTCCACTGGGGCGGGACTGCCGAGGAAGACCTCATCCCCCCGGTGCCTGCGGGACCCACGGGGGCAGGCCCAGGCCTCCCGGGGTTCCCTCCCAGGGCCCTGCTCGGCGTCGGGCCCCGGCCCGGACCCGCCCGAGGCGCTGGCTTGGGCCCGGTGACCTTGAGGGAGGTCGGCGCGGGCCGGGCGCCGGGGGACACCAGCGCGTCCTCGGGCCCGGGGCGCAGGTCGGGCCCCAGCCCCCCCCCCCCCACCGCGGGTCCGGGGTCACCTGCGGCCCGGGCGGGCGCTGTCCGCGGGCCCTCCTCCGCCCCTCCCTGCCATCGCGGGCCGCGGCCGGTGGGGTCCGGCGCCCCTTCCCGGGGCCGCGGCCCCGCCCCTCTGGGCGCCCGCGTGGGGGCGGCCCGGGAGCCCGCGGCCTCGAGGCGTCCGCGCGCGCGCGCACACACACACGCACGCGCGCGCGCACACGCAGGCTGCCCGGGCGTGCGCGGCCGTGCGCGCGCGCGCAGCCCGGCCCCGGGACGTGCCGCCGCCTCTCCCGGCGCACCCCGGCCCGCCCCGCGGGCGCGCGCGCGCTCTCCCGCCAGGCCCCGCGCCCCCGGCCGCGGCCCGGGCGCCGTGCGGCGGGCGGGGACCCGGGGCGGGGACCGGGCGGGGGCGGCGGCGGCGGCGGCCCGCGGCGCGGAGGAGGCGGAGCGGGCGCCGAGAGCGGGCCGGCCCGCGCTCCGCCCGCCCGCCCGTCCGCCCGCCCGCCCGCCGGCCGGGGATTTTCCAGCCGGGGCGCCGACGCCGCGGACCTCCGCGCGGCCGCCGCGGACCATGGGCGACAAAGGGACGCGGTGAGTGCGGGCGGCGGGGCGGCGGGGGCGGCGGGGGCGGCGGGGCCTCGAGGGCGCGGGCCGGGCTCCGGGCTCCGCGCTCGCCCCGCGGACGGCGGCCCGAGACCGAGGTGGGGGGTGGGGGGCGCGACCGGGGCCCGCGACGCCCCGCACCGGCTCGCGGACGCGGGGACGGCCGGGCGGGCGCCCCCCGCGCGGGCGCACACGCGCACACCGGTCGCCCCGAGCCGCGCGACGTCACCCGCACCCTGGCCCGTCCACACCTCCTCCCGGGCCGCCCGGAGCACACGCACGCGCGGGGCACACCCACACGGGCGGGCGCGGGGACCCTGACACGCACGCACACGCCACGGCCCCCCGGCCGGCGCGCGCCTGGCCACCCCCGGTGACCGGACGCCGGTGTGACACACACCGAGGAAGACCAGACCGGACCGCCGCCGCCGCCGCCGCCCTCAGACCCGGGCCGGACGGACGGACAGACCGACAGACCGACAGCCAGCCGCCCGCCCCGGCCCGCGGGCTCGGGCACGGCAGGCTCCCTCCACCCGGCCTCCACCGGCCCCCTTCCCCTCTGCCCTCCCTCCCACACGAGCTCCTCAGACCCGGTCCCCCCCCCCCACAGACCGACAGACCGACAGCCAGCCGCCCGCCCCGGCCCGCGGGCTCGGGCACGGCAGGCTCCCTCCACCCGGCCTCCACCGGCCCCCTTCCCCTCTGCCCTCCCTCCCACACGAGCTCCTCAGACCCGGTCCCCCCCCCCCCCAGACGGACAGACGGACAGACCGACAGCCAGCCGCCCGCCCCGGCCCGCGGGCTCGGGCACGGCAGGCCTCCCTCCACCCGGCCTCCACCGGCCCCCTTCCCCTTTGCCCTCCCGAGGCCCGGGGCCGTGGGGAGTGCCTTTACGCCCTGGGAGAGTCAGGGGCTCCTGTGTTCTAGAGCCTTCCCTCAAAGTCTCAGCAATGGGGACCGAGGGGGCAGGGGTGGGGGCAGGACAACCCTGGGGGGCAGCAGCTCTTCTGAACAGGCCGGGGCCCACCCTCCGCCTGGCTCCCTTCCACCCCTGTCAGCCCCTGTGGCCGGCCCTCCATTCCTCCTCAGACCCTTCTGACATCTGACGTTAATTTACCCTCTCTTATCTCTACGTCCCTCTCCACCTCCTTCCTTCCTTTTCTCTCTCCTCTCCTCCTATCTTTTAATATTTGCTGAGTTCCGTTGGATATTTAAGTCTAGTGTAGAACATCAGAGATGTCTCCGTAGAGCGTGAACGGACCAGAAAGAAATCACCCAGTGGTTATACGCGTGTTGTTGTTCCCTGTGTCTTGAGCTTTTTCCCTCAAGCCTGGTGCTCTACCACTTGAGTTACATCTCTACTTCTGGCTTTGCACTGGTTAATTGGAGATAAGAGTTTCATGGACTTTCATGTCTGGGCTGGTTTTGAACTGGGATCCTCAGATCTTAGTCTCCTAAGTAGGATTACAGACATGAGCCCCTGGTGCCCAGCTGGGCGTCGTGTTTTGAGACCTCTGATAGTGATTTCTTGCCACTGCTACGATATTCAACAGACCTAATTAGAAGGGCCCCTGAAGAGTATGCCCATTTCCCATGAGGAGAAATCAGAGCCCAGTGGTCACTTTTTACTTTTAGAAAATTCCTCCCAGCCATCCTCCTGACAGCTTTTCCAGGAGGCTAATTTTCCTTCTCTTGTGCCTCCACTCCCCTCCCTACACACGCTGAGAGAAAGCAGGGCTAGGGAGATTGCCTGGCTTGTTTGAAGTCAAGAGGAGTAAGAGGCAGGGCAGAGGCCAGAGCCCACGATTTCTGAGACTCACCCTCGGGCCCTGCGTGGGTCTCAGGTTCAAGGGCAGGAAGACAAACCCTCCTCTGTACTGGAGGCCCAGGCGAGGGAGGCTGCATTAGACATGAGGTGTCTGCGTTCACCTTGATGGTGAGTTCCCACTGCAGCCGGCTTGTTCTTGGCAGAAGGGTGTGTGTGTGTGTGACTCTCTTTATTTCATCAGTCTCCCCCAGAGCCAAGCCCCCCCTGACTGACCAGGTGAGGCCAGGCTTCTTTCCTTGCAGGGCCTGGCAGGGAGTTGGGAACCGTTGTCTTCTTTGTTTTCCTGTGCTGGGTGACTCAGCCCCCTTGGGCCTCTCTGTGACTTGGGGAGAAATGTCATCGCCCCTCTACTGGCATGAGCTGTCAGGGCGAAGACGCTGGGGCTGCCAGATGCCTGATAGAGACCTTGTCTCTGAGGCCAGGGCCTTTTCCCTGGCTCTCCTTGTTCTCCCTCTGACTCATGCGGGCACAGGACAATTGCCTTTGCCTTTCTGACCTTAGTTTCCCCCCCTGTAAATTGGAGCCATCCATAGGAGGACTTTTCACGACTATTCTTTAGTCACTTGGCACGGGGGGCAGTGCTGCCTGAGGCCTGGAGACTTGGTCTGGCTAAACCCTACCTGCGGTGGGCCCTGCCTGCTCCCTCAGACCCTCTTACAGCCCCAGGAGGTCTCTCTCTCCCTCCCTTTCTAGACAGCTTCTTGCATAATTAGGTCATGAAAGGCAAAATCATTAATGAGCCATTCCCATCTTGGTTTCTAAGAGTCTGTCTTATGATCGGAAAGAGGAAGGAACTATGTGACTTATTCTGGAGCAGAGTCAACGCATCATTCCTATCTGGAATTCGAAGTGACAATGAGCTGGGCATTGGGGGAATTCATACCGGGAATTCTAGCTACCCAGAAGGCTGAGATCTGAGGGTTACTATTCAAAGCTAGACCTAGTAGACCCCATTATAGCCAATTATGCAACAGCAGGCAGATTCTGGTGGCGTGGCTCCAGTGATAGAGCAACAACAGCCTTTCATGAAAAAGCTAAGTGAGAGAGCAAGGCCCAGGGATCAAGCCCTAGTACTGGGCCCCACTCCAAAAAAGAAGAAAGGAAAGTGTCAGTGACCACTAATAAACTGTCACTGCTCCTAAGGAGCTCCCAGGATGGAGCGGGGAGAGGGAGGAGACCAACGCCCGGAGAGAACCAGGTACAGAACAGGAGTGTGGTGACGGTGGTGCTGTGGCTGGGGTCCCTGGGGACGGTTAACAAATGTTGTCCCCAGAGGGGAGCAATTCCACTTCCTCCCTGATTGTAATTCTGGTGATGTGGGCTACCAGGAGTTTGAGAGAAGCCCTGGCCCACG
The DNA here is from genome assembly GCF_023159225.1 of Perognathus longimembris pacificus. Classification (NCBI taxonomy): domain Eukaryota; kingdom Metazoa; phylum Chordata; class Mammalia; order Rodentia; family Heteromyidae; genus Perognathus; species Perognathus longimembris. Next base: position 674,295 of record NC_063173.1, on the reverse strand, counting down.
GCCTGTGCCCGGGCCTGGATAGAATGGTGCCCTGGGAAGGAGGTGGCCTCTGAGTGAGGAGGAGGAGGAGGAGGCGGCGGGGGTAGGCCCCTGGGGATATGCTGGTCTAGCCGGGATGCAGAACGTGCAAAGGTTTGGATATGTCCAGTACCGGGCCTGGGCTGAGCTGGGCTCATGGATGAACCTTAGAACACAGGCCAGCCATCCCCACAGTGGGAAGGTCAGGATTTTCGCCCCAAGCCAAAGTGATTCAGCCAAGGGACGCTAGTAGAGCTTCCTTTCTGTGCAGTGCCTCCGGCCGGTCGTGGCCTGGAGGGTGTGTGGGAAGAGCAGGCCTGCAGGCTGGGAGCTGTCTAAGAACCTACGCACCACACAGGAAGTCCTAAAACTAAGGTAGTGTGTGTGTGGGGGGGTGGATCTGAGAAATAAGCATGTGAACAGGCAGGTGGGCTTCCTGAGCTGCACGTGCGCACACACACACACACACACACACACGTCTACAGGACAGAGCTGGAGGTGTGGCTCAACGGTAACAACCCCTGTACCAAGTGTAAGGCCCCGAGTTCAAATCCCATACCATCAAATAAATAAATACACCAGAAGAGAGGAAGTAACTTGGCCACCATCATCCAGCCAGTTACCATTTACAGTGAGCATTATCTGTCCACACAGCCCTGTCTGCTACTTGGTACTTCTACCCTCTGGCTCCCAGACTCGGATTGCTCATCTCTTCTCTACCTTCCACAATCCACTTACTTGAAAGGCAACATGAAGGATTCAATGTAGACAACAGGAAGGATTTGCTGAGAGGCGGGGGATGGAATAGAATTTCCTTTCCCGCTCTTCTTTTTCCTGGGGGGAGGGTAGTAGAGGGGAACGTGTGGTCACCAGCTCCCTGTGAATTTTGGCTGTCGTTTCTCTTGGTGGTTAAGCCCTGTGTGACCCATCTTGGCCGGAGCACGGGGAAATCCTGTGGCTTTGGCCAGGACTGCTGCTGGGCCTGCCGGTGTGGTAGCAGCAAGCCTGGCCCACAGTCCCTGACTCAGGGCTGGCTTCTGGGCTTCAGGCTCACCCAAGCCGGGCCTCCTTGACGGAGGCTGCAGCCTGAGTTCTGGCCTGCACACCTCCAGAGCTTCTGACCCTGGGGCCACAGCAGTGCTCAAACAGCTTCCTGCCAGTCAGGCGTCCCCTCCTGTGTCCCCTTGGCCTCCACCGGCCATCTTCCCTTGCCGCCTCTGTGGCCTGTAGGTGTGGCGGCTCGGCGGGGAGCCAGGGTGGTGGGCTTTGCACAGGTGGGTCAGGGATGAGGGAAGGCAGGGCCGGGGAGGGCGGCATTCACAGAGACGCAGAAGTTGCTTGGGGAGCGTGGATGGCTTGATGCAGGGAGAAGGTGGAAAGCATGAAGAGGGTTTGGCCAGGACCAGCCTGAGCTTCGGTGAGCCCCGACTGTACCTGGGTTGGAGGGAAGAGGCTGGAAGCTGAGGACAGCTGAGTCCTGGAGCCAGCGAGGCAGGAAGGCCCCATAGGACCCCTCCCTGTCGGTAGAAGGTGGCCTGTGAGCTGGTGGGTGGTGGGGTGGTGAAGGCACACTGGACCACAGAGAACAGAGGGTGCGCTTTGCTGTTCTGTGCTTAGAGCATGCCTTGGCTCGGATCTCCGCAAGGTTGGCTCCCCTGGAAGGTTTCCCATCGACTCCCCTGCCTGTGTCCAGAAACAAATGACCACTGTCCTGCCCTGCCTTTTAGGCCCAGGCAGGAGGGTGGGCTTTGAGCTGGGTCCAGGGGAAGGGGTGCAGTGTTGTGGCTCCCTTACACAGGCTGGGGGACTTGGAATGGCTTCCTGGAACAGGTGACCCTGAGCCCAGTGCTGGATCATGAGGAAGGCCTAGGCAAGGTGGATACTTCTAGATAATTATGTGTGTCTGTGTGTGTGTGTATGCACGCACGCGTGTGTGCCAATATTAGGGCTGAACTCAGGGCCTGGGCACCGCCCCTGAGCTTCTTTGCTCAAGGGTTGTGCTCTTCCACTTAGGCCACAGTTCCTCTTCTGGCTTTTTTGGTGTGTGTTTTTTTTTTTTTTTGCCAGTCCTGGGGCTTGAACTCCGGGCCTGAGCACTGTCCCTGGCTTCTTTTTGCTCAAGGCTAGCACTCTACCACTTGAGCCACAGCGCCACTTCCAGCCTTTTCTGTGTATGAGGTGCTGAGGAACTGAACCCAGAGCTTCATGTATACAAGGCACATTCCCAGCCCCCCACTTCTGGCTTTTTGTTAGTTAATTGGAGATAAAAGCTTTCTTGGGCTGGCCAGCTTTGAACAGCAGTCCTCAGATCCCAGCCTCCTGACTAGCTAGGATTACAGGCGTGAGTCACTGGCACTAGCTAGTTGTCGGTAGTTTTGTAATTGTTTATGTGGTTTTGGGGTTTGATCTCAGGACCTTGCACTTGCTAAGCACACTGCCAGGCCACGGGAGCCACACTGGGAGGGAAAGCAGAGCTTGCTCTGAGGTGCAGTCGGGGATCCAAGTGTGGGAGAGGGGGAGCCAGCTCAAGGAGGGGACTCCTCCTTGCACCCAGCAGGCCTTTGGTGTCAGCTCTGATCTAGTTGGTGTCCTGGCCCCCACTCATTCATTTACCTCAGGGTTTTTGTGGCCCACTTGTTGAGCTCTTTTTGTGTGAACTGTTTCTGCTTCCTCTGGGTTGGCATAGCCTCCGCTCTGGGTATAGGTCTCATTTATGGGAGGTGTCTGGCCCAGCTTTGTTAAACTAGACTGAATGCTTGCCCTCTTGCTCCTGCTCTCAGCCCCCGTGCTCAAGGAGAGAGGGATCAAGACTCTTTCACCAGACTGGGGGTCCTCCATGAGAATGGGGCTCTCAAGGGGAGGCCTGTGTCTCCTCCTCAGACTGGGTTTGAGGGGTGGGCCTGGTTTCCTATAGGAATGCTGGGATGTGCTTGTTTCCCATGGGAATGCCAGTGTCTTCTTGGTGGAGTCCAGCCCCCACCCCATGTACAAGATGGGTCCTGTCCCAGAGGTGGCTCAAACTATAAGGGGGTGGAGAACGGGGTGGGGTGGCAGGACTGGGTGACTGCTTTGAGAGGGGAACAAAAGACTCTGTTGTGCCGGGCCCCCTCGCCTCCCTCCCCAGGGGCCCTGGCTGGGTCATCTCTCAGGAGACAGCCTCCTCCTTCCTGGGACTGGCCCCATCTTCATTCTCGCGTTAGAGGAACTGCTTGTTCCTGCCCAGAAGACCTGATGCCAGATGAGGCCCGGGGGACCAGGCCTCAGGGAGTGGACCTAACACATCTCTGGAGTTCTGGGTGATTGAGGTCGCCAAGGAGACGGAGCAGCTCTCTCTCTGCCTGGGGCTGGACCACCACGGAGCTTGAGAGCCCTGCAGAGAGGAATGAGTATCCTGCGAGGCTGGTCCAGAGTCAGGCCGGCAGGAGGCAGGACTTCCTCAGCAGTTGTGGGTGGGTCTGGATCCCGCAGGAGGCCCCTTCTGCTGGACCTACAACCAGCCCCCTTGCTCCTTTTGCACTTCTACCCCTCCCCCAAGCCTTTCCGTCAGAGTTCATGGACAAGTTTTGGCAAAGGAGAGAGCCGGGGAGTAGACTGCTGGGTACCATCCCGGGAGACTTACAGCCTTTGCTCTGCAACTTACTTTTTTTATTAGGGCGGGTACAGTACTGGGGCTTGAGCTCAAGGCTTGGGGGCTGTTTTTTAGCTTTATTTTCAAGGCTGGTGCATTACCACTTAAGCTATAGCTCCACTTCTGCCTCTTTTGGTGGGTCATTGGAGGTAAGAGTGTCATAGACTTTCTTGCCGAAGGCTGGCTTTGAACTAGGATCCTCAGATCTCAGCCTCCTGAGTAGCCTGGATTCTAGATGTGAGCAACTGGTACTGGGGTTTCTGTCAGTTACTTATTAACACTGGGTGATCTTGAGCATGCCAGTCACTCACCAGGGGTCCTGGTGTGTCTGAAATGGCTCTTCCTGTGTCCTGCTAGTGGATCTGGAGAATGACCTTTCTTCTGGAGGCCAAACACAAGGAACCTGGGAGCCAGACCCCTGTCCCAGACTGTGAGGGAGCTGAGTCCTGGGTGAGGCTGGCAGCTGACCAGCTGTGTGAGGCCGGAGAGGAGCCACCTTCTGCTTAAAGTGTTATGCTGTCCCTGTGGGCCCAGAGCCTCTTGGCAGGAGTGGGGGGAGGGGGGCTATCTTATCTCTGGTCACTAGTGGTCCTAGGCTGTTTCCTCTCCTCCCTTCCAGGCTCTGCTTAAGAGTTTCTTCCTCTGGGGAGCCAGGGAGCCAACAGGCTGCTCAGTCCCCACTCTGGGCGCCCTCTGTGATCTGATTAGCATAGACTAGGAGCTGATTAGCATAGAGGGTGGATTCTGGGAAGAGCTAGATTTCCTGATCTCATTCCCAGCTCTAACACTCATTGGCTGGGTGACTTCAGCGGCTCGTTTCACCCTTTTTCAGCTGTAGGCCTTCAACTGCAGTACTGAGCGGGAGGTTGTCTTGAGGAATCAGTGAGTTAAAAGATTTAGCCAAGAATGTCCTGTCAGAAGGTTGGTGCTGTGTGTTAGCTTTTGGATGCTCTTTCTGGGTCTGCCTCCCTCACTCAGCTGAGCCTCCCCTAGGGAGGCACCCTGGCTGAGTCATTTTTGAGGTTCAAGGCCTGGATTACTGTTGGCTCTTAGCACCCAGTGGGTGATGTGACCGCAAATGTCATACTATTCTCTAAGGCCTCAATCCCCTTTGCTGCCTCCTCCAGGAAGTGGTCCAGGTTATTTACACTTTTGTGATGTCCTCCTAGGAGGTTGAGAACTCTTCAAGGACACCTGGCCTGCATCTGCCCATTCCTAGCACCTGAGCGGGCCTGGCATGGCACTGAGCTTCATAAATCGTTGTTTAGTGACAGAAGCTAGATGTCAGCATCTCATATATACTTTGAGGGGTGGGTGGTGTAGTTGGTGAGGATGACCAAACCTCAGTGCTAGTTTCAAAACATCTCCAAGTAGCCCAGAGCCGCAGGAATTAATTAGTCCTGTGGCCTAAAGGGCAGAGGTCACCGGATGAACAACTTTCTTCTTGTTGGGATAACATACTTTTCTAACAACCAAGGCTTCCTGGCAGGGGATCTTCCTGGCAGAGGATGGGTTGCTTGTTTCAGCTTAGGAGCCTTTGCTGCTGTTGTTTCTCTGTCTAGATTTCCCTGCTAGTATCTGTTGAAATCCAGCTTCCTAAATAAGTGCCCAGCAGGATGCCTTCTTTCTGGCCTCCAGAGAGTGAGCTCCGAGCATCATCTCCATCCTCAGACATTCCCGAGACTGTCCGGAGACTGGCCCTGGGCCCCCTGGGTCTGGCCGTCCTACACCTCTCGTGTGGTTTGGCCTGGCCTGAGGGAGGGAGCCTCAGGACTTCTGCTGGCCCACCGGCGACCAAGGCTTCCGGGCAGCTGGAGAGTCTTCCTAGATTGGCAGAGCTGAGAATGCCCTGTCAGCTGCCCACTGGGCAAGTGCTCAGAGCCCACCTCATTACTGGGGACAGGATTCTGGGCACTGGATCCAGCAGGCTGCGGTCATCATCGGCTAATTAAACCACCCAGGAATCGCTGCTTGGCCCACAGGAGTGGGGAGAGGGGGTTGGGTTATGAGTCTGGGAGGAGAAATGAGAGGGGAAGGCTCGAATAGGGGCAGGACTGGGAAAAAGGAAGCGGGAACTGGGGGGAGGGGCAGCAGCCCACCGGGGCCATGTTGGAGGGAGCACCTGGTGAGATGGGGCCCAGGGACCTTGCCTTTACAAATCCCTGTGGTACGAGGACCAACCGCTTCTCTTCTCTGGGGTTCATTTCTCCATGGGGCAAGCAGGAAGTATGAGAGGCTTTGGGCTAGAACATTCTACCACAGTTCCTTTGCAGTCTATAGGTTGTGAGGTGAGGAAGAGAGGGCCTGGGCAGCGTTCTGCTCTCTGCAGGGTGACCTGACCCTGCGGCCCTGGGAAGGGCAGGCCCTGTGGGCTGGCCCTGAGGGACGTTGCTCTGGAAGGGAAGACTTGTGGGCCCTGGGCGAGCCGCTCCACCTCCCCAGGCCCTGGTCCTTAGCCTTGGTTCTGCCATCATCTCTCAGCTGTCCTCAGTCAGGACTATCTGGTGTGCTTGGGGGAGAGACTTTCAATCTTGGGGCTCCCTCTCCCGGGATGACTGATCCGATGTCTTCTCCAACCAGGAGGACTTTCCCAAGTAGCACTTGCATCGTGTGTGGGGAGAGACTCCCCAGAGTGGAGCCCCATGCATTTTGCGGTCAGGTAGACTCAGCCTTACTGTCCAGCACTGTTATTCCCTAGCTCCGATGTTGGCCAAGGCACTTAGATTCCAATCACTTGGCCTCAGTCTTCTCACTTGAGAAATGGGTAAAGGGATAACACCTGCTCAAGGGTGGAGGAGGTGAAAAGCCAAATGGACTTGACTTTAAAAAACTCATTGCTGTTGTTCAAGCCCAGCCTGGCTCTGGCCTTCCCCTCCCTGCCCTCCCTCCTTCCCACAGGAAGGAGACGTGAGATTGTCCTGGGCCAGGGCAGATTCTCTCAGAGAAAGCAGAGGGCCTGGGGAGTTGGGAGCTGGGGGGAGGGTGTGGAGGGAAGGCCCTTGGCATTCCAGCCCCAGCCTTTTCTCCTTTGGCCTCCACCCGGGGTGCAGAGCCCAGAACTTGGTTTCTGGCCAGGGAAGTCAGCCGGCCACTGTTTACACTCAGAAAACAACAGCTCTTCCCAGTTCCCAGTGCCTCTCAGGAGGTGCCTGCCCAGAGGCCCCGAGATGGCAGCGATGGAGGGAGGGGGGCTGCCTGGAGTCTGCCTCCCGCAGCCTCAGGCCCCCCAAGCCCAGCAGGGAGCTGTGACTTGTCCCTAGCAGGGCCGCTGACTCCAAGGAAGCAGTTACAGAAGTCAGCAGGACTCCCAGAGGGCCTGAGGAGGGGGCAGACGCCCGGCACCGGGGCACGGAGCTCCGGGGGCACCATCCCTGCCCCTCTTGGGGGGATGCTGTATGTACTGCCTTGGCTGGCTCTGAGCTGCCTCCGCTCCCCCATCCCTCACCCCTGGGAGTTGGGCTGCAAAGGGAAGAAGCTTCATTAGAGGAAGCGAGCTATAGTCCTCAGCTAATTTGCCCCCAGAGGGGGACTGTCTGCTCTGCCACCAGAAGAACAGATAGCCAGCCCCGTCCAGTTTCTTGCATGGGACGCCCCCCCCCTCCGCCCACATTTCCCCAGAGCTGGCTGGGCAGCAGCTCAGGCCTTCACCACAGGCCCTGGAGTGGCCTGGACCCCCACAGTGGGGGTGTCAGAAGCTACTTTGCCTGTCCCCCGCCTTCCTCTGAGGCTGGAGTCCTGGCTTTCCTGGGACCATCATGATGGGAATTATACCTCCCCCTGGCTGGGAGTTTTCAGGGTTGGTTGAGGCTGTGTTTGCACCTTTGGTCCCCAAGGAGGTTCCTTGAAAGGACACTTCTCTAAGTATCTGCCACCTCTCAGTCCCTGGCCTGGACACCTGACACAGGACGGTTCTTGTCCTCAGCGTGCTCGTGTGCCTTGTGGGGAGAGCACACAAATGGTCCCCACGTGCTCTTAGAAGTGAGGGAAGAAGAGGCGTCTGCTGGGACAGAGCAACCTCGGTTAATGTTCAGAGGCTGCGTCTTAGAAGGGGGTAAAACAGCGTTAAAACATTTGCTTCTACTGTTATAAAGGTGACGTACATGGGGGTTATTGCTACATAAATCAAGTGATGAGTGCATTTCTTTCTGGACAGTGTCACCCCTTCCCTCACTCTGTCCCGGTTTTTCCCTCCCGTCCCCACCCACAAGTTGTATAGTTCGTTTTCCATATGGTGTCTAGTAAGTACCCTGGCTGCACTTGTTCACGCTTTCTTCTTGTCTCCCTTTCCCGGAGTTCATTTGGATAAATCTTCTGTTCTATGACCAGATATCTGCACATGGGTGCTGCACCTTTGTGTTCCACCGCTAGGAGTGCCCTCCTTTGGTGAAATGGCTTTTAGGTCCCAGGCCCAAGCTCCCGGAGTCCCCCGGGTCGGGTCCCGGCATGTATTCCCGGAATGGCCGAGAACAGAGATTCTATGGGCAGCCATGGCCTGGGGTGACAGCCCTTCAGCCGTCTGGGGGGTACAGACATTGGCCTTAGGTTAGCCAGGGAGAATTGGGGTGGGAGTGAGAATATGGCCTGCTCAACCAGCTTCGTCCCCGGGGTGGGGTCTGGAGGAGAGCTGGCGCAAGTCACTCGCTGGCACATGGCCGTTGCTCTTCTCTCCCGTCGCTGCCTTTTCACCTTGGGTCACAAGACGACGAGAGGCTGGCATCCCCTGTGGGGACGGGCAGTTGGCCTGTGCCACAAGATGCTTGTTGGCGAGACCCTGTCCTTCCTGGACGTGACTGCGAAGTGACACAAGGAGCGGGTGGCTCGGGTCAAAGGGCACAGATGCAAAATGGGGAACCGGGTGCCTGGCTTTTATCCAGCGTGTAGCTAATTCACGGGCCTGGCAAAGCAGCTGTTAAGTTGCCTCTTATGAGGACCTACTTGGGCAGGCGTTGGGACCTGAGCGAGGCCCATCTGTGCCTCGCTTCTGTTATGCAGGTTTTGGTTTGAGACTGCCTTTCGTCCTCAGAGGCTCCAACCTGTGCGTGCCAGGCACAGGACCAGGCTCTGGCTTCATGCGATCAGTAGGGTGTGGCTTGCGAATACAGTTTCAGGATTAAAAAAAAAAGTGCACATTCTGCCTGGTGGTAACAGAGCTAGAACAAATAAAATAGCCTATCAGCAGACACGGGGCTCGGCAGACTTGCCGTTGAAAGCCAGATCTGCCCCGTCTCTGTCTAGTGCAAGGCAGGGTCTTCCGACTTTCCCCAGCCTGGCAGGTAAGGCAGAGGCCAATGGCAGCCCCCCGTGGAGCTGATGGGGGCCAGAGAGGGACCTGCAGCTTCAAGGGCTGTCTTTGTTTTAATTTATTCAGTACTCGTGCGTGACCACAGGGTCTCAAGCTCTCCCTCGGCTTTTTTGCTCAAGGCTGGCACGTTTCCACATAAATCACATCTCCACTTCCAGCTTTCTGGTGGCTAATTAGAGTCTCATAGGTTTCCTGCTCAGGCTGGCTTCGAACTGCAACCCTCAGATCTCAACTCCCTGAATCGCTACGGGTACAGCATGAGCCCCTGGCAGGCAGCTTGGAAGGCTGTCTTCAGGGGTACGGAGACCACATGGGGGGGCACCCAGCTGAGGCTCTCCTCTCCCCCTACCACTCACTGTGTGTCCGTGGGCGAGCTGTTCAGATTCCGGAGAGAACTGGGAGAACATTGCCTTCCTTGATGGTATTGTGCTAATGAAAGCACTCGGCACATTAGCAGGACTCTCAGATGGTTGATTTTTTTGTCCTGGAGCTGCATAGTCCCAGGACAGGGGAAAGCTGCAGGCATGAACAAACTCAGTAAGATTTTAAAAAAAAATTTTGCAACCAATTTTTTCTATGTTTTGTTTTTGTTGCCAGTCCTGGGGCATGGACTCAGGGCCTAACCCATTTTTTCTAATGCTCCAAAAACAACAAGGTGACGACAGCAAGCAGTGGTGTGCACACGGCTTGTCCACGCTCCACAGTAGCCACTCAGTAGACACCCCCCGAAAGGAGCCATCTTGCATGTTCTTTCTGAGCACCACGAGGGAGCCTCTGGCCAGGCCACAGAGCCGGCCTCCTCCGGCCTCAGCTCACGAGAGAGCAGAGCTGGGACTCAGGCCCACCAAGCTCCTCGCATCCCGAAGGGGAGCAAACAGCTCACCTAGAGTGGGTGATGATGGGAACGTAGCTTCTCTCCATTCTGCTACCACTGGCTTCCAATTAGAGCCTGGCCTGGGCTGTCACTGCCACCCCTGGGTTCCCTTCCCTTTGCTCAGGCCTAGGCCTTCCAAGCCATCTTGTTCTTGGTGCCTGTACTGGGGCTTGACCACAAGGCCTGGGCACTGGTCTTTAGTTTTCCCCCTCAAGGCCGATGCCCTGCCACGTGAGCCATAGCTCTACTTCTGATATATTTTTTGGTGGTTGATTGGGGATAAGAGTCTCTCAGATTTCCCTGCCTGGGCTGGCTTGGAACCATGATCCTCGGGTCCCAGCTTGAGTAGTGAGGCAGGAGCCACCAGCACCTAGCCTAACCCTCCCCTCCTTTGTTTTTCTTTTATGTGCTAGTCCTGAATTTTGAACTCAGGGCTCTGGGAACTGTCTCTGAGCTTCTGTGCTCAAGGCTAGTGCTCTACTACTTGAGCCACAGCTCCACCTCTGGCTTTTTAAAAATATTTTTGGCCAGGTGCCAGTGGCTCCTGCCTGTAATCCTGGTTACTCAGGAGGCTGAGTCTGAGAATCATGGTTCAAAGCCAGCCTGAGCAAGAAAGTCTGGGAGACTTTTATCTCCAGTTAACCACCAGAAGAATGGAAGTGACAGTGTGGCTCAAGTGATAGAATGCTAGCTAGCCTTGAGCTGAAGAGCCCAGGGACAGCGCCTAGGCCCATGGGTGTTGAAGTTCATGTTTGAGTTCAAGCCCATGCACGACCAACCAAAAAATTAAAAAGAAAACAAATTTTTTTTGGTGTTTACTTGGACGTAAAAGTCTCATGGGCTTTCCTTCCCCTTTGAACTGAGATCCTCAGCTCTCAGCCTCCTGAGTAGTTGGGATTACAGGTATGAGCTACCAGCACCTGGCCCATCCCTCCTTTCTGAAACACACACTTGGTTATGTCCTTACCAGTTTGAAGTCTGACAAACTGCCCTCCTCTCCACAGGACAGTTCACACACACTTACTGAGGTTAAAACTCAGCTCCTTGCCCTTGCTGTGCTCTACCACTGGAGCCAATCTCTAGCCCTTTTTGTTTATTTTTTTTTTAGCTTTAGTTATTTCATTCATTCATTTGCTTATTTGCTTAGCGTTTCGTGCCTTTTTGTTCAGGACCAGCCTTAGTCCTCCGTCTTCCTATCTCTGCCTCCTACCAGTCTAGGTGTGAGCCATCTCTCTGGACTATTTGTTGAGATGGGGTCTGGCTGTCTTTTTGCTCAGGTTGGCCTCATACTGCAATCCTACTCATCTCCAACTTCTGAGCTGGGAATAGAGGTGTGAGCCACCATACTGAGCCTGATCTTTGTCTTTTAGATGGTACACAGCCAACACTGGCTAGTTCTCAGCAGACACTGGACTTCTTATACCTCTGTACCTTTGTTCAAGTTGGTCTTTTTCCTCCTCTGGTAGGTGAAATCTTTCATATGTACGAAGGTTGAAGTTAAAGATACTTTGATGTACTTGGGTAGAACAATTGCCTTGGGCACCTGCTCGGGGCATGGAATTTCCCCTGGGCTCTGTGCTCCCTCCCTCGCAGACGGGACGGAGGGCGAGGGAGGGCCCTCCTCCACTCCCTGAGCACTTTGCAGGCTCCCCGGGTGGCACTTTGTACTGCAGTTGGCTGCTGACCGGTCAGTTTTCTCAGTTCTTGATAGCGGCTGGCACAGTGGGGTGGGAGGTTGGTGGAAAGTGAGTCAGGCAAGTCCCCAGAGGAAGTGAGCCCTGAGCTGCTGATCCAAAGGAGAAGTGCTCTCCTTCTTCCCACTTCCTTCCTGCTCCTGGAATGGAAAGAAAGCAAGAGGAGACTGACTTTAAAAAGGGAACTATAAGCTGAGGGTTGGGCTTCTCTCTCTCAGGGCAGGGCTTGGACTCAGTTTATTGCTCTCACTCTGCTTTACTGCTCTCTGATGGCACTCTACCACTTGGACTATGCCTCCAGTCTGGCTTTTTGTTGGTTAATTGGAGATGGAATCTTGGGGACTTATTTTGCACACGTGTGCGCTCACACGTGTGTGTGTATGTGTGAGAGAGAGAGAGAGAGAGAAGAACCGGTGCTTGAACTCAAGGACTTGTGATCTCTCAGTTTTTTCTCCTCATAGTTGGTGCTCTATGACTTGATCCAAAACTCCTTTTCTGCTTTTTTTTTTTTTTTTCTGCTAGTCCTGGGGCTTGGACTCAGGGCCTGAGCACTGTCCCTGGCTTCTTTTTTGCTCAAGGCTAGCACTCTGCCACTTGAGCCACTTCTGGCCATTTTCCATATATGTGGTGCTGGGGAATTGAACCCAGGGCTTCATGTATACAAGGCAAGCACTCTTGCCACTAGGCCATATTCCCAGCCCGTTTTCTGGCTTTTTGCTAGTTAGTTTTCCAGTTAAAAATCTCTTGGATTTGTATACCTGTTCTAGCTTTGAGTCTTGAGCCTTCAGGCCTCAGCCTCCTGAGTAGCCAGGAGCCACCAATACTCGGCCTCTTCCTTTTGTTCACATACTTGCTGAGCAGCCGTGGCATAGAGACACAGGCTGCCAAAACGAGTTTATAGAGCATGTCTTGATGTTCTCCTGTCTCCCTGCATGTCCTTGCTGAGCTGAGTTTTCCTTTCTCTCTCTCATTGGATCTGAGTTCTAGTCTTGACATGCCATTTTTAGCTCTACGGCTCTGGAAAGGACCTGTCACTTTTCTGAGCCTTTGTTTCTGTGGCACATATATATATATATATATATATATATATATATATATACATATATATATATGCAATTTTTTTTGCCAGTCCTGGAACTTGAACTCAAGGCCTGGGCACTGTCCCTGAACCTCTCTGCTCAAGGCTAGCGCTCTACCATTTGAGCCACAGCGCCACTTCCAGCTTTTTCCATTTATGTGGTGCTGAGGAATGGAACCCAGGGCTTCATGCATGCTAGGCAAGCTCTCTACCACTAAGCCACATTCCTAGCCCTCTTTGGCATATCTTAGAGGCGACAATAAACTCATGGTGGTGTTGGTCCTGTGTGTGAAGGGGCGAGTGGCTGTGGCAGGGGCTTCCTGTTGAGTAATAGCCACGTTCAGCTGGAAGATTCCTGAAGATGGACGCCATGTCCAGTTGCCCAGTGTGTCCTCAGTGCCCAGCCAGGGCAGGTACACACGTGCTCAGGTGAACAACCCTTTTAGTTCTCCTGGGTCTTTGTCAGTCTTACACCTTAGGAGAGCTGTCAGCTCAGTCCTGGGTGTAAGGGGACTGTGAGTTATCCTATGCTGTGTTTTCCATGAATGCTTGTGGACTAGGTATGACAATGATTCATTTTAGTGTGGGGCCAGCACAGGGCCAGGCGAATGGGCCTAGATGAGGCCTTGTGAGAGAGGAGGTGACAGAAGGGCCTGGAAGGTGCAAGAAGTGAGATGATGGCGGGGCAGGGAGGACACGAGCCCCAAGTGTGTAAGACTGCTGCTCCAGGCTTCAAGCTCTTTGTCCTGTGTGTCCCCAGCCAAAGCAATGGTTGCTTTCTGCTTTTTCCCTGGGAGGCCCATAATGAGCCCCCAGCTGCTGCTCTGCCTGCCTTGTAGCTGGAGGCCTCTCATTTGCCCACGCACGGCCTCCTGGCATGTCTGCTGAGTGCCTTCTGTATTGTCTGTCCCTTATAGGCTGAGTTTGCCCAGGCCAGCAGGCTCTGAGAGTAAGGCCTCAGCGGATGCTGGTGTCTCATACCTGTATTGTAGCTGCTCAGAAGATTGAGATCTGAGGGCAGTGGCTTACAGCCAGCCTGGGAGCGCAAATCGATGAGACTCTTAACTCCCATTAACCAGCAAAAAGCTGAAATGGACATATGGCTCAAGTGGTAGCGTGCTAAGGAAGAAGAGTCTGAGGCCTGGAGTTCAAACCCCATTGCTGACACAGACATACACAAACAGACAGATACACAACAGAAATTACGTCTCAGTTAGTTCCTCACTGTGTTCCATAGGGTTCCAGTCCTTCCGTCGGGTATCTGGGAGATGTCACACGTGCAAAGCTCTTTGGTGTGTCTAGTCCATCGTTGGTGCCAAGCAAGTGTCACTCATGATCTTAGAAAGTGGGGACAGGAAAGCTTGCCCAGCACAACCCCCAGGGTTGTGGTGAGAGGGAGCTGGGTCCTGTGGAACTCTAGGTAAACTGTACTGCATGTCGACACTGTTAGATGAGGCCTTCTCAGCAGGGACGTCCCGGGTTCCAGGCAGGGGGGAGGAGAGTGGGAGGGGCCGGGCCTGTCACCTGCAGGGCAGGAGGGAGCTCCAGGACCACCTAGGACTCTCTGGGTGCTCCCTGGGGGAGGCAGCCTGGATTTGGGAGGAGCTCAGCTGCTTCAGAAGCCACAGCAAGATGGGCTTCGTAGCAGGGACCCAGGCCCAGAAGAAGGAATGTCGGGAGCTTCCTCTGTCTGGTGGGCTGGGGGCAGGGCCTTTGTGCAGGCGGGTTGTGCTCGATCGCCTCTGGGCCCTTCCTCCAGCCCCCAGGCGGACTTACCACTCACCTCACCTCAGCGCCTGGTCCAGAAGACTTCACCTTGTGTCCCGTTGCCACCCTGGGCTTGCCCGAGGTCTGTGAACGGAAGGTATTTTGGTGTTCCTACATGTAGTAAGTTGGCTTCCAGATTCTATTAACTCATGTACCCAGGCCTAGCTATCTCCCCTCCCCACTTTACTCCCCTGGTGGAGGAGGTGGTCCTCTGTCGGGCAGCTCAGGGTCCGTGGTGGGACAGTTGTTAAGGAGAGCCCCTCACTGCTCAGGCAGTGTCTTGGGGGCATCTAAGTCTGTTCTGGGCCCAGCTGAGCTCCCTCCTTCTGCTGGCTGGGTCAGTGCCCACTAGTCCTCATCTGTAAAATAGAGAAGATAACCACTTGGAAAGGCTGAAGTACTGGGGTACGGATGAAATGATCTGGAGTGACCTGGGTTAATCAGAAGAGTGAGCAACACAGGTGGAGCTGGTTTCCGGGGCCACTGGGATGGAGTCTGTTCTGCGCCAAGCCACCTCCTCAGGGCCTGGGGTAAAGGGGTGTGTGTGTGTGTACGTGTCTGAGCTGTGGAGTTCAGTTGGCCTGGGGAGGGTCTAATGTGAGGGCAGGGCTCACACAGGTGGCAGTCTGGACTGGGTCTGAGTGAGGAACCTGGGTGGTTTGTGCTTTTGAGAAGCTTCCTGGGCAGGCTGAGCTGACCTTTCCTGTTTGAATGCCCCCGGGGTGGGGGGTGCATTGCTGTGCAGTCAGAGAAGGGAAAGGGGCAGTGGTGGCAGCAGCAGCCTAGTTCCTGTCCCTCCCCAGTCCCAGGGCCTCTGCAGGGAGATCGGGGAGGGGACTTGGTGGCCAGGGCATGTGTGGAAGGAGAAGGAGGGAATGGGGGGCTGGGGTATCAGCTAGTTTCAAACCCATCCTTACTCTTTGTCATATTAGTAGCCATAAGAGGGCTACAAAATCTTTCTGAACCTTGTTTTTCTTATCTTAAAAATAGGGTGATAAAACCAGCATTGGTGGCTCACACCTGTAATCCTAGCTACTTAGGAAGCTGGCAGAAGTACCCGAGTGACTCCATCTCCAAACAGCCAGAGCAAGCCATTGAGTTCAGAATTGGCACCGTGGGGGTGGGGGGGAGCATGAAGTACTATCTCTTCCCCCATACAATTGGGTCAGGGCTTCGTGGGTAACACAGGGCTTAGCAAAGTGCCTGGCACACAGCAGGCCCTCTAGCCCTCCTTAGCCTCTGTCGTACGTTAGCTGTTTGTCTGCCTCACTCCTTCCCCCTTGGTTGCACCCCTTCAAGAAGGGCTGGGTTTTGTTTATCCACGGAGACCTAAAAGTATGTTCTCTTTTGCCCGGAGCCTTGGTTACTTCCATACCTACTACGCGCTTCTGCCAGAGGACCACTGTGTGGTTTTTGCTCTGTAGAACTCCAGCAGGGTACAGTGATAGTTGTGATGCCCTGGAGACAAGTGTCTTTATTCTTCTGAGCCCACAGCAGCCAAGTCATCAAACCACCCCTGGGTGAGCGCTGACATTTGCTTCTCCCCACTGGAATGCAAGCCACCCCTGCATCACCGGGTTCCCGGCCTGGCATTGGCTATGCCTCTCACATGACTGTCATTTTCTTATCTTCCTTGAAGCCAGTCGGGCCTGGCTCCTCTTCTAGCCCAGCCCCCTTCTGGCTGGGGCAAGCCCTCCCCGCCTCTGCTCTTCCTGCCTGGGGCTCCTGGTGTTTAGAATTGGGCAGAGAGCAGAGCCTCATTTGTCCAGTGCTCCTCCTGCCTACCACAAGGAACTATGAAGTCAGCGGCAGCTTTTCACAACCTCCAAGGCTCCTTCCATGCTGACCTCTGTCTCGGCCTCTGACTGGGAGGAGAAAGGGAAGAACATTCCATTCCTGGCAGACCCTCTCTCCTGGCTTCACAATGGACGTGGAGCTCTGTGCACACTGTTTATGTTTCCACGCCAGAGTTTATTACCCAGCTCAGCCTGCTGCAATTAATTACAAGCCAAGCAAATAACTTGTTCCTGGGAGGCTGGGCTTGGCATAAACATTTATATCCAGCCCCTGGACAGCTTAGGGGCTGGGCTCATCCCTCTAGCCTTAAGACCCCAAAGAGACCAGATTAGGGTGGGGAGGGTGGGACTGACAATTTCCTTCCGGGCTGAGCTGAGGTGCTTTGTGTTTTCCAACCTTCCAGTTCTGCTGGAAACCCAGCACTTCTCTGTGGATGAGTAAGTGGAGACTCAGCCGAGTTAAGCAATTTGTCCAAGGCCACACAGCATGTAGTTAGTGCACAGGTGAGTTCAAACCCCAGGACCACAAAACAAAGCAATAAAACCAGCAACCCAGAAATGGATAAATCATTAAGTTGTCCTGCATTCACGACTATTTGTGACCATTGTCCTGATGGTGGTCCTACTAGCCCCAACGCATTCTACCAAGAGATGCAGTCTTCAACCTAAGGACTCTGGGTGATCGACCCATGCTACTCCAGAGGATCTGGAATTCTGTGTTGAATGTTCTTTATCTGACATGCTGGGGACTAGAAATGTTCCACATTTCAGACCTGGTATTATCTGCTTATACTAATGAGATAGGACCCAAGTCCCACCTTAAGCCGCCATCCGTGTGTGTCTGATACACACCTTCTACCGAGAAGATCATTTTAAGGTAGTTTGATCATGTGATAGTCACTGGCACATCTGAGATCTTGTTGGGATTTCCATTTCTGGCATCCTGTTTTTTGTTTGTTTGTTTGTTTTTTGCCAGTCCTGGGGCTTGGACTCAGGGCCTGAGCACTGTCCCTGGCTTCTTTTTGCTCAAGGCTAGCACTCTTGCCACTTGAGCTACAGTGCCACTTCCAGCTTTTTCTATTCATGTGGTGCTGAGGAATCAAACCCAGGGCTTGGTGCGTATGAGGCAAGCATCCTACCGCTAAGCCACATTCCCAGCCCCTCTGGCATCCTGTTGATGCTGACAACTTTGGGTTTTCAGGTTAGGATGCTCTGCCCATGTACCGGAGCCCTGCTTTGGGGATGGATGGCCCAGGGAAGGCCTGGCTTGAGTATACTCTGGGGAAGAGGTAGTGGGGACTCCTGAGGTAGTTAGGATTGAGTGGCGAAGGCACAGACTGGCATGGGAACCCCTCACTGACAAGCTGCTCCCATGGCCCTCAGGGCTCTGAATTCTGTGCTTTTTCTGCTGGCTTCCAGCCCAGCCATTCCTGCTGTCTGGACTTAGTGTGCAGATCTCTGGAGCCACCTGCTGGGGACCGTCCTTTTCTCTTCAGGGAGGAAAAGAGCTAGACACCACAGCCTGGGCCCACTAGACATGGAGGTGCCTGGCCCTTGGACCTGACTCCTGGAACCTTCTGGAGGGGCAGGAGCTGTCCTTAAGGGTGGGACTGAAGCCCTTGGGCTTTGAAGGCTGTAATGGAGTTTGAAGCTCAGCTTGAGCTACTCACACCATGTCATTAGCACCTTCCCTGGGCTCAGGAAAGATGTGAAGTGTGGGTGCTATAAAAGGGAGAGCATCTCATTTGGGAGGCAAGTGTTTTTTGGCCCAGGTTACCACCTGTACCTCAAAGGACCCTCAGGGTTGTCTTCTGGGAGTGGGAACGGAACAGGAGTCCTTCCTCCACAGCAGTAGGGGAAGAGTAGCCAGCAGTAGCTGAGTTCATGATCGCACAAAGTAGGAACTGTAGCCTAATAAACTGGTGTAACCATGCCACAAAATAGTCAATTGAGAAAAAAATTCAATTCACAAAAAATCAATTGGGGAAAAGAAATGAGATAAAGTAGGTTATACTTTAGCTATAAAGTAGGCTTGCCATGAGAACGCTATGCTAAGGGAAGGAAGCCAGACACCAGAGGTCACATTATGAAAGACCATTTGCATGGAATCTCTAGAACAGAGGAATCTATAGAGACAGACAGCAGGCAGTGTTGGTTTTCAAGGGTTGGGGGGAAGGGACATTGGGGAGAAACTACTTAGTGGGTAAGGGATTCCTTTGGAGTGATGGATATGTGGTGGAGTCAGATAGAGGCTGAGGTTTTGTACAACATTGTGAAAGTACTGAGTGTCACTAAGTTCTCATCAGCACCTGGCCCAGCCCCACCCCCTCTCTCTCTCTTTCTTGGTGTTGAGAATGGAGCCCAGTTTCTGTTTGTACTGAACTCTCTCTCTCTCTCTCTCTCTCTTCCCCCCCCCCCCCCAGCCAATTTCATCTCCTCTAGGTCTCAACATCTCTACACCCAGGACCAACTTTCCAATAGACCAACCTTTGGTTCACACTCAGATCATCCTGAAACCATAGCCATTCTAAAGCAAGACTGACAGGCTCCAAAGCTGTCTGGCCCTCGCAGATTATTATTTATCCTCTTTGTTTGAGTTTCCCCAGCTATAAAAGGGGGGGGAGATAATAAAGCTTTTATTGTGGGGATTTTAATCTTTGATTATGGGACTCTCAAAGCTTGCCTGAGGATTAAATGAGTTAATATTTGTAAAGTGGCACGAAGTAAGACTTGCCTGGTAGCTGTGGTCATTATCTCATCCACCTTTCTGTTTATTTGTTCATTTGCTGGATCCCCACGCCGAGCCAGGCCCTGGGCAGGATCCTGGGGACACAGCTGCACTCATGAGTCAGTGCCTGCTCTGATGTCAGGAGCTTCCTGACATCCTGGCAGAGGAGGCAGCTTGCTGCCCCGCACTGCATCACCCTCCTCCTCACCGCACCTGCAGCTTCAGCTGCTCAGGAGACTCAGCTCCTCGGAACAGGCGCTGCCTCCCCAGCCTTTCAAATGCTTGGCGATGGTGCTAGGCTTGAAGGAACCTGGGACTTGGTTTCCCTACCTGTCATGGGCCATCAGGCTGGCTGAGCTCTCAGGAGCTTTGTAGCATGTTCTGTCCTCCAGACCTGGAGCTGAACAAGCCTTCGTTGAGTCTGGGGTCTTTGCTGCAGGGGTGAGTACTGACGAGGTCAGTCCAGATAAGCTGGGGCTGTGAGACCCAGAAGGGCTCTCAGAGGCCCCCAAAGGCTCTGAGAAGTGCTGGGATGTGCTTGAAGGAGCTGAGGAAGGCAACTACGAAGCCCAGATATGGTGCCTGGGCCACATCTGGCTTTAGTAGGGGTCACGGAACCCACCAGCCTGGATTGGCATGGCCCGCGCTGTCTGCTGGAACTTAACGATGAGGAGTGGACTATCTTTTGGGGACTGGCAAGCTGAGCAGGCAAGGTGGGAATTGGAGAGGAGGGCCACTCAGGCTGGATGTGACCTCAGTGATCCTGGACAAGACTTGATTCTAGGGGCTGCTGCTCCTCCCTTCTGTCAGCCTATCTGCACCTCCCCACTGCTGTCCTCAGTCATCACCCCTGCACTGTCGTGCACCCACCTCCAGTGGTGACAGCGAATGCGTGCACGTGCACGTGCGCGCGCGCACACACACACACACACACACACACTGTCACCTGACCATGGTGACGCTCCTTTTCTCTCCCACAGAATCCTCCTTGGGTCTTGTACTGACATCTTCCCTTCAGCATCACGGAGTCTGTAACCCTTCATTCTCCCCTCCTCCCTCCTCACCTGCCTGGGTGTCTGCACCTGCTCATATGAGGGTCAGGAGGAAAAGTGTGTGTGTGTGTGTGTGTGTGAAGGTGTATATGGGTGATGGAGAAGACAACAATGGGGTTGCAGCCCAGGGGTCAGGGCTGGGGACTTTGAGAAGCAGTGGGCACCTGCATGGGGTCTTGAGGAGTAGGAGTGACTAGGTGAAATCCCCCTGGCCCTGGAGATGTCTAGAGGCTCTGCCCCAGGGCCATGTGCCCCCCACCCTGGGCCCCAAGCTGCCCCCCTTCCTTTCCCCCACAGGACTGGGGATTCTGTTTTGGTTGGTTGGACGGGGAGGGGGTGCGGCAGGGGTGGTGGTGGGGGGGGGTGTTGGCCGAGGAGTTTGAGGAGTTTGTGTGTCTGCCTCTTTTCCTCCTCATTCCTCCTCCCTTCCTCCTGGTTCCGCTCAAGATGTTTCCTCTGCCAACCTGGCTCTGTTCCAGCCCTGGGCAGGCACCAGCCATCCCCTCCTCCTGGGGCTTCTGGGGCCTGTGGCTTTCCGGAGCAGCCCTCCATTCCTTCTCACCCCAGAAAGGCTCCTCCTTTCTTTCTCTTCTGCCCCGGGAGCAGAGGCTGCAGGCCATTCCTGAGCTGCTCTCAGTGGGCTTTGAGTTCATGCTTCCCCCTCGGGGCCTCTGTTTGCCCGGGAGTCACAGCCAAAAGGTGCATAGCCAGCCCTGTCCCCCTTGGGGAGTCGTTTGCGGGGTGGGGGGGCACCTCAGCATCCAGCCTTACCACTCAGCCTAGGGACAGAGGTTGGGGACCCTCAGTGGCTGCCTCCTCTCACCCCCCCCCCTCCTGCAGAGGTTCCTAAGTGGCCACCATTGCAGGTGCTAAGCGTATACTGTGGGATAGGTGGTGGCAAGAGCTGTCAGGGAAGCAGAGGGGCCACGATGGAGCAGCCACGGTAGACAGTCCTAAGAGAGCACCTGCCAGAGGAAGTAGAGCTGAACTGGGTTTTAAGGGATGAGTAAGAGTTGGGCAGAAAGGCAAGGAGGGAAGGCTGGAAAGCCTTGTGCAAAGGGTAAAGGCACAAGATACTTAGGATGTATGGGAGGAGGTGGCCAGGGAAAGCTGGAAAGAAGGGCTGTGATTTGAGAATGGACACCCTGCCCGGCCAGATGATACCACCAGTTAGCCTCCTCAGCGGGCCCCAGGTCTTTGTGCTGCAGTTCAGTGCTGGGAGGGCAGGCAGGCAGGCGGGCAGGGGGCCAGGAGGCTCGTGTATCCGGGACCTGCTGGGGCCAGCTGTGATGGAAGTAGGATGGTGCTGATGTGTAAGACAGAACCAGGTTAAACTCTGATGTGCACAATGTGGGGGAAATGACTGGCTTGTGTTCTGTGCCTGCCTGGACAGTAAGAATAGAGTCTACCTGGCTGGGGCGTTGTGAAATGGGAACAAGGTCACCTGTGCTGTTCAACTTTTTCCTCCTCCCCTTCTCTGCACTCCAGTCTCCTTTCTCCTTCTTCCTTTACAGGGCTGGCTGTTTGGACTGAGGCCGGAACACTCGCTCTTTGGGCTTCCTCAGGCCTCATGGCTCAGTCCTCAGTGTCTTGGGCCAAGAAATCAGCATTTATTTTAGAAATGCAGCCAGTAGGCTAGGTGCTGGTAGCTCATGCCTGTATTCCTAGCTATAGGAGACTATGATCTAAGGATCGTGGTTCAAAGCCAGCCTGGGCAGGAAAGTCCGTGAGAGTCTCTTATCTCTAACAATAATTAACCAGCAAATGGCTGGAAGTGGAGGTAAGGCTCAAGTGACAGAGTGCCAACCTTGAGTGGTAATGCTAAGGGGGAGCACTCAGGCCTGTGTTCAAGCCCCAGTATTGGCATGCACACATACTGAAAGACATAAAAAGGAACGCAGTCGCTAAAAGTACAGATTCCCAGGCTCCCCCACATCAATTGGGAGGATGTCTACAAGAGAGGCCCAGATCGGAGACCTGACCGCTGCTTCCTGTGCAACCTGCTGTCTGTGAGACCTGTGCCCTGAGCGGCAAAGAGAAACAGCCTGGCTTTGGCCTTGGGGTCGGGACACCTGGGTGCTGAGGCGGTGAGGCTTCAGGGGAGGGAGGGAGGGAGCTGCCTGGGACCTGTGCTCTGGACGGCTCCCCATTGGTCTAATGCCCTGTCATCTATGTCCTGACCGCTGCACACAGGGCCCCTTGTCTTCATTTTGCATGAAGACCCACAATTGTGTAGCTGTTCTGAGTCTGGGCCCAGGTGGATTTCCAGTTAGTTGGCCTGCAACCTTTCCCTCTGTGAGTCTCATCTGTGCTTGAGAGTGAGCCATTGTGAGGACCAAGTATGACGCTTAGCATAGCTCAGTGCAGTGCCTGGCACTGGCTGGTGTGGAGCAACTTCCTGCGGCCAGGTGCCCGTGCTGTGCCCACCTCTGGGGTTTCCATGGCCGTCATACATGACATGGCCTCCTGGTTGCCTGAAAGAGATATGCAGGGGGCCGTTGCTCTGGAGAGCAGTGCAGGCAGAGGAGGGCCTAGTGCAGGGCCGGACCGAGCTGGGCTCACCCGAGGCAGCCATCAGAGGTGTTGTGGATGTGAATTCTGCTGGCGCTGTCCGCGCAGAGGTGCCAGCATCACTGGGTGTTATTTCCGCAGTTACAGTTATTAATACCAAGCCTCCAGGGAGGCTGAGGTGAGGTGAGACTGGGGACCTGGGGAGGACGGAGATGGAGGCCCCGAGAGGCTGTCTCCGGACCTTGTGATTTTGTGATCTTGGTCTAGGGTTCTTCCCTCCCCAAAAGACCCGACTGAGCCTGCACTGCTGTAGAAGAGCTGGAGCAGCCAGGAGGGTGGCTTGGCTAGCTGAGGCCTGAGCACACGGTTTAGCGTCTGGAAACTTGGCTTCCTTTTATGTGAAGTAGACTAACATCCCTCGCATTGACGCTGGGAGGTTTCCGTGAGATGCTTCACGGGAGACTCAGAACAGCACTTGCCACCGGAAGTGCTCTGTGAATAGACCATTCCCATTGCCGTGTGATAAGTCCATTTGGAAGCTGGGAAATCCGTTTTGTGTTTGGAGTTTCTGTAGCCCAGCTTGCCCTGACAGACAAGTGCTGGCACCGCCGCCTCCCCTTAATTGTCAGGAAAATGAAGCTGAGCACCAAAGGCTTTGGTCGTCCAGAAGCAGCAACTGGAGACGGCTTGTGGGCCCTGCTCTCCTGGGGACCCCTGGGGGCCCAGCCCAGGGGCACATTGAATCTACTGCACTAGATCACAGAGAAGGGAGTAGTCTAATAGTCACTGTTTTGATCTCCAGGCTCTCTCTGGAGAGTATAAATGCTAGCCCAGCCCTGCTAGGGCTCCAGGGCTTGTGTCATGAATGTTTGCAGTGTGTGTGTCATGAGATTTTCTTTTTTCTTCCTTTTGCTTAGCTCTGCTTTTAATTTCTTTTTAGTACTGAGGATTGAGCCCAGGGCCTTGCACATGCTATACAAATGTGCTACAATTTGAAACTCATCTCCAGTCTCTTTTTGCTTTTATTTATTTATTTACTCATTTCAGGTAAGATTTCTTTCTTTTGCCCAGGCTGGCCTCAGACCAAGATCCTCTCACCCCCACTTCCCTCAGCCGAGATTACAGGCATGCAGCGCCACTCCTGGCCTACTGGGTAAAAGTAAGGTTTTACCACAGTGTGGGCTGGTAGAAGTGGCCCTGACTGGGACTGCAGTGTCCCAGGTCCTGGCCTGCTCTCTCAATGGTAAGAGGAGCTTTCACTTTCCTTGGGCTTCACCATGCTTAAGCCTGGGGAACACATTCATGAAGAAAGGTGTGTTATTGCCATTGTAGATATGAGGATCAGAGAGGTTTGGCTCTTGCTCACATGAGTGCTGATTCCCTTAGGCACACAGAGGGGCTCAGGGGTCTTTGGGTCTCCTTGTCCCTGTGCATGCCCTGAGGAGGGGATATTCTATAAGGGCCCAGCTCTATATCATGGAGTATGGAGAAGTGTCTGGAAATTTCTAGCCTCTAAGGGGCAGGCCTTGGGGCCTTTAAAGGTGTAGGTCCTCCCAGCCCAGCCTCACTGACTGACCTTGATCCCCAAACCCTTTCTCTTCCCCCATGGGGAAGAAGGGGTGGCTGGAGCCTGTGGTTTCTCCCATCTGTGTGCCCATGGCCCCAGGGTTGGTAGGGCTGGGATCTTGGGAGACCCCCAAATGGGAAGGAGTTTGGTGATTCCAGGAGCCACAGAGTTCTGTATGAATGTAGGGGAGTGGAGGAGGCCAGAGGGTGGGCCGGGCCAGGTTTTGAAGGGTCTTGGGGTGGTGGTGGGGAGATTGTGTTCTTCTTTGAGTCCAGAGGATTGAGAACATGCCTGGGGCAGTTACGCAGTGTTGGTCTTCGGTCACTCGTGCAGTAGCGTCCAGTCCGCTGCCTGCCTGTTCCTGAGGAGAACGTGGGCCGGTCACAGCCCCTGGGAACGCCTTTTCCTCCACAGCCACGCTGGAGGATAAAGAGCTTTCCTGCTAGGGATTCTTGCTGGCTCAAAGGCCGATAATGGGAGATTTTGTTTAATCTTAGCTAATCCTGTGAACACTTGGCATGTAAGCCAAGCCCCTTCCTCTGGGACCTGGCCAGGAGAGCAGGACTTGGCGTTGGGCTCTGGAAGGGCTAAATCACGATAACCAGCCTCCTGCAAACCCAAAGCTCAGCTTCTCAGTTGCCTGCCGCTCTCAACCTCACCGGCAGCTGTGGATCCTGCCTCTTCCTTACACTGTCTTCCTGGCCGTACGTTCTGAGCGGGGCTGCCAAGCTGAGGACTTCACAGAAGTTCCAGTATTCTGTGTGTTAGGGTGGAGGAGTGTAGAAGTCACGGCAGAAACCTGAGCCTCAGTTTCCTCACCTGGAAGACTGGATTAGTCATCTTAGTGACACATTTGTCAGAATTCCTCCATGGAATTCTGCATTCCTCTGGAGACCTCAGGGGGAAGAGAATCCCTTACCTTTGCTTCTAGACACTGCTTGCATTCCGTGGCTCCTGGCCCCGGCCTCCATTAGTGCCATCCGATGTCTCTCAGCACACCTAGTCACAGCCCCTAGGGTTAGGACTGGGGGCCCGGGATGTTATTCAGGCTACCACACAACCTCGCAGGGTAGTTGTGAGTTAAGTGAAACAACCACTAGTGGCTCACACCCGTACTCAGACCTGGCGGATCCTGGTTTGAATCGAGCTGGGACAGAAAAGTCTTCTATCTCTGAAATAACCAGCAAAATGCCAGGCTGGACATGTGGCTCAAGTGGTAGACCACCGGTCAAACAAATTGAGCAGATGTGAAACCCTGAGTTCAAATCCTACTACCACCCAGAGAAGAAAAAGCAATGTGAAGCCTTGATGGGTGTCTGGGATATGGTTATCACTTCCTGGCACTCACTTCCCTCCTCTTCTGGGTCTCAGTTTCCCCATCTGTAAAGTGAGCCCCTACCAGTTCCCACAGTCTCTGCCCACCCTCTTCAGAAGTGTAGCAGTACAGATAAGGCTTTGCATCTGGCCCGGTGCTCAGGAAGCACCGACTGGAGCTCAGCTCTGGATACCCTGAGTCCCCAACCCCCCCCCCCCCCCCCCCCCCGCGGGCAGCCTCCTCTCAGTTCCTGGCCCCAAGCACTTCCCATCATTCCTAGGAGGCTGATGGGAAAGGCTGAGCTCACTGCTCCTGAGGGAGGGTAGGCAGGGCAGGAGGTGGAGGAAAGGGATGGGAGAGGCTGGAGGCAGTGGTAAAAGGGAGGGCAGATTTATCGCCGAGAGGTCGAGGTTATCTGCACTGGGAGAAGTCTGCCCCAGGCCGACGTGCTGGTCTGCACCTCTGCTGCCTGCCACCTGCTCCCTTGAGCTGACCCTTACTGACAGGCTCTGGGGCCGGAGGGGTGAAGGAGTGTGTAAGGACGGGAGAAGGAGAGGAGGGGCAAAAGACCATCAGGGCTGGAAATGGGGAGCAGCCTTCCCAGGAGGAGCTCCTGCTACCTCAGCTGAGGATCGCCCCTCCCCCATCCGCTCAGACACCAGTCACCACCTGCCCTTGGGTGCAGCGGCTTCCTTTCCTGGACTTGCAAGTCTTATTCACACGTGTGTGTGTGTGTGTGTGTGTGTGTGTGTGTGTGTGTGTGTGGTCACACTGCCTGATGTAACAGCAGTGTGTGTGAGACTGGGGGGGTTTAAGGACACTAATGTGGGCTTGTGGGGTTTAAGAGACTAGAATGAAAGAGGTTTCTGTTTGGCTGCTTTTTGGTGTGAGTACCTGAGTTTGAGCTCAGGGCTTCCAAGTTCTTGCTCCTTCTCCTTGCTCAAAGCTGGCCCTCTGCCACTTGAACCACACCTTCTATCCTCCACTTTTAAAATAGATCTTTAAATTGTTATTATAAAGATGATGTACAGAGGGGGTTATAGTTTTGTAAGTCAGGTAATGAGTGCATTTCTTTTTTAGATAATGTCACCCCCTGCTTTGCTCTCTTCCAGTTCCAGCCTTTTCTTTTCTTTTTAAATAATGTATTTTTTAATCCTTTTCTTTTTGGTACCAAAGATTGAACCCAGGACATTGAAATTATTAGCAAGTGTTTTGCCACTGAGCTACATCCCAGCCTGTTTCCAGCTCTTTGCTCATTGTTTGCCCCCACTGGCTCCCACCTGCAGTCCTCAGATCTCAGGCTCCTGAGTAGCTAGGATTACAGGTGTGAGCCCTGGCACCTGGCTTCCTGTGAGAGACTGTGGACGTGTGTGCTGTGAGATCAGGCCGTGCGTGTCCTGCCTCCCACACTCTCACTTCTGGCAGACTTCATCTTCAAATCCCAGCCCAGGGGCCACCAGCCTCTGGTGTGTTCTCAGCGGCCTCTGTCCATCCGAGGGGAGGGGAGCTGCCCCCTCCAGTCACTGTGATCCTCTTAACAGTCCTCTCCTTGGTGCCCTTGGTAGGCTAGTCATTGGTTGACACGTCTGTCTTCCCTGCGGTGTGGGAGGCATGTTCAAGGTCACTGTGGTGACCTGCACAGCCAGTACCCTTCCTCTGAGTCATGGTCAAGATGAGCAGGACTCAGCTCTGGCTCTCCACCTTGAAAACCAGTCCCTTGTAGGCACATGGCTTTCCCTTCTCAGTTCCCTCCCTGCCCTCAACCGCAGACCTCTGTGGAGAAGAGCTGTGAGGCGCTTCTGTCCCTCAACACCATGGGAGTGACTTGTGCCACCCCCCTCACGTATCCAGGGGTGGTGGTGGTGATCTTGCTCCTGTTCCCAATTGCTCTTTTCCCCATCCTTTGCCACTTGAACAGCTCTCTCAGGATTGGGTTTCAGATTGCTTCCATCTCCAGGTGAGGGAAGTAGAGCTGGCTCTGGGGTGTCCTTCCAGACGGGCTTCTGGTTAAGCAGGGGCAATTGAACAATTCCTGATGAGAGGAAGCCTCTCCTCCAGCCCCTGGCCCCTCATCGCCAACAGAAGAGGCAGGTGGAAGGTTGGGGGTGGCATGGGCGTGTCTTAGCAAGTGGCTTGAGGAAGGGTTTGGAGGAGCACTTCCTTGCTCACTGCTTGACTGGGCATACCATTCTTGGCCTGCTCCATGGCACCCACCTCCTCGACAGGCGTGTTCTTGGAAGTAATGGAAATGCATTTCTTCATTGCTCGATAATTCAGCCTTGCCCTATCAATGGACCTCCATCTCCCCAGAACTCCTCATCCCCATTGTCTCCTCCCAGCAGCCCAGGCTCTGGTGAGGTAACCTGAGTTCACTGAGCCAGCTGTAGCCAAAAGGGCCAGGGCCTGCCCCCGGCCGCCCAGCTGGGGTGCTGGAGCTCTGTGCTAGGCCCTCATCTCATACTCTAGACAGCCCGAGCGTTGGGCTGTGTTGCTGCGGGCCAGCCCCCTCCCTCCTGGTGTCCTTAGCTCCTTTGCAACGGTCTTCTCTATGCCCAGTCCCTGACCTGGAGGCACTCGTGCCCCTGGGACAGACACCGGGAGGGGTCTTGTCCACTAGGGAAGCTGTAGGATCTCACCCAGGATGCCAGGAGCAGCCCAGGAGGTGGGCTGGAGCCCCCTTCCCTGGGGCTCCCTGCAGCGCAGGTGGGCCTACCCGCTGAGCTGTCCTAGCTCTTTGCTGCTGACCACTCCTTTGTAGACGGCTGGCCTTCCAGGCCACCTTCGAGAGCACAGGGAGCAGTGGGGACCGGGGGAGGCGTGGGGGCTTAGCTAGGGGCTGGCACTGCCTTCTACGAGCTGGTGACAGTGGGGCTCACTTGCAGAAAGCTGTAACGATGCCTTTCCCCCAGACCTGTCTCTCCCCCCACCCCCACCTCTCCATACCAAGGCTTGAATTCAAGACCTTGTCCTCTTGCTCAGCTTTTTGTTTTTGATTACAGCTGGTACTCTATTACTTGAGCCATGCTGTGACTACTGACTTTTTGCTGGTTAATTGGATTGAATCTCAAGGATTTGTTCAAGTTAGCTCTGCACTGCAATTCAGGAACTCAGTCTCCTGAGTGGCTAGGATTATAGGCATGAGCCATGAGCACGTAGCTTGGGATTACCTTTTACTTTTTTATTGTAAAGGTGTGATGTACAGAGGTTACAGTTATCTACGTCAGGTAGTGAGTGCGTTTCTTTTTGAACAATGTTACCTCTTCCTACATTTTCTCCCAGTTTTTCCCTCCCAACTGGAATGACCCTTTGACTGTAAAGGACCTAACCTCTGGAGAAAATACTTATAGCCAATCCTAAAATAATGATTATTGTGAGATTTAATTTTTTCTGAATAATTTTTCTAATAAAATTACTCAAATATTATTATTCAAAAGACAATATGATTTTAAGAACCTGAGAAGCAAGCAGCTTGCACTTGGAATACTATTCTCTTAGAAGCTCTCTTAATCTTAAACTATACCACAGTGTGTCCAATCATGAATGTGTTCGGTTTGGAATATAACTAGGATTAATTTGCCTTTTTTTTTTTTTTTTTTGCCAGTCCTGGGGCTTGGACTCAGGGCCTGAGCACTGTCCCTGGCTTCCTTTTGCTCAAGGCTAGCACTCTGCCACTTGAGCCACAGCACCACTTCTGGCCTTTTCTGTATATGTGGTGCTAGGGAATCAAACCCAGGGCTTCATGTATACAAGGCAAGCACTCTACCATTAGGCCATATTCCCAGCCCTTAATTTGTCTTTTTAAAGTATCTTTTTAAAAATTTTTTTCCCTGTGTGTGGCAGTACTGGGGCTTGAACTCAGGGCCTGGATGCTGTTCCTTAGCTTTTTTGCTCAAGCCTGGCACTCTATCTACCATTTGAGCCACAGCTCTACTTCCAGTTTTTAGACATATATAGTTTTATTGTTATTAAGGTATTGTACAGTTCTTTTTGAACAGTGTCACCCTTTCCTTTAATTTCCCCCAGTTTTCCCCTCCAGTTCCTGCTCACAAGTTGCATAGTTCTTTTTTTTTTTGCCAGTCCTAGAGCATGAAACTCAGGGCCTGAGCACCGTCCCTGGCTTCTTTTTGCTCAAGGCTAGCACTCTGCCACTTGAGCCACAGCGCCACTTCTGGCCTTTTCTATATATGTGGTGCTGAGGAATCGAGCCCAGGGCTTCATGTATACGAGGCAAGTACTCTACCACTAGGCCACATTCCCAGCCCCTCATAGTTCATTTTTTACATATTGTCTACTGAATACCATGACTGCGTTTGTTCACCCAGCTTCCCTCCATTTCTGTGTGTACTCTTCTCCTGACTCCTTCCTAAAAAAACCAACCCCCCCCCCCCAAACCACACCAAAGCTAACTAACACTTCTTGCTTTTTGGCAGTTTATTGGAGATGTGAGTCTCAGAGATTTTCCTGTTTCCTCGTTAGTAGCTAGGATTACAGGTGTGAGCCACCAATGACAGCTATAGTATCTAATTCTTGCTAGGGGTATGGCTCAAGTGGTAGAGCACCAGTCTTGAATGAAAAGCCCTTAGTTCAAGCCCCAGTACTGGGACACACACACACACACACACACACACACACAACACACACACACACACACACACACACACACACACACACACACACACACACACCCCGGTGCCACTGAAAAGAAAAGTGGTATGTTTTTAAATTTCAGAAACATGATTAATAATTTGTGTGTGTGTGAGTGTTACTAGGGATTCAATCTAGGACATCATGTATGCTGGGCAAGTGCTTTCTGACTAAACTCCCCCATTCCTTTTTTACTCCTTAATTTATCAAGTGGGAGGTTTAAGCTTCTTTTATTTCCTGCCCTGCAATTTTTGGATCAATTGTTTAAACTATCTGAATGTTAGTTTCCAGTTGATGATGTGAAAAGTGTATCAAGCTGGGTCTTCTGGTTCATGCCTATAATCCTAGCTAATCAAGAAGCAGAGATGAGATGATCAGTGTCTGAGATTGATCCAGTTAAAAAGCTGGACATTCTATCTGAAAAATTAAGAAACAAAAGGCAAAAGGGTTTGGGGGGTATGACCTAAGATAGTGCTTGCTTAGCAAGTACAAAGTGCTGACTTCAAGTCCCAGAATCAGGGAGAGCAGAGGAGGGGGGAGAATATATTAAGCGGGCATATGTTGAATGGGTCTGATAGAACAACTTACTTTTAGGGCTCTTGTGAGTAAGTATTGAGTTGGTGCAGTGATTTGAATGCTGCCTGGCTTATGTTAAGCATTCATCTATAAGTTATAATAATAATAGTAATAATGATATTATTATTATTCTTAGTAAGAAAACACACCTAGTTGCTGGGCACGTGTGGCTCATGCCTGTAATCCTAGCTACTCAAGCCAGCCTGGGCAGGAAAGTCTGTAAGATTCTCACCATCAATTAATCACCAAAAAGCTGGAAGTGGAGCTGTGGCTCAAGTGGTGGAGTGCTAGTCTTGAGCAAAAAAAGCTCAGGGATGGTGTCCAGGCCCTGAGTTCAAGCCTTAGGTAGGACTGGCGCAAAAATAGTGGCTCAGTGGGTAGATCATTAGCCAATGAGTAAAAGTATCAGGTACCAAGTTTGAGTCCTGGTCTAGGACCGGGGTGGGTAGGTGGGGAATGGAAAACATACCTAAATTCAGAGTCCAGCAAGTTGCTTTTCAGCAAGTAAATGCTCACCTGACATTTCCACGGTGGGTTGGTTTGGGCCTCTTCTTAGGGCCTGACCTGATTTAAACCTCTACACTGTGGCCTGGATCCCTGGTCCTAGACTTCTGACTCGTTTTTTTTTTCTCATCATTTTTTTTATTTGTCTATTAATTGAACACAAATTTTTTGACAAGGTGTTGTGCAAAAAGGGTACAGTTACATAGTAGGGCAATGTGTACATGTCTTGTGATATCTTAAGTCCTGTTTTTCTATCTCTTCTCTAGGTCAGGTAGACATATATATATACAATATACATTGTATCAAGAACATATACAGTAGCCACGTGGTCACGCCCAAGAAAGTTCGCCTAGGGCTTTAAATGTAATGTCGATATTGGACCATATGTCGACAGTAGACTTCTGACTCTTGCTCCTGGCCCCCAGACTGGGGGAAGCTGAGCTCATAAAAAGTGTCAGCAAAGAGTTGGGCACCGGTGGCTCCGCCTATAATTCTACTACTCAGGAGGTTGAGATCTGAGGGTGGTAGTTTGAAGCCAGCCTGGGCAGAAAAAGTCCCCATGAGACTTTAATCTCCAATTAGCCTCTCAAAAACCAGAAGTAGAACTGTGGCTCAAAGTGGTAGCATGCTAGCCTTGAGCAAAATTGCTCAGGGACAGTGCCCAGGCTCTGAGTTCAAGCCCCACAACCACCCCACTCCCTAGCCCCCTCAAAAAAAGAAAGAAAAAGAGTCAGCATAGCACTTTGGGGATTGATGCTAACTAACAGCAGCTCCCTGGAGCTGGTGTGAGGAGGGAAGACCATTGTGGCAGCTGCTTACTTGGCCCAGGCTCTGCTGGCACCCAGGAAGGCCCGTGTTGTCCACAGAGGCCTTAGGAAGGGCCACTCCCGCATGCTTCGTGTCACTGCAGCCAGGGGTGGGCACCAAATGGTTTGGAGATAGGGAGGGTGTTATAAGTGGCATAGAGACCTACCCAAGACCCACATTTGGTTGCATCGAGGTCTGAGTTGGGTGCACAGCCATTCCTGTGCTTCTTCTTGTCAGGTTCCCCCCCACCCCAATTTCCTCATAGACATTCCTGCAGAAATTGATGGCTCTAACTGGACAGTCGCTGACCTCTTCCCAGTCCTGTATGGCCGTCTTAAGTGTTGCAGTTCCATGGAGGGTGTGGGTGGGAGCTGGCACAGGGCTCTGTGCCAGGACAGGTGTGGGCAAGACTCGCACCCATCTCTGCGTCGTAGACTGAGCTGCTCTGGGAAGCGCTGTGGAGGTGACAGGTGGGGCCTGCGTCCTCCGGAGCTCCTGGTCTGAGGGAGAGATGTGGCCTGTTCTCTGGGAGAGGGGCCCACTTGTGAAGGAGAACATGGCCCTGGTCCCTGGGGACCACTTGTCACATGGAGGGACCCTCCTCTTCTTGTCTTCGGGCGGCTTCTTTTCTGAGAAAGGAGGCACGACCTTTGTCTAGCAGGAGCCTCTGGTCTGATGGAGGCGTGGTGGTCATGTCCTTTAGAGAGATCTCTGAGACCTGACTGACTTCCATCATCGGAACACCCAATCTGAGGCAAGAGGCTTGTTTAGTGTGTCTCTCAAGAAAACCCATTTGATGGCCTCTGTTTTGGGTCCTTTCCTTTGCCTGATTAATGGACAGTAGGCACTTTGTGAGCTGGGCAATGGGAAGGGAAGACAGAGGATGTTAGCAAGTGGGGGTGACTTGGATGGCTTCCCGGAGGAGGTGACTTTGTGGCTCATCACGGATGAGCAGGCGAGGTGTGGGAAGACCTGCAAGAGGATAAGGGGTCGAGGCACCCCTGGGCCGGGAGGGGGCCTTGAGGGGCCAGTGAGCCTGTCTCTATGGGGCTCAGGCGCTGACATGCAGAGGTCCGGGAAGACCCTCACTGTTGGCAGTCTGTTCACAGGCTGAGGGCTGCCAGCCCAGAGACATCCGCCCTCCATGGCCCGAGAAGCCCAGAGAAGGGAGAGGAAACAGGACGTGTGTCAGGAACGCCTTTTCCTTTTCTTTGTAACTGACCCCTAACTTGGGGCTGGAGAGTGCGGCCTGCAGGGCTGGCCTGGCCTGCTGGCTGCCGTCTGCAGCGCCCAGGGCTGGGTTTTACGGTGTACCCCAGCCTCCCGGGTGACGACCGCCTCTTCTGCTGCGTCTTGGGCCGGCCCCGGGGCTGCGCCGACTCTCAGGCTGCCCTCCAGAGAATGGGGTAAGACTTCCTGGCTACCTCTCCAGGAAGCGGTGGCTGTCTGTCCGTGTTGTATAGGATTTGCATGTGACTCCTTGATCTCTGAGATGCCATTTGAGCACTTCCCGTATGTCCTAGACCTCTGGGATGGGCCGTGAGCACGGGGGAGGAGCAGCGTGGGGCGGAAGTTTGTGCTTTGTCTGGGGAGTTGAGGGGTCTCCAGATCGCTGGTGGGTGTGGGATTAGGTAGCGTCTAACTGGTGATTTGGGTCTAGCCGTATCTGGTGGCAGCTG
The DNA here is from genome assembly GCF_023159225.1 of Perognathus longimembris pacificus. Taxonomy (NCBI): domain Eukaryota; kingdom Metazoa; phylum Chordata; class Mammalia; order Rodentia; family Heteromyidae; genus Perognathus; species Perognathus longimembris. The sequence goes on along the minus strand of NC_063173.1, from coordinate 640,755 downwards.
CGGTGGTCCGGTGGGTGGAAAATTCCCCCGGACAGTGCTTGTCACGGGCTCTGGGAGGAGGCAGAGGCTGATTCGGCTCGGGAGCTTCTGAGAGATGGCACCGATGGGGGTGGAGGCAGGGCCTGGTTGGGTGTTTCTTCGGGGGAGTCTGGAGATCGTCCTCCATGGGGGCTGGAGGTGAGGAGTGTGGGACAGGGAACCCCTCAGAGGGCGAGGCGGGAGGGAAGACGTGAGAGAGTGCAGTCAGACTGGCTTCCTTCTGGTTTTCTGCTCTGCTGGGCGGAGGGGTAGCGGGGAGACGTGTGTGTGTCTCTGTAGAGTGTGAACTGTGCATGTGTGTGGGGTTGTGGTTATGTGGGGTGCATGGCAGTGGTATTTGTGGGTGTGCTGTGTGGGTGGGGTGGGGTGTGTGAGCTCCTGTTCCACAGGGCCCACCACAGACCAGCACTGTCCCCCTGGGACTCTGGGCTTGGAGCTTCCCTTCTTTACTTGTGCAACCCCTAGTGGTACACTGGGACCAGTGGTGCACCAGGAAAACTACCAAGCCTTTGGAAAACCAGGGAGGTGGCAGGATGGTGGCACCTGCCCATTCTCTAGCCATGGATTTCACACTGCTGACGTGCTGCCCTTGGGCATGGAGTTGGGCAGGGACGCTCAGGATAAACCTCCCTGGGACGCAGGAGCCATCTCTAATCTAGAGCGTCCAGGGAAGTTCAGCCAGGTGGTTAGCAAGTGACAAGATGGAGCATGCATTTCATGTTCTGAATACAGTGGACTTGGGTTGTGAGAGGGACTGGGGTTTCTTACTATCAGTACAGTGATCTCCTGGGATGGACTGGAGATCTTTCGCTAGGCAGGAGTGTGGGGGTTCTGTCCTGGGTGCTATGCAGACGGTGTCTGGCACAATCTGTCTTACTCTTCTTCCTGACATCTGCTGAGCTGTGCAGCCCAGGCTCAGCCTGGTGGCCAGGCCACCGACTCTGCTACGCTCCAACCCTCCACTCCCTGCCTCAAGCTTATTGATTCCTTTTGTTTTTTCCAGTCCTGAGGCTTGAACTCTGTGCTCAGACACTGGAGCTACAGCTTTATTTCTGGCCTTTTCTGGTTAATTAGAGGTAAGAGTCCCACGGACTCTTCTCCCAGGGCTGGCTTTGAAAGGTGATCCTCAGCTCTCAGCGCCCTGGGTCGCTAGGAATACAGACAGGCGTGAGTCACTGTCACCCAGCTCATTGGTTCATGCACTCATTCAAAACATTTGTTAAGTGCTTACTACGTATCAAGGAACGTAATCACAGGAGGAGGAGGCAGTTTGTCATCTACACTGTGGAGTCCATTTGGGAGCAGTGATGTGTGGGCCCAGTACACCCGCAGAGGACTGTGCTGGGGATGGCCGGAGCCAGGTGGGCCCCCAGTGAGGCCTCCTCCCACCCTCCTGCAACGCTCCTAAGAAGACTGGTTCATTTGGGGGGGGGTGTCATCTCTCCACCCCTATTCAGAATGTTCCATCTGGAGACACACACCAGGACGGGGACCTGTGACTCCTGCAGGTAGAATAGTGCCCAGAATTTTCAAGACTAAAGGAAGGAAAGGAGAGAAATCAGAAAGGCGGATGGGCACAACAATGTTCATTGCAGCACAATTTGTCATAGCGAGAATCTGGAACCAACCCAGATGCCCCTCAGTAGATGAATGGATCAGGAAAATGTGGTACATATACACAATGGAATTTTATGCCTCTATCAGAAAGAATGACATTGTCCCATTTGTAAGGAAATGGAAGGACTTGGAAAAAATTATACCAAGTGAAGTGAGCCAGACCCAAAAAAACATGGACTCTATGGTCTCCCTTATTGGGAATAATTAGTACAGGTTTAGGCAAGTCATAGCAGAGCATCACAAGGCCCAATAGCTATACCCTTAGAAACACATAAGATGATGCTAAGTGAAATGAACTCCATGTTATGGAAACAATTGTTATATCACAGTTGTAACTACTTTCAACGTCCCATATGTATCTGTAGCTTCTATTATTGATGATGTTCTTGTATCACCTTCCTGTGGTTGTACCTACATTGTCTCTGTAATCTTATCTGAGTATATTGGAAACCGTGTATACTGGTATTGGAAGTAGGAAATTGATAGGGAATACCAAATTTGAGAGACACAGGGTAAAAAAAAAGACAAACAACTACAAAAGCAATACTTGCAAAACTGTTTGGTGTAAGTGAACTGAACACCTCGGGGGCGGGGAAGGGAAAGGGGGAGGAGGGAGGGGGGTATGAGGGACAAGGTAACAAACAGTACAAGAAATGTATCCAATGCCTAACGTATGAAACTGTAACCTCTCTGTACATCAGTTTGATAATAAAAATTTGGAAAAAAATAAATAAAAATTAAAAAAAAGAAAGGTGGATGGAAGGGAGGGAGAAGCAAAGCCTCAATGGAAGCTAGAGGAGTAGGGTGAGGAGTGCTTTGGTTTTAAGTCGAGAGGGCTGAGAGGGAGGGGAGGTGACAGGAGGAATTACAGTTGGAAGAAATGATGGAGAGGATGGCAGTGCAGGTTGAAGGAAGGGCAGGGCATGACTAGGCATTTCCGGAATGTGGAGGGTGTGACCGGACATCTTTTTTTTGTCAGTTGTGGGGCTTGAACTTGGGGCTTGGGCACTGTCCCTGGGCATTTTTGCTCAAGGCTAGTGTTCTACCATTTTGAGCCATAGTGTCACCTCTGTCACATGACCTCTTGGTACCATTCCCAGGCCTTCTTGCCTGAGTATGGGGTGGGCAATGCTAGCTCCTTTATTGCTTCCCTGGGTACCAGTAGGGAATCTGGGTATCTCTATCCATCTACCTATCCATCTACCTACCTATCTATCTACCGACCCATCTATCTGTCTACCTATCTATTTATCTATCTGTCATCCACCTATTTTTAGCTATAATAATATATATTTTTAGTGTGGAACTCAAGGCCTTGCACATGCAAGGCAAGTGTGCGACTATTTAAGCAACTTCCCCACCCTTTTGTTGAAATAGGTCTCATGAACTTTCTCTAAGGTTGGCCTCAAATTTGAGATTCTCCTATCTCTGCCCCCTGAGTATCTGGGATTACAGTGTGTCACCACACCCCAGTTTTTTTTTTTTTTTCCTGTGGGTCTGGAGGTGGAACCCAGGGTCTCATGAGGTACCAAGACCGTATATTATCCCCATCCGATGGGTCGGATGGGATCTTATCCTCTAGACAAAAGAGAATGGAAACTGGCCCAGATGGGGTCTCCTTGTGGCTTCTGGGCTCTTTCCTTCCCTTCTGGCCTCTTGATCCCCCGAAAGCCTGGTTAGGCATCTAGGGCTGTCTGTGGGCTCTCTGGGGTCCAGCTGCCAGCCTGATTGGTGACGTTTTTCCTAGCATTTTATTTTCATATGTCTGGTTTCACAGGTTTGCAGAAAGTGGGCCATGCATCTTCAAGAAACTCTCTCCTCTGTTCATGCCACCTGATGGCTCCCCTTTCCTCACTCTGAACCTTCTGAAAATCCTCACAAATATGGATCCTGGCTTGGAAAACAGAGTGAATCCACATTCACCAGCAGCAGGCTTGTGTGCTTAGAAGCCTGTGGGGTGTGGTGGGGGTGTTCAGAGCCCAGGAGCCTGATTTGGCCAGACCCACCCAGCTGAGCTAAGCCTGAGGGAGCCCTGGTGGGATTGTGAGCAGGCACAGGACAGAAGATGGGGTTGGCAGAAGCCAGGGTGCCCCCTCCCAGCCTGGTTCTCAGACACATCTCAGCCTGTGAATGAAACACTGCCCCCGCCCCCCCCCCCCCCCCCGCACTTTGTTTCTCCATCTGGGAACTGAAGCAGGTGGTCCTGGGGAGCTAAGAGACCTGTGAGATGGGCTGAGAGGCGGGCTGGGTGAGAGCCAGCCGGCGGGCAGTGGCGCCCCTGGGGCTGTGCCACCCGGCAGAGCAGGCGAGCCATACACAAATAGCTTCGCTGCCAGGGAGAGGGCGAGACAGGCCCTCAGAGCCTCTTTGCACCGCTGCCACCTGCTCTTCTCGCCTCCCTGCTCCCCAAAGGCGGTTCTCACACCCAGCAAAGTGGGTCAGAATGTAGGGCGCCTGTGTCTGGGAGCGGAAGGCCCCTTGTGTGTTCCCCACCCTCCCAGTGGAGGCAGGACGGCTGTAGGGCTGTGGTAGAGGGAGTCAGGGAGCTGAGAATACTTATGTCCAGAATGCATTCGTTCTAGCTGGGGATCCTAGCCACTCAGGAAGCTGAGATCTGAGGATCAGGGTTAGGAGCCAACCTGGGCAGGAAAGTCCTTGAGTCTTTTTATCTCCAGTGAACCAGCAAAAAGCTGGAGGTTGAGGTGTGGTTCAAGTAGTAGAGCACCAGCTTTGAGAGAAAAAGCCAATGGAGAATGCCCAGACCCTGAGTTCTGTGTTTCCATCAGGATCGATTCTCTTCTTTGTAGCTGGGCACCTGTGGATCATGCCTGTCAACTTGGAAGGCTGAGGTCTGGAGGATGTGGGGTTGAGGCTATCCTGGGCAGAAAAGTTCACACCTCCCATCTTCAAAATAGCTCGCTAATAGCAGGGCTAGAGGCACAGTCAGATAGGAGAGTCCAGCCCAGGGGCTGAACTGGGGCTTGAACTCTGCCTCATGCTCTTGCTTATGCTGAGCACTCCTCCAGCTGAGGGTTGTTTTTTTTTTCTGGTTAACTGGAGATGGGGGTCTCACAGACTTTTCTACCCAGGCTGGCTTCAAACTGTGACCTTCCAGGTCTCAGTCTTTTGAATAGCTTGAATTATAGGCACCCAGCTTGTGTGCACGTGCGTGTGTGTGTGTGTGTGTGTGTGTGTGTTTGTGTGTGTTGGTCAAGGGACTTGAACTCAGTGCCTGGGCGCTGTCTTTGAACTTTTTTTTTCTCTTTTGTTTAGGGCTAGCATTCTACCACTTCAGCCATTGATCCTGGCTTTTTGAGTAGTTTATTTGAGATAAGAGTCCCATAGATTTTTCCTGCGTGGGCTGGCTTCTAACTGCAGTCCTCAGATCTCAGCCTCCTGAGTAGCTAGAATTACAGGCATGAACCACTGGTACCTGGCTACTTGCCCACTTTTAATTAGATTCTTTGCTTGTTTGTTTTTGAGTTGTAATAGTTCTTTACTTATCTTGGATACTAGACTCTTATCAGATTCATGATTTTAAAGTATTTTTTCCCATTCTATAGGTTGTCTGTTCACTTTCTTGATAGTGAAAGAACAGATGCTTTTAATTTTATCTATTCTTTGTTTAGTTGCTTATGATTTTGATCCATACCCAGTTGCCTAATCTAAGAGCATGAAGATTTAGATGTACATTTTCTTCCAAAAGTCTTATAGTTGTAGCTTTTGTATTTAGGTCTCTGGTCTTTTTTTTTTTTTTTTTTTTTTGGCCAATTGTTGTCTATGGTATGAAGGAGAGGGTCTCACCTCATTCTTTTGCATGTGGGTATCTGGTTATTCCTTTGTCTCTTTTTGAAAAGACTATTCTTCCCCCCATTGATTTGGCATGGCTTGTCAAAAGTCAATGGCTGTAGCCAAGCACTGGTGGCTCACACCTGTAATCTTAGCTGCTAAGGAGTCTGGGATCAGAGGATTGAGATTCAAAACAAGCCTGGGAAGACAAATCCAAGATACTCCTATCTTTAATAAACTAGCAAAAAGCTGGAAATTGAGGCGTAGCTCAAGTAGTAGAGCACAAGCTTCCAGAAAAAAATATTTAAGGGTGTGAGGCCCTGAGCTCAAGCCTAAGTACCTGCAATGCTCCCTTCCTGCCTCCCCCGTACAGAATCAGTGGTTTTAAATATACATTTATTTCTGGACTTTGAGTTGACTCTAAGTCTATATGCATACCACACACACTCTGTTGATCACTGGCTTGCAGAAAGTGTGACTCCTGCATCTTTGCTCTGTTTAACTTTGTTTTGGCAATTGTGGTCCCTTGTGATTTTTAGGATCAATTATCAATTTCTGAGAACAAACAAAAAACCCACCTAGCTGAGATTCTTTTTTTTGGCCAGTCCTGGGCCTTGGACTCAGGGCCTGAGCACTGTCCCTGGCTTCTTTTTGCTCAAGGCTAGCACTCTGCCATTTGAGCCACAGCACCACTTCTGGCCGTTTTCTGTATATGTGGTGCTGGGGAATCGAACCCAGGGCTTCATGTATACGAGGTGAGCACTCTTGCCACTAGGCCATATCCCCAGCCCCTAGCTGAGATTCTGATAAAGATTGCACTGAATCTGTAAATTAACTTTGGAGGAGTATTGTCTTTTTTTTTTTTTTTTTTTTTTGCCAGTCCTGGGCCTTGGACTCAGGGCCTGAACTCTCTCCCTGAGCTTTTGCTCAAGGCTAGCACTCTGCCACTTGAGCCACAGCACCACTTCTGGTTTTTTCTGTTTATGTGGTACTAAGGAGTGGAACTCAGGGCTCCATGCATGCTAGGCAAGCACTACCACTAGGCCACATTCCCAGCCCAAGGATTGTCATCTTAACATTGGGTTTTTCTTATTTATTCTTTTGGGTTTTAATGGAATATAAAGTTGTGTTTATGCCACTTGTACTGTTTTGATTTCAGTCTTTGTATTTGATCATAGTATTTTCTGTCTTATGAAAGCTATAGCATAATTTTAGCGCTGAATAATATTCTATCATTTAGCTGTACCAACCGTAATTGAAAACTGCTCAAAGCTGGTGTTTGGTGACTCATGCCTGTAATCCTAACTACTCAGGAGGCTGAGGTCTGGAGGATTGTAGTTTGAAAATAACCTTGGGCGATAAAGTCTGTGAGATTCTATCTCCAAAATAACCAGCAAAAAAAGCAGAGCTGGGGCATGTCTCTAGTGGTAGCCTAGCAAGCCTGAGGCCTTGAGTTCAAACTTGAATACTGAAAAGCAAAACCATACAAAACCCCTAGTGTTTGTTGGTGAATCCGTTTTGTGTTTCATCAGGGCTCACTGTGCTGCAGCCCTGTCCTTGGCCAGTATGTAGAGACTCTGGGAGGTCTGAGGACTCAGAACAGCCGAAGACTATGAGTGTCAGCGTTGACAAAGAGATACTCACGATACAGGAGGGGAATGGGACTCATGGAGAAACTTAGGCTCTGGTTAGTAGAGCGTTGGCCTGCCAACCTTCTGGCACCTCCACCCTACTGGAATGCAACCAGAAAGCTTCGCAGGCTACACAGACACCACAGCATGTTTGGTTAAGGCATTTTTTTTCTTAGAAGAATTGTATTTTAAACGTTTTAGCATTTGCAACCTGCAGTGCATTTTACACTGTAACACACGCGCGTGCACACACACCAATTAATCTGAATAAAAGTTGCACCAAATGACTCATTTTTTTGTATCAGCTAGGAGAGCTGGCCCACTCTCCTAGTTACAAACCACCCCAGAAATCTAGTGGCTCAGCTGTGCAATCCCTTATGCTACATATTTAGCATGCCACAGGGAAGCTTTTGGATTCAGGTTAATGGTGCCGTTGCCATCCCAGTCACTGCTAGTGTCAGTGTCGAGATAAAGTGTGCTAGGCAAAAGAATACTTTGCTCAAATAGACACATTTCCTAATTCTTGGAGCCCAGGGATATAGTGTGTGGCTAGCGGTGATGATGGTTGCTGATCAAATTAAGGTTGCTAATCAGCTGATTTTAAAAATAGATGGATTGTTTTGGATTGTTCAGAAGGGCCCAGTGAAATCCCAAGGGTCTTTACAAGTCAGAGAGAGAGGCAGAAGTGTTCAGAGTGCTACAGTGTGAAGGTAGAGGAAGAATGAGGGCCTTGAGACAAGGAACCGGGACTGCCTCTGAAGGCTGGGGAGGGTCAGGCTGAGACCATTAGGCTTTGCAGAGAGGAACAGAGACCTATTGACACCTTGACTTTAACCCAGTGAGGCCCATTTTGAACTTCTGAGCTACAGGCAATGTATGTTGTTTTATATTGCAAAGCTTGTGGTAATTTCTTCTAGCAGTTGTAGAAAAACACAAGCTGGGCGCCAGTGGCTCACACCTATGATGTTACTCAGGAGGCTGAGATCGGAGGATCACAGTTTGAAGCCAGCCCAGGCGGGAAAATCCATGAAGCTCTCATCTCCAATTACTGCCAAAAAGCCAGAAGTGGAGCCTGTAGCTCAAGTGGGTTGAGTGCCAACCTTGAGCAAAAAAGCTAATGGACAGAGTCCAGGCCCTGAGTTTAACACCCCCCCCCCCCCCCCGCACACACGGGATGGGAACCAAGTAGCCGCACTTAAAAGTGCCTGTCCCACAGTGACATGTGGCATGTCTAACTCGACGGGTCTGCAGGAGTTTGATACTCCCATAGGAAGGGATCTGTCCCAGCCATCCCAGGGGACCGGGCGGAGATGGTCGCAGACAGGAGGAGAAGGTTCCTAAGGAGGTTTATTAGTGGGGCCATACCTGCTAGGGGAGAGGGAGCACCAGGGCGTCCGCACCTCATCCAGGGGGCAGCCTCCCTGGGGCTAAAGGGGAAGTCGGTAGGTCTCAGTGGCTCATTAGGTATGGTGGATCTGGGCAGGGGAAATGCTCACACCGTAGGTCCAGAGAAGCCGAACACTGGCGAACGTAGCCCTATCTGTTCTACTCTGGCCACCTGAAGTGCATGGCTTGCATTTTCCATTCCACTCTATTCCAGTCCATTAAAAACCAAAACAACAAGTTGATTTCAATGTCAACCCACGGGGTTAGAAAGAAGTACCCTCCAGACCCGGCTCGGCCCGGGCCTCGTGGGGCACGTGACGCGCCCTGGCCGTCGCTGATTGGGCCCGCGGGGGGGCACGTGGCCCCGGCCGGCCAACCAGACTCCTCCCCTGGGAGTTCGGAAGTGGGCCATTCCGCGGGCTAGCGGCGGGAAGCGGCGCGAGGGGCCGGGCCGGAACGGGGCCGGGGCGCGAGCCGCGCGCCCGCCCGGGAGGGAGGGAGGCGCCGGGGCGCGAGCCGCCCGCCCGCCCGCCCGCCCGCCCGGGGGCCGAGGCGCCGCGGAGCCCGCAGCGAGCCGCGCGTGAGCCGGGAGAGCCCGTCCCCCGAGACAATGGAGCCGCCGCACAGACCGCCCCGCCGCCGGGAGCGCGCGCAGCCCCAGGAGGAGCGGCGGCCGGAGGGAGCCCCGGCCTGAGGGCCCGATGGCTGCCCGGCCCCCGCCTTCGGCCTCCGCCCGCCCGGCCGGCGCGTCCTTCCCGTGAGATTTCTGCCTTCTAGTACCCTCCCGCGGCCTTGAGCCTCCCCTCCCCGGGAAGCCTCGCTCGGGAACCGGGGTGTGGGGCGTAGGCAGGGCCCGAGGCCGAGCCGAACCGGCCCCCGCCCGGGAAGGGCGTGGGAGCCGCCAGCTTGGGCCAGGGGGCACATCTGGGCCCCCTCCACGGAGGCCTCCTGTTTTCTGATGCTACTGTTGCGAGTGGGAAGCTGGTGGAGTTTCAGGGAGGGCCTTGTGACTCGCCGTGGGCTCCGGGGACAGACCACAGGTTGCTCTCCGAGCCTCAGTGTCCACTTCTCTGCAATGGGGTTCTTGTCAAGACTACCCGTGTTCGGGGAAAGACACTTGAGAGGTGCCAGGCGAATGCAGCCGCCGCGTCCCCGCTTCCTGGAAGTGGTGGTCCCGGTGCTGATGAGGTTAAAGGCGGGACATTCCCCCACTGCCACCCCAGCTGTGTTTCCTGCCCCTCCTCACCCTCTGATGTCTTCCTCTTCCCCTCTCCTCATTTCCCCTCGTTACTGTTACATTTGATGTTGATTGAAAACACCTGCTTTAGGAAAGCAGCAGGGTTAGATAAAAAGCGCCCGCCTCTGGAGGCAGATAGATAGAACTAGGTCAGCACCCTGACCTAGCCCCTGGCAGGTTGTGCGTTCGTGGGCAAATTACTGCATCTCTCTGAGCCCCCAGTTAACTAACTATAAAAGAGTAATTATCATATCCATTCTGCAGTGCTGCTAGGAGAAACAATTTACTAAACTCAACAGATGCTCACACTCTTCTTCCTCCCCACTCCGCTCTCTGCTTCAGTATTCTTCCTAGCCTGGCACGGGTGCCCCAGGGCACCTCCTGACCCTCCTAGGAGCCACTTGAGTGGCTTTCCCCGACTCACTTCTTTGGGCTCTCAGGCACCTGGGCCTCTGTTTCCCTCATACCCTAAGCTCCAGTGGGCTGGAAGTAGACGGGAGCTTGGATGTTTCGGGGTCCCTGGTGCCCCTTCTCCCGTCTCTTCCACAGACCTGGGCCCAGCTGGAAAGGGCTGCTGGTTCAGACAGTGTGATCTGTGTTTGTTCTCACTTTAGCAATTATCACACCCCAGCTGACTGTGGCATCTTCACACTCCACACAGTGATAAATATTGATGAGAAGAACCAGGGGCCCCTAGGGAGGAGGCAAAAGGCCCTGCCAAGCTCATCTTTGCAAGCAAGGCTCAGACCCATCTGTGGTCCCCAGAAGTGGAGGTGGGGAGCAGAGCCAGGGTGGTGGAGGCATACGCAGAGCCACCACCCCACGGATGGCTCAGGATGCGGTAGTCCTACCTGGATGTGTCCACGCCTCCTGCTGCTGGAGAAGGATTTGAGGGGCACTCATTCCTTCCTGTGTTCCATCGTGCTCTGCTTGTGACTTCCTCCTCTTAATGATGCCTCTTGTTCCATCCTTTACACCTGTGCCTATTCCCTTTTCTCCTCTCTTTCCCTCCTTCCCTCTTTCAGTACCTCCCACCCCTTTTAGGTTGCTTTCACTTTTCTTCTCTTCCCTCCAACAGTTATTGTGAGAAATTCTGGGTTGGATGTTGGTGAATAGGGAACAGATGCAGCTTGGGACAGGGCGGGAGGAACAGTGGCAGGCAGGGGCTCTGCTGTGACACAGGAATGCACCCTCCCTTCTCAGTTGATTCCTTCATTCACCCATTCATTTGTTCACCTGATAATTATTGAATGCCTGCCACCTGCCATTCCTAACGTCTGTTGAACAACAGGTTTGCCATTATGAGGGTTGTGGATGAAGAGACCCCATCTCGTTCTGGAGGAGCAGGCATGCTAGAGAGAGGGGACTGGCCAGGCTTGAGATAAACAAGCAAAGCATGCTGGACGTTGGTGGCTCACACCTGGAATCCTACCTACTCAGGCGGCTGAGATAGAACGATTGTGGTTTAACGCCAGCCTGGGCAGGAAGTTTTGTGACACTCCTCTCCACTTAACCAGCAGAAACCTGAAAGTGGAGATGTGGCTCAAGTGGTAGAATGCCAGCCTTGAGTGAAAAAGCCATATCAGAGCACAAGGCCCCGAATTCAAACCCCGGTACCCAGCACAACACGCACACAAGCAAAGCCTGGGGCAGGGTAGGGCTGGGGCCGGGTGGGCGTGGCTGAAGCCTCATATAAGGCAATGGGGAAGAATTCCTGTGGGTAGTGAGGATTGGGGCTGCTGGAGAAAGGCAGAGATCAGTTACTCTGGGGGGGGGGGGGTGGGGACAAACAGCAGCAAGGCTGGAGAGAAGTGGCTGAGGGTGGCAGGGGTGGGCGAGGTGATACCAGGAGAAGGTGAGACCACATCACAGAGGCCTCAAGGGCCGTTGAGGCTGTTCCTCAAGTGAGACTTGCTGACTCCTTAGGCCTTCCACGGGCAGAGCAGGCTGCGGGGGGCTGTGTGCATCTTGGGAGGGTTAACAGCGAGGATGGCGACCCCGCGGAGGTATCTGTGGGTAAGGTAAGAGGCGGCTCTGCTGGGCCCCATTCTGCTCTGCACATCTTCCCAGGCCTGTGTCTGGGATTGGGCCTCCGGGCGGCCCGTAGCAGCCTCCCTGGGCAGAATGCGCTAACCCTGGTCTTGCCTCTTTTTGTCTCCACAGTGTGTTCAAGAAAGCAAGCCCCAATGGAAAGGTGAGTGTGGGAGGCGGCACTCAGCCCCCTTGTGGGGCAACAGAGGCAGCAGTGGGGGCATCTCGGGAGAAAGGCACAGACAGCTCTCCATGGAGGAGCAGTTGCCATTTCCTGTCGAGGGTCACACAGCTCTGTCCTCAGGAGCTTCCATCCAAACTAGGGTGTGTGTGGGTAGGGGGGGGTCCCTCTGAAAATTCTGTCCGGACGTCAGGGAGCCCCAGCTCTGGCTAGGGACTGATGGTCTGTTGTCAAGAGACTTCAGTGTGACTGTGAGAGAGTTCAGGCTGATCAGCAAAAGGCCACAGAGGAAGTAATTTTCCTGCGTGAGAGGCCCTGGCGTCGCCTCATTATCCAGAGAGGCTGCCAGAGCCCAGGCCCTTTCCTCTCACCACAGGCCTTAGGCTCCATCCTGTTTTGCTGTCAGTTCAGCAAATAGCTATTACTGACATCATTCTGTGCTGGGTCTGGGTATATTGAGATGAGTCAGGAGTCAGACTCAGTGCTCACAGCCAGATACCAGGACTGGCATAGATCAGTCCCTCCCATGTAAAGGACCAAGCGTGAGATAACAGGCAGGCTTGGGGACCTCAGAACACACGTGGGTTCAGGCATGCCTGATCAGGTAGAATCAGGCATGGCTTCTTCTAGGAGGGAGTCATTTCCAGGCAAGGGAAGGTGAAATGAGCCTTCTAGGCAGGAATGTAAAAATTGAGGGGGCTGGAGGCATTAGAGCCTGAGTGCCAAGAGGGAACAGAAGGAGGGAGTGAGGACTGGGACAGCTGCAGGGCTGGGTTACAGCACTCCTGCGCCCAGGTGTAGGAGTTCACATGGCCTGGTTATGTGATTAGAACCCACTGTGCTTCCGCAGTTCCCTTCTAGTGCTCGCAGCAGACATCACTAATCACCTCCACCCTTTCCTGCTTAGATTCCTTCTCAATCCAGGGCGTCACACAGACCTGACTAATCAATCTCACTTTCTGCTTAGAATGCAACTCACTTATCATCCTTATCCTCCAGGCACAGATGAGGAGCTGTTAAAGGGTTTTAAAACTGGAATGTGATTAGATTTGCATTTTAGGACCAGCAGTGTGACTGAGGAGGGAACAGCTCAGAAGGAGGTTTCCACTGTCACCACTGAGCATCAAGGGGCTGACATGGTCCTCCAGGCGAGGGGATGGAAAGGGAGGAGTTGGAGAAATAGGGCAGAGCTAGAATTGCCAGGATTGAGGGATTGGGGAGGAGTACTGAGCATCTAGGGTGATGCTCTGGGCGCATCATTGAGCCTCTGGAATACCTGCAGTCTCGTTCCAGAGCAGGGAAGCGGCTCTTCAGTGCTCCATAAAGCAAGTCCTCACAAGAGGCCACCTGCCACTTTTCCTGGAGGAGCTGCTGAAGAGCTCGGAGCCAGCACCTGCACCTATGTGCCAGTGCTGAGGCTGAGCCCTCCTGCTCAGGGATCTCTCTTGCCCCTTGGTGCTTGATGTAAATGCTCCCCCAGGCCCCAGAGTCCGCATCTGTAAAATGGGAACAGCAGCAACTCCTTCGTAGGGTTTTGGGTGGCTTTCCAAAGCCTTGTTATAACTGTTGGGGTTGGTATGGGTCTAGAGTTTTCAGAGGCAGCTCTGGGCAGGCTTTCCTCTCAGGCTGAGCCCCAGTGCCCTCTGGCCCATCGCTGCTAACATCCCCTGTGCCTCTCCTCCCCAGCTCACAGTGTACCTGGGAAAGCGGGACTTCGTGGACCACATCGACCTGGTGGACCCTGTGGGTGAGTGCTGGAGGGCCAGTGGGGCCCAGGGCACTGGCTCAGGCCTCCTGGAAGAGTGCTGCTCTCCAGAGGGCCTTGAGCCCAGGCCAGCGTGGCCTCCCGCCCCACGCGGAAACTGTCTTCTGGGTAGCTTCTTCCTCATCGAACCTGACCCCTCCGAAACTGCTGACATGATTGGGATGAGAGAGAGGATGTGCTAATGGTGATACAAGATATAGGCTTGCTTACTATGGTCCAGGCTTGGTAGTGCCCACCTGTAATCTCAGCTGGAAGCAGAAGGTGGAGGTAGGGTCAGCCTTATACCATGATCCTTCTATCTGTAAAACTAACTGCAAGCAAAAGTACTAGGGTGTGTGTCTGTGTGTCTCAAGTGATAGAACTAGGCCCTGAATTCAATCCCTAGTACTGCAAAATAAATAAAAAGCGGAGGCATGGCTCAAGTGGTAGAACACCTGCCTAGCAAGTGCCAAGCTCAGACCGCAGCATCAAAAGAAATTTAAAAAGGCTTACTAGTGGGTAAGACAGCCACGACGATTATCCCTGGACTTGTTTTTGGATAGGAGAGTGAGGAACAGAGAGGCTGGATCACTTACTCTAGGCAGAGGGGCTTGACTCAAGTCCTTTCCTCTGCTGCCTCCTGAGGCCCAAAGGTGGAAATGGAGGGGCTTGTGAGATGGGCCTCATCTTCGTGGGGACCCTGCCAGAGGTTGGGGTGTGGTCTTGATCCGGCTCAGGACTCCCCACTCTGTTCATTGCTGGAGTGAGTTGGGATAGTTCTCTGTTGGTGGGGTTTGTCCTCTGGTGTGGGATGTACGCAGCATCCTTAGCCTCAGCCCATCAGATGTCTGCAGTGCCTCGCCCTGTGGTAGCAGACTGCCAAATGATCTCTGGGGGAGAATCTCCCCGGCCTCAGAACCACCCTTCTTGCCAGAAGACAAGGAGCCCATTCTCTTCTCATAGCTGTTTCAGTGGAGAGGCTCCGAATGCCCCCAGTTTACAAGTGGGTGCAGTGAGGCCAAAGACATGGATAAACTAAGATAACCCTAAGGAGATGGCGGGTTGGAGGATGTCAGCTGGAAACTGCCTGCCGCCCAGTTCAGATGAAGACTCTGGAATGTGATCTTGCTTCCAGAGAAAGTGGCCCCTCCCGTCCTATCCCTGGGGGCTGCGCAAGGGTCAGCAGACAGAAGTGTCCTGTGTGGTTTCAGAGCTGAGGGGACAGCACCAGAGGTTTTACATCTGCAACACTGGGCAGAGACTTGGGGGGCCAGGAAGCTACAGGGAGGCTGGCTTCCAGCTCGGCCCCTCTCTTTGTGATCTTTTCCTCTCCAGCCCTCTGGGGGCAGTATTTGGTGACTTCAGAAGTTGAGTCCCCCTCTGCCAATTTACTTCTTTCTGAAGTGGCTTCTCAGAGGAAGTGAGCCCATATTCTGGTATTCGCCTGTGGTCAGCTTTAGGCTGAAGTTTCCAGTGGGTTCTGATGCCAGGACTGAACACATCTGTCTACTCAGAAAAGCAGCAGAGGCTGAGGCAAAGGGTGGGGGACAGAGGGGACCAGTTTCCCTTGCACACACATGGGCACCTGCTCCATGACAGGCCCCCTGCTGGGCCCGACCACCCAGAAGGCTCGGGGGCTCTGTCTAGGGTTGATCACATGACACACAGTGAGACGTACTCTGTCCACCATGACACTGCCCTCTAGCTGAGGTTCCTGTTCTTGTCCCCCCATCAGTCCTGGTCCCCTGGCCTGGCTAGTATGGACTTGTTCCATCAGACCTGGCTTTCTCCTACCGGCCTCCAGAACATGTCCATCAGATGTGTGAGCAGGCCCCAGGGAGGGGATGGGCACACCCCTGACCTGCTGTTCCTGAGTCTGTCTAGGATGGTGGGCCTGGGTCCTCCCCGCCCCCCCGGGAGGAGAGAGGGAGTATTTGGGCAGAGATGAGCTGGGGATGCCTAGGAAGAGCGTGACCTCTGAGCTGGTGGTATTCCTGGCCTCCTGGGTTATTGGGCAGAGGACATCTTTGCCCAGCTCTGAGCTCTATACCCAGAGCAGTCCTGGTGTGGGGCATCAAGGCCCCTTCTAGGCTCTCCTCTGGGCTAGCACTGCACATGTGGGATGCACTTTATGTACATGCCCACTTGTCCTCATGTAGGTCAGATTCCAGATTCAGAAGTCTCTGAAAACCTAATTCTGTTTCTAAGTTTGATGTGGAGTTTGTTTGTTGGCCCATGTGACCTAGACCCATATATGGAGCTGGGTTAGGCCTCGGCTTCTTGGCCAGAATCGTGTCACTTCACCACAGGGACCTGTTCTGAGAAATGCACCAGTGGTTTTGTGGTGTGGACCTCATGGTATGCTTGCAGCAAACTAAGAAAACTAATGATGTCATTAGGCAATATGTTTTATTGCAGCCTGTTTTGTTTTATTTTCGAAATAAGGTCTCCATATGTAATCCACACTGGCCTGAAACTCACTGTGTGTCTCAGGGTGGCCTGGAACTTGAGATCCTTCTGCCTCTGCCTCCCAGGGGCTAGGATTGCAGTTGCACATGATTGGATGTATCCCCTGCGTGGGTGTGGGCCTTTGATACATTGTTACCTGGCACATACTTGTACCTGTGCTTCCCCCCCAGAGGCACTGGCCGCCTTGATAGAGCAGCACACGCCCTGCAGAGGGCTGTGCCCAGTTTAAGGCCCTGGGGGCATATTGCCAGTTTGCCTCTCTATGATTCAAATCTTAGAGTTCCAAAGTACACCTGGTTTAGGGGACACGGGTCTCCAGTGTGGGGCTCGGGGAGGTCAGACTGGAGGCTAGGTGTCACCACCCGGGCTGCTGACCCTCCCGTTTCTTCTGTGGTGCTCTTGGCTGGGGCTGGGTGCTGGGCCTTGGGTTTGGAAGGCTAAGTTGGGGGATCCCCTCACTCTTCTGTCTCCTCCAGATGGTGTGGTCCTGGTGGATCCTGAGTACCTCAAAGAGAGGAGAGGTAGGCTGTGGTCCCCACCCTCAGCAGGCCAGGGCGTGCTCTGCCTACGGGCCTCCCCCCACCCCCCAGGCAGGACCTTGGCTTATCTTCCAGCCTTGTCTTGCCCATCCCCACTGTGAAGTCCACAGATGGAGCCAGCCCCCATCCTCCCCATCCCCACTCAGGAGAGCTGGCGGGCCCCCCCTTCACCACCCCGGCACCTTCTCAACAGTAATGCGTGCCCATCAAGGCTCGGGTGCCAGTGGGGCAGGAGTTTAGGGTCTCATGTTACAGAGGAGGGGCCTGGGCCAAGGCCCCCCGGCTTTCTGGACATAGCTTTGTACTGCGCTGCTATCTCCAGCTCTGCCAGATCGTTCCCTGGGCCCCTCCACATGCCCCTACAGGAGGACAGAACTGCTTAGCGAGTAGCCCCGACCTCCCAGGGGCTACAGCATGGCTGCCCTGCCCCGAACCATGCCTGTGCTCCTCAGGGAGAGAGCGGGCAGGACCGTGGCCTTCACAGATACTGCCAGTGCTTGGGGAGGGCGGGGGGTGCTGCCCTCCCGGGCCCCACTTCAGTGCCTGCGCTCCCCACAGTGTACGTGACGCTGACCTGTGCCTTCCGCTACGGCCGGGAGGACCTTGATGTCCTGGGCCTGACTTTTCGCAAGGACCTGTTTGTGGCCAACGTGCAGTCCTTCCCGCCGGCCCCTGAGGACAAGAAGCCCCTGACACGGCTGCAGGAGCGCCTCATCAAGAAGCTGGGTGACCATGCCTACCCCTTCACCTTTGAGGTCAGGGGCCACCGGCCGGGTCACAGTGGGCTCACGGGCAGGGGACAGCCATGACAACAGTGACACCCAGCAACTCCTGAGTGTGCACTGGGCACTGTCACACTCCTGTCTGTTCTGTGGCCACTACTGGGGGCGCCCATGAGTGGCTGTGGAGAAGGACAGAGCTCTGTCTGGTTCCCGGGTCACTACACTGTATCACAGAGGCTGCCCAGTGGGTATTCAGCACAGCTGCCCAGGAGGGACGGCAAGTGGTTTCACTGCCTTTCAGTTCCCAGATTCAAACTTTGTGGGGTTCAGGACACCTCCCCTGGCCCCTTCTGTGAGAGCAGAGGAGGGAGTGGGGGTTGGACTCCTCATTCCCATGCAGATAGGCAGAGATGTGAGCTCCTCAGGCCGTGACCCCATGTGTGGGGACAAACACACCACCAATCAAGTTTATCCAAAGTGGGCCCCCTGGGGCTAAAGCAAGGTGTTGGGAGGGCTGAGCCTTTGGAGGAAAATCCATTTCCTTGTCTTTTCTAGCTTCCCATTCCTTGGGCACTGCATGCGTTCCTTAGCTCATAGCCCCTCTTTCAGACTCAGTCAGCAGTGGTAGGTTGAGTCTTTCTCACATGTCTGCTATTGGCACAGACTCTTCCCCTCCCCTCCCTCTTTCCCTTACTGTCCTCCCTCCTTCCCTCCCTCCCCCTCCCTTTGCTCCCTTTGCTCCCTTTGCTCCCTTTCCCTCCCTTTTTCCCTCCCTCTTTCCTTCCCTTTTTCCCTCCCTTTCTCCCTCCCTTTCCCTCCCTCTTTCCCTCCCTTTTTCCCTACCTTTCCCTCCCTTTCCTCCCTTTCCTCCCTTCCCTCCCTTCTCTTTTTGTTTCTCAGGGTCTCACCATGCAGCCCAGACTGACTTATGGGCCTTTCACCTTCCCATGCCTAGTACTCTACTTCCTGCTTTAATCTATTTTTGTTCTGGTCCTGGGACTTGAACTCAGGGCCGGGATGTGCTGTCTCTGAGCTTTTATTGCCCAAGGCTAGTGCTCTACCACTTGAGCCATAGCTCCACTTCTGGCTTTTAGGTAGTTAATTGGAGTTGAGTCTCACAGACTTCCTGCCTAGGCTGGCTTTGAACTTTGGTTTTCAGATCTCAGCCTCCTGAGAGGCTAGGCTTACAGGTGTGTGCCATGGGCGCCCAGCGTGCTTTATCTTTCAGTGACCCACCAGGATAGTCCAGGCCACCCTTCCCATCTCCAGAGCCTTCACCACAAGCGCTAAGTCCCTTCATCCTGTAAGGCGTTGCAGTCACAGCTGTAGAGGACTAGGACATGAACACCATTAGGGAGTTGTGATTCCTCTGCCTCGGTAGACATCCTGAAAGATCTTTTCCACCCCTGCTGTGCAGCCAGGGCTGGGGTAAACCCTTGAGATTAACAAAAGCATTCAGACCCTTGGCCTTTTGTGGCGCATGGTAGGGCAGAGTCCTGTGGGGAAGGTGGTCTGTTGTAGGTCCCCTAGTCTGTTCCCAGGGGTGCTGGTCTGATGAGTAGCGGGGTGTCGGCACGGAGGGGTACACAGTGGTGGCATGCTGGCAGCTTGTTCTGTTTTCTGCACAGATCCCCCCGAACCTCCCATGCTCGGTGACATTGCAGCCAGGACCCGAGGACACAGGGAAGGTAGGTCACTGCAAGGGGGGCGTCTCGGGGGCTAGGAGAGGCGCTGGCTACCCAGCCCTCCATCCCTGCTCCAGCCTCCCGGGCCCAGCCGGGTTGGCCGCCCGGGGACTGGCGGTCTCTTCAGATGAGGTGCTGATCAGGCTGGGACCCACCTCGCTCCCACTGTGACACAAGCCACTCCGGCTCTTGTTGGGAGGACCTCACCTGGCCTCACACAGCTCCCAGTATGGAGGGGAAACTGAGGCTCAGAAAAGCATGACACCGCGAGAATGGCAGGTGGTGTTGCTGGGGTGGGAGGTGGTGCCCGGAGCACCCCCACAGGGTCTGCCTCCCGGGTGCCCAGCCCTGCGCCCGTGGTGATCTCTGGGGGCAGCTCGGGTGGGAGGCAGAGAGAGGCAGAGGGAGGGCTGGGCTGGGCTGGGCTCAGAGCCTGGTGTCCCAGCCAGAGCTCTTGTTCCTGAGAAGCCGAGGTGGGCTGGCTGTGTGCTGGGGGACCTGGCCGGTCCACGGCCCTGCGGTCAGCAGCGCATCCTCCACAGGCCTGCGGTGTGGACTATGAAGTAAAAGCCTTCTGTGCGGAGAACCTGGAGGAGAAGATCCACAAAAGGTGTGCAGGATGCCGGGTGTGGGGCAAGCCTGCGTGAGGTGGGAGAGGAGGAGCTGCGTGCTCTGGCCCTGGAGCTTGAGAGGGCACTCAGACGGGATGGTGGGTCCGGAAGGGCATCTGAGCGGCAGCCTCAGCCTCTGTACGGCTTCCTCCCTCACCGCCCTGCCTCTGCCCTCCTCCCCTCCAGACTGCAGGTCGCTCTACTTTAGGAAAAACTCTCCATTCAGATTGTGTTCCGTGTTTAGCAGCATGTCTCCAGGACCTCCTCGTTACCCACTTGGTCTCCTAGGAAACCACAGGCAGGACCAGTGTGTCCTCAAGGCCTCTGAGCAAGGGAGGGGGACTGGAGACCGTGAACCCACCCAGGGAAGAGCGAGACAGTCGGGCTTGTCTCCCCCAGGCTGGGCTCTCTGGGGTGCACGGTTGACAGAGCCCAGGCTGGCTGGGGGAAGCTTCCGGCCGTGTATGGCTACCCCTCCGGGGCCCAGGCCCTCCCTTGCCCCATCTTCTGGCTGCTAGGGGTGGCTCCCAACCTCAGTGTCCCTGCTTCTTACCCTAGTTCCTAGAGGAGGCCACCGAGGGCTCAACCACCAGCTCAGAGGTGTGGGCTGAGTGAGCCACCTGGTGGCTGTTGCCTGCATTGCAGGCATCTCCATCAGCCTGGACAGCTCCCGTGTGGGAGGAGTTGAGACCTTTCTCTGTCCTGCCCTTTTCTCTCTAAGACCCGAGACCAGGGAGGAAGGAAGAGATCTGTAGATGTGGGAGGGAACAAACAAGAGGAGTTAACTTTCAGAGCCACTGTCCTCAACCCACCCAAAATGGGACATCTTAAGACCATACCAAAGACTCACTGGTAATAGTGATGGTGTAGCCGTCATTTCTCCAGAGCTCAATAGGTGCCAGAATGTTGGGAAGGTGTGGACCAATTTCATCCTCACCTGAGTCCTTAGAGGCAAGTGCTGTCACCACTGTTCAGATAAGGAAACTGAGGCACAGCAAGGTTAGTATACTCAAGGTCATAGGATAGATTAGAAGAGAGGAGCTAGGAGCATGACTCTCATAAGGGAGGCCTGGGGAGTGGAAACAGCTCTCTTTTTGTTTTGGTGCTAGTCGGGGCTCAAATTCAGGGCCTGGGCTTTGTCCCTGAGGTCCTTTAGCTCAAGGCTAACACTCTACCACTTGAGCCACACCACCACTCTGGCTTTTTCTGAGTAGTTTATTGGAGATAAGAGTCTCACTAGACTTTCCTCCCCAGGCTGGCTTTGAACCATGATCCTCAGATCTTTGTCTCCGGAGTAACGGGGATTACGGTGTGAGCCTCCAGTGCTTGGCTAACAGTTCCCTTTCTTGCCATCACTGGGTGCCAAGCCACAGACTCAATGGAGTACCGGCGTGAGGTGGCCTGGATGGAACAGGAGAGAGTAGAGTTGGGCCGATGGTGACAAGGCCCGTAGGCCAGGCTCTGTAGTTGGAAGCCATGGCAGCCTCTGGAGCAGGAGAGGAATGTGGGGATCTCAGAGAAAGAGCATGGAGGCAGGTGACTGGCGTCTTTTACCCTGCCCAATCATTAGGAATTCTGTGCGTCTGGTCATCCGGAAAGTTCAGTATGCTCCAGAGAGGCCTGGCCCACAGCCTACAGCGGAGACCACCAGGCAGTTCCTCATGTCGGACAAGCCATTGCATCTGGAAGCATCCTTGGATAAGGAGGTAGGGAGAGGAGGGGCTGCCCTCTGCGCCTCAGTCACGGATGGTACTTTGTCCTAGCAGTGTTCTCAGTACAGAGCTCAGTTCCCCCGCCCTGGGACCGCAGGGCTCCTCTCGGAGGCTTAAGAAAGCCTCTCAAGGCTGGGCAGAAGCCCGAGGTGTGCAGGTGGCTTCAGACTCTCTAGAAGTACTTGGCTTTCTCCCTTGTACCAACTGCCTGCTTGGGGCCAGCTGGTAATGACCAGCCAGGGGGAGAGCAGGGCCCGGCATGCCCGGTCGTACCCTCTCTATCCCTGGGCAGTGGAGCAGCAAAGCCTGCAGAAGGCAGGGGGTGCTGATCTGGCCCACTGATGCCAGCCATGAGCTCAGGTGGCCCTGCTTGAGTGTGGACTCTATTCCTTCTTGGGGGGGGGGGCACCTGAAGACCAGCAGCTGGTGCACCATGCCGTTGAGACTCTTCAGTGAGAACTCGGGCTGGGCAGCCCATCCTCCCTGTCACCTGCTTCTTCCAGAGCTTCCTAAGCTCAGGCCATAGAGCCAGCGGGCACATAGTCCAGAGGGAGGAACTGCAGCTTAGGTAAAAAGTCAGACGCCATCGCCAGCAGCATTGCTATTGTTATTGCTGAGAACAGAGGCTAATATGCTTGATGGCTTCCAGGCCCCCTTCCAGTGCGAAGCAGAGGCAGAGCTTGTGCTGATGCTAGAATGACTGAGGTTTGGGAAACCTCCAGAGTACCTTCTTTCCTCCCACTTCCTTTGAATATGGGTGTCCTCCTGGTCCCCACTCTCTTCCTTCTGCCTTCTAGATCTATTACCACGGAGAGCCCATCAGTGTCAATGTCCATGTCACCAACAACACCAATAAGACAGTGAAGAAGGTCAAGATCTCAGGTACTGTGTGTACAGTCAACTTGGGGGCGGGGGGAATGGGCAGGAGGGAGCCCTTCCAACAATTATAATAGCCAAAGTCTTGCCTCCTTAAGGTTCTGTGGCAAATTGGGAGTAGTGGTATACACCTTTAATCCCAGTAACTCAGGAGGTGGAGATAGGAGGATGCTGTTCCTAGACCAGGCAAAAACATGAGACCTATCTAAAAACTAAAGAAAGGAGAGTTAGAGGCATGGATTAAGTCCTAATGTGCTTACCTAGCAAGCATAAGACTCTTGAGATCCATTTCCCATACTACCCATTCTACCCCCCAAGTAGAAGACCCAAAAGCATATGGCTGGTAACTGCCCTCAGTAACTCCTGAAGCCCCAGGTCTGCCCTGAGCCAATGGCCGGTGCTCCAGGCTGCTATGGCCAGGTAAGGGGTTTACTGCTCAGCCACCTCTCCTCATAGGTTTTCTGGGTGGGCAGAGTTTCCCCAGTAGACAGAACGTTTTGGTTATGGAAGGGAGCAAAGGGGCTCCCTCTTGAGTGGAGGATACGGGTGATCCTACTGAAGTGCCATTGTCTGGGGCTGCTAACGGGCCCGCTTCCCTCTCCCTCCCCGTCCCCAGTGCGCCAGTATGCGGACATCTGTCTCTTCAACACAGCGCAGTACAAGTGTCCCGTAGCCCTGGAGGAGGCTGAGTAAGTGCGTGTAAGCCGGACCCTGGGTGCGTGGGACTGGGTGGGAATGAGGAGAAGTTCTGGGATCAGACATTGGCTCAGGTGGCTCCTTCCTCACCACCCAGAGCAGGTGATTAAAGACCTAAACCCAGATCAACAGATCAACAGCGGACGAGTGGGAGGGAATCAGGGTTGTGGAGAGAGGATAATTATCCTGGGTGGGAAAGAAACACTTCCATCGAGCTTCCTGGGAGCCAGGGGGAAAAAGGGGTAAGGTCCTAGACACAAGGTTTTCTTGTCTGATCAACTGGATCAGCCAGCAAGCTGATCACATCCACAAGGTTATACATGGCAGGGTGCAGAATAATTATACAACAACCAAAAATAGTCTGAGTTTGGGGAAGTTATTGTTGTTGAACAATGAACTTAGTTCCTAGCTTGTGGGCAGCTAAGGTGTGAGATCTGAAAACAGGCGTCTTTATTTACTGAAAAGGAGTGCACACTCTCCTTAGATTAGAACACACACTCACAATTCTCTCCTGGCCCTGAAAAAAAATATATGAGATTATACTTTATGTAGTTTTTATGTATATGTATTTGCACTTAATTTCAATTTTTATTTTTTTATTTTTATTTTTGGCCAGCCCTGGGGCTTGAACTCAGGGCCAGAACACTGCCCCTGACTTCCTTTTGTTCAAGGCTAGGACTCTACCACTTGAGCCACAGCACCACTTCTGTTCTTTTCTGTTTATTTGGTGCTGTTTATTTAGTGTTTGTAATGGTACTGATGGCTTACAGCTGTAATCCTAACTATTCTCGGGAGGCTGAGTTCTGGAGGACCAAGGATGGAAGCCAGCCCAGGTGGGAAGGTTTGCAAGACCCACAGTAACAAGCAATAAAGGCAGGCTGGAGGTGTGGCTCAAGTGGTAGAGTACCAGCCAAGCAAGTACAGGACCTTGAGTTCAAGCCCCAGTACCGGCAAACAGTGACATCTATTTGTCGATTTAAAATAAGTACTAAAGCTACAAGCCATGCGCGATGTGGGCTAGGGGTGGAAGGAACAGGCCCAGAGTGAGTGGAGCTGGGGCCCTGCCCAGGTGCAGCCTGGCGGGAGGGAGAAGAGCTGCTCACACAGCCCTCAGTCTCCTCTGCACACGGAGCCCTGTAGCCCCCAGTGTGTGGAGGAGATGTGACTTGTTCAGCTCGCAGAGCGACAGGGTGGCAGCCACTCGTGCCCACTGTCTGCTTTCTGCCCCTGTCTTGTTAAAAAGGAAGAGGAGAGACAGAGCAAAATAAGTAAAAAAAAAAAAAAAAAAAAATGGAGCCATCAAAATACACCCCTCTCGGGGCTGGGGATATGGCCTAGTGGCAAGAGTGCCTGCCTCGGATACACGAGGCCCTAGGTTCGATTCCCCAGCACCACATATACAGAAAACGGCCAGAAGCGGCGCTGTGGCTCAAGTGGCAGAGTGCTAGCCTTGAGCAAAAAGAAGCCAGGGACAGTGCTCAGGCCCTGAGTTCAAGGCCCAGGACTGGCCAAAAAAAAAAAAAAAATACACCCCTGTATGTGATGAACAGATGTTCAATAAAGCAAGTCGTGGGGGAGTGGGGAGTGGGAAAGCACATGACTAGGGTTTGAACTCAAGGCCTTGGGCTTTGCTATAGGTTGGTGTTCTACCACTTTAGTCACACCTCTAGCCTGGCTTTTTGTTGGTTATTTTGGAGATGGAGTATAGCAAACTTTTCTACCTGTGTTAGTCTCAAACCATAGGTCTCAATCCTCCAGGTCTCAATCTCCCAAGACAGCCAAGATCACAGGCATGAGCCACCAGCACCTGGCTATAATACAGGTGGCTAGGTTGTTTGTTTTGTTTTTGGTACTAGTCCTAGGGCTTGAACTCAGGGCCTGGGCAATGTCCCTGAACATTTTTGATCAAGGCGAGCAGTCTACCACTTGAGCCACCATTCTACCTTTTGGCATCTTAATTAGAGATAAGGGTCTCAGCCTTTCCTGCCTAGGCTTGGTTTGAACGGAGGTCCTCAGATTTCAGCTTCTTGAGGAGTTAGGATTACAAGTGTGAACCCCTGGCCCATGGCTTGCAAGTAAAGTTTTAATTGTAGAACCTAGATGGGCTTGTAGCTGACCAACAGCTACTAGTGGTTTGCGTGTAGCTGTACTTAGAAATATAAACATAGTTGGGTGCCATTGGCTCACCTCTGTAATCCTAGAAACTCAGGAGTCTGAGATCTGAGGATGGTGGTTCAAAGCCAGCCCAGGCAGGAAAATCCACGAGACTCTTACCTCTGATAATCTACTCAGTAGAAGCCAGAAGTGTGCTGAGGCTCAAGTGGTAGAGCACCAGCCTTGAACAGAGGCTCAGGGACAGAGTTCAGGTCCTGAGTCAATCCCCAGGACTGGCAAAACCAAAACCAAAAACCACCACCCACACAACAAAAAACCAGCCGTGCAGTGTGTTAACCCAGTTCCCGTTTGTGTGGGATGTGCTTGCCCTGTTATGGGTGGCAGTGGGCTCCCTGCCTCTGGGGGACCGAGGTTAGCACCCGCTGGCTTGTTTAGCACCCGCTGGCTTGTTTAGCAGGGCCCGTCGGCGTCCCGGCTGTGTTGGGGCTGAGGGCAGGGCGGGCGGTGGGGAGGACTGTCTTCACACTTGTCTTTTTCCCAGTGACACGGTGGCGCCCAGCTCAACATTCTGCAAGGTCTACACGCTGACACCTTTCCTGGCCAACAACCGGGAGAAGCGAGGCCTTGCCTTGGATGGCAAGCTGAAGCACGAGGACACGAACCTGGCCTCCAGCACCCTGTGAGGACCCCCTCGCTGGCCTGAGCTCTAGGTGCCCCCCATGCCACGCCTTCCCGAGACACGAGGGGCTCAGGCTGTCCTCATCCCCCCACCTTGTACCAGTCCCCCCCTCCCCAACAGGGACCACCAGACTCAGCCCACTTAGGCAGTACTGGCCCTGGTCTGCCGTTCCAGGGAGGGGCAGCTGAAAGGCTTCCTGCAAGCGGGGGTGCTCCTGACATGCCCTAAGCCAGTGGGGGTGGGTCCCTGCATCTGAGTAAGATGGAGGACGTGGCTCCGGGATGGGGCCTCGCGTGAGGAGGACGTGGAGCCTGGAGAGACGGGGGTGGTGAGCCTGGATGTGACTATCCCTCCAAGTCTGGGACCCTGTGGCCTCAGTGTGCCCTCAGGGGCACCCCACTCACGCCGGCGAAGGCTCTGGGCCTTAGGCCCCGCTCTGTGGGACTCCCGCCACGCTCTCAGCCACACCATTGTCGTCATCACCGGCACGGGGCGCCCACCTGCCTGTGTGGGTTCAAATCCTGCTGTGCTCCAGATCCAGTGGAGCCCTCCCTCAGAAATGCCCTCCCCTGGCCAGCTGACCTCGCCCCCACCCCAGCTCCCAACCTGGCCCTGTCTGCCCTGGGTGTGTGGCGTGACTCTACGGCGGCTGGGAGGGGAGGGGTGTGGCCGGGGCCACGCCAGGACACCTCTGAGCAGCTGTGGAGTTCGGGTCCTGAGTCCCAGCTCCCCCGGGTGCAGCTCACCTTTCTCCCCCTCTCCCCCCCGGCCATTCCCTCTCCCCCCCCCCCCCCCCCCCGGTGCCCACCCGTGAGCCTGGAGGACAGCTTCTTCTCCCTGTCACCCTGCAGGCTGAGGGAAGGCGCCAACCGCGAGATCCTGGGCATCATCGTTTCCTACAAAGTGAAAGTGAAGCTGGTGGTGTCTCGAGGCGGGTGAGTGCCCCGTCCAGCCCCAGAGTGGAACCCAATCGGAGAGGCCCCTGTAGGCCCTGCCCCATCCTGCCTACTTGCCCGACCCTCAACAATTCTTTTTGTGGTGGTATTGAGAGGTTGAACGCAGGGCCCCATGCTCGTGAGGCTGGTGCGTTGCTGCTGCCCCAGGCCTCCAGCCCCCGCCCCCCATTGCTTTTAGGAGACGATCTCCACTCTTTGCCTTGGTCCTCACCTGAGTGGCAGTCCACCTCCCTTTGGGCTTCTTGTCCAGTGTGGACTATTCTGTCCAGGTAAAGATGAAATGGCCCAGCTCCCCTCGTGGAGGTAGAATCTTGCAGACTTTTCTGAACCAGGCTCTCCTCCCAATCTTGGCTTAGGATGCAGGCACGCCATTGTGCCCAGAAATGGGTTCAGATGCGAGTTTCGAACTTTCCTGTGAGGAGTTGGCCTCAAAACACAGTCCTCCTATTCTCAGCCTCCCAAATACCGAGGATGATAGGTGTGGCCATTTGGCACCCGGCTTGTTTGCGTGACCTTTTCGCTGATGGGACCTGAGGACTTCCTGTCTCCAGTTCCTCCTCCCTTCCTCTTCCTCTCCCCTTCCCTTCTTCTCGCTCCTGGTGGTCCTCGGCCTCCCCGCTCGCCCTCTTTCTTTCCTCCACTAGGCCTGTGCCTGGAGCAGAGGATGGGAATTTTTAGTCTCTGCTGTGGGCCCGGGGCCACCTCGCTCCTCGGCACACCCGGGCGTGGCACCCACCCCCACCCAGAGCTGGATCGGGGTCTTTAGATGGGCAGACATTTTTATGTTATAGATGGAGAATCAGAGGCCCAAACAGCTCCCCAGTTACTTCCTGAATTCTCCCTCCTCGCCCTGTGCTGTCGGGCAGTGCCGGGGCACAGTGAGCCCCCGGTGTGGGCCACGCTGCGGCGCGCAGCCCAGTGGAGGCTCAGGAAGTCCCTCGTTTCCCCATCGGCAGGCCCACGTGTTGTGCAATGACACTTCAGCGTTTTATTCTCTCATTTAGTTGACGCGTGTCTGGAAAGCTTGAGCTACAGAACGTTAGACCGGGAGCCCCTTCATCCTGAGAACGGCATCCGGGGGTCCGGGGTTTGCTACGCTGAGCCCACACCTCGGCCCCTGCAGGCTGATGCCAAGTCGGTGCCCTGGGTGGGTGGTCAGAGCCACGCAGGCGTGGGGAGTGTGTTCTGAGCAGCGCCGGTGGTGAATGAACGTGCTTTCTCTTTTCTTTCACTCTGCACTCCTTCCTGGCCACTTCTGCCTCCTCTGACCTACCTAGCCTGCTGGGAGATCTTGCATCCAGGTAAAGCCCCTCCTTCGCCCTGCTTGACTCACTTTCCTGGAGGGCCCAGAGACCATTAGCCTGGCTGGCCAGAACCCCAGGGCAGTGGCTTGGGAGGAACCCAGTGGTCATTTGGATTGCAGGCCTAGCTGTGGGCTCAGAGCCCACGGTTTCCCCGTAGACTACGGACCCGGCTCCGACGTCGCATACCTCCTCCTCCTCCTCTATCCCCCTGAGGTGACAGGGACCTTTATGTGTAGTGGTGATCTGGGAATGGCCTGCAGGAGGGCCCTGTGATTGACTGATGGTGTGAATTGTAAGAGGTTCGGGGGAAACGCAGGCTTTGTGGTGGTGTCAAACTTCTACACTGATCAGAAATCCCTGCGGGCTGAGTGTTGCTAAGGATGGCGCCTTTGGAAGTCTTGCTTTTGTTGACAAGATTTCCCAGTAACCAGCCCCATAGACTTAGGTTTCAAAAATGCAGGTGTCTTGGGCTGGGGATATAGCCTAGTGGCAAGAGTGCCTGCCTCGGATACACGAGGCCCTAGGTTCGATTCCCCAGCACCACATATACAGAAAATAAAAACGGCCAGAAGCGGCGCTGTGGCTCACGTGGCAGAGTGCTAGCCTTGAGCGGGAAGAAGCCAGGGACAGTGCTCAGGCCCTGAGTCCAAGCCCAGGACTGGCCAAAAAAAAAAAAAAAAAAAATGCAGGTGTCTCACAGATGTCTGCTTTTTGTCACAATACAGCAATATTACATCTCCTAAGCAATCAGGGTCCAATTGGAAATCAATTCAGTATAGCTCAGCGAAGACCAAGTCTAAACTTGTACACAGGCTTGTGGAGGGTGCTAGAGTCCCGGAAGGAATTAGAAGCACATCTGCTCTGGATTCCTCCCAGCCTGATTAAGATTTGGGTCTAGAATCTTCCGGCCACATCCTGTACAGCCATAGGGAAGCTTATAGCCAGCTTGGTCTGCCACCAGCATTCATCGATGGACACTCTTCCAGGCAAAACTAGAGATGCTAGCAGCTCCTTGTGGAATAATCTTTTTAAAAAGCCAAGTAGCTTTGACAGTTTTTTTTAACATGTCTTCCTTACCGTGCCCCCATTGAGGGGACATAATTATTTTTCACAGATGGAAGCTTGTGTATGATTTTATCTACATCTCCTAGAAGTCCTAATGGTTCTAGAAGGAAAGTGTTAGCCCCAGTGTTCAAGGCGAAGTCAGTGAGTCTTGGAGATGTACCATGCTCTCTCCATGAGTGGCAAGAGCTGGCGTGTCCCTGGCTACTCCATTGTGCTACTTGCCTCTTTCCAGCCATGGACCACAAGATCACTAAGATATGGCACTCACAGTGAGACTGTTGTGAGGATTAGAGTTACTAGAAGGGTTTGGAGCAGTCCTTGGCTCACAGTCAGCATCCTGCAGCTCTGTTAATCTTATTACCCGTCCGTCCGTCCGTCCGTCTGGGGCAAGGACAGAAAAGGCCTGGTTAGCAGCACCAGGCCAGTGGCTAGATCTTTCCCTCAGTCCCTCCCTCCCCTCCCCAAGGTGTCAGCCGGTGCACATGGCATCCCAGCACTGGGCCCTGGGCTCCCGTCCGAGCACTTCGGCAGGAGCCCCCTCGGGTGCTGCAGAGCGGGGGTGGAGGGTCTCATCCTGAAGTTCAGCTCCAGGCTCACCACCAGGTTTGGGTCTGTGTTTCAGTGATGTGGCTGTGGAACTGCCTTTCACCTTGATGCACCCCAAGCCTAAGGAGGAGCCCCCACATCGGGAAGGTGAGCAGGATCCGTGGGTCATTGAGGTGGGGGTTCCTAAAATGAACTCTGTCTCCACCAGCTCCCACAATACTCTTGTCACCCCACCTCCTTCTGGGTTAGGCTTCAGTCCCAGTCCCACCCTTTCTCCAGCTCCTGGGGGCTTTGGGAGGAGCTCACAACTCCTTTTTGCTTCTAGCCCCACTAGGAGGCAGCGGGGG
Source organism: Perognathus longimembris pacificus (assembly GCF_023159225.1). Taxonomy (NCBI): domain Eukaryota; kingdom Metazoa; phylum Chordata; class Mammalia; order Rodentia; family Heteromyidae; genus Perognathus; species Perognathus longimembris. The sequence goes on along the minus strand of NC_063173.1, from coordinate 610,778 downwards.
GGGGGGGGCTCCCTTTCTCCCTGGGAAAGAGCAGGGGGTGGAGCACTGTGGCCCAGCACCCAGCATGCGCTGGGCTCTATTTGGATGTAGGGGGAGGGGCTGCATGGATACGATGCCCTCTGCTCACCCCACAAGTTTTATAAGGGGTAACAGATTGCTGTATTCAGTTGAACCTAAGACTGTTTCAATGAAAGGGACAGTGTACTGTGATCCCTAATAGTGCTCCCGCAATTAGACTGTGAAATACCACCAGTTGCAAAATACATTCCGAATTCGGAGAGGTTAAAATGTAAACACAAAACAACCCTCAAAGTCTCAAATTCCAAAAACCAAAAATGTGGTCTTTTAGATTCCACCCCTCCCCCCAACTCCGAGCTTGGGCATTGCTTCTTAGATTGATTTTTTTCTTTTGTTGTTCAAGGCTAGTGCTCTTCCTCGTAAGCTACAGCTCCAATTCTGACTTTTTGACTAATTGTAGATAAGAGTCTCATAGACTTTCCTGCCTGGGCTGGTTTCAAACTGGGATCCTCAGATCTCAGTCTCCTGAGTAGCTAGGATTTCAGAAGCACACCAAGCAAGAAACATGGATGTTAGAGTGCTTTCCATGGAGCAGGAAGTCAGAAGCTCTGGCCCTCAGGCACGTGTGCTCTGGGCATCCTGGGCCTGCCCTTCCCTGCACCCTCTACCTTGAGGACGATTCGGGGGTGTTCTGAGGTTCTTCTTGCGCCTTTCCCATCTTAGCCTGTTCATGCCAGGATGAGGACATGTCCCACTTGTACCCACCCCTGCCCCCACCCTACATCCCCCACTAACCTTGCAAACCCCGTTGCCCTGTGTTCAGTTCCAGAGAACGAGGCACCTGTAGACACCAATCTCATAGAACTTGACACCAAGTAAGCGGATACCTGGGGGCGGGCCTGAGGGTGGGGCTTGTGGCTCATTTGCATATGTGCTTATGAACCCCCGAGGGGCAGCGGTCTCCCCTGTCTGCTGAGAGCCACCTCTGCTCCCCTCTTCAGCAGCCCGCTTGTCTGCATGTGACTTGAAGGACCCTTGGTGGTGCCTGTTCCTCTCCTCCTGCCTTGGTGGGGTCTGTCTGCCCTCGTCCTTGCACGTCCAGCAGTCCATCCCAGCACCTGCTCGACTGGCACAGGGCTGGTTGGGGTCCTGGGCTCTGCTCTCCCACCTCACCCATGCCCACCTGGCTGTGGGGGGGAGAGGGTCTGGGTCTTGCTTGACTCCTGCGGTCCAGCGGATGTGGATTCCCCCGTGAGGGCGGGCCCAGGGCACCCGACAGCGGCCAGGCGGGGAGGGCCTGAGCTAACAGCAGGAGTCACCTCCAGGGCCCAGTGGCTTTTGGAGCTGGAGGGAGAAATACCCTTCTCCTGTTTCTTGGGAATCTGCCACGAGGGGCCTCACGTCACCCAGGAGGCTGCCCGTGTAGTTGGCTGAGCTCCGTTGGGGCTTTGGGGGTTTCAGTCTGCTCTGCTGGGTCCTAAATGTAAATGTTTTGTGGGAGAAGGGAAGCAGTTCTTCCTCCACATCCTGCCCCACCCCCATCCCCCTTTTTTGCTACCTACCTATGTTTGTCAGTATCCTGTCCCAGCCCCTGTCCTATTCAGAGTCACCGGGGGTAGCAAATGAGCCAGAGCAGAAAAGCTTCATAATGGCAGTTGTTGTGCGGGGTAGGGTTTGTTTCTTGGGTCTGTTCTTGGGGGATTCAAAGCATGCCGTGAGATCCCAGCAGCCTGGCCTCTTACCGTGGGAATGGAATAATTCCTTCCTTGGGCCCCAGAGCCCCACTCTCTTCCCTCCCCCGGGAGTTGACATGCCCCCACCTCCTCCAGAACAGGCTTACTTTCCAACCCTTACGCCTGGGAATCCAGCTCGTGACCCACTCTGGCCTCTCACAAGCCCCATACGTCCATATGTGACTCCCCCCAGACATTGGTAGGCATCTATGTCTAGGCTGCTAGGCCTTCCTGACCATGGTCACCGTGAAAGGCCGGAGACCTCAGAAAGAGGACTTCTGTCCTGGGTCCCTCTGCCTCTCATCTGGCTAGGCCTCTCTCTAGATCTATCACTGCCCCTGGAAACATGCCCCACTTTCCTTGTCTCTCCCACTAGTGATGACGACATTGTATTTGAGGACTTTGCCCGCCAGAGACTGAAAGGCATGAAGGATGACAAGGAGGAAGAGGAGGATGGGACCGGCTCTCCACACCTCAACGCCAGATAGACTGGAGCTGGCCCTTCCTTCGGGCAGCTCCAGGTCACTCTTGCACTCGGATGCTTATTCGTCGTCTTCTTCCCCCTCCCCTTTGTTCTTCCAGTTCCTTCCAGGGGCCCCATACCCACCATCACGGGGGGGGGGGGGTCCTTCCCCAGAAGGTGGTCTTCTAGGTCCCAGGGATGAACCTCTGGCCTCAGGACTGGCTCCGCGTCACCAAGCCACCAGGACCACAGCATACCACCTTCGCCCCTCTCCAGTCACCGGTCCACCTCACTTTTCATGCTCACCCCCACATAGGTCGCCGCGGCCCTGGCCTGGGAGGTGGGCGGGAAATGGAGCCGAAAGTAGAGGGTGGAGCACAAGGGGCACAGTGATGGTGGGCGGGCGGGGGGCATGGAGGACGGACCTGGGGACTCACTTGGCAATGTCTGCGGTCCCAGCGGGTGACAGTCTGGCAGTGAGAAGATGACAGTGTAGAACACCACCCTCTTCTGGCTGGAGGGGCCCTGCTGTGGTTAGATTCTCCATGCCTTCACTGTCCTTGTCCCTGTGTCTTGGTAGTGACATTGGTGAAGGTGCACAGAGACCGGGAGTGGAGAGGAAGCAACGGACTTATCAGCAGACACACCTAGATGAAGATGAGCGGGATGAATGATAAACACCTAGATTTCGGTTCTGGTCAGGCTATGGCATTTTAGCTCCCTTGTGTTTGGGAGGTGGACTCATCTGTGTGCGTACACAGAGAGGGCAGGAAGGTCTCCTGCAAACACCAGCCCCAGCGCAGGAAGCTCAAGCTCCTAGGAGGTTTCCTGAGGGGGCCGGGGTGGGAGGAGAGCCCACCCTACTTCCCCTCCTCGGTGAACTTAATTAAGGTGACCATTCGGGAAGCAAGACTGGAGGGCCAGAGGCAGCTCGAGTCCCCACGCTCCCCGTGTAGTTCTCTAGGGGTGGGCTGGCCCTGCAGGCTGGGTGACCATCAAAGGGGATCCTTCCCCACAGGAGGCCCTGGAGGGAAAGCTGCTACTCTTCTCCTCTTGGGGGGTCGAGGACCCCTGTAGCTCTCATTGATGGGTGCTGGGCATTTCCCAGGGCAACAGAACAGACAAGTGATAAAAGTGGAAAGTGCTCAAGGTACTCATTTTTGTCTGGTCTTTGATGCTAGCTCGTGTGGACGAGGGCATGTTCCTTCCCTTTGTTGGGCCTCAGTTTCCCATCAGAAAACCAAGGAGCTTGACGGGATGATTCTCAAAGGGCTGTCAACTCTGACTCCTGAGAGTCCATGAGCATTTCAGCATCTGGTTTTCCTAGTAGAATTAAGAGCTGCGGACTGGCCCCCGCCCCTCCAGAGAGGATGCAGCAGGTGGTGTCAGAGGTAGCAGGGCTTGCCTGCACCCAGTAGCCCATCCCCCAGGCCCAGGAGGGTGGCCTGAGCCAGGGCCACGAGGAGAGCTTGTACCTGCAGGGGCTTTGGTGGAGGGGGTGGGGGGAGGTTCTCTTAAGACCTCATAGTCCCTTAAAACTAAGGCTCACTCAGGCAAATGTCCCCCAATACTTCCCAGCTTAGCACCCCCAGGGATGGGGCATGTAACCCTCTCCTTTGGTGGAGTGACCCAGTCACCAGCCTGGCCCTGCTCCTTTGAAATCCATCAGCAGCCAACCCAAGGGACCCCTTCCCAGCTAGGGGCAGTCACACTCTGGCTAGTTCTGGGGTCTTTGCTGCAGGTGCCCCACTCCCGGCCAGGGCTTGCTGTGCTGTTTACACCTCACCCGGGCAGCTGCAGAATAGATAGTCTCCAACGGCACATGGCAAGCATGTGCTATTCAGTGTCTTCCTCTGAAACCTTTGGGGCTGATGGTAGCTCTTCAGCATCTGGGGCTACCTCTCCCTTGCAGAGCCCTTCTCCAGTGTATACCTGGTTTCCTAGGCTGGTTTCTCGAGCTTTCTCCACCACAGCATCCCACTCATCTTGTGGATGTATCCTAGCGTTAACAGACATTTCCCCAGCTGCAGGGAAGTACCCAGCTGTGTGAGCCAGGAGTGTACAGGCCCGTGGTCAAATGTATTCGAATCTAGCCCAGCCATCCATGGCTGACGATTTCTCCGCTCCATGCCCAGCACCACAGAGACAGATGGGTCCGTATCACCCCCAGTCCTTAGAAACAGGAAGCGATTGCATTTAGAGCTCCGTGGCTGCTGCTGGTCCCCACCGTGCCCTTTCCAGGTGGGTTCAGATCCACACTAGAATGCCCAGCCCTGCAAGTGGGCCATGGTGGGCTTGGGTGCCGCCTGGCTCCTGGCAGGTGTCCGGCACCGCTGCGTGCCCCAGCACGGGGCACCCACAGTACAAAGCCGTGTGGGCTTCCTGAAGCAGCAGGCTCAGCGTCCTTCCAGACACCACCCAGCTATGACGTGGGGCTTCTTTGCAGGGCCCCTCTTTATTCTGGAGGCAACCCGGAGAGGGGATGCTTGGCAGTGAAGTGTGGGGCTGGGCCCCCAGCGCCGGCCCGTGACCTGGGCATTTTCTGCACTGAGCCTTTGGGGGCCTGGGACTTTCCAGCGAGTCATGAGGGTGGCACGTTGGTGCCAGTCTGGTCAGAGAGGAAGAGCAAGCCCTGGGTGAAATGCCACCGAGCAGAAGGCCAGCTAACAAGAGAGGTCAGTTCCCTAGAAAGACGAGGATCAGATTACTTAAGCTGGAACCCACGGTCATCTCCCCCCAAGGCCCAAAACAGCATGCAGGGGATTCCAGTGAGTTCCCAAACAAGTGGCGCGGATTGCGCAGCCCAGCCCGGAGAAGCCAGATGCCAGCGGTCCAAGTTGTAAACCACTGCCCAAGCATGGTCCTGCCTTGTAGGGCGTGGACCAAGGTCACGCAGGACGCCCAATGGCCACTGAGCCTTCTGCCCACCAGTCTTCATTTAAGTCTGTCAGGGCCACCGGCCCTGGGGCCCAGCTGGAAGGAAAGTCCCCAGCTATTCAGCCATGCCATGCCAAGGACAGGAATCCCAGCAACCAGGACAGATCACGGATAACATGCGGGAGGGAGACCTCTTGGACCCTCCCAGGCCTGTAGCCACCTCTATTTCCCAACTTGGGTTCAGAAACCTTGGCTTGGACCCCAAGTCAGGAAGCTGAGCCTGCATACTGAAGTTCTGTCAGATCCCAAGCAAGAAGGCCCACTTATTCCCTCCAAAGTGGAAGGCCTCGTACAGAGTTAACCAGAGCTACCACAGCTCCCCAGTGACCCCTGGGAAGATCTTTGGCCGGGGAAAGCCCAGGCCTCGTGCCCTGAGAACCAAGCCTGGCTGATGCTCTTCTGTGGTTCCTGTGGCCCAGAGAGGCAGCTTCTCTTCCGCCGGTGACTAGAGGCTGGGGTTCCCACCCATCCAGGAGGAAGGGGCCGGGCCTGGTCTTGAATTCATGGGGTCTCGTGGGTGCAGGCCTGGGTCAGGTCTGATCATTTCTTTTTAAGCTCAAGGACCAAATGGCTCTCCCCTGATCCTCATGCATCGTCTGCTTTGGGCGTGGTGTTTTATTCTCCTGGCTGGGGGCAGCTCCACCTGCCCCCCACCTGGGGGGGTGGATTCCCCACCTCTACCACTCCTCTCCACGGGGGCACTGCCAGCTACCTTCATAGGCCTGGTGGAAGGGGAGCCCCCCAACATCTTCCACCTTGCACCCCAAAGGGGAAGTAAAAGCACAGGTCCCTGGGACCCATGGTCTACAGACATTCAGTGGTCTTCTAACCAGGTACTGTGGAGCCTCTGGAATTCCACAGAGCCCTGTCCGTGGCTGCTACCTGAGGTGAATCTCTAGCCCCCTCCCCTCGTCCCAAACCACCAGAACAACCCTGCTTTTCTCTCTCTTGCCTCTTAAGGGTTCACTTTTAAACTCTGCTTTGAGGAAAACCTTTAGACCACCATTCTGAGGTTTGATCTCAGACCAGCAAGCACAGGTCCTATTCTTGCTTTTCATGTTGGAATGGCTCCAGCTTTCCAATACACAATGTCTTAGAATTGGAACTTGGGTTTGCTCACATACACAGACACATACCACATGGACCCACTTGATGGTTTTCTAGTTGACCTACCCTGAGGCTGTAGGCTGGATTGATTTGGGCAGGGCCTGGTGCTCAGTAAGGACAGGTGTTTGACCCTGGGTATTGATGGGCTCATGCAGGATGGCAGATCAGGGAGCCAGGAAACAGGCCTGATCTCCACCTAGGAGTCATCTGTGCCCCTGGGTGACAACCAACTCCCAGCAGTCTCCTGGGATGGTTGGAGTAGAGTCAGGCTCCTTTCTACAGCGGCTGGGTGGACTGTGATGACTGGAGCCCTCCCTGCCGGGCAGGATCCCCAGAGCTCACCTAGAGAATTCGAGTAGGATTCCACTTCCATATTTGTGGACAGCAGGAGATGCTTGTGGGTCCTGAGAGAGGCTGGCCTCCCGCAGCTCCCAGATGTCCCTCTGCCTTTCCCTCTGTCCAGGCCCCTGCTTAGGACCAGCCCTCCCCCATGGGTTTCTATGTGGGACGGTGAGGCTCAGGGCACTGCCATCTGCAGGGCACCAGAGGAGGAACGCTAACTGGGACTCCATGTTCAGTCAGTGTACTCCTGGGGACCCCTCTCGCCTCAGTGTCCCCATATGTAAAGTGGAGCTAGTTCTAGCCTCTGCTGCCTCACGGGGGCAATTTCCAGGGCCACGGGGACGGAGATCATGAGGTGGCAGCCTGTGAGAGGCGATGAGGGCCTGGCCTAGGTGGCAGACCTTCGGGGCCTAGGGGGATGAATGCAAGACCTGCACGCTGTCTTCCTGGGCACCTGCTCCGTGCTAAGGTCCAATCACAGGTCCTGTGGGGCCGCTTCTTCCTGTGGAGTGGGAACCGTGTGTGTGCCAGGTGTAGGGGGAGGGGTGGCCTTGAACTTGTGAATCTCCTGCCTCCACCTCTCCAGGTCTGTGGCCCTTCTGTGAAGTGATTATTTGTGACACTCTCATTCCTATATCACCTCCAGGTTAACCTGTTACCTGTGGCATTCCTTATTCTGTCAGATAAGTTATTATAGTTTATTCAAATCCAACAGGACAAATGAACAAAAGAATAGATAAGAGGTCATTAAAGATCTTTTGTGACAGAGGATACTGCTTGTGTGTTCTCATTTTTTTGGTACTGAAGTTTGAACCCAGGGTCTTCTACATAGTACGTAAAAACTCTACCAGTGAGCTATAGTCCCAGCCCTTTTGTTTGTGTTCTGTTTTTGAAAGTCTTAGGCTACCTTTGCCAGGGTTGGCCTTGAACTTGAGAATCTCCTGCCTTAGCCTCCAGTGTAGATGAGGTTACAGACATGCATCCCTATGCCTGGCTCTGCTTTTATTTTTATCTCCCAAACCCTTAACAGTAGTGCCATTCCGCTGACCCAGAATGGATTTTTTTTTTGGGGGGGTGCTGCTCCTGGGGCTTGAACTCAGGGCCTGCACTGTTTTGCTCAAGGCTAGCACTCTACCACTTGAGCCACAGCTCCGTTTGCCACTCTTGGTGTCTAATTGGAGATTATAGAGCCTTACAGACTTTCTTGCCTGGGCTGCTTTTGAACCATAATCCTCAGCTAGCATTACAGGCATGAGCCACCAGTGACCAGCGGATTCAGCATCTTGTCCCTTGTCTGTGGCCTCCAGCTCCAACATAATCCTTGTATCCATTTCTGTAGACTGCTAAGAACTTTCCCCTGTCCCTCCCCTGCCACTGTCCAGCCTTAGGGCCTTGGCAAGCCTCCTATACGTCCCAGAACCACTGGATTCCGTGGCTGCTGGCTGCTGTTGAGGTGAGCTCCCCCCTCCATCTTCTATCCGCTTCCTCAGCTGCAGTTCCACCTTAGTGCCAGTCGGGCTGCTGTCTAGTCCACTTCCTGCTCTACTGGCGTCTTTCTGAAGTCACTGGGCTTTCTGAGCATTACCAGCTGCCTGGGCTAGCAGAACATGAGGAAGGAGAAGGCCCAAGATGAGGAAGAGATGATATTCTAATAGATAATGTACTATTTTTAGATGAAGAGGCCATGAATATAAAATACTTTCCTACAAAATTGATTATGTAATGAAGAAATTATTTTTACATTCCTGAAAAGAAAGTGGGCAACCCAGATGAAAGCCTTGTTTTCTTGATGGGCCAGAAGGTGGAGAAGTTGCCTTCCAGCAACTTCTGAAGGGCACTGGGCAGACACTGGCATCCTGTCCAGGAGATGGGAGCTAGAGCTAGAGTTAATTCCCTCCCGCATGTGCTGTGTCTGTCCAGTCCAGAAAAATAGGATCTACGACAGGATTTTGTGTGTGCTGCTCACATACCCAGGGCTTTGCTCCACTACTGAGTTCCAGTCCTGTGGCAGTTTAATTGGGGAAATTGGTTATTAAAATGTGGAAGGTGAAAGGGCAAATGGGACGGGAGGTGACCCAAAAGTCAGGTACAGGGGCTGGGGATATGGCCTAGTGGCAAGAGTGCTTGCCTCGTATACATGAGGCCCTGGGTTCAACTCCTCAGCACCACATATACAGAAAATGGCCAGAAGTGGCGCTGTGGCTCAAGTGGCAGAGTGCTAGCCTTGAGCAAAAAGAAGCCAGGGACAGTGCTCAGGCCCTGAGTCCAAGGCCCAGGACTGGCCAAAAAAAAAAAAAAAAAAAGTCAGGTACAACCGAAAACCATCACCACTCCTAGGGTGGGGGGACAAAGAGGAGGTGGTATGGCCTCAGCCGAGGGCCCAGGACAGCCGAGCAGCACAGACCGTGGAGATGAATCTCTGCTGTCGACTTGATTAGACTGAGAAACCTGGAAAAATCCATAAAGCTCATCTATGGGAGGTGTTTCCCGAGAGAACTAACTAAAGGGGAGGGGACGGCCCAATCTGAATGTGGGCTCCACCCTCCCGTAGGCTGGGGGACCCCTGATGGAATGAAAGGAGGAAGGAAAGACAGACACCTGTAATGCTAGCTATTCAGGAGGCTGTGATCTGAGGGTGACAGCTTAAAGTCAGCCCAGGCTGAGTTTAAGCCCAAGTACTCGCACAAAAAAGGGGTACGTGAGGAAGCTAGCCCACACGGGCAAATTCTCTCTCTCCCTCTCCCCCTTGCCCCCCTCTTCCCCCTCCGTGGTCTCTCCTCCCTGGCCCCCATGAAGTGAGCTACCCTGTTCTGCCAAACCCTCCTAAGCTGAAACCTCTGAGCCAAAAGGAATTCTCCTCCCTTGAAATATTTATGGTAGGCATTTTGTCACAGAAAAAAAAAAATCTGACCTGATGTACAGCCATTTGGGGGAGTGCTGCCCACACCAGAGAGAGTAGAAGAAATATTCTTCCCTCTCCCCTTGACCTCCAATTTCATGTCAATATTTATTACTTGCAAAATCCAATTTAAAAATCTGAAAGTAAATTTCTAAGAATTTTTGGAAAATGTAGTTTATAACATCAGTGCCTGGCAATGCAAAGAAAAAGAAATGGGAATAAGTAGATCTCATACTACACAGGCAATCAATCAGATCCCAAAACAGAAATCACTGTCTTGATCTGATTACCACAACTTAGGTGAAGGGTCCTCCCAGGATTGTGGAGATGGGAGAGACATTTGGTATTAACTGCTGTCGCTGTCTTCATTATGCTTCAGAGCATCTCTTCACTTAGCTTTCACAAACAGCAGCTCAAAGAAACTGAACAGAGCCAGAGGCTGGTGGCTTATGACTGTAATCCTAGCTAATCAGGAGGGAAGCTGAGATCTAAAGGATCAAGGTTCAAGGATAGCCTGTGTAGAAAAAGATCACTAGAGACTCCATCTCCAAAAATATATAATGCCTATAATCCCAGGAGACTGAGATCTGAGGACAGCTTGAAGACAGCCTGGGCAGGAGAACTATGAAACTCTTATCTCCAATTAAACACACACACACACACACACACACACACACACACACACACACACACACACACACCTGGAGCTGTGGCTAAAGTGATAGAGCATTAGCCTTTATCCAAAAAAAGCTCAGGGACAGTGCCCAGGCCCCGAGTTCAAGCCTGAAGAAGCATGTACACCGCCCCCCCCACATAACCAACAAAAAAGGTGGGCTGGAGGTATGGTTCAAGTGGCAGAGTGGTGCCAGCCAAGTAAGCACGAGGACCTGAGTTTAAACCCCAGAAAACTGAACCAGAAGTTCAAATTCTGGCCAAGATGGAATAAATCCACTATAGCTTCTCTTTACTACTGTGTGTGTGTACTGGGGCTTGAATTCAGGGTCTGAGTACTGTCCAGTAGCATTTCACTCAACCTTTGGCTTTTTAGTGGCAAATTAGAGCTAAGTGTCTCACAAACTTTCCTACCCATTTCACTTTAAATCTTGATCCTCAGATTCCAGCCTTCTGAGTAGCTAGGATACAGATGTGAGCCTCTGGTGCCCAGCCATTTCTTTGTAGTTGAAGAATATAGAATGTCCAGGACAAACTGCCTGGATTTTAAGACTTTTTGGCCCTTTACTGGCCGTGTAATCTCGAGCAAGTTATTTATCTCTCTGTGCCTTATTTCCTTCATCTGTAGTAGGAATAGTAATACCTGCTTTTTAGAATTGTCTGGGTAAAACAGGTTAGTACAAGGAAAGTGCTTAGAACAGTCTCTGGCATTATGTATAAATATTATTACTACTCTCATTGTCTTATAAGGACAGAGACTTCATTGTTTTCTGTCAAAGTAGTATCCACAGCTTCTTCCTAGCACAAAACTTGGCACCTAGTGGGCATTTGAATATTTCCTGAGGCATTGTGGATTAAGAGGGAACATTTCCATCACCACCAGCAGATGACGCATGTGCCCTAAGAAAAACGGAAGCTGGCTCTGCCCTGCTCCAGATCCACCAACAGATGTCTCTGCAGCTCCCTGGAGTCGAGAACCCAGGCCCAGACTGCAGCTGCTGTTGGGACTGGATCCTGGGCAGGTATCCCAAAGGAGGGATGGACAGAAGGCTGCAGTTACAGTACAAAGCTGAAGTGAGCCCTGCTCTGGTGGCTCACATGTGTAAGCCTAGCTACTCCCGAGGATGAGATCTGAGGATTGCAGTTCAAAGCCAGTCCAGGCAGGAAAATGTATGAGACTCTTATCTCCAATTAATCACTAAAAATACCAAAAGCAAAGCTATGGCTCAAGTGGTAGGCCAATAGCCTTGAGTGCAAAAACTCAAGAACAGCACCCAAGCTCTGAATTCAAAGCCCGAGGGCTGGCACACACACATACAAAAAAGTTGAAGTGAGCTGGGCACTAATAGCACACACCTGTAATCCTAGCTACTCAAGAGGCTGAGATCTGAGGGTCCTGACTCAAAGCCAGCCCAGGAAGGAAAGTCCATGAGATGCTTATCTCCAATTTACCGCTCCCTCAAATGCCAAAAGTAGAGCTGTGGTTCAAGTGGTAGAGCACCAGCCATGCACAGAAAAGCTTAGGAACAACACCCAGGCTCTGAGTTCAATCCCCTGGACTGGCGCACGCACGCGCACACACACACACAGTTGAAATGATAAAAACTAAGATTAACTTACATTTTGCATGACTGCATTTTCTAATACTTCATTTTGTCTGCTCACTTAGATCAGTGACCCCAGACGTGGCCGCCTTGGTTTAGTAAAGGGAGAGTGGAAGGCGGTACACCATTATCAGAGAGGACGAACACAGCAGTTTGTGGGCTGTCTCCTTCCCTGCCTTCTGCATTTCTCTGGGGTGGGGGTGGGGACGGGGCAGGAGCCAGGGGTGGTGTGCAAACCTCCGCACCAGGTGGAGGGACCTAGACTGGCACCGGCTCAGCCTCTGTCCTGGAGCAGCTTCTGACTTGGTGCAGACGGGAGCAAACAGACGAGCCAGCACTGAGAAACCCCTGGGACCAGGCGCTGGGAAGCGGGGCGAGGAGAGCCCTGGGGCTCTGGGGCTGCGTGGACTGTCCCCGACACAGGGAGGCTCTCAGGTTCCGTGAGATCAAGGGCACAGAGCGGGAATAGCCGGGCTCCATCGGGAAGACCCGAGGAGGCCGGTGTGGCTGGGGACGAGGAAGGACAAGGAAGGAAGGAGATTCGCACCCAGGGCCGAGGGGCCAGCTAGCCTCGCCTCGCTTTCTCCATCCTGGTCCTGCCAAGTCTCACTGGAGTCTAGCCCAAGCAACACTCATCTATCCTTGTCTCTATGTAACTATCAGTAGTGGACCCCTGGACCCCAAAGATGACCAGCTTGGGTGCCCCCCTATGTTTTTGCCATTCCAGTGACCCTCCCTGGTCATGGACAGGAGCTGGAGCTCAGCAAGTGCTCAGCTGAGTAGAGACACAAGAGGGATGGGCTGAAAGCGGCTTCTAAGCTTGGGTGTCCGCAGCAAGGTGCCCCCTTCTCTTCAGAGGTGGTGGTGGTGGTGGTGGTGGTGATGGCCCCCTGCAGGACCGCAGCTTGTGGCACGGGACTTCTGGAACCTCCCACGAGGCGGGAGTCCCCGAATCGCTCTACGGTGGGCTGTTGTGATTCCTGTCTGTCCAGCTGGGGGCCTTGAGCACAGGATAGGAGTGCTAAGTGAAGAAGTAGGCGGCTGTGCCAGGGTCTCAGCCCCAGGGGACGGTGTGGCCGAGGGACCTGCTCCTGACACGTGAACTGGGCAGACTCAGGTGCTCTCTGAGCCTCGCCACCTGATGAAGGGTTGGTGGAAGTGGCATGAGTGAGGCCAGCCAGCTCCTGGTAAGTTACCCCGAGGGTCTGCTGAGGGACAGGGTGGAGACGGGCTGAGGGAGGGGACTCTGAGGTGGTCACGTGTATCACGGCAGTACTGACTCTCCCCAGCCTGGGAAAGGCCGGGCCCCTAAGCTAAGGCTGGGAGCCTGGCAGGCAGGGCAGGTGAAGGGGGTGGACTGGAGAGCAGGCAGGCACAAGTCCAGCTCAGCCGGGAAGGACGGAGCTTAGCGCTGAAGAGGAGCAGGGGTGTCCGAGGGCACAACATGGGGCTGGGCCAGAAAGGGTCAGCTCTGCTGTGCTCAGTGTTGCTGGAATGAGGGCCAAGGGACGTGGCAAGTCATTTGATTCTGACTCAAATCCAGACTCTGGCAAGGCTCCTCCTCTCCAGGTCTGTGGGCTGGGGTGGGGGGAGGGGGCAGGCGAGGGGTGTGGGAGCAAGCCCAGCTTCTCTGAGAGAGAGTTGTGTTTCCCCACACCCCCCTTCTTTTGGTGCTAGTCCTGGGGCTTGAACAGGGCCTGGGTCCCTGCGCTTCTGTGCTCAAGGCTAATGCTCTACCACTTGGGCCATAGCCCTACTTCTGGCTTTTTTGGGTGGTGAACTGGAGATAAGCGTCTCATGGACTTTCCCTGCCCGAGCTGGCTCTGAACCTCAATCCTCAGACCTCAGCTTCCTGATTAGCTATACAGGTGTGAGTCACCAGCACCCAGCAGGGAGATGTTTGTGGAAGGCAACTTCATGCTGCTTCCCGGGGGAAGTCTGCCAGATCTTTCCAAGTACATGACAGTTTCATGTCTAACACATTTCTGACAGTCACACCTACACTTTCCTGCTCCTTCTCTTGCTCTTTATCCTACCTGCTCTCTATGGGGACAGCCCAGAAGTACTTCCCCCCCTGACTCCCCCACTCCCTTCCTCTCTCCTCCCCCTTCCCCCCTACTTAACTCCTACAGCCCGGAGGCCTCCTGTGCCTCTGCCCAGCAATCTAGAAGCTTCTGAGAGAGGCTCTGGAGTGCCCGGGGAGGGAGCCAGGGGGTGATCTCTGCACTCAAGAGGCTGAGGCCAGAGGACCCTAAGTTCCAGGCCAGCCTGGATGATACAGAGTGGTCGAGGGCTTGATCCTCGCGCAGCAACAAAACAAAACATCACTGGACTGTGATTTTCTCTCCGTAGATGCCTTCAGCTGCTCAGCTTCCGCTGAGTTCTCAGTTTCCTGGGATTTCTCTCCCCGCAGACCTTGATTAAATGTGATACATGTTTTAACTCTCTAAGCTAGCAGAGCTGCATTCAGTACAGCCGGGACGAATGACTAGACTTGCAGAGGAGGCGATGGGACCCTGACATGGCAGCAAGAGCCAAAGACCAGAGATGACTTTCAACAGCCATCAGCAAATGGCACTAGGGTTAGCAACCAACTGACACAGAATGGCACTGGGGTGATTTTTAGGAACTGCTGATACTTATGGTGGTTCAATTAAATGTAAGTTCTTGGTACAGGACTTTTCACATAAAAGCCTCAGATTTTTGCTGACAACAAATCCGTAGCTAATAGCATGCTTTATTTGCCAGGATTTATTTTGGTTTTAAGCGACCTTATCAGAGGGCACACTTTAGGTACCGAGGTGATCTGTTAGAGACACAGTTCTCTAATCGATGTTAGACCACCACCATTTTGTTCTACGGGGTTGTCAGGGTCCCTCTTGAAGGTCATTCTAGAGCGTTGAATCCCTTCTCAGTGGGGAATTTTCTGGAAAGAGATAAGGAGACCCCTGCCCTGGCTTCATCTCTGTAAGGACGGCTGAGGAGGCTTTCTATAGTACTCTTGAGGTCCTTTTCAACGTCTGAAAAGCATATATCCTAGAGTCACGTGACCCCGTTTCTAAAATGCCACAATTCTACATTTGTGCCCCACGGTTCTACAGCTTTGTTCCAGAACGCAAAATAATCCAGTTCAGGAACACCGAGGCCCACCTGGCCCTGGCTGCACGTACCTCGGAGAGCACGGTGCCCCGACTCCCACCGCTAGGCTGCTGCTTCTTAGCGTCTTTCACACACCTGGTCCTGCCTCTCCAGCCAGAAGAGTGCAGCGGACACCAGAGAGCTCAGGAAATCGCCCCACAGAGTGGATGAGCCCCCAGCCACAAAGAACACCTCTTCCCGCCCGTCCCAACAAACCGCCTCGTTCTCTAGCCGGGCTTCCTCTCCAGACTCCTCCAGACACTGCTCTCCAAACCAGCCTGCTTCTTATCCTGAGACAGCATTATCCACAGCTAGGAGAGGGTCCGATCTGCCCTCCTATTCCCCATCCTTGGGAAGGAGGAGAGGCAGGACGCAGTGAAGCCGCATTAGCCTCCACCCTGCCAGGTGCAGCCAGAGCCCATTTCTCTCCCCGGTCCCAGGACATGTGTCACTGCCTCGTCTCAGAGAGACCCAACACACCCAAGCGTCACCTATGGCGCCTCAATGCCAGCAGAAATGACACGGCATCACTTACAGGAGCGGAGTCTCCGAGATTATTGCAGACTTTATAGAAAACTGCCCAAGGGGGTTCCAGGTTTCTCAGGGCGAGGGTGGGCGCGCAGGCCCCAAGCCAGTGTCCTAAAGGAGGGAGCCGTCCTGTGCAGGGGCCGTTCTGCCTGACCTAGGGGGGGAGGTGGGGAGAGGGGCCCCTCTCCACTCACCAGTTGTGCTTTGGGACCATGCAGAAGGCAGGGCGCTGAGGCTCTGACCCTGAACAGGAAGGCTCGTGCCTGACGCAGGAGATGAGACCCCCCATCTTCTGGAAGGCTTGGGGATGGAGGTGGGAATGGAGGGGCGGGGAGGGGGGCCAGGCTTTCAGGAGAGGAGCCACCCTGGGTGGGGCGAGTGCATGGACAACTTGGTGGGTAGCAAGTCCTCGCCCCTGCCCACTCCGAGGTCAATGACCCTGGTTCTGAAGCCCCCACCCAGGGGCTGGGCACCTGCCCTTGTCCCGCAGGACTGCAGAGGGGGTGGCATGCCTCGGGGTGTCCCTCCCCGGACTAGCCAGGGAGCGGCAGGGGTGTTACAGGTGCAAACCACGGGTGTCCTGGAGACTGGAAAGCCTAGGGCTTGGGCAGGAGACTCGGCCTAGGGCGGAGAGCTGAGGGCCCGAGGCTGCGGTCAAGCGCTGTGTGTTGGGGGGCCGAGCCCCACGGGAAGAGCTGGGGATAACCGGCATGCACGTGAAGGCGCCCTTGGGGTGCGCTGGTCCCCGGAATGGCAGAGACGCCAGGAGCTGAGCTCCCAGCCTGGGTGTAGGAAGGGCCGGGCCCGAGAGGCACCCACACCGGTGGGCGGCGGGGGTGGGGGGGGGAGGACACCCAGCCAGCAGGGCCCCAGGACGCGGGTCTCCGGGAAGATGGAGGGGTCGGAGATCCGGGACAGGACCCGAAGCCTTCTGGTGTGGGGGGGGGGTGCTCTGCTTCGGCGGCGAGAATGGGAGAGGAGGGCTCCGGGCCGGGGGGGGGGGGGCCGGTCAGTACAGTCTAGGGTGCTGGGGCGGTGGAGGCGGCGGCCGTCCCGTGGGGAGCGTGGGGATCCGAGGGCGGGGCGTCCCGGGCGAGTCCACATCGACGGCGGGGCTTTCGAGGTCCTCGGGCCCGCGGCGGGGCGGGGGCGGGGGGCGGCGTCGGGGAGGCCGGCGGCCCCGGGGGCGGGGCGGGGGCGGGGGCCGGGCCGGGCCGGGCGCGGCGCGGGCTCAGAGGCCCGAGGCCGGGGAGGCGGCGCGCGCGGCGGGCGGCGCGGGCGCGCGGCGCGGGTCGGCGTCCTGCTCGTAGCGGTAGTGGTAGCCCTCCATCTGGTCCCGGCAGGCCTCGCGCAGGTTGCGCAGCCAGCGCTGGATGCCGCGGCGGTTCAGGTAGAGCACCATGAGGAAGATGAGGCCGATGAGGGCCAACACCAGCCCGAAGAACACGTACGAGGCCTCCAGCTCGGGGCCCGGCGCGCCCCCCGCCGCCGCCGCCGCCGCGTCCGCGCCCTCGCCGTCGGCGCAGCGCAGGCTCGCCGCGTCCAGGCCCAGCAGCGGCCGGTCGAGCAGCGCGCGCGGGGCGGCGCAGCGCAGGCGGCGGGCGTCGGGCGCGCGCTCCGTGGCGTTGCGCAGCCAGGCCAGCAGGGCGCGCGCGGCGCAGCCGCAGCGCAGCGGGTTGTCGGCGAGCAGCAGGCGCGGGCCCGGCGCGCCGCCGTCGCCGTCGCCGCCGCCGCCGCGGTCGAGCGCGCGCAGCTCGTCGGGGCCCAGGCCCGGCAGGGCGTTGAGGCGCGCGTCCAGCTGGCGCAGGCGCGGCAGGCGCAGCGCGGCGGGCGGCAGGCGGCGCAGCGCGTTGCCCGCCAGGCCCAGCCGGTGCAGCTCGGCCAGCGGCGCCAGCGCGGCGTCCAGCGCGCCCAGCAGCGCGGGCCCGCCCCGCGCCAGCGCGTGGTTGAGCTGCAGCGAGCGCAGCCCCGGCAGCCCGCGGAAGGCGCCGCCGCCCAGGGCGCGCAGCGGGTTGTGGCTCAGGTCGAGCGCCGCCAGGCTGGGCAGCCCGTCGAAGGCGCCGTCCTCCACCACCTCGATGTGGTTGTGCGTGAGGCGCAGCGCCGAGAGCAGCGGCAGGCGCCCCGCGTCCCCGCCGGCGAAGGCGGCCGCGCGCAGCACCGTCAGGTTGGCGCCCACGATGGTGAGGTTGCGCGCGTCGGGCGGCACGTCCCGCGGCGGCTGCCGGAGCTCCGCGCCCGACGCGCAGCGCAGCCGCAGCCGCGGGCTGCCGAAGCAGTAGCACTGGAAGGGGCAGGGCGCGGCGGGCCGGCTCAGCGCCGCCGCCGCCGCCGCCACGAGCAGCAGCCCCGGCAGCGCCATCGCGCCCGGCCCCGCGCGCCGCGCGCCCCGTCGGTCTCCCTCCGCGAGCGCCCGCGTCCCGCGCCGAGTCTCCGCTCTTCCCGGTGGCTCGGGGGGGTGGGGGGAGGGCGACCGGGGTCCGGCGGGGAGCAGAGCCCCCGGCCCCGCGCGCGGCCGCTCCGGGCTCCGGGCTCCGGGCTCCGGGCTCCGGGCTCCGGGCCGAGCGGGCGGGGTGGGCCTCCCCCTCCCCGCCTCCCGCCTCCTCCCCCGCCCGCGGCCGGGCCTCCGCGCCCTCCGCGCCCTCCGCCCCGGGGAGGCGGGGTGGGAGGCTCCCGCGAGTCCGGGGCGCGCCGGCCGCGGGGAGGCTGAGAAGTTTGGCCCGGGAGGCTCCGACTCGCCGCCCCGTCCCGGCCCCCGCGCGCAAGCCGCGCCCCTCCGCCCCCCTCGCGGGCGCGGGCGGGGCGGGGCCGGGGCGAACCTCGGGGCGGGCTCGGGAGCTGACCCTCCCCGAGGGGGGCGCCCGGGGCGGGGGCCGGGGGGGGGGGCGCCGGGGCGCGGGCCCGCCGCTCAGCCGCCCGCGCGACTCAGGTCCGGCCCCGGGGCCGCGACGCCGCCCCCCGCCTCCGCGGCCTCGGCCCCCGGGCCCGGGGCCGCCGCGCCCTCCTCCTCCCCGCGGGCCCCGGGCGACCCCCCCGCTCCAGACCCCGCCTCATGCCGCGCCCCCTCCACGCGCCCCGCGCCCCCCAGGCTGCGGTGGCCCTGCCGGGGGGCCCCCCCAGACCCCCCTCCCCCTCGGGCCCTCGCCTCGGCACCGGGGCAGGGGCAGGGCGGACCCCCTCCGCCCCAGCCCTTAGGCGCTGCCGGGACCCCCGGACCCCGCCCAGCCTGCCGCCCCCTTCGGGATCCCCACCTGTCCGGGGTCGGTGGGGAGGACGGAGCCGCTTTTGCACATGGAAAGCAGGCGCTCGAGGGGCCGGGGCTGAGGTGGGGGCCGATCTCCTCTTTAGAGGTTTGTTTTGCGCCAGATATGTTTATTTATTTATTTATTTGCAGAACTGGGAAGCTCCAGATCTGATTTAAAGAGACAGGCTTCTGAGAAGGAGCATTCCTGGCCTTGGCATAAATTATTCAGGCTGAAGAAGCGGACATTTGATCCGCAGGCCATTCGAGTATCTGCGGGGCTGGTTGGGATACAGGCTCCCCCCTTCCCCACCCTCTTAAGAATTAGTCTCTTTCACCTGAAATTCAGGATGGTTGTTGGGTCGATTTGTTGCCCCGGGGTTATAGTTAACAGATCGGCCAACGGGCACATCCAAACCACTTGAAAGGAAGAAGCGGACCCTGTAGTGGCCTGGGTCCCAGGCAGGAGCCAACGATGAGGACCCCGCTGTTGTTCTGGGGGTTCCTCTGCCCTCCAATCCTAGGGAAGTCTTCTCTTCCCTAGCCCTGTCCTAGCTCCCCCAGGTACTGGCAGATGACAGCAGTAACTTGCACATGTTCGTGTCTGTGCAGATGCCCACAGGAGGTGATCTATGCTCGTGCACTTCACACGTAAAAGCAAGTTTGACGTAGAAGCACACCTAGCTGTGTACACACGTGAACACACAGATTCAGGCTTACTTAGACAGGCACACACATGCACGAAAGGCCTGTCCAACTTGTGCATGATTCCAGGCAGGCTTAGATGGGCCTCACACGCATGCAGATTCATTTGCACCTGTGCACAGAGAAGCCTGGATCTGAACATGGGCCTGTAGGTTCACATGCACACAGCCGCACCCATGCAGGCTCCCGGTGTGTTCCCCGCTGAGTTACAGACCCATATCCGCACGCTGGAGATTGATCAGCGCTAGGAGTCCACTTTAGCCCCGTTCTGTGCCTTTGGGTCGCAGACGTCAAAGGCTGGTGCTGCCTTTTCTCATGCAGGCATTAAAAACGCACGTAGCTGCCCTTCCACCCTGGCCCACATCAGCTACGAGCTCCAGCTCTGATAGCCTGGTGCTGATGGCGGTGGTGGGGTCCCGGAGCTCCTGCACATTGCTTCTGGGTTAACTATGACCAGAATAGCTTACTTTCTGGTCCTGCTGCATAGAGACCCTTCTGCCTGCAGTCCCCAAGGCACTCTAGACCATTGCCAACACCAGAGCTCCCTCCCCAGATCCCTTGGCTTCTGACTGCCTTGGGAAGGGGACTGCGGGCTGGCAGGTAGCCTCGACTGGGGTCGGGGTGGGGGTTTCAGAACAGTCCCCAGTATCCAGGGAAAGGAACCCAGAACCTAGAAGCATCAGGTAACAGGGCACGTATTCTGTGTTGTACAAATGGGGACACTGCTCTGTTCTCTGGGAGAATATAGTGTGAACTGTGCAGTAGGCGTTCAATAAATGTATATCCAATGTTGTCTGTGGTTGAGACTGTGTTTATGCTCTCCTGCAGTCAATGGAAGAGCCTTTGCTTAGCTCCTCTGCCTTGTGCTTCTCCAGTTCCAGCAGTGTCCCCCAGGACTCGCCGTACACTTCACCCCGTCTGGGAAGCCCTCGTGGCTGCCTTCTCCCTGTGGAACCTCATTGAGTGATCATTGCTAGCGCTGTCACTAACTAGGCCTGTGCCTCGTCTGGTTTCCTGTGTTATCAAGACAGCCCGGAGCTCATCATAAAAAGGCGCCATGGGAGCTTTGCTGAATGAAATGACTTAAAATCTCTGCCTTGTCCCCGTGAGGCCCGTGTGTATACTTCACACCACACGACGGTTGCTCAGAAAGGTTAAGTGCTTCCCCCAAGGCTACACAGCTGTCTGGGACCTGAGCCTGACAGGAGCTCAGGTTTCCTGTTGTCTCTTTTGCCACAGGAGCCCTCCCTCTCCAAGGCTCCCTCTCTCCCAGCAGTGTAACTGGCAGCCTGTGGGCAAAGAGCTCAGGCTTCTGGCTTTCCTTAGGATGGGGGTGGAGGAGGAGGCCATTCCACCCAAGCAGAGTCACCGCTGGCCTTTGTGTCCAAATGGGAACTCCCCTGGTCAGCCACACTGGGCCTCCGATACTGAGTATAACCACACTAGGTCGCAGGACCCCTCTCAGTCTTAAAAGTGATGTCCTCTCCTTAAACGTACCTCCTCCTTTTGAGTCCCTTTTCCTTTCTCAAAGGACTTGCTTTTTGTAAGGCACGGGGGTTTGGTGGGTTTCTTGAGGTCACCTAGCAGGTAGCCCCTTGGTCATCAGAGATGTCACAAGGTCACTAAAGTCCCCAGACAAGTGCCTCCCTTTCCAGACCTTAGTTTCCATGACAGAAACAAGAAGGTGTGGACAGAGGGCCTTCGGGTCCTGGGCCCTTTAGCTTTGTAAGGATGGAGATTGGGCAGGGGAAGGTAATTCTGTGATTTGCCCACACTGGTACCCCTACATTCTTTATGTGTGACTTTGAACTAGACTCCATCCTAGGCTTAGTTTGCCTAACTCAGAAATGGTAGCGACTATAAGATGTGTGTGTGTGTGTGTGTGTGTGTGTGTGTGTGTGTGTGTGTGTGTGTGAGCGTGAGCGGTGCGGGGGTGGGGGGAGTCCTTTCAGGCATGGTGTGGTAGTGTTCTGCAAGTAGAGTTCCCTTTATCCTGCTGGCTCTCCTGCTGGTCCTCCCTTCCCCTCTGCCCCCTTTCCTCTGAGGAAAATGGAAGGGTAGACCTGACACCATGACGATCAATCATTAGCAGTGAGGAGGGCCCAGGTCTTCCCTTCGTATGCTTCTGGACTACCCTGGCCAGTAAGGGGAAACTTCTCTGTGGGCCTTTGTTCCATCTCTCACTCTGGCTGCCCTCCTCCCCACTGCCTGGAGACATAGGAAAATCCATAGCCCAAGATTCATTTTCTCCGTTGAGTCAGCAGAGGCCAAGCTTGGCTTGGGAGGGGCAGGCAGGCAGCTTTTAAATAACTCTGATATTTAATACCCTCCTCCTCCACTCTGTGGCCTGGCCTCTCAGGAAAGGCTGATATAAATGGGTGGGATGAGTCCTAGGAAAGTCGTAAGTGCTTCTGCCCCCACCTGGCTCCCCCCTCTGGCCACCCTGGACTCTCAAGCCACTGAACAAGACGATTCCTTCACTACCTATGTACTGAGTTTTACAGTTTCCAAATGGTGCCCCAGGCTGGACTTGTTTTCTCCTCTCTAGTTGGAAGCTGGCTTAGCAGTCTGCAGCGGTCTGCTGGAGGGCCGCGTGCCCTGTCCCTGCCTAGATTTCTTTGTGCTTACCTGTGCTCCAAGGTGGCTCAGCCTATCCGTGGTGAAGGGCCGCGATCTCCTGTGTGGGTCTAGGTCTCTTTTCTCCCAGATACACTGTATTTCCCTATGCTGCTTTTTCTGGAGAAACCAGAGGGCAGAGCAACTAAGGCTCAAGGTCATCTAGGGTCTGGCCCCAGGACTGCACTATGGACTCTGTTCAGTCAGGGCTACCAGTGGGTAGGGGGAAAGGAGGAAGGAGCAGAGTTGGGCCCTTTTCTTCCCTTCTTTCCCCTCCCTTTTTATCCCCTCCTGTTGTCTACCGTCCATTTCCTTTGTGCATAGGTGGTAGGGACAGAGCAAGGGCAGTGATTCATTTGAGTCTTGGTTTCCTTTCAACTCAGGAGGGCCTCAGCAGCTGATGGTGCAGGAGGGGCTCTGGACAAAGGCCTCCTCTTCACTCTCTCAGGCCTAGGCTCCTGAGAATGGATTCAAAGGGACTTTGTTTTGGGCAGCACTGGGGTTTGAACTCAGGACTTTATGCTTGCTAGGCAGGCATGCGACCTCCGAGTCACACCTCCAGCCCTTGAGAGTGGATTGAGTGGGCTCAGTTCCGGATTTGCCATGCTCTGCAGCAATTACCGAACAGAGATAAGACATTGGCTACAGGAGAACCTGGCTGGTTAAGAGTTATACTTGAGGGGCTGAGGGTGTTGCCTAGTGGTAGAGTGCTTGCTTAGCACGTACCAAGCCCTAGGTTCCATTCCCAGCACTGGAAAGAAAAAGGAACTGTTTGTGGGGTCACCCCAGATTAAAATGGAGCAGAGCTTATGATCTGGGTGTTCACATTCTCAGCTTGGTGTTGATAACCAGCAGGGAGTTGGGGGGCTGAGGGGTGGAGGCGAGAGAGATGGGTGCCTACTCAGCTCTGGGGGTGACCTTTGCTTATCCAGCTTCTTTAGTCTTCCTTTAGGCCCTTATACTCTTGCTCAGAAGTACTAAACTCTCTTGGGCTGGGGATATGGCCTAGTGGCAAGAGTGCCTGCCTCGGATACACGAGGCCCTGGGTTCGATTCCCCAGCACCACATATACAGAGAACAGCCAGAAGTGGCACTGTGGCTCAAGTGGCAGAGTGCTGGCCTTGAGCGGGAAGAAGCCAGGGACAGTGCTCAGGCCCTGAGTCCAAGGCCCAGGACTGGCCAAAAAAATAAAAAATAAAAAAAAATAAAATAAAAAAAAGAAGTACTAAACTCTCAGCCCCTAAAATCTCAGAGTCTTAGATTCCAAACCCTGAATTCTGAGTACTACAGACTTGGAGAGCCATGGGACCATGGTCCCTTTGAATGAGAACAGACTCAGCTGGTGTTACAATACAAATGGCCACGATGACCCAAGTAGCTCCTACGTATCTGCCCAGGCTTTCTTTTCTTTCCTTTTTTTCCTTTTTGTTTTGTTTTTGGTCAGTGGTGGGGCTTGAACTCTGGGCCTGAGTGCTCTCCCTGAGCTCTTCAGCTCAAGGCTAGCACTCTACCACTTGAGCCACAACACTACTTCTGGCTTTCTGGTGCTTAATTGGAGATAAGAGTCTCATGGACTTTCCCGCCTGGGCTGGCTTTGAACTTCGATCCTCAGATCTCAGCCTCCTGAGTATCTGGGATTACAGGCATGAGCCACGGGTACCAGGCTTGTATCCAGGCTTCCATGGTGTATTTTGGCCCCACTCACTTTAGTTTACAAACACCAGCCACAAGCAGAGGATTTACAAGTAATTATATATGGGGCTCTCTTCTTTTGGCTTCTCTGAAATTGCCAGAAGAAACACAAGCAAGCCCCTTAGAGAACAAGAGCAGAAATCAGCCATCCATCTGGAGGTCCCTGGACCAGCTAGCTCCCATTCCCGGTGCCCTACCTGGATTCAGTTTGCCTGCGTGATCCCAGGTGACACCAGCAAAGGCACCCAGTTGACCCCAAGTGCTGCCGCGCAGAACTGTGAGCCAATAAAGTGAACTTAGTGGGTAGGTGTGAGATGATAGAGCACAGTAGAGAACGAATACAGAGCCTCAGAATTAGAGTTGTAGACTCTCAGCCACAGGTTCCATATGCAATCAGGATCCTGGCATCAAGGCCCTCGGGCTGGAAGCTAGAACTGTTGATGTAAGTGTGAGGATGAGAAAGGTCTTCAAAATGTACTTCCTTACCCACAGCCCAGAGCCTGTTCTCTTTTTTCATTCACATACCTCTCACGCTTTTAACACTCCATCAAGGCCCCTTATTCTTCTATGTTCTGTCATGCTGTCTTATACCATCAACTTCCACATGGTGATCCGCTTGCTGTGGCCCAGGAGCTGAGAGTGGATGAGGTAGACATTTATTCTGTTGTTGTTGTTGTTGTTTTTAAGTCAGCTTTTAGCCTTGAGCATAGCCAACACAACACAAAAGTACACTCTCCTAGGTCTGCAGTTTGCTTACCCCGGTAACGGCGATGCTTGATCTGTCCATGGTGCTGAAATCCTGTTTGTCACGATCTGCATTAGAATCGGCTGCTTCCCCACATTAAGAAATCTACAACTTACATTCGAGTGTTCCCCACCCATCCCTTGAAACAGATCATTGGCCTGAACTAGTCAGTGCAAAATAGTATGTGATGATGGCAATGTAAATCAATTAAAATTAGGTCAAATTGAATGTATCAGAATGCCCAAAGAAACACTCTCTTAAATGATAGAGAAATAGAAGTTCATTTTTCTTCCTCTCATACTGGAGTCTAGAAGTACTGGTCTGGAGTCTGATGGCCTCTCCACAGTTCTGAGGAGTCCATCTCCTTTCAGACTCCCACTCTGCCTTCCCTAGGGTGAGATCCTTATTCCTGTGGTCCGAATAGCTACAAGAGCATCTTCCACTGCATCACATAGTGGATGGAAGGAAAGGATGAAGGCTCCCTCATCTTTATGAGCATTCCTCATCATTTCATTCCACATTTTCACTTACATGGCACACCTAGCTTAGCTCCGAAGGACCTGGTGAAAAGGAGGTCAGGTGCCCAGCAGAAGGATGTAGCCATTATTACTGAGGAGGATAGAGAAATAGTGATTGAAAAGCAACTCTGAGCCTAGCACCAGTGGCTCATGCCTATAATCTTAGCTACTCAAGAGGCTGAGATCTGAGAATCCTGGTTCAAAGCCAGCTCAAGCAGATAAATCTAAGAGAAACCTATCTCCAGTTAACAAGCAAAGCTTTGGAAGTGGAGATATAGCTCAAGTGGCAGAGCACCAGATTTGAGCAAAAAAGCCAAGCAAAAGAACAGGGCCTTGAGTCCAAGCCCTAGTACCAGCACCAGCACCAAAAAAGAAAGAAAAAAGAAACTCCAATTCTCTGATGTTAGTAACGGGACAATGGCGTTGATATTGACAGTGACAGGGGTATCATGGTCGTAGTGTTAATAACAGCGATGGTAGGTGGTGGTGTGGTGGGTGATAATGGTGATGATAGTGAGATAGCATGATGGGGATGGAAGAGATAATGGTGATGATAATCTGGGATCAATGTAACCTCTTATGTAAGCACGAGTCTTGACTAGGAATACTGGAGATGGACCCAGCGGCCTCACAGTCTGTGGAGCATCAGTGCCTGCTCTAAGCCATTTGGGTGCAGTTTCTAGCATCCGCACTGCTTTGCAGCTCACCAGCGACAGTTCTCTTACCTTCCTGAGTATAAGCCACAGCCAACCCAGCCCAGCGTCAGATTTCTCCTGCTATGGCTGGAGATCATTACGGAATGGAGACTTTAGGCCTTTGGGAGGTGAAGCAAGAAGGAAAATATTGGACTTCCATTTATTTAGACAGTAAACCCTGATGTCATTTTTTGTTACAGGCAAGGAAAGCTTTGTTGTGGAATGCACAGAGAAACATCCAGACACACGTGGCTTCCGAAATGGAGACAAATCATTACAAAGACATATGAACAAAGACATTTACAGCTACTCAGGACAGAAACAACAGTCACAGACTCACAGGCACAACCATTCTGGCGCCACAAAGATACCCAGGGCAACCTTTCTCCCCAAACAGAGGCCACTAGAAACCACCCGGTGCAGGAAAGGCTGAGAGACTCTCATCTCCCAATTACCCACCTAAAACCCAGAAGCGGAGCTCTGACTCAGAGTGGTAGACCATTAGCTTTGAGAAAAAAAGCCCAGGGACAGGGCGCAGGCCTGGAGTTCAAGCCCCAGGACCAACTAACAAGCAATAGAAGCTACCGTTCAACCAACCATCTTACTCCAAAGGAAACCTTGCATTCAACCACCTGAGGTCCACACAGGCAGAGCCAGAAATGGTCATGATGGGAGCTTAGGAGTCTGTAGCTAATCAGAGAGGAGACACTGACCTTTGATACTCCTCTCATCTGGAGTGACATTGTACCTCCATGCCCCAGCCTGCAAGGCTCTGGGGCTCAGGTGACCAAGGGGTGAAACTTGTGTAGGAGGGAATGTGTCCTCCAGGTAGCCTGCCCCCACCCAGGGGCCCAAGGACACACCTGGAAGTCATTAACAGAGCGGCCATCCAGCAGCAACTCTGGCTCCAGGTGAGAAGGCGTGATAAGAACATGTGGTGCCCCCCCACCCCCCCAACGCCGCTGGCACTGGTGCATGGAGGACACCTTGAGGATGAGTACTTCCAGGATCACTCCCCACTACCTGCCAGGAAGGCACGCCTAAGCACAACACAAGCCCTGGAGTGCAATGCCACTGTTCATCCCTCTCCATCCCGTCTCCTGAACGGTTGAGATCTGACCTTCCTGAGGACACTCCTCTTCCAGAAAGCCTTCCTCTGGCCCCGTTGTCATCTTCCTTCCTCTGCTTGTGTTCAGAGCTCCTTCTACCACCACTCTGACCTGCCACCCTTCCCATTGGCTCATGGTAGCCCTGTCCAGGTCCAGAGGCCATGGCTCTCTTTCTGCTTGGCTGAAGAAACTTGATGGAGTCGCATGGTGGCCATGGTCCTTCCCCAGGAATTGGAGGTGTTGGGTTCCGCTCTTGCGTCTCACCGCCCCTCCTCCTTGCTGCTAATGCTCTGTACATTTCTCAGCACTGGTTGATGGAGCCCTCTGCTCATGCTGGGGCTACCCCCCTCTCCCCTCCGAGGACCTCCTCTTTGCAGACAGACCCTGTGATTGCCAGCAGCATAGGCCTGGAGATGGAAGGTACTGCCACTGCTGATTTCATTCTCCCTTCCCAGACTCAAGGTGACCATTTGCTAGGATTGGCTGTTACTGGTTTCCCCCAGGTTTCCCCGACTGTCTCAAAATGATGGAGACAGCTGTGTTCAGCCCTAGGTTAGGCTGGGATGGCTTCTCACCCTATCTATGAGGGTACGGTGTCCCGGAGGATCTGAGTCTTGGAAAATGGTGGGTGGGCAGGATGACCTCCAAGTCTGGCCAGAACAGTGATTCTCACCGCCCCCCCCCCCATATTCCTAGACTCAGGGTAAGAACCTGAGGACCATGGGTGGATGGCAGACAGAGCAGTCAAGAGGAGGTTCCCTTGATGGGGCACCCCCAGGTTTCCTCCGTGGCCTTCTGGTACAGTTCAGATAAGCAGTTCTCACTGTCCTTAGCAAGGGGCCTGGCTGAGGGATGGGCTTTAGCTTTGCCCAGGCAATGCATCCCCAGCCCTCCTTGGGGAGGGAAAAACGAAGCCGACTGGAAGTTCAGAAAAGGAAAGGCTAAAAAGGAGCCCACAATTGGCACTAATTAGCCACTGGGAGAGAGAAAAAGGAGGTCAGAGGGTTGCGTCTACATCGGAGAGAAGGCACCTGGCAGGCAGAATCTGGCTGTTCCTTGCCCCCGGGCCGCCTATCACGGCTCGGCCTCACATATGTCCATCAGCCGTGGGGGCGGGGCTCCTTGGCTACTCAGATCCTTCCTGGCCTGCTCCTCTGGAAGAGGCAGCTGGCTGAAGGGAAGGGGGAGTGGGGAGGGATGCAGAAAGGAAGGAGGGAGGAAGGCAGGCCTGACTGGGTACTGTGAAGTGCACCGAGGAGATATTTACACAGGATTGCATTTATTTCTCCCAACAGCCCTGGAGTGTAGGTTCCTAGGACTCTCAGGCTAAAGTGGTTGGGCTCAAGACCACATGGTTGAAGAAGGGGCTGAGTGGAAAGTTGGGCTGAAGCTGCAGGGTAAACACTTGGAGGGCACCATTCCTCTCAGCCCAGGGAGAATCAGGCACATGGCCAGTGCTGAACTCGGTTGGCAGGAGAGGCTGAGCCCGGAAAAGATACACAACGGGGGAGGCGGATGGAGGGAAACAGCAAAGATGTCCCAGAGGCAGAGCACCTGTACCAGCTCATCCTGGAGGAATCTTTCCTGGGGCCCAAGTCAGTGCTTAACTGAGCACAGCCTTGTTTTCAGGGATGGAGGAGGGCAGGGAAGAACCAACACAAGAGCAGGGCATTTCTTCCCCCCTATCTGTCACCCCCCTCTCCCCCCCCTGCCACCAGATAGTTAAGCTGAAGCAGAAAACAAAATGAAGATCCTTTAGCCCCTGCTGGAGCCAAGCCACTTCTGCTGGAGCCCGGCAGATCACCAGCAAGCCAGCTGCTCAGAGCCGGGCTGTGGTTCTGAGTTGGGGTGTGTGTGTGAGTACTAGGAGGTGGAGGGCATGCTTGCCTCTGGGCAGGGCCACTGTGGGCACAGTGCCCCTCCACCTAGGCTGGATCTGATGGACCCTCCATTGTCCTTGTCTCTGAGCACCTCAGTAGCAGCTAGAGAGTAGAAGAGACCCGCGGTGGGACAGACTGTTCACACAGACATGACTCTGTCTGTGGAACTACCATCAAGGAAGGGGGTGTCTCCCAGCCCTGAGGTATCAGCACCCAAGAGGGCGAGGAGCTCATCTCAGGTCACAGACGAGAAGGGCAAGTGCTGGGATTCTACCTCTGGCTGTGTGAGTCCTGGCTCTTAATCATTATGATCTTCTGAGAGGAACAGCACGAAGTCCGGCTGTCTGCACCCACCAGCAATTAGGGTCCCCTTGGCACTGTGAAAAATGTCGGTGAAGTGTGTCTGATTAGGCTCATCAGCACCCAGCATGGGGCACATGTGGTTTTAAGATGGGTCACCATTATCCTTGTCTGAGGTGTTACATGGGGCTGTCTAATTACAAATTATTTCTGCTGGATTTCATTGTGTTTCCTCTTATACTACTTTTTTTGTATTCTTAATAAAACTTTGGAAGTATGGCTAGCCAAGCTCATTTTTCTAGGTCTAAAAATATATAGCTAATGTTTTGTTTTTTTTAAAGATCCAACATCATTATATTTCCAAGTGAAAGCCTAACTCGTGTTAAAACAGCAATGATTTGAATTTCACCATTCCACACTTACAAAGAGCAGGGCCAACATTAATCTTCCTATTTGAAGGCCTTTATTCAGTTACAAAGCAAGTTTCCTGTGTTTGTACAGGGGTTTCACTTAAGTATTTTAAATCATGCTCAGCCAACAGCCAGTCTTATGGGCTTGTAGCCTATATTACCAGGATCTTTTCTGATACTCTTTGCTGATCACTGAGATTTTTTTAAAATACTTAACAGCATTAACAAAGCAGAAAACAAGTGACTTGTAACATTAAAAAAAAGTTGGTGTCAGGGGCTTGTGTTCACAATTCTACCTATCCAGGAGGCTGAGACTTAGAGAACCATATTTGGAAGCCAGCCCAGGCCCCCCAAAATGTTTTGTAAGATTCCATCTCCAATTAAGCAGCAAGATATTAGACTGGAAGCATGGCTCAGGTGATAAGGCACCATCCACGAGCAAGAAAGCTTCAAGAGTACAAGACCTTGTGTTCACGTCCCAGTACTGCCACCAAACCAAACCAAACCAAACTGAGCCAAATAAAAACAAGAAGAGGAAGAAAAGGGAATGATTTCCAGGACCCAGTATGGATTTACTTAGATTCCTCAAAGTCATAGCAGAACAAGGAGAATTTCTCCTCCCTCCTTTATGGGGAAACCTTGAGTAACAGATGAGGATCGGATGGGATCTTGCCAATCCTGATTTCCGAAGGGAGATGTGGGAGGGGGAATCACACAGTGATGGGCTGGGCTGTCTGGCTGCCAGGCACTGGGTGGAGGAGAGCGGATTTCTCAGTCTGAGGTTTTTCTTTTCTTTTGTTTTTATGCCAGTACTGGGGCTTGAATTCAGAGTCCAGGCACTCTCTCTCAGGTTTTTTGCTCAAGGCTGTTGCTTTACTACTTGAGCTATGTCTCTACTTCCAGCTTTTGGCTAGTTAATTGGAGTTAAAAGTCTCTCAGATTTGTCTGCCTAGACTGGCTCCAAACCTCAATTCTCAGATCTCAGTCTCTTGAGTAGCTAGGATTACAGGCGTGAGTCAGTAAGGTCAAGTAAAACATGTTTATAAGGTCGAATAAGACACACTTATCAGATCTGTGGGCGGTTATATCAGATAGCAGCACTGGGTTTCAAAATGATGTGAATTGGTGAGAGCTAGAAGTTCAAGTTCATAGAGGCAAATGCTAAGTTCCCATCAGAGCTTGAAGTCTGGAGTGGAAGAGAGGAGGAGGAATTACAGAGCAGGAATTGCACCACACCTTAGCATGAGTTATTAATTGCGGAAACCTTAAGGGGAGGAGGAAGAAATTGAACACCAGAGAGGCTACGCATTTGCTCTAGGTCACACAAGTAAGTAAGATACGGAGCTGAGATCAAACCCTAGGTTCATCAGACTCTTGCATACTTTCCTCTCAGAAATTTCAAATGCAAAGATTAAAAAAAAAGAAAAAATATCCTCGCAGCCACCTTGAACAAGGTGAGCTCCCGGTCTGGCTCACAGCTGAATGTGAACAGTGCTGTATACCCAGTGCTGGGAGCTCAGGGAAAACCAGGACCCTCTGGCTTGGTTGGGGGGCGTGTCTTTGTGAATGGCAGGAGACAATGTGTCTGGCCTGAACCCTGGTTCTGGTTATCTGGGAGCTCTGAAGGCGAGGACTGAGAATCCAGACCGAGTGAACCAACCACCAGTGTGTCTCTCTGTCTCTCCGGAGTGAGGGGTGCCGAGGACTGAGAATCCAGACCCAGTGAACCAACCGTCAGTGTCTCTCTGTCCCTCTGGGTGAGGGGTGCCGAGGCCTCCTTCTAGGGCCCAGGAAGAAGCAGGGCAGAGGGAGGGAGGTTTGCTAACCCCTCCCCACCTCTGCCTCCAGCCCCAGGGTAAGAGGTGAGGGGAAGCTGGGAAGCCACGGAGGAGCCAGTCAGGAACGAAGCTCCGGCACTCTGGAAGGTTCCCCGATCTTGGCTTCCAAATGCATCTCACTTGGAATGCTCCTGCTGTGTCCTGCAGCTGTTCCTTCACGAGGGAAGGGCGAGAGACAGGGGTTTGGGGACAGGACACATGTGAGGAACAGATGTCCTAGGAGTCATTTGGAAGCGGGAAAGAGGGCCTCCCGAGTCCCTGTGTCCGTATGGGAGACAAGGCCAAGAACGGGCACAAAGCGGGACCCGTGCTGTGTGGGCTGGAGGCCGAAGTCAAGAGATGGGGAAGGGGCTTGTTGGGCCACCCTTGGCTCTGTCAGCAAAGGCCCCGGCCATTCTGGGCCTTGTTAAAGATGTCGACCTTCATCCCAAAGGCAAGGAGAAGCTGTGGAAGGCACTTAAGCCCAGAGGTGACTTCCTTTTGTTTGTCTTCCGGGGAGACTGCTGTCACAGCATGATTGAGAGGGCCCAGCCGGAGGATAAATGAGGAGATGGTGGGGTTTGGGCTGGGTGGTGAGGTGGCGATGGGGGCTGGGGATGGATTCGAGGTACTGAATCCCTTTCTGGCCTGTGGGCGGTAGGGCGTTCACCAAGAGGGAAGGCCGTGTGTCAGGTGGTCAGCAAGGGTGAACTCCGCGTGGTTCCCGTGGAGCAAGGCCTGAGCCGTCCGCCCCAGGGCGCACTAGGCTCATCAAGCCTAGAGTTCTAGCGCCATGTCGGGGGTGAGGACACACAGCTAGCAGTTATAGGAAGTGAGGTGGTGATCGAAGCTACAGAACCAGTGAGAGGCTCTGCTCATCCAGAGTCCCTCCTGGCCCAGCATCTGCTCAGAAGGCTCCTGATCCCACCCCAGCCCAAGGCAGCCTTCGCACTCGCTCCCGGTGCTTCGGTGTCAAGTGTGGGCTTGGTGTCTTCTGTCCCTGATGGAGTGCCAGCTCCTCGAGAACAGGGGCCGTATTTGCCCCTGAATCCGCAGATCCTAGCACGGGAACAGCTTGATGACTGACCCCTGAACTACCAGTGGAATGACTGCTTCAGGAGGAGTGAGCTGCTGCCCCGGGCAGCATGCCCACGCAGGCTGCCATCCCCCGGGGAGGAGGGGAGTCATCGCTCTCTCTGGCAGGTATCCTCCGGAGATGTGCTCAGCTCTGAAGTCTACACGTCCAGAACTCAAGTCACCATCCTTGGGGAAGAGAAAGCACGCTTTCCCCTTGTCCCCGGGCCAAGGGCTTGGGTTCAAGTTCTCTGCAGCCTTCTCCTCCTCTCCCTCCTCCTCAAAGGTTTCTAAAGGTGGTGCTGACCTCAGCAGCGTGCCTTTCCTTGGGTAGTAGCTGGGGCTAGTACCCAAGTGTGGCTGCGGAAGCTGCTGAGGTAGCTCCGGCTGGGGTTGCTGGGCTGGCTGCCTGCCCCGCCTGGCCTCTTCCACCTCAGCCTGGGCCCTGCCCCTCCCCAGCCGCCCCCGTGCCACTCGGCACCCGCGCTGGGGCACTGGGCTACCAAAGGCGATGTGGCGGAGCCTGGAGATCCTAGGGACTGGCCAGAAGGAGGGCGGCAGGGACGGGGTGGGCCTTGACCAAGAGTTACACAGAATGTACTCACTAGGCTGAAAGGCCATGGAGATTAGCTAGCTTGTTAGATTTTTCTGGAAAAAAAAATACTAACTAGCAGAGAAGGGTAGCAACTTGCCAGAGGGCAAATAGGACACCAAGAAATTTTCTTATGCTTGGGGGGGTGGGTGAAAAAGAGGGTGGAGCCAGCAGGCTTTGGAGACCAGGGAGGCCATGACCAGGGCTGTGTCCCTCTTGGCCCAGGGAGATGGGTGGCGTGGGGCCTGAGGAAGAGGCTTCAGGAGTCAAGGTTGGCTGAGATCGGCTTCTTCCTGTGCTGATAAGCCCCGGCATCTTCCGTCCCGTCTCCCTGTCACACTGAGCTCCTGGAAAACAAACACAGTGTCCTTCATCTGATGGACGGAATCCCTAACATGGAGAATAGTTCCTCCATTAGCCTGGAGTTCCTGAGGCTGAAGACTGGGAACTAGACAGACTCCAGTCTCCATCCTCTGTCCATCCGTGGCACTTAGGGTGCAGTAGTGGAAGGAGGGGAGGGGCACAGGCCCTGTAGCTTAGGCAAGAGAACTGCAGGGGTCTTGGAGGATCTAACAATTCACAGTGGGCAGCCCGGCCCCATTCACCATGGGGAAAGTGCACCTCAAGGCCTGGGAAACCAGAGATAAAAGGGGCCACTGGAGTTGAAATCTCAGAGCTCCGGAAGGGCTGATAACACGGCGACTGTTACAAACGGTGTGGCTGTTCCTGCCCTGTCTTGGTGCTAGGCCTGAGATAAGGAAGCCACTAGGACAGCAAGCACTGGGGAAGCGGCTCCTGCTTCCGGAGCTCTGACTCCGAGAACATGGAAGGACCAGGACATAGCAACACCGTCGCTCCATTCATACAATGCCTATGCTTGGTTTCAAAACAAAACGTAAGCTAGGAACTGGTGGCTCATCCCTGTGATTTATAACTAGTCAGGAAGCGGAGATCTGAGGCGCAAGGCTTGAAGCTAGCAGAAAAAGTCTGTGAAACTTATCTCCAATTAACCAGCACAAAGCTAGAGGTGGAGCAGCGACTCAAGTGGTAGAGCACCAGCATGAGTGAAAGAGCAGAGCACGAGGCCCCAGACCCTTGGTTCAAAGCCCAGTGCGGGCACAGGCACTGAAGTTATTTTATCTTTCATCTACCTAGAATGTACACTATAGAAAATTTAAAGACAAGAATGTGAATACAAACAACATCTGCTTGACAAATTTGCTTCCAATTTTTTCTTAGGCATATTCCCCCCCCCAATTATGCTAATACTGTTAAAATCTTTAGAACTACTTTAAATGTATTACTTCTTTTCTTTTCCTTTCTTCTCTCTTCCCTTCCTTCCTCCCTCCCTCCCTTCCTTCCTTCCTTTCTTCCTTCTGCCAGTCCTGGGCCTTGAACTCAGAGCCTGAGCACTGTCCCTGGCTTCTTTTTGCTCAAGGCTAGCACTCTTCCACTTGAGTCACAGCACCACTTCTGGCCATTTTCTATGTATGTGGTGCTGGGGAATCGAACCCAGGGCTTTATGTATGAGGCAAGAACTCTACCACTAGGCCATACTCCCAGCCCCTCTCTCTTTTAATTATTAAGCTAAAATATGCTCTTTGCTAAGAAATAAAGGAAAATGCAGAAAAATATAAAATCAGGGGAAGTATTACTCATTACCCTCCCATTGCAATTGCCTTGGTGCAAACACATTGCAGTATTTACTGTCAGTCATTTTTCTCTGACCCACGCCTTTTCTTTAATGTATGGATGCATTCAAATCATAACCCGGGAAGGGGAAGCATAATGCATTTATTAACAATAACAGTGACGGCAACAACAACAACAACAGCAAAAACTTTCCTGTGTTCAAATCCTGGTTCCATCACTTTCTAGCCAAGAGACTTTGCAAATGTTGTCTCTCCTCTCTTGACCTCAATTTCCTCAGCTGTAAAATAAAATTAATCCTTATCTATCTTGAAGAATTGCTTTAAAATATTGCGCATACAGAACTTTGGGTGTTTCATCCAGCACTTGGGTCTTAAATAAACGTACAGCAGAGGTTTGCCACACTTTTTTCCTTGTCTAGGACCGTTCCACTGTTTTGAAGTTTGGGTGGCTCTCTCACTAGGTGCGTTCTTGTGGAAAGTAGGACCCTCCCTCCCACCTCAAAGTCAAGGGCAGCCAGATACCCTCCCAGTTCCATCCTTTGGTAATTTGGCCAACTGGGTGCCTCCCTCGGGGCTTGGGATTTCAGGAAGTGTCACTGGAGTTCACGTGTGCTTGGGTCTCCCCGCAGCTCAGTCACCTGACGTCCGGAGGCCGAGGCACTGGTGCCGCCGCTGCTGGGGTATGAACGTGTCTGAGAAGCCGGCCACCGCTACTTGGCTCTCCCTCCAGTACTCGCATCCCTTCTCAGCTGCCTAGAAGCGGTTTGTGTCTCCTCGTTCTGTTTAGCCCGAGGCAGATTCTGTTGCTTGCAACTACCACAAGGTTAATTCTTAAATCTCTTCAGCAATAGAGTGAATTTGAGCACTAACTTCACCTAGTTCATGTTCTTAATGCAGAAAACCTCTGGGAAGAAAGTCCTGGTTGTACTGTGCTCAGAGCTGGCCTTTTAGACAGAGAACAGACCCGTGCCTCCCCCAACAACCCAGTCGGTCTGAGGAGGAGGCTCCGAGAGGAGGGAGAGGTGGGGGATGAAGAGAGCCGGAGGAGGGTTTCCTTTGAGCCTTTGAGCAGGCAGCGTGTGGGGGGATCCACTTGAACTCCTCAGGCTTTTGAGCCTCCAGGTTATAAACCCCGGGATTTGAGCAGCTTAAGCACTTGGAGCTCATCTCCTTCCCCTCTGACCTCAGTACTCTCATGTTTCCTAGAGGACAACGCAGCTCAAGATAAAGACCTTGTGTGTCATTCAAGACGCTGCCCTGGCCTGCTTGGCCTTGGCACCTCTCAGTCTTCGCCTTGTCCCCTTCGCCAGGTAGCAGTCCGGCCTGTCACCATCGCTCCTGAAGCCCTCGCTCACCAACGCTGGCTTCCACTTCAGTTGATGAGGAGGTACCCAGAGCCAGCACCCAGGGGCCGGCTTCCCCTGTCCAGAGGCACTGCGTGTCCCGGGGTCCCTGCCTAGACTCTGCCTCTATCCACAGGAGTGCTCGTGGCTCTCTGCCTGGGTGCCGGGCTGTCTCATCACCCTGCCTTTGTACAGACTGTTCCCTCCACTCGAAGCCCTCCCTCAACCAGGCCAGCCTGATGAGCTCCCTCTAATCCATCCCTCCTTTATGGCTCGGTGAACACAGCACTGCCTCCTCTGGGAAGCTTCCTGGGACCGGCCCGGGTGGGCTCCCTGGCCGTGCCCTTCCTCCCTCTGCCCACACAGAACTCCGCTGTGCCACTTGACAGGGAGCACTGTGGGTCTGCACCCCCACCCCACCCCCACCCCCCACGAGGCACCCCTCTTGGAGAAACTGGCCCTCTTGTTCTCTGTGCCTCCAGTGCCCAGCTAGGACCCGGCATGGAGGGCACCAGGACGTTCGTGCTTTTCTCTCTCTTCACCCCACCCCTTGGAGTCAGCAGGCACAGTGACAGAGGTTAAGGCTCTGAAGGGCAGGCCGAGGGGAGACCCTGGTGGTTAGGACACCCTCGTGGGCGGGGGGAGAGGATAGTGATTTTTCCAGCCCAGAGAATAGAGGCATCTCTACAGAGGGATGACAGGCACGTGGTCTCCCAGCTCCCCCCTACCCTGGACTCCCTTTTTCTGTTCACACCCATTTTCAGGTTCAGGAGCCCCCTGCAAAGGTGTGGGGTCTGAGATCCACCCCACAGCGCAATCCCCTGTTACATAAGTGAATTATCCGTTTTCCCCAACCAGAGCCAGCCAGATCTCCTCCTCCTCCTAATTGATTTAATCTCCTCATACAGAGAGCTAGGCCAGGGTAGAGGAGATGGTGTTGACCAGGAGCCAACACGTCAGTGACGTAGGTGCATTAATTACAGGGAATCTGGGTCACGGATTGGCTCTGAGTGGCTCTGATCCTCCTCCCTAGTCATTTGGGAGTATGAAAAGGCATTTTCATTAGTTCTTCCTTCCTTAAGTCCCAGTCTTACATGTAGAGAAAATGGGGGGGGGGGCGGTGTCTAATAAGAGTCCCTGTCTCTCAGTTCTACCCAAGCCCTCAGAATGCAGAAACCCCTGCATTTCGATTTGAGCACAAGGCTCAGACAAACCTAATTTGTTGATGAATTCAGAGATGAACAGATGGTTTAATTTTAGGGTAGGAAGAGACCCTAATTTACTTTCCACATGAAACTAGTCTACTTTGCAGCTTCCTTGATAACCAAGGTTTACTGGGTACCCTTAGGGACAAGAAACTCATGCCCCCAGGAATGTACCTTCCTTGTGTGAGAACTCTGCTTGGAAATGTCTTTTCTCACATGGAATAAAGATGCCTTGTGGGTACCCTGGGAGACAACTCCACCTGTAGGACCACAGGATACTCCTCGAGTGTCTTCTCCAGGAAGAACAACCCTGGCTCTTCCACCAGTTCCTCATTTGGTGGACTTGCTATATAATCTCCTACTGTATCTCATTTGTGCACAAGCCATGAATGTCTTCACCTCTCCAAATGCACAGAGCACATCGGACTCCAAGACAGTGTGAACTGCTCAGGTCAGGGCAAGACCATCTGTCATTTTGATTTTGTTATTAGATTTCCATTGTGCAGCCTGAAATTATCGAGACTTTAGCACTTAACATTTTTGACTCAGCTTAAGCAGAGTCAGCAAACCCCTACAGTCATTTTTCTGGCACTAGAAATGAAGTGTCCATGAACAAACCCTCTGTGATATTAGGAATGACTCCATGCTTTTCCTCCATTGCTCTTCACTCCACCTTCCCTGAGAATTATTATACTAATACAACTCTCTCTCTACTCATTCACCCACCCAACTATGCCACTCTGTATTAATCAATCTACTTGCCAACCTTCTGGTCTACTTATACATCTGCCCATAGCTTCCCTTTGCATCCACCAACCCATCTGCCAGTCCATTTACTTTGTGTCCTCTTTCTAGCACTCTCTTCAGTTGTATACTTCTTTCTCTATCCATCCCTTAACCTGCTAATCTTTGCATGTATCCCTCACTCAACTCTATGTTTATCCCTTTGTCTTCTCTCTCTCCCAGCCGCCTATATCCATCCGTCTGTCCAATACTTATGGAGGTTCTGTTGCATGTTTAACCTTGTGTTGGATATTGTGGGAAACTCAAAGTTGGATAAAACACCTTTTTCCCCTGTCGTGGGGCTTGAACTCTGGTCCTGGTCTCTGCCCCGAGCTTATTTTGTTCAAAGCCAGCACTCTACCACTTGAGCCACAGCTCCCTGTCTACCTTTTTCTGAGCAGTTTATTGGAGGAGATAAGAGTCTCATGGACTTTCCTGCCCAGGCTGGCTTTGAACCTGGATCCTCAAATCTCAGCCTCCTGAGTAGCTAGGATTACAGGCATGAGCCACTGGTGCCTGGCTCATTTTTGTTTGTTTGTTTGTTTGAGACTGGGATTTGAACATGGTATTTGATGCTTTCATCATTGACTGGCACTCTACCACCAAGCTATGCCTCCAAGCCCAATAAAATGCTTCCTAAACCTGGCATCAGTGGCTCATGTTTGTAATTATAGTCACCCAGGAGACTGAGATCTGAGGACTGAGATTCAAAGACAGCCCAGGCAGGAAAGTACATCCAATGGAGCACTAGCCTTGAGTGAAAAGTCTGAGGGACAGTACCCAGGCCCAGAGTTTAAGCCTCAGTACAGGCTCAAAATAAATAAAAATAAAATATACTCTCAGTTTTTTCGCTCTCTTTCTCTCTCATTTTAGGGGGTGGGTAGGAGCAGATAAAGTAAGTTGTGCTAAATACCAAATAAGTAAAGAACACAGAGAATGTGTTGGCCATTCAGAGAAGGAAGAAGTGGGTTCTGACTGAGGGTATGAGGCTTTCCTGGCAGGGAGACAGAATGGAGTCTAGCTGGAAGCGCAGTATTTGAATGCATAGGCTTGCTGGAAGTACTTCCAAGTAGAAGAAGCAGCACAACAAAGCCTAGAGAGCACAGTTCATGTTTTATTCTTCTTTCCCCTGCCAAGAATCCTGTCAGAGATCTGGGCAAGCTATAAAAACCAAATATGTATTGACTGATTTATACTATTCCGTTCTTCCTTTTCTTACAGGGGATTCCAATACTTGATTAGGCTAAGAATTCGCCCTTTTAAAGAGAATTCTACAGTTACCTTGCTGGGTAGTCTTGGGAAAAAATTTCAAAACATCTCTGGGCTTATATGAGTTTGAGGATGAATTTTTTTTATCAGGGGGTCCTTTCCCCCCAATCTTAATGATTTATGCTATGTCCTCTGTTCTCAGAGAGATAAGCATTTCTACATATCCTGAACGTCTTTCCTTCCTTCCTTCCTTCCTTCCTTCCTTCCTTCCTTCCTTCCTTCCTTCCTTCCTTCCTTCCTTCCTTCCTTCCTTCCTTCCTGTCTTTCTTTCTTTTTCTTTTTGGTTGTGGGGCTTGAACTCTGGGCCTGGGCGCTGTCCCTGAGCTCTTCAGCTCAAGGCTAGCACTCTACCACTTGGAGCCACAGTGCCACTTCCGGTTTTCTGGTAGTTAATTGGAGATAAGAGTCTCAGAGACTTTCATGCCTGGGCTGGCTTTGAACTGTGATCCTAAGATCTCAGCCTCCTGTGTAGCTAGGATTATAAGCATGAGCCACCAGAGCCCAGCCTGAATACCACTACCAATAAATACATTCCTATTTGTCTTCAACTTCTCAATCCTTCATCCCTAGGCAAGGCAGTCTGTGTACGTGCCATACAGGAGAAATAGCATTAGGGTAGGAGCTAGAAGCCATGGGTTGAGCCAGCGGTGTGACCTTTGATGAGACTCTTTCCCTATGTCTCTAACATGGAACACAGCAATTTAGATAGTCTAGTCTAACATCCTCACCTTGAAAATGGGAAAAAGAAAAAAGGCTCTGAAATGGCATATGACTTCTAGATCTAGAACCTATCTTGATTAGGGGCAAAGTCAGGACTAAACTCCAAATTCCTGGGCCTCCAATTTCTTTACTCCACTACCACATTTCCCTCTCCACTCACAGCCTCTATATATCTTGAACAGCGCTTCTCCCCCTCCGGCCCTCACAGCCTCTATATATCTTGAACAGCGCTTCCCCCCTCTGGCCCCCCGCCCCCCTCATTGTGCTAGAAGAAATCTGTGAGTCTCCCAAGCGTTTGTCTGTGTCTTACTGATTCATGCCCGCATGGGGGCTGGGCAGGCAGTGTGTAAGAGCAAGTATCCCCAGCCTAACAGAGTTAATTATGTTCATCAGGAAGAGAGAAGAGAAGGGAACAAGGCGCTCTGGTTATCTACTGGGCTTTAATCAAATTGAGAAATGAGGAAATCCATCACCCAGAGGCTGAGGGAGTTGGAGAGCTTTGCTTCCGCTGGCTCCGAGGATAATA
The DNA here is from genome assembly GCF_023159225.1 of Perognathus longimembris pacificus. Taxonomy (NCBI): domain Eukaryota; kingdom Metazoa; phylum Chordata; class Mammalia; order Rodentia; family Heteromyidae; genus Perognathus; species Perognathus longimembris. Next base: position 570,445 of record NC_063173.1, on the reverse strand, counting down.
GGTTGGGCGCTGTCCAAGGTGCTGGCATCCTTGCGCGCTCTGAGTTTCTGGGAGGGGATGGGAGAAGACCCCTCCCTGCAGAGATGGTTACTTTTAGGAGAAGAGAGGGCTCAGGGTAGATTAAGAGAGGGTCTAGACGTGCTTGAAGAGCGTTAAGCTACTCCTCTGCTTCCTGGATCTTAAAAAAAATGTGTCTGTCTGTTTTAGGGAACGCCGCTTTTTTATGGTGAATGCTGAGCTAAGACTGGAGGAGTGTACAGAGGGAGAGCCTTAGATTTCTTGCTCAATCTGTGGGTGGAAGCACTGTCTTTGACCTTGAGGACCTCGTTCCGTGAAGAGGAAGTGTGCCTTCTGATTTCATGCAATCCTCAGCCCAATGGCGGAGACATGAGGCATGTCTGGGAGTTGATTGATCTGGTGGGGGAGCATTCATTATTCAGCCCCCAACTGGAACTGAAGCACGATGTGGCCCATATCAGCACACAGCCTCCAGTCTGATAGGGAAGTCACAGACTTCCTCTGGAAAAATCCCCATCTGGTTGAGGAGAAAACTTTTTAAATTAGGAGAAAAAACTCATCCACAGACAGGAAGACAAGATATTCAGATAAATTACAGGCATGCACAATAACCAACTCCAGGACTCAGAGCTTTACACTTGTAATTAATTGAGTTTATTGGTATCAGATATGCAGTGTCAATTATGGAAGGTTTCCCAGTAGAGGTTAGTTTTAGCAAGGTTTAAAGAAGACAAGCATGGTGGTGTATTCCCATAATTTAGCATTTGGGATACAGAGGGAAGAGGATTGTGAGTTTGAGGCCATCAGTGGCCTCAAAATCGTGCCTCAATAAAATAAAAACAAAACAACAACACTCCAGGGGGAGGGGGACAAGCAGGAAAGAATAGCAAGAGACCTGGTTCTCTTGGAAGTGGGGTGGTGGCTCAAGCGGTAGAGCACTATCTTGAGCTCAATAGCTCAAGAACAGTGCTCAGGCCCTGAGTTCAAGCCCCAGGACCAGCACACACACCATACACACACACACACACACACACACACACACAACTATGACCAAGACTTCTTGTTCTCTTATGCATCCCCTTTGAACTAAGTCTGAGCCGGGCTTGTGTGGAGGCTCTTGTTTAAGGAGCCATCCAACATGTAGGGAGTGGGGGTGCTCGCAGCAGTGAGGCAGCAGAGAGAGAGAGAGTGTGGGAGGGATCTGGGAGGATGATTCCTGGGAATCGGGAGCCTGAGGCTGGGGTGGGGGATGGGCCGAGGGAGGAGCTCAGCATGAGGGGGGCTGAGGCCACTGGAGACCCGTCATTGAATCTTCAGTTGTTAAAGCTAAAGACTATTCATCGTCTCCAGTGCACATTATTTAAACAATGAGCTGTTTAACTTGAAGGTTGGGAATTGTAACCCCTTTGTACAACCACTTAATAACAACAACAATTATAATATGTTAAAAGCTGAAGACTTAAATTACAAAATCACACGCTTCTCAGCTTTTTGAGTCATGCAATTATATGGAAGGTTAGAGTATTAAACGCATATAATTTAAGCAAGAACCTGGGAAACTATCTGGTTAAAATGACAGAAGTGCAGAATGTCAGCACCAAAGGGAAAAAAAATCCATATTAGAGAAACTTAAAACCCAAGAATTTTAGTGTCAAAAGTAAAAAATTCCCAACAATTTATTGACCTCCCCTTATTTATACGTATTGTACTCCTGGGAACATTGTCTTCTTGTCTCATTTAATCCTACCACAAGTCTTAAGCCATTCAGTTTCATCACTAGTCAATGCCAAACTTCTGACAAAGACTTATCACACACAGGCTTGAATAACCTTGATGACAGGGGCATCATTACCTCTGGGCATTGCTATTGCCTCTGCCAAATGGAAGCTAGAAAGTTCTTCCTTACGTAAGTTGTACTCTATCAGTATTGTTTCTGCACTGGTCCAGTTCATGTCCTCTGAGCTACACTGAGCAAGTCTAATCTCTTGCTCATATGACAGCTTTTCAGATGGTTAAAGACAGCCCTTATATCTTTCTTCTCAGGGATAAGCTTGCTTGTTGATCATCTAGCTAGAAGTGGGACAGCAAATCAAGGAGTACTTGAGCTGGGGAGGCCATTAGAAGTCACCTTGTCCGGAGACATCCTCTTAATGCTAGGGACTCCAGCATTAAAGCCAGGAGCCTGAACTTTGGAGAGAGACAAAGATGAATTTGGAATCCAGTAACCCAGCCCTGATTATCTATATAACCTCATGTCTCTGGGCCCTAGTCTCCATATCCATAAAATAAAAAGAATAGTAATAACTGACATAATAGAGTTGATGTGAGGATAAACGAGATAATGCAAGAGAAGCTCTTTGTAGAGTGCTTGGCACACAGCAAGCAGTCAATAAATATTAGCTATAATTATTGGAGGCCTAGTGGGGGCAGGGACTTGCTCAAGATTAGAGAGCCGCACAGAGGCAGAGCTGGGGTTAGACCAAGGACTCCTGCCTCCCAGCCCTTTCCTCATCTACTCTTGCCTCTATCTTTCTGAGAAAAGAGAAGTCACCCCAGAGGGACTTGGGATTCTTGCTTGCTGAATCAGGATGCAAGAAAGAGACAACCTGTCTTAAAGTGGCAGGTAGTTTCCTTAAGAAGGAAGACAGACAAAGCATCTGGCAGTGTAAGCTTTTCACCTTCTACGCTTGGGTAGGATTTGTCCTTGGGATTACAAGGTGGCTGGCATGAAGAGTGTTGTCCTCACAAGCATGAAGAAGCAATATAGTGTTGAAAAGAGTCCTGTCTCTCAGACCCTCTCCCATTCAGGAGCAAAGCTTGCCCAGAAGGCTAACACTGCCATCTCATTGGCCAAAATGAGTCATGTGTCTATTCTTAGATCTCCTCACTGGCCAAGTGGAAGGCATGGTCTTTGCAAACTTGGTCATCCCTGTGGCAGATCATTCTCCACATCTGGTGGGAAGGAAACCAACGATGCCTAGCGCACTTGCCTGTCTTCTCATGGGATTACCCCTATCTGCTCTCCACCATTTCCAGGAAGTCTTCCCTGGTTGCCATCCCATTCTTTAGCAATCCTCTTCTAGCATACAAGTGAGCAGTGCCTCATTTGCCAAATTTTCTCATCGTCTTATGTTGAAATCTTCTCATCTCAGTCAAGCTGTGATCATGATGAGAATAATAGCAGATGCTAGTGAATACATAGCTACTGTATGGAGACATTGTTCTCATGGCTGCCAATGACCTACACTTCCTAGAATCATGTCTCTCCCACATTGCACCAGAAGATGGCAAAAGCTATAGGATGACGCTTCTATAAAATTAAGTTATAAAACACTTCATGAGACTTGTGGAATTGTAGGACCTCTTAACAATAATAACAATACTACTACTACTACTACCACTATGTGACTTCCATTTTGGTACCGCATTTCTCTTTTCTTTGGCCTTTCACCCTAAGGGGAAGTTTGCTGCCATGACAAGAGGCTGACTGTCAACTTGGGTGTGGATTTTCCAGCTCCTGTTGAGCCCAAACTATTTAAAACAACAACAATGGCAGCAACCACCAAAACAAGGCATCATAGCCCAGTCTGGCTTTGAGCTCATGATTCTCCTGTTTCCTCTTCCCAAGAGCTGTGATTACAGGCCAAACTACCACACCTGGCTCTGTTGAGTCTTCTGATGGCTGTACCTCTGGCTAGCACACGACTGCGACCTCTAGAAATCCTGAGCAAGTACATCCCAGCTAACCTACATGGGAAGTTCTTGACCCTCAGGAACTGCGGGACATAAAAAAGGTGGCTGTTTTAAGCTCCTATAACTTGGCAATAGATTACTATAGAGTTGCATCACCACATTTGATCTTCATGGCAGTTTTGATGGTGGAAATTTGCTCTTCTCTTTTTCAGATAAAAAACAACAATAACAACAGTACTCAGCTGAGGATAGTAACTTCCCATGCCCGCTAAATGGCAGAGCTGGGATTTTCCTTTTGCTTTTCCTTTTGGGTTCCAAGGTAGAGAACACCAGGCTGTTCTTCCTCAGCTAGAATGTCCAGTGTGAAGAAAAAGCCAGAAGTGGCACTGTGGCTCAAGTGGTAGAGCTCTAGCTTTGAGAAAAATAATTTCAGGTACAGTGCCAACCCCTGAGTTCAAGCTCTAGGATTGGTAACAATCCCCTCCCCCACACACACACACACACACACACACACACACACACACACACACACACGGTCTCTCTAACATGTTCCTGTGCACCCTCCACCTCTTTTTCATTCCATCTTAATTAGTTAGCATTATGTGTGTGATTCAGAGACAAGTAGACTTAATAGAACCACTGGGGCTTGGACTCAGAGCCTGAGCACTGTCCCTGGCTTCCTTTTGCTCAAGGCCAGCACTCTACCACTTGAGTCATAGCAGTACTTCCGGATTTTTCTGTATATGTGGTGCTGAGGAACCAAACCCAGGGCTTCATGCATGCTAAACAAGCACTCTACCACTAAGCCACATTCGCAGCCCCAACCACTTTTTTTTTGGCCAGTCCTGGGCCTTGGACTCAGGGCCTGAGCACTGTCCCTGGCTTCTTCCCGCTCAAGGCTAGCACTCTGCCACTTGAGCCACAGTGCCGCTTCTGGCCGTTTTCTGTGTGGTGCTGGGGAATCGAACCTAGGGCCTCCTGTATCCGAGGCAGGCACTCTTGCCACTAGGCTATATCCCCAGCCCACTTTTTTTTTTTGTTGTTTTGTTTTTGTTTTTTTGGCCAGTCCTGGGCCTTGGACTCAGGGCCTGAGCACTGTCCCTGGCTTCTTCCCGCTCAAGGCTAGCACTCTGCCTCTTGAGCCACAGCGCCGCTTCTGGCCATTTTTTCTGTATATGTGGTGCTGGGGAATCGAACCTAGGGCCTCGTGTATCCGAGGCAGGCACTCTTGCCACTAGGCTATATCCCCAGCCCTTTTTTTTTTTTTTAATCATCCCAGTACTGGGGCTTGAAATCAGGACCAGGGCACTGTCCATTAGCTTTTTTTTGCCAAAGCTGGTGCTCTATTACTTGCGTTACAGTTCCACTTCAGGCTTTTTGGTGGTTAATTGGAGATGAGAGTCTTTCAGACTTTTCTACTTGGGCTCTTGTGAACCTCTATCCTCAGATCTCAGCCTCTTGAGTAGCTAGGATTCATCATGAGCCACTAGTGGCTGGTGCAAAGTGGTGTCTTGAAGAGGGGTTATTTAGGCTCTAGAGTGACCTTGGTTAAGTTTCTGCACTTTCTGGACCGCAGTTTCTCTCTCTGCTACCCGGGAAGAATACCTTCCTGCCTCCTCTAGGAAACCATAGTAAGTGTTTTGAACATGCAGAGATTTGCTTTTTCGCAAGGAGAGGACCGAGCCTCATGCTGCTTCCTCTGGCTCTTCTCTCTGCTTGCATCCAGGTTCAGGAGTCCAAGGACCCTGAACAACATCGAGACACCATCCCACTTCTTCAACCTGGCCTTTCCCATGCTGTCGAAGACCAGCTGCAACGCCACAGAACTAGTGGACATTTCCCAGCTGGCTGGGAGCTTTCTCTGTGCCTGCCCTTTATCTCTGCGGATTCTTCAGCCTGGACACCCTTTCCACTTCCATTGGCTGTGTTTCTACTCATCTTTCAGGGCTCAGCCTAGATGTCCCATTTCTGTGATGCTTCTGATCTGGTCCAAGGTCTCCTACTTCCCTCCATTATTGCTTCAGCTTCTTGCATGAGCTCCTGGACTCTGCTTTGCTCTTCTACTCTGAGCCCCCCCTTGGTGCAGCCAGAAGCCTTTCTAAAACACAAATCTTGTCCTGTCATTCCCTGCTTAAAATAACCAGTCAATGGAATAATCCATCAATCAATGCTTCAAGGGCTCCTCCTTGCCCTCAGGAAGGCATCCAAAGCCTTCAGCTGGAACTCCAGGTTTGGTCCCTGCTGTCTATCCCTCCCTCTGCTGATTGTTCTGCTCACAAAGGGGACTTGGGTCACATTGCTGTAGTCATCATATCCCCAACACATCTTGCTCTCCATCTGTCTGCTTGCCCTGTTGGTCCTCCTGCCGTTCCTACCTTCTCCACCTGGGGAAGTCCTGCCTGATCTTTAAGCCAGCTCTGCTAGGGCTGTCTCCAAGAGCCCTTCCCCACTGGCCTGAGGGAGATCCCAGGACTCCCTCTTCTTTCCTTTCCTGGAAAGGAAGCTTGTCTGCTTCCTCAAGGAGTTTGCGGGGGGGTGGGGTGTGTGTGGACTGTTCTAGCACCTGGCTGTGTCTCCAAGCGGTGCCAGCGTGAGGCACAAGGCAGACTAGTAGGATGTGTTGGTTGGTTGGGTAGGTGAATGAATGAATGAGTGGGAAATAAATCCATCCTTGACCCATCTCTTCCAGGCCCACCCCAGAATTGCTGTTTCCTGGGGGCAAACCCATTTGATAGCCAAAGGGGAAGCAGAAGGCAGGGAATGCTCTGGAAGGGAGAAAGAAAAATCAATAAAAATGTAAATCTGGTAGAGAAAAGCTGTCCCAAGCTGGCTGTGGGGAGAGATAAGACGGGGCCAGCTGCGCCCGGGCCGACAGGGGAGGAGAGATTAGGGGATGTGCTGCGGCCGGCCGGGGGCAGGGCAAAGCCGGGCTCCTCCTCCGTCTGTCTGCACGGCCCCTCTCCCTCTTCCCTGCTGGCTGTGCTCATCAAATCTTTTTGGGGAGAGAAGGGAAGGAAACTTGCAAGTTCTGATCCTCAGGTGCTGGGACTCTAGATAGTATGCGATCTTACCTGTCTGCATACCTTGCAGGTATGGGAGATGAGCCGGGCCAACCTCACCTTCCAGGTGAGCAAATCGCGTGCCGAATCAAGTTATGTGTCCAAGGCCTCCGTGAAGGAGAGACTGAGGTGCGAACTCAGATCTGACTGTCTAAAACAGCTCTCTTGTCACTCCCTGAAGGGTTTAACCTCAGGTACTGTGTTTGGGGGAGCGCTACACTTGAACGTTAGAGCATCTTCAACTTCTGAAATCATTGGCACAATTGTACTCATGTCATGTGGGTTATAATTTTCTTTCTTGTGTTGTGGTGTGTGTGTGTGTGTGCGTGTGTGTGTGCGTGTGTGTGTGTGTATGTGTGTATCCTGGGGCTTGAACTCAGGGCCTCATGCTATCTCCTGGCTTTTTTTCTTTTTTTCTCACGCCTGGTGCTCTACCACTTGAGCCACACCTCCACTTTCAGCTTTTTGCTGGTTAATGGGAGATAAGAATCTCATTGATTTGTCTGCCCAGACTGGCTTCAAACCAAGATCCTTGGATCTTATCTTTCTGAGTAGCTAGGATTACAGGCATGAGCCACTGGCTCCCAGCTATAATTTTCTACCTAGGAGGCTCAGATCTGAGGATTAAAATTCAAAGACAGCCCAGACAGGAAAGAATGTAGGGCTCTTATCTCCAATAAATTACACATACACAAAAAAGCTGAAAGTGGAGCTGTGGTTCAAGTGGTAGAATGCTTGCTAGCCTTGAGCACAAAAGCTCAAGGACAGCACCCAGGCTCTGAGTTTAAGCCTCAGGAACAGCAAAAAACAAAAAGTAAATAACATAAAGTCCATATCTTTAACCGGATTCCAAAGGATATTGCTACCTGCCCCCACTGCAGGCCCCAGGCTTCCTCCCTGGAGGTGGCAGCCTTGGAGCTGGGCCTTCCTCAAGTGGAGAACTACACCGTCAGTGAGTGTGGTGGGGAAAGCCAGGGGCCCGCACAAAGGCACGAGAAGGGACAGGAGTTGAGCACTCCCAGACGATGGTGAGGGTGCCCCTGCGTTCTCCATCCTGGGGTGGGGGTGGGGTCAGCGTGCTCACCGGGGCTCCTGGCTCCCCAGTCCCCGGGGGCTGTCTGCCCGCCTTAGAGCTTTGCAGCTTCTACAGAAGGAGGAACTTGGGGCCGGGATTAGGGTGTCAGCTCTGGGACTTGACCACCAGCAGAATCTAGAATCTGTCAGGGAGGGTTAACACGGAATACTCCCCCCCCCACCTCACTCAACCCTTCTGGGTGCAGGGTAGAGGGACAATGAGGTCACAGACACAGTTCTGGGGGTTCTTCATTGAGCAGAGACGACATAAGCGGGGTGGGGGGGGGGAGGCACGGCTCCCTAGAGACCCATAATCTCTGGGAGCCCCTGTCTCCCTTCTCCACCTCCCTTGCCCCTCCGAAGCCCACACCTCTCCTAGCCAGTCCAAAAGACTTCAAGAACAAGGGAAAACCTCCTCTCATCTCCAGCTCTGAACTCACCCCAGAGGCCGACTCTGCACCAGGCAAATGTTCTGAGATGACCATCACCAATGGTCTGCACGATCATATTCAATGGAATTTGAAAAAGCAAGACACTCCAACACCCCCCCACTTTTTTTCCCCACTGCAACCTCCCTTGTGGCTCAATGAGTGTGCACTGGCATTTCAGAATCTGGCCAGGCGGCTGAACTGAATGTCACTGTCAGATCCTCTGTGTAGGGAAACCGTGGTAGCCATCTTAGTGTACAGGAGATGACAGCCTGGTGTTATCTCCAGAGGTCATGCCATGTGTTTGTGGCACGTGGCCCTGAAAATGTAAGGGCAGTAGAAGATGAACAGGAAAAACAGGTATGGAATGCACAGAGCCAGAAACTAGTCTGTGGAAAACTCTTCTAATCATCTGAGGGAAATGTATTTTAGAGGTATTTATTAAAAGTACTTAGAAGTGTGCTAGGCAGTCACTTATGTTTTAAAATATGTCATTTTTTTCCTGGATGGTGTGATATATTTTCCCTTGTCCTAGGTAAATATTCACTTTCCTATCTAATTTTGTACAGGTTGAACGAACATCTCCAATCCCAAACCCCAAATTCTGAAACGTTCCCAAACTCAGAGCTTTCTGAGCATCCACATAATGCTTCAAGTGGAAAATCCCACCCCTGATCTTTTTGTGGTGGACCCTGTCAAAGCACAGGGATACTGAAAAATACTGTATAAAATTACTTTAGGCTATGCAAATAAGGTGGAGAGAAAACTTAGATGAATTTCATGTTTAGATTAGGGTCTCATCCTCAAGATATCACATTATATCTGCTTAAATATTCCATAATCTGAAAAAAAAATCCAAAACGAGACTGATTCCAGACATTTTGATTAAGGGTTGCTTAACTTTCATCCATAATTTTACATCCTCCCCCACCTCCTTTTTTAATCTCCCAAGTTCCTAGCTACTCAGATGGTGTAAAACCAGTCTGGGCAGGAGAGCCTGTGAGAGTCTTACCTCCAATTAACTACCAAAAATCTGGAAGTGGAGCTGTGGCTCAAGTGGTAGAGCACCAGCCTTGAGTGGAAAAGCTCAGGGGCAGCACCTAGGCCCTGATTCCAAGCCTCAGCACCGAGACACACATGCAAAATTATCCTCAAATTGTATTAGCTTCCATCCCACGAGGTCTGACTCCAACCCTGGCTCTCGCATTGCTTTCTCTCTAGTCTCCAGCGAGTCACTGAGGTGTTGGAGTTGGTTCCTCTTCTGCAATACGAATGGCCATTGGACAGGTGATGAGGGCGCAGGTGACTTTGTGACGACATTCCATGTTTTAAAACCATTACTAGAAGAAATCACCCACCCAAACAAAAGTTAAGCAAGAATACAGAGACAGGGAAAGACAAAATATACCAGAAATAATGGTGAGCCATGAACCAGGTAAAGCTTAAATCTAAATAGCTATTGTGAACTTAACTCTAAATAACTGTTACAAACCTCTAATGCAGCTTATTAAAAAAGTTTTGTAATGGAAGAGATTTTATGCAACAACAAATTTAATAATCGATGGAATCTATAACCACAGATTGTTACTGCAAAACCTAAGGATCGGGAGGGAAAGAGAAGGAACATAAACACACTAAAAAGCCTCACCTGGACTGGAGCTATAGCTCAAGTGGGAGATCACTTGCATGGTAAATATGAGGCCCTGAGTTCCATACCCAGTACCACCACCACCAAAAAAAAGGTCTCATCTTGCTGGAGTAGACTTTGGAAAATGCCTGGCATTGATTAAAAACCAAAACAAAACCAGAAAACAGGCTCAGATACGGGTTAAATATTTACAGTCACATGTAGAATGAAGCAAGAGTCAATTCGGGTTTCTACACTTCCTTCTTCTTTCCCATGGGAAAGATTTCACAGTGGGACAGCTCAGATGACAGGAGCCACGCAGGCCCACCATGCCCAGTGCAGGGCTGGGAGAGCTGGGCGTCGGGGTGGAAGAGCTCTTGATGCCCTCCCTCCCAGCCAGCTGGAGCACGTGGCCACACCGACGGGGCTGAGGGAAGGCCAGAGGTCATCCTTCCCCCTGGAAAGAAGCACCAGAGGCCTGTGACTTACGTGTCACAGAACTAGCCCTTCCCTCCCCACCCCTGGGGGACACATACTCAAACCCTGAGAAGGAAGGGGTGGGAGTAGGAGTCTCTTCACCAGAGCTTTGGGGGCTCTGGGGGCTCCTGGTCAAAGGGTGAAATGTGTCAACAAGGCACCGATGGAAGTGAGCACCTGAGTGTGTGTCTGTCCTCTCAAGTTCCAAGGCAGGGTCTGAGATTCCCTCCTCAAACTTTGGTTTTCTGGGTATAAGGGTTGGGGTTTCCTAAATGGGACAGAGAATCTGCCAGGGTAGGGTTCTGCCTAGCACCCTCCTCCAGGCAAGCTGGGTGTCCTGAGGACGAGGCCAGCTTGGGGCTCTGCCCCCAGGGGGCGCCAAACAGACACGTCTTGAAGGCGGCTTGAGCGTGGGGAGGAGACCCGTCGGTGCTGATGACCGCAGGCGGTCCTGGGCTGATGCGGTCCTGGGCTGATGCGGCCCCAAGGCTGGGGCCTGCGTTCCAGCCCCAGAGAGGGTGGCTGAGGCTCCTGTGGAGGCCGGCCTGGTCCACCCTGGCCTACTTCCCCATGCCGGGTAAAGCTTTCAGTTCCTTTGCTCAAGAAAGTTTGGTTCCAAGTCGTCAGTTTGATCCCAGGAGTAATGAAGAAGACACTCTTGCTTCAGAAGCGTCCACCACAGCAACTTCCAGTGGCTCTGGTTCTAACGGCAAACAAAAGCCCAGAGAGGGCCGGGAGCTTGTCCAAAGTCACTCAGCCATTTGGCAGAGAAGCCAGAATTATGACACAGTATTTGGGACACTCAGTCTTTGGCTAAAAGCTCAGAGGGGTGCTGTGGGTTTGCCATTTTGACCAGAGCAGGGGCCAGGGCCATTCACACCCTGGACTCCTCCGGCTTCTTCTCCACCCCTGATGCTAGCAGGTGCTGCATTGCACCAGGACTGGATACGCTGGCCTCGGTCCTTGCTTCTTTGTTCTGCTGCCTCAGGATAGCCAAAACTAAGGCGAAGCACACCAGGCTGCCTGTTTTGAAGAAAAACTGGAGGCCGATGAACCTGGGAGGGGGAAAAAAGGACCCCCCGAATTCAGAAGCTTGAGTGGCAGGGCGTGAATGTCCTTGGGCAGGGTGGGGAAGCAGAGTGGAGTCCACAAACATGACCCCCAGTGCAATCGGGGGTATTGACGCCTCAGGGGTGGGTGGGGGACCCTGGCCCCCAGAGGGCCTCCCTTGGAAGATGAGGAGGCTCTGCAGAGGACGCTGGGCAGGAGCAGAAGCCCAGGCAGCCCTGTTCTGTCCTTGACTACTGTGTGGCCCAAGCCAAGCTGGCTCTGTCTCCCCTTGTGCCTCCCTAAGGGATCAGGGGCCTGGTGAGGACCACTTGGGTTGTCCCCCCCATTCCACAGGAAAGCAGGACCCGCTCCTGTGTAGCTCATCCAGGTCCTTGCTGACTTTACCTCCTCCAGAAAGGAACCGGGATGATCTGGGTCGGCAGGCACCGTGAGCTGCGGCCCAGAACAGGAGGTCACCAGCCTCCCGGTCCCGCTGGAAGTCATCTCCACACGCAGGCAGGCCGTGAACGACCTGCCTTTGGACCCCTTTGAGGGCCTCACTGTGCAGATGGCAAGGCTGAGCTCTGAAGAAGGCAGGGCTTCTCCCTACGCCAGCCCGCCTCTCTCCAGGCTCCTGCATCACTGCCATCCACAGGGAGGCCTAGGGGTGCCCGCTGGAATTCTGTGACCCTGAGCCGCCTCTGCCACCTGTTGCCCTCACTTTTCTTGTCTCTGGAAGAGATGTCTGGCTTGCGGGATGGTGGGCTCGGCACCTGGAGCCTAGCAGAGACACGCACGCACACAGAACTTCCCTGCTCCCTGCTGATGTCCCACCTGGAGTCCCCAGGGCATTTCTGGCCCCCTCCTCACCCTCACCGCCCCCGAAGGGGTGCCCACCTGTTCCGGAGCGAGTCGTGATCATAGTAGCGGCAGACAGCGCGGCGCCTGCAGCTCTGGGCCCAGTACATGCACGTCGTATCGATGACACTGCCGTGGATCACGGGGCTGGGCATCCAGGCTGGGGGTGGGGGGGGAGAGGGGCTCAGGGAGCGCGGGAGCCCCCGCCCCCCAATGGACACACACAACCCCTCAGGGGCTCTGGATCACAGAGGGGCTTCTTGGCCTCCAGTCTTTGGCTTCCAGATACTCCTGCTCATGATCAAAAGGAGCCTCCATTGGGTTCCTATGTTCTACTTGTGTAAGGTAAGGGGTTGGGGTTCACCGATCTGATACGCAGCGGGCCTGTGCACCCCATCACCACCACCAAGGGGCCCGAGCAGCCTCCTTACCCAAAACTCTCAAGAGCATGAACTGCGTCCCCACAGCCAAGGTCTTGTCTTCCTTCTTCACTCCCCTAGCAACAGAGGTGAGTGGCATGAGGCCCGGGAGGACTCAGGGGCCCCGGGGGGTGGGGGGGGTGGGGGAGGGCTGGGCAGCGGCAGGGACGGGTGTCAGCGCGCCCTTCCCCCCACCACCACGTCAGCCTCTGTGCGGTTGGAGGAAGGGGGTGCGGAGGCTGCCCGCCTGTTGCCCCTCAACCTGCAGTGCCTGGTTCCCATGAAGCAGGCCACTCTGTCAGCCTTGAGCTGATGTCCCTGGGTTCGTGATCACGGACATTGCTCTCCTCCCTCCAGCCCCAGGAGCCGGAGAGGGGGGGCCCACGCCCCTCCCTGCAGGACGCCCTCCTGGAGGGGCAGCCCAGGTGTGGAACAGTAGGGGCCGGCTGAGCTATCACTCCTCTTCCACCTGGCACGTGCTACAGGACCCGTGTCAGCTCCTGGCTTCCTCTGAGCCTCCGTCTCCTTCTCTGCAAGCCTTACCGCCAGGGCATGAGGAGGGGACAGCCAGGGCCTGGTCTGCTGTGGGACCTGAGGGCACCACGATGGCCTCCTTCCTCCAAGCCCTCCACCGAGCGCCTGGTCCTGGCCACGGTTAAGGACATCTTGGTTCCCACCCACTCTTCCCGCCCCTGCGTTTTACCTCAGGATGAGCATAAAGGAGGGCGTGTGGGTGACGCTGGCCACTGCGGCCCCCAGGCTGACCAGGAGGATGAAGGGCAGCAGCAGGGGGGCGCAGGCCGAGTCGCAGGAGCCTGCGGCCACCGGGCCGCCCCCCGCCACGCAGCTGCAGTTGGTGTAGGAAACCTAGCGTGGGGGAAGAGAAAGAAGAGCTCTCAGTTGCCTCCAAGGGCAGGTGTGGGCGAGGGGCCGAGGCCCGGGGCGGTCCCGGCCCGTGGAGTCTGGAACTCCCGCCTGCGGAGTGCTGATGGCCCGAGGAGCCGGGCAGGTGCCTGGGCCTGGGCTGCGGCCACAGAGCTGGGCCTGGGCTGCGGCTGCGGCTGGAGAGAGGGAGAGAGAGCGAGAGCGTGTCCCCAGGTTGGCCCCGGTGTGTCTGGTGGCGACTTGGCCAGCCGCCAGCGGCGGGGCGTGCTTTAAGACGTGGTCTGGCCGCAGTGCCCTCAGGCACCTGTCCGGAGCCAAGCCGAGCCAGAACGCCCGGCTTCTCTCCTCTTCCCCACAGATCACAGCCGCTTGGGTGGCATGGCTTCGCTACCCAGAGCCCGGGTAGGCACTGGGGACCGGTCCTCTCAGCTCAGCGCTCTCGGTGGCTCAGCTGGGCCTCTTGTCTCCAGCAGGGGCGGCCTCGGACCCTGGGCTCTGCGTCCTCCCTGTCCGGCGTGGAGCCAGGCACAGACTAGGAGGGCCAGTGAAGGTGCGTTGGCTGACTGACTGTCTGACCGGGCTTGTACCAGCGCGCCTCCTCAGTGGTCTGCCTCCTGCCCTGCGTGCTGCTTGCCTTTCTCCACACTATGGCTTCGAGTGTGAGGGAGCCCGGGAGGTCACTCTGTCTGTCACGACCCTGCGTAGAGCTCACACGTACGCTCCCTCCCCGTTGCTCTGCAGATGCATTTCTCACACCTACCCTCACATTCGTAGCCCTCCCCTTTCGGGGCCTGCTTTTTTGTCTGCTTTTCCAAGTCCTACGTAGTCACTCAGAGCATGGGTGTGCATGCGAGTTTTACTTGTACGCTCTTCCAAATCTTGGCCTATGCTGCTCCCCCCTGCTGGGAAAGCCCTTCCCTCCTCTCCAGTCTTAGTTTGCAACTCATCCTGGAAGGTCTAGCACAGATGCCACCTCTCTTGGAACCTTCTGGGCCCCCCTGGGCTATGCCCCCTCTACTCTTGTATGTACTTGCAGGGACCACGTCTGCCCGTCGGTCCCTGGACTTCCTGTGGGCTATTTCCTTTTATGTCTCCCCTTCCTGTGGGCTATTTCCTTCTCCATGTCCCCTGCACAGCTGTAGGCTTGCTCTGGCTCGCCTCCCTGGGCCCTAGCAAGAAAGGAAACTTATTTTGAGAGGCCAGTGCCCTGCATCTGCCAAGAGAAGGGGGGACAGACAGAGACAGAGGGAAGAGAGCCGGGGAACACGAGGGGAAGCGTGCCAGGCCCACAGAGACGGGCAGAGGCCGAGGGTGGTGCGGCAAGCGCGGCTTACCTGGCTTTTATCCACAGTCCCCTGGGACGCGTGGCCGGTGCAGCCGGCGTGACAGGGCGTGGTGTATTCCACACGGGCGCTGGTGTCACACACAGGGTTGAAGTCATCTGGTGGGCAGGAGCAGGGGGCTGAGCAGTTGGGGAACGGTGCGTGGCCCGGCGGGGCGCTGGCAGGAGAGACGGCAGGTGGGGTTGGCCCGGCTCTCCTCCCCCAGGCCTCTTGGCCGGCAGCCCGGCTCTTACTCTGCCAGCAATGGTCAGAGATTTCAGCTGCACCTGAGCTGCCCCATGAGGAAGAGGAGCAGAGCCTCTGAAATGTGTTGGGGGCCCGGGGTGGGGAGGGGGGCAGCGAGCCTCCATGCTTGAGAAGAGAATAAAGGGGGTGAGGCCATGAGGGGGGACCTTGGGGGTGCCTTGGCTCTGCCTGGAAGCCCCCACAGCCCTGGGGAAGGCGAGCATCTGGGTGGAGGAAAGAAAGCCGGGGAGGAGGTAGGACAGGAAGGTAGGGAATCCTAGGTGGGTGTTGGGCTAAGCTCGGAGACATTTCCAGAAAAAAATGACATCATTCTAGAGAAGAGGCAGGCGTAATGGCGCTTCCAACGTCTCCATGGCTCCCAGGGTAGAGGAGCTTTTGTTCTGGCAGGGGAAGTAGGAAGGGTGAGGGGGAGCGGAGAAAGGAATTGGGGCCTTCCAGGAACTCAGTACTTTCCATAACAGAATTTTAGCTCTGTTTCTAAGACCAGGAACTGCAGGCCTCTCCATTCTCCTCTGCGGCCTCTCTAGGAGGGGCCACCCCGCCCTTGTCCCCTCCCCTCCCCCCATGTGGAGGGAGCCTTCTCCTTCCCTGACAGGCGTGACCGCCCTCCGGGGGAGCTGGGGCCGCCCTCCTATGGTGTGGCTTCTGCCTCACTTCTGGGGGGCACCCAGCGCTCTGCCCCCACGAGATGTCATCCACAGTGGACTGCACCCTCACTCAGGCTCCAGACACCCCCACACCCAAGCTTTTCCGTCCTGCTCTGACGCCTTTCCTGGACCTTTCCAGAATGTCTTTGGCTTCCGGCTGGGCCCAGGGAGGGGCTGGAACAGACGTCTGTGGGCGGCTGGAGACCAAGGACTGCTCCAGGAAAGACGGGAGCGAGATCGGAGCGCCCCCCCGCCCCCCCGCCCCCCGCCGACCCGGCGCTGCCCGAGGCCTCCCGGGCGCCCCCTCCGCCCGCGCCCGCCCTCCCGGCCCGGGTGCTCACCCCGGCGGGCGCGCGACGCCCGCAATCCGGTGGGTAGGGCACCCGATGAAGAAGAGCGGGAGGCCGAGCAGCAGGCAGAGGAGCGCCCCCAGCAGGCAGAGGACGCCGCAGCCCCGGGGGCCCAGGCGGAGGCGCTTGACCAGCACGCCCCCCACCACCACGCCCACGATGGCCAGGGGGATGGTGAGGCAGCCAAGGAGCAGGTTGGCAAAGGAGGCGGTGACAGAAAACTGGCGCTCCAGGACCTTGGGGAGGAAGGTGGCCATGCCTGCCACCATGGACGACGAGCACACCTGCGACAGGACCACCAGCAGGAAGACGGGGGCGGCGCAGGGTGCGCAGCAGCACCTTGGGGAAGACTGGGCGGGGCGGGGAGGGGGTCAGAGCAGGCACGCGGGCCCTGTCCACCTGTCCTGCCCTGCGCTGTCCCTTCCCCCTCTATCCACCCCGGCCCAGCCCGGCCCAGCCCGGCCCACCACACCTCACCCCACCCCACCCCACCTGCCCCACCCGACCCCGCCCCACCCCACCCCCACCACACCCCGCCCCACCCCACCCACCCGCCCAACCCCGCCCCACCCTGCCCTGCCCCGCCCCACCCTGCCCCACCCCACCCCACCCCACCTCACCTCACCCCACCCCGCCCTGCCCCACCCCACCTCACCTCACCCCACCCCACCCCACCTCACCTCACCCCACCCCAACCCACCCCGCCCCACCCCACCCCACCCCGCCCCGCCTCGCCCCACCCCACCTCGCCTCACCCCACCCCGCCCTGCCCCACCCCACCTCACCTCACCACACCCCACCCCACCTCACCTCACCCCACCCCACCCCACCTCACCTCACCCCACCCCACCCCGCCCCACCCCACCCCACCCCACCCCATCCCACCCCACCCCACCCCACCCCACCCCGCCCCACCCCACCTCATCCCACCCCACCCCACCCCACCCCACCCCACCCCATCCCACCTCACCTCACCCCATCCTACCCCATGCCACCCCACCCCACCCTGCCCCACCCCACCCCACCTGCCCCACCCGACCCCACCTAATCCCACCCCACCCCACGCCCCCACACCCCCCCCCCCACCCCACCCCCCTCACCCCCCACCCCATCCCGCCCCACCCCACCCCGCCCCACCCCACCCCGCACCACCCCACCCCGACCCACCACGCCCCACCCCACCCCACCCCACCCCACCTCACCTCACCCCACCCCACCCCCGCCCCACCCCACCCCACCCCACCCCATCCCACCCCACCCCACCCCACCCCCGCCCCACCCCACCTCATCCCACCCCACCCCACCCCACCCCACCCCATCCCACCTCACCTCACCCCATCCTACCCCATGCCACCCCACCCCACCCTGCCCCACCCCACCCCACCCTGCCCCACCCGACCCCACCTAATCCCACCCCACCCCACGCCCCCACACCCCCACCCCCCCACCCCACCCCACCCCCCCTCACCCCCCACCCCATCCCGCCCCACCCCACCCCGCCCCACCCCACCCCGCACCACCCCACCCCGACCCACCACGCCCCACCCCACCCCACCCCACCCCACCTCACCCCAACCCACCCCATCCCACCCCACCCCACCCCACCCCACCCCACCCCAACCCACCCCATCACACCCCACCCCACCCCATCCCACCCCACCCCACCCCACCCCAACCCACCCCACCCACCCCATCCCACCCCACCCCACCCCAACCCACCCCACCCCACCTCTCCCCATCCCACCCCATCCTACCCCATCCCACCCCACCCCACCTCACCCCAACCCACCCCATCCCACCCCACCCCATCCCACCCCACCCCCCACCCCACCCCACCCCACCCCATCCCATCTAATTCTACACCAAACCCCTTTCTATTCAGCTCTGTTCCAGCTCTGAAATCTGTTCATTTCTTCCAGCCCAGTGAGTTAGCCTTCTACTCAATATGTTTAATTCTACTTTATTTGGTTGGATTCCATATTATTTTGTTCTATGCTATCCAATTTGCTTCTATTTCATTCATTCCACTTCATTTCATTTTATTTTGGTGCTGGTACCAGGACTTGAAACTCAGGGCCCGGGCACTGTCCTTCAGCTCTCCTCCCCACCCCCCCAAGGCTGGTGCTCTACCACTTGTGCCACAGGTCTACTTCCAGCTTTTTAGTGGGTAATTCGAGATAAGGGTCTTATAGATTTTCCTTCCCTGCTGACAAGAAGCCATAAGGGCTCTAGGGGCTAGGTCTGTCCCTACCGATGAGACCTGGCCCTTCCTCATGGTAAATTCTGTTTGCATTCAGAGCATGGTCCAGCCAGCTTGTTCCCTAGGCCCCTCGGCTGGGCCAGGAGCTGTTTCCTTAGGAGCCAAGGAATGAAGACAAACAGTACAAATGGGATGGGTGGGGACCAGGACTGTGGAATTCCCCCTGCTTCACAACCAAGCTTTGCCACCAAGCAGTGCATTCAGCCAGCATTTGCAGTGGGATGGGGGGCTCTGGCCTTCACCCCAGATTGTTGCTGCAACCTCCCTCCCTCCCTCCTTCCCTCCCTCCCTCTGTGAGCTGTCCTGGCCAGGGCACCTGATGCAAGGCCCCTTACTAGGGTTTGGCCCAAGTTGTACAGGTGTCTACACTGCAAGGTCAAGAGGACAGAGAGGGCTAGGGACACGTCTAGGAGTTCCTGAGGCACTCTTAACTCCTAGTTCAGGATCATTCCCTTTCTATGTTCTCCTGCTGGCACCCCACCCCATTCCTGACAACTTGACTCCAGGGCACATCCTTCATCTTCCAACCACCATGTGCCCAATCCCTTCGCCTATAGACTATGTATCCTCTACAGCACCTTGGCCTTCTCCAGATGGGGTGGAACATGCCTTTCACTTAGCACTACCTGAAGGGAAATTCCAGGGTCCACCTCCAGATCAGAGACCTTTCTTCCCTCAGCTTAGCATAATGCCTCCCCCATCAGACATGCTAGGGAACTCACCCAGCTCAGGAACTATCTCCCCCACTCACCAGGGTCCTTGCCCAAGCTTAGAAGCCAGGTAACCTTAAACAGGGCAAGGCCTTCCTTAGTCTAGGACAATGCCTCCCCATTAGACAAGAACCTTCCTCAGCTCAGGGACTGTCTCCTCCATCAGACAAGGTCCTTGCTCCAGCTCCGAGGCCAGGTAAGCTTAAACAGAACAAGTCCTCTCTTAGTCTAGGACAATGTCTTCACCATCAAACAAGAACCTCCCTCAGCTCAGGGACTGTCTCCTCCATCAGACAGGGGCCTTCTCCTGCATAATGGCCAGGTGTCTTCCATGACAGCAGGCTTTCCCTCCAGCCATGGAAGATGCGTCCTCCATCAGACTGTCTCATTGATAGGAGCTCGGGGACCATATTCCCCTAAGATTGTAGTTTGTTCCACAGAAGGAACCTGCTTCCTTTGTCCCTCGGTCTCCTCCATGCTTCTAGGTGGCCAAAGCCAGGCCCTGGGGTCAGACCTGCCCTTCTGAAGCTTAGCAGAACAAAGCTAGGTCAGTTACCAGCCACAGGGCCTGTGATCAGCCCTGCCTCAGTTTCCTGCAGTCTCCTGTAGAAGCCAAATCCACAAGCTGGCCCAGGACACCTCTCGGATTCGGTTTCAGCAGCTGGCCCCAATTTTACTTTGGGCAGAAGCCAAAACTGATTAATAAGCTCTTCTGTGGTGCGATGTGTGTGTGGAGGCCTCCAGCAGCGAGGGTGAGCTGAGGTCCGGAGCCCAGGCCTCCCCTCCAGGCCCAGCCCTGCAGAGTCCCAGCACCGGGGATACTGCAGAACCAGGGGTAGGTTACTAACACTCCGGCAGGCCTCTCACGTCAGTCTTTTGACTCGCTGTCCAGAGTTCGCCAAGAGAGACTGGCACACAGTAGGTGCCCAATCAGTGTTGGTGAGATCAAAGCTTTAGAAAAGACTCTCTGGTCGATGTGGATTCTGATTACTGATGGATGGATTAGAGTTGAATGAACCTCACATTACTGAGTCTACCTCTTACTCACTGAGAAACCATACTGGGTAAACTGAGGCCTGGAAGAAGAGCAAAACCCAGAATAAAGGTCTCTGAATTTCAGCCCAGAGCTCTCTTCACCCATGCCACAGCCTGAGGATTTAGCGAGTATTCACCGAGCGCCTCCTGTTCACAGCCTTGAGGGGGGGATGGGACACAGGACAGGCCCTGACCTCCATCAGCTCCCCACGGCAGGGAGGGCTGGGCAAGCACTTGGCACAGATCTGAAGTGACAGAGAAGAAGTGGGGTGCTGAGCTCAGGGCATGGAGGAAAGCTGTCTTGCTTGCTGTGAGAGCCAGACATGTGGGAGGAAGGACCAACTCTTGTGTTTGATAGATAGCAATAAGAAATGAAGTTCTTGGCCTGAGTAAATACTCAAAATACACAGCACACTTGGTGTGTGTGGGGGAATCTGTAGGTGTAGAAGAAGAGGAAGGGGTTGAAACCGGTACACCCTCCAACATCTCTCTAGCCCGTCTACCCCAACCTAATCCTTGCTCACTCACCTTTGATGAACTGGATCACAGTCAGGTCTGGGGCCATTTGGGCCAGGCTATCCTGCTTCTTGGTGAGCTCCCCAGGGCTCTCTTCAGAAGGACAGTCCTCATCCTTGGAGATACAAAACCAAGGCCAGTCAGTTGGATGCCAGAGATGCTACTGAGCATGGCTGTAGGCTGGGCCAGGGTGGGGGTGTGTGTGGGAGGAGAGAGGCCTGGGGGTGGGGGGGGCTCTGGGAGGAGAGAGGCCTGGGGGCCAGGGGTGGAGCCTCTGGGAGGAGAGAGGCCTGGGGGCCAGCAGGGTTTCCCTGGTTATTGACCCTAGCAGTACTCCACAAGGGATTTGAAAGAGTAAATGAAATTCAACCCATTAGTCACTAACTTACTATAACTACCTCCATTGTTATTCCTTTCACCTTACAAATCTCCCCATTCACGTCACCAATGTTCTCCTGGTCAGTTCATAGCTACTTGATTCGCAGTGATAGCACTGGCTCTGTTGAAGTCACATTCATTATCATTACCCCGGTCACGTGAGCTTTGAGAATCACCACCGGCCTCGTGATCATCAGAAGCAACAGTGCCATCTCTGTGTGCCCTCGTCTCTACCAGTGTCTTCACCAGCCTCACCGCCTTCCTTACTGATGCCCCCAATAAGAGCCCCATTTGGATACCATTGTCAACGTTACTACCTCGGCTTCTGATCCAGACCACCCATCCTGTCACCCCCACCCCGATCCGTGTCACTGTCATCATTAACATCTCTACCAATGTCACCACCAATGCCACCCACACAACGGCAACCCAACCGCACCTCTCTCTACTTGCGACTGTCATCCGATGAGAGTCACAGGACTGGGCGCCTCCAGTGGGGGGTACCTCCCACAGCGGTGTGCGGTGAGCGTGGTGGGGGTGTGCGCTGGGCTAGCTGCTGACACGGGGTAAGGTGAGGCCGGGGGGTGGGAGAACTTCCAGCTCCTCCAGGAAGCCAGGCCACACCCGCCGGACGTGCTCAACCCCGCAGCCGCTGTGCGCAGAAGCTCATGGACTTCCCGCGGCACGCCCCCCGACCTGCGGAAGCCCTTACAGGAGAGGCTGGGGAAGAGGAGGTTTCTCGAGGGAGCTACCGCCTCCCAGGCGTGCAACCATCTCAGTACGCGGGTCTAACACGCCATGCACCGGGGCCTCGGCGGCCTTCCGCAGGGGAGAGCATCGTTTTTAAACATTTATTTCTAAGATCCCTCTGCCAGTGTAAATGAGCACTCATCAGTTCTGGAGATCAGGGTATGGATCCTTCTTGGTTTGTAGGGTCTTTGTTTTTGAATTGTTGTTATTAAGGAGTTGTAGGAAGAAGTGACACTTGCGGCAGTCTTGAACAATGTCTCCTCTCCTTCGTCTCCCCCTCCCATCCATGCCCACAAGTTGCCTAGTTCCTTTTTCACATGTTCTATATTGAATACCATTACGGCATTTGGGCATCCTTCCTTCCTCTCTCCATTCCTGTGTCCCCCCCCCCCCCCATTGTTGTTGTTGCTTTTGAGACATGGTTGTATATATAGCTCAAGCCAATATGGAATTTCTGTACAACTTTTGCTTCAGCCTTTTGAGTACTTGGATACAGGCATGCATTACTGTTCCAAACAAAACAAGGATTTGGGGGGTGGGGGGAGTGGAGTTTGAACTCAAGGCCTGGGTGCTGTCCCCAAGTTTTCCAACTGAAGGCTAGAACTCTTGTGGCTCGCTTTGAGCCACAGCTCCACTTCTGATGTTCTGGTGGTTAACTGGAGATAAGAGTCACAGATTTCCTGCCCACACTGGCTTTGAAACTATATCCTCGGGATAGCATTATAACCGCCTTTATCCAGGTGACGAAATGGAGACAGAGAGAGATGAAGCAACTATCATCATCGCACACCGGCAAAGGGTCCAAACAGCTGGCCTTCAGAGTCGGAGCATTTAGCCGATAAAGCCACGGTGCCCACTCTTCTGCCAGCACTCCTCTAGCAAAGTTTTGGGAGGCAGGTGCTGTGACTGTGCACAGTTTCTAGATGAAGAAAGTAAGTCTCGGAGACGTTGCTACTGTCGATCCAGGGCCATGCGGATACATGACCAAGTGAGGTCTGATTTTCCTATGCAGCGTGAGGTCAGACTTGGAAGCAAGGCTTCTCCATGGCGGGCGGAAGGACCGCGCGCAGAGTTGCTCAGAAGAGGCTTCCAGGACAGGAAGCAGGGCCCCCGTAATGAGCCGTGTGGGGCAGGATGCTGGAGGCCACGGGGAGCATGGGCTGGGCGGCTCTGGGTCTCCATTTTCTCCCCTCTCCTGCCTGGTCTCGTTGAGGTGTCCACAGCTCTCTGGGCTGGTCTGACACATCTTTCTCTTCTCTCACCGATGAGGATGATGACGATGTGGTACTGAGGCTGAACTCAAGGCCTTGGGCTTGCTGGACAGGTACTCTACCATTTGAGCCATATGCCTATCCTTTTTTGCTTTAGGTTATTTTTCAGATTTTTTTTTTTTTTTTTTGCCAGTCCTGAGGCTTGGACTCAGGGCCTGAGCACTGTCCCTGGCTTCTTTTTTTGCTCAAGGCTAGCACTCTGCCACTTGAGCCACAGCGCCACTTCTGGCTTTTTCTGGATATGTGGTGCTGAGGAATCAAACCCAGGGCTTCATGTATATGAGGCGAGCACTCTGCCACTAGGCCACATTCCCAGCCCCAGATAGGTTTTCTGTCTGGGCCAGTCTCAGACCCTGATCCTTCTACCTCTGGTTCTCATTACAATGTGAACCCCCATGCCTGACTCGTTGGTGGAGAGAGGGTCTCCTTAACTTTTTCTTTTTCTTTTTTTGGCCCCGGCTGGCTTGGCATCATCAACCTCCTGACTTCTGCCCCCCGAGAAGCTCGGGTTACAGGCATGAGCTTATAACTCTTCCGCATGCTATTTCACTGGGGAGCTTCGTGAGGCAACTGCTGGATTTCCCCAGATTTCAGAGCCTGCGCGCAGCAGTCACCGTCCAGCGTCTCTGCCTTGCTCCTCGCGCTGGCTGCTGACAGGCCGTCCCGTCCCAGCACGGCGGTTCACTGGAGTGAGTATTAACTCATGCGTGCTGCCTCCCTCCCCTCCTCCCCCCTCCTCCCCCCCTCTCTCATCCCAGCAGGGGAGGTTTGGAGCAGGGAAGTGCTAAGGGCTCATCAGGTTTCTTTCCCAGCTCTGTTTCTAAAGTCTGCCGAGAGGATTCTGGGTGTGAGGCCAGTGGAGGCCTTGCGGGTTGGGGTAGAGGATGCCATCAGGAACAAAGAGCAGCTGGTGCAGGTGGCACACACCTGTCATCCTAGCTGCTCAGGAGGCTGAGATCTGAGGACCGAGGCTTGAAGCCAGCAGCACAGTCTACGAGGCTTATCTCCAATTAACCACACAAAAGCTGGAAGCGGAGCTGTGGCTCAAGTGGTAGAGCATCAGCTTTAAGCAAAGGAGCTTGGGGACAGTGCCCAGGCCTTAGTTCAAGTCACAGTACACACACACACACACACACACACACACACACACACACACACACACACACACACACACCCCGAGAAAGAAAGAACGGGATATCCTGTGGGCTCTGCAGGCAGCAGGCAGCCCTGTATGCTGTAAGCCAGGGAGGGCCCAAGGACGCAGTTGGCCTCTGAGAGGCAGGCCGTGGGCCTGCGTAAAGGGCGGAGCCTCCCAGGTTCCCAGCCTCACCACAGCTCCTCTGTCCAGTGTGACAGGGACACCTTAGGCTGTCGTTCTAATGGCCAGGGTGCACGAATGCCTTCTGACCATGGGCTTTCTGACCTGGGCCTCCCAGGTGCCTGAAGACTGTGTCAGACCCCGGGACCTTTGCTTCTCTCAGTCGAGCAAGGCTGAGGTTAAGATTCTGCCTGAACTGGCAGGACGGGCATTCCCAGTAGAAATTCGGTCGATTGTTTACAAAATAAGCATTTTATACACACTCAGATGCCAACATTTTTTTTTCTGTGCCTATCTCTTCCTTGCTGGTCCTGAGCTCTGAAAGAGCAAGAAGAAGTTTATGTTGTCTGTTGAAACCCTGGTGCTCAGCACAGGGTGAGGTAAAATACTGTGCGCTACTTCTGCAGTGAAAAGCAACGGGGCAGCCGGTGCGAGGCTTTGGGAAGAAAAACGAAGCCATTGAGAGGAGACACTGGCACGCTGCGTGGGGCAGACAGAGGCCACGAGTTCGAGCACAGCGCCCAGGGAGCTCGCAGAAGGGAGGCTGCAGGGAGTGTGGGCCGCCCCTGCTCTTGCCTGAGCCTGAGCCACCGCCCCCAAGTCCCCCAGCACACACACACTTTTGAACACGGCTACTAGAGGACTTAGAATTACACCTCCAGCTTGTATTTCCTTTGGCCGAGCGGTCAGGGAGTCGATGAACCTTCTTGCTGTCTCAGGCATGGCCACGCTAGGGAAGGCTGGGTGTGGGAGGGACATCACAGTGGGGCTGGACAACCGAGAGGCGGGTGGCAGGAGTGGGGTGCAGCCCGCACAGAACCCTGAGAACCCCTGGTTCCTACGCAAATAGTAAACGCAGCAGGGGCACTGGTGGCTCACGCCTGTCATCCTAGCCACTCAGGAGCCTGAGAGCGGAGGATCCCAGTTCTGAGCCACCCTGGGCCAGAAAGTCCAGGAGACTATTATTTCTAACTGACCACCAGAAAGCCAGAAGCAGAGCTCGGAAACAGTACCCAGGCCCTTAGTTAAAGCCCCAGTACTGGAACAACAACAAGTGTTGGGGATTCATCTTGGCCTTAAGGGGGGAAGGGCGAGGAGAGCCCTCCCCAGATGCCGCCCTTCCCCAGCCCTGGGGCAGTGTGGAAGTGAGCCACACCTATCTCCTTCTGGGTCCGGAACCAGAAGGGGTAGCTTTGAGACCATCCCCCACCTTGCACCAGCGAGCACATGTGCTCCCTTTTCGTGGGCTTTGCCCAGAGGGCGGTACTATGGGAAGTGACGTTAGCCCATGAGGGAGGTCCTTGGGAGCTGCTCTTGGACGGACAAGCTCGCCAGCCTATCGCCAGCTCCTGCTCAATCCTCGTCATCATCACTATATTACTGTGAGCCCCTCCTGAATAAACTGGATTGCTCTCTGTCTGTGCCTGGCTTCCTTGGTGGGTAAGGAGGGAGGAAAAGGGGATCTCGTTCGGCCACGTGCACCTTAGGCTAGCCCGTGTCCCTTCGCTCTACCTTGGCTGCCTGCGGGTTGGGTGCCCAGGGGAGAGGGTGAAAAGGGGAGCACTGATAAGGGAGTAAGCTGAGCATCCCCGCACCAGGGGAGGTGAATCTAGCCCGGCAAACAAGAACGTGAAAACAGCCACGGGCCACTTGCCCCACGTGCACCGCCCTCCGGCCACTTGCCCCCACGTGCACCGCCCTCAGGTCCACGGTGCCACATTCCCACCAAGCCCTTTCCTTCTCAGAAGCTGGCCTGGCGTGACGTTGTGCCTGTGCACAACACTAAGGCCCAAAGGGTAAACGCCAGGAGAAAGGAACTGGCAGGGCATGTGGTCAAACCCCACTCCTCTGCTACCCCGTCCTACGAGGAGAGACAGCACGGGGTTGGGGAAAGGTGAGACGGACGGATCTGTAGCCACCGGGGGTCAGGGCCGGCCCACGGGGAGAAGCGGCAGGAACTGGGTCGACGGAAGGCAGGACGAGGTGCTCTGAAGCAAGGGCACTGTGTGAGTTCAGTGTAGAGGTGGGAAGGAGCCTGTCGTGGGAGACAGCAAGTGCTCATGGGACAACAAGCGGGGTGAGCGATGGGCTGAAGCCAGGCCTGAGAGGCTTGGGGCCGGATGAAGGGCCTGGCTTCCCGTGGGCACCAGAAACCCTACACGTCTCTGGCTCCCTGTCCCTATTCTCAGTCGTTTCCAGCTCTCTTCCCTCCTCTGTGTGCTGGACTGCTGACTGATAGTGAGCTCTGGAGACAGGAAGCCCTGGGCTTCTGCTTAGGGCAGCGCTGGAGTGACCCATCTGGGCTGTGGTTTGCCCAGGTCAGCAGGCCCGGCTGAACTTCCCTCTTGAGGCCTGCAGCCGTCGGCACACGGCAGGACACACGTGTTGTTCGCCTGCGAGGCCACGCAAGGCCCCGCTGGCCGTGTAGCCAGCCCTCTGTGGGAGACAGAGGTTCTTCACAGAAAGCCTAGAGATCTGGGCTGCCGTGGGGCGGGGGGTGAATCACACTTCTTTTCAGCCAGGTTCCTGCAGCTGCCACGTCTCTTTCCTCTTGGCCATCAGAAAGCTCAGTGCCCAATCAGTGGTTCACCTGTGCCAACTTAATTGATTTTAGTGCTCCTTGCATTAAGATCAAGGTTTTCCTCTCGCTCTAGTGACAGTTTATACTTTTTTCTCCTGCTTAGTCCCTTTGGCTGATTGATTCGTTGTCTGAGCACAGGCCTTGGAAGGGCTTTTTCCTGGTGTCAAATCTCAGAACCCCTGTTTTTCACTAGCCACGTGACCTGGCTGTTTAATCCCTCTGCAACTCGGGTCCTGCAGGTATAAAAAGGTGTCATGAGTGTACCTGCCATGTAGGCAGGTGATGAGGGCTAAATAGGATCGTTCACGGCACAGAGAAAGTCATACACGTTAGCCTAATCTCTGGTTATCGCATCGCTCGGAAAAAAGAGGAGGAGCAATTCTGATGTCTGCAACAACATGGATGGGCCTGGAGATGATTCTGCTAAATGAAATAAGCCGGACACAGAGGCTGGGCGGCGGGGGGGCAAGGATTAGGTAGACATTTGGTGAAAGGACACAGAACTTCTGGTAACTGGGAGGGGTAAGTTCAAGTGATCTATTGCGTACCGGGGCAACTCCAGTTACTCATGTGCTAGGTGCTTAGTGAAGATCGCTGAGGGCAGATCTCTAAGCATTATTTGTCACAAACAATCCAAGGATAAGCATGTGAAGTCATGCATATGTTAAATAGCCGGATTGGCCCTCCACACTAATGTTTACCTCAAAGCATCGAGGATACCACAGATATGGAATAATTTTACTTTTCAATTAAAAGTAATTATGTGGCTCACACCTACTATCCTAGCTACTCAGGAGGCTGAGATCTGAGGATTGTGGTTTGAAGCCCGCCCAGGCAGGAAAGTCCTTGAGACTTATCTCCAATAAATTACTAAAAAAGGCAGAAGTGGCGCTGTGGCTCAAGTGGCAGAGCACTAGCCTTGAGCAAAAGGAGCTTAGTTAGGGACAGTGCCCAGGCCCTGAGTTAAGCTCCAGATTCAGCACTCCTTTCTTCCCCTAAAAAGAGCATTTAAGGAGAATATTAGAAAAAAAAAGTAGGTTTGTTTTGTTTTTAAATTCCCATTTTTATAATCTGGCTTGGAGAATATCTTCTTTTATTGAGCTTGAATGCCTACCACTGAACCACCTCTTTCCATACTTTGCTTTATTTCTCTCTCTGTCTCTCTCTGTCTGTCTGTCTGTCTGTCTCTTTCTCCCATCTACCTGTCTGTTGGTTTATCTATCCATCCAGTACTGGAGTTCAAATGCAGGGCCTTGAGCTTGCTAAGCAAATGCTCTGCGGCTTGAGCCACACTCCCAGTCATTGTCTCGTTTCATTCTGACAAAAACCTCAAGGTAGTGTGGCTTGGTGGCACACACTTATAATCCAGCTCTTGAGCAACAGACACAAAGCCTGGGCTATATAGCAACACCCTGTTTTACATAAACTAACAACAATCCCAGGATACAGGTGTTTTATTTATATCCATTTCACAGATTTTTGAGTAGATACGTCACAGGGCTGGGCCAGTATGATACTGACACCCCCGTCTGCCGCCAAGGGTACCCCATGTACCAGGAACACTCTCTGGCCCTCTCTCCTGGGCTAGATCAGCTGTTCTCATCTCTCTCCCTTAGCCTCAGTCAGATGGGAGTACTAGGCTAGGTCAGCAAGTTTTTAGCAACAGAATCCTTTCCCCAGTTGAAATCTCATTCTAAGAGTTAGGCTGTTGTGGGTGTGCTTTGTGGTAGAGCACTTGTCAGCAGAAGGGGGAAACAAAGATAGAAAAACACATAAAAGTGGAACTGCTCTGTCTCAACTATAAGAGTGTGCGTCTGTGTGTGTGTGTGTGTGTGTATGTGTGTGTGTGTGTGTGTGTGGTGGTGGGGGGGGTCTGAGCCTTGGATGGAGACATCCCTCCTCATTCTCCTTATAGCAGCACCCTTGGAGTTATAAGGGGTGCTTGTTGAAAACCACTCACGTAGATCAGCCCCACCAGGCCTTCAGCCTGATGTATGATGACGCTCTGTGACCAGGCCAGCTCAGCCCTTGGGGACCAGGACCTGGCCTCCTATGAACAAGTACAGAGGCCAGCAGGCCCTGGTACTTCCTTGCCCCTCTGTGGGTCTCCATCTTCCCACCCATGAAGGGGGGCTGCGGGTGGACGGGACCATTCTCAAGCTCCTGGGTCTTAGGGACCAGGTGAGGAAGGAATCACAAGCCTGCACTGCCCGGGATGGGGAAGGATACAAGGTAGCTTCTGGGCTGGCTGGAAGGGCGTAGGACAGGCAAGGAGGAAGCACAGGGGAGCAGGAAGCCCCTGAGGAATTAGGCAGGTCCAACGGACCAGCCCTAGGCGTTGGGGTTAAAGACAATGGCCAACTCTCATCCCCATTCCTGGCCACTGTCCACCAGAGTTAATGGTGGGGAGACAATGGACTTCAGAGACTCTTAACAAGTATAGCCTTTTAGGAAAGTGAGTTTTGGAGGTCACAAGTGATTTCAGACAATGAACTTCGGAATTATAGACCAGAAGTACTTGAGCACCTCCAAGTATAGAAGCACAGAATTTTAAAATGATGTAAATTTAGAATTCCAGACTCCCAGGGCTATCTTGGAAAGAACAGCCACATAGACTCTTCTAGGAAGGCCAGAGAGCCCAGTGGTCTCAGAGATTGGGGATCCTTAACACAAGAGGCCTGTCTGTAGGGAAGGTGTGACCAGGTAAAGGACTTTACCCAGTCCCTGAGTTCAAGCCCTAGAACAGGCACAGAGAGAGAGAGAGAGAGAGAGAGAGAGAGAGAGAGAGAGAGAGAGAGAGAGAGAGAGAGAGAGAGAGAGGAGAGAAAGAGAGAGAGACCACCCATTGGAAGCCCCTAAGAAACCACTTTACTACAGAGACCCTGAAGAACCCCCTTGCCAAGCGATTGCCACTGGGAGAAACCTGAGCGATCATCTGGGCATCATGTCCCTGTCCCCGCCAGGCCTTTCTTTGCTATCTCGGAGCTCCTTCGGTCCAGGCATGTGGAAGCACCCCCCAGGCCCCCTAGGAGTCCTGTGGAGGAGGCCGTGGCAGACGCCATCTAACCTGCTGCCTCTTAGACCGACTGGCAGTCTGAGGCCAGAGACTCTCCGAGGCTCTCACAGTCCTGATAGGATGTCACCATCTCCTTGATACCTTAAAAACTGCATTCAGCCATGGCTCACACCTGTAACTCTACCTACTCAGGGGACTGAGATCAGGGGATCGTGGTCCCAAGCCTGTGAGACTCTTAACTCCAAGTAACCACTAAAAAGCCAGAGGCAGAGCTATGGCTCAAGTGCTGGAGCACCAGCCTTGAGCATAAAGGCCAAGGGACAGCGCCCAGGCCCTGAGTTCTTACCCCAGAATTGGCATCAAAAAAGCAAAAACCCAATCTACTTTCAGATGACATTGGGAGCCCCCTGAGTCCTAAGCCTAAGAAAGGATACTTGAAATGATTTCCAAAACAGCTTCACCCTTTGCTTTCTCCCCTTTCCCATTCCTGCAGAGGACACAGATCCGGCTTTTGGGGACCTGGACTTTGTGGCAGCCAGTTCTGTCCACTAGGACCTGTCCTTCTGCCCCGGCACCTCCCCATCAGTAGCCACAGTGGACCAGGCAGGTGGCCATAGGGCTAGCAGCCCCACCGAGCCAGCCCCAAGAAGGCAGCAGAACGCGGCCTCTCACATCAATATTTATTGCTTCAGAGCTGCTGGAAGCAGATCATCATGTGCTCAGCCTTCAGTGCTTTTTAAAGAACTTCTCACCCCCTTCCCTCCCTACACCCCATTTCCAGTGTGCTGACACAATAAGAATGGAGCCAGCCAGACAGGTTCACGGGGGGCGGCGGTGGGGGGGGGGGGCAGCTTCATGGCACACAGCTTTCAAAACCTGACTCCAGGAAGGAATCTCAGCCGTCTCCACTCGGGAGGGCGCTTTCTCCGCATCCGAGGCGCACGCACTGCTCTAGGAACTCAGCCTCGGCACCGCGTCTGAGCCGTGCCCATCAGGACGATGGGGAAGAAAGTGACTAACTGCCCCTGGTCACACAGCCGCCACGTGACGGAGCCTGGCCCCGTGGCCCCGGCTTCACCCACCTGTCCCACCCTACTGCCCACTGGTGTTCCCTGTCCTAATGTAGGGCCCAGCCTGGAGAGGGTCTCTAGCCTTCCTCTGCAACAGCCCCATTTCCCAAGAAGTCTTGTTCAGGCTACAGGAAGGCCAGCTCCACCAGATTTTGGCCTGAGCTCGGTAGAACTAGGATGGAGACCCATCTGGCTCCTAGCCTAGCCCCAGCTTCAGCCCAGCCCCCCATCGCCTCTGAGCCTCCCCAGAGCACGGCACGGCGGCGCATGCCCGGGCAGTCCCCGTACCTAGACCCGGCCCCGGCTCTGGCCGGCCAGCGCTCCGCTTCCTGCCTGAGCACCTCTCCTTCCTGTGCTTCCTCAGATCTTAGCAGGTCCAGCTCCAGTCCTTCTCCTTCCGGGAACCCTCCCAGACGACTCCCCATGACTTCTAGTTCCTTCCATTCCCGTAGTGTGTTCAGAATTTACAAAGCTCTAAATAACCAGCTCTGGGGAGCATGTACTCAAGGCAGGTGTGGGTTTTCGTTCCAGGGCTCTCTGGCTGGCTCTGTGACTTTCTCTGGCCCTGGATCTCCTCAGCCATGGAAGGGGCCTGTGGTAGTCACTGTGAGAAGCTGTTGGAGGATGCTGAGGACCCAGACAAGCTTGACAGCTGTGAAGTGCACAACCCGAGAGGGAGGAAGCTCAATGAGCTGGGGCCAGAGCCCGGCCTAGAGCAGGGACCGGCAGGGACATGGGGAGGGGCTGACCTTGCTGACAGGTGAGGCTGGACCAGTCAAGGCCTTCCACATGAAGCGAAGCTCCTGCTTCTCCTTGGACATCTCCTTGGGGAAGAAGAAGTAGGGGATGGCAGCCAGGGCCACCAGGCCAGCAGAGATGAGGAAGCCCAGCCACCAGGCACCCACCCATCGGGGGTCTTTTGAGGTCAGGCTGACACCACCTGGAAGACAAAACAGGGGCGGTGTTAGGGCCAGGATGGGCTGTCACTTCTATGGCACCACCCCGGATCTGGCCTTTGAGACATAAGGCAGCCAGGACCAGGAGTCGGGAGACTTGAGTTCTAGTCTTGACCTTGCCACTTATGGTCTATGTGACGAACAAGTCCTGGACCCTCTTTCTGGGCCTTAGTTTCTTTAACTACTAAGGCAATACTATGTGGTGGTCAAGGCCATAGAGTTTGTAAATAAACTACTAGATGACCCTTTAATAACTTTTAACCTTGAGCAAACTACTGAATGTTGTTGTGCCTCTGTTTCTTCCCTTTTGCTTCACAGATATTAGTAAGTTCTCTGGGGGGACATACTAGGGATAAAGATGGGGTTTTTGGTTGTTATTGTTTTTGAGACAATCTTGTTATGTAGCCCAGTGTGGCCTCAAACTCCTAGTCTTCCTGCTTCAGCCTCCTGAGTGCTGTGACTATAGGCTTGCACTACTATGCTTAACCATTATTTTATATCATAGGCTTGTGAAAATTACAGAAAATAATACATGTAAAGCTAAAATAAATTAAACTAAAAAATTAAAAAGCCAAAGCACCAATCAATACACGTGAAGAGTATTATAATAAAGTATTTGTTCCTCCTCCTTTTCTTCTTTAATTATTATTATTATTATTATTTTGCCAGACCTGGGGCTTGCACTCAGGGCCTGAGCACCGTCCCTGGCTTCTTTTTGCTCAAGGCTAGCACTCTGCCAACTTGAGCCACAGCACCACTTCTAGCCTTTTCTATATATGTGGTGCTGAGGAATCGAACCCAGGGCTTCACGTATACGAGGCAAGCACTCTTGCCAGTAGGCCATATTCCCAGCCCCTATGATTATTATTAAATTACTATTACTAAAAGAACTAAGTTAGAACGGTAGTTGTAGTTCTCAGACCTGCCTGGGCACGAAATCATCAGGGCTGTTTGTCAAAACTTCTTGGCGTCATTGAGATCCTACTCAGCCTAACCGCGGGGCAGAGCGGGAAGACGTGTGTTACCTTCACCAGTTCCACAGTGGCTTTGATGCCCCGTCCAGATAAATCAGGACTGGATTATTTCCAATGCCCCCCCCCCACCCCAGCCCAGGCCACAGTGCCCAACTGTCCTTGAAACCTCCAAAGCCCGAGCTCAGATGGAGACATCCTCCTCCAAGCTCCCCAGCCCCGGTGCCTAGAGCAACACCAATGAAAGATGTACCAGCCACCACTGTGCAGACGCTTCTCCCCGTGCTGGACTCGGAGCTGCTCCAGGCACGTGGAGAATGGGTCTGCGGAGCTGGGGTGGGGTGGATTTTGCACCGATGGGACTTGCCTTACTCCTCACTTGCCTCTGTGCCAGGTTGGAGAAAGTTCATGCGCATCTTCCAACTCCTTCTCATGCACAAGCCAGTTAGTACTTGCAAAAGGCGAGATCCGCCTACCCTACCTACTCTGCTTCGAGGGCCTTGGGAAGTGCCATATCTGCACACGGTGGATGGCAACACGGACAGAGCAGAGGGGTCTCTGCAAACCTAGGAGGCACAGCTCCCCGGGAGAGCAAGGGACTCAATCCCAGCCCCGTCTGACTCTGGGTCCTCGCATTCTAGGAGGAAAGGAGGCGGGTCAGGGCTGTCCCTAGTGACTGACCAGACCTGTCCTGACCGGAGACATCCTGGGGACAAAAGCTGAAGAAGGAACATCCACTCAGCCATGCACGTGCTCCCCCGGCCCAGGCTTCCAGCTGAGGGACAGGACTTCTGAGTAGGAGGCAGAAGACACCCACAGCTCCCAAGCACGCATGTTCTCACAGGAACCCATCCCAGCCCTGAGGGCCCAGGTGCACCGGGATCACCAATACTCCTCCCTCGCCCGGCCACTTTCACACTGAGCCCTAGGCCTGGGCCCGCTCTGGCCTCTAGGTAGAACGGGGACCACAGTTTCCCAGATGGGGCCCGCAGCGTCTTCCCAGACTCTCCGGCAGTCAGGACTAGAAGGACCCTCAGTTCGTATTCCTTCAGGAAGAAGCCCGGGAGACACGTGCATCCGGAGTCCTGTTCACTGTGTCCCAGGGTGGTCCCCTCTGATCTCCTGAGGCTGGTTGCTCTAAAGACAGATGGAGCTCCCCGTGGGCCAGGTGGAGGTGGGGTTTTTCTGTTTGTTTTTGCCTGCCCAGAGCATGCTGGGCTGAGGGCCTGGAGAAGGGCTATGGTGACAGAAGGGAGAGTGAGCACAGCTCCTCACCTCTGTGGACTCACTGGATTCTGGTTGCAGCCTTGGGAGACAGGGTAGATATTATCACAAGGATGGGGAAACTGAGGCCCAGAGAGGCGAGAGGTAGGTCCAAGGTCAGTGGCACTGCTGGTGTCTGGCTCAAGGTCTCCTGGGAGGCCACGGGTCCGTTAGCTAGCACCTGGGAGGCCCTCGAGACAAATGCACGCTGCTGGGGCTCACCTTCTGGCATCCGGTCGATGTCCACATAAAGGCGTAGCATGAGGCTGCCCAGCCCGTAGGCCATGCCCGGCCCCATCATGGTCACTGCAAACAGGAGCCCTGCAACACAAGGCCGAGGTGAGCATCCTGTGTCCCAGGCTGCCCTCCGCAGCTCGGGGCCAGCCCAGCCGTCAGGACGAAGGGCATCTCCAGGGCTTCTCCACACCTTTCCTAGCCACATGGGCCTGGAGGCCAAGAACTCAATGCCCAGCCTCCACCCCGGGCCTCTCTTCCTCCCATCTGAGCCTGACCTGATCATCGGGACCTAAGGGATGAGACGGCCCTCACCAAGATAGAAGGGCGAGTTGCTGTGGTGGGCAAAGTCATCGATGTAGGAGATACCAAAGGGCTGAATGGGCACTCCGCCCACTCCCAGCAGGGTCTGTGCCGCAAACATGATGCCCACCACCGTCAGATGTCTGGCCTCCGTGTGGCTGGAGCAGCTGCCGTTGGAAGGAGCCGAGGCTGGGGCCAGGGTCGTGGGCAGACACAAGGAAGCCTTGGAGTCCTGTAGCACGTTCTCTGAGAGATGATAATAAAGACACACTCATAGCAAATGCACACGGCACTTAGCAGACACAAGGGACTGCGGATTCTCAGGTGGTCTGGCCTCCGACTCTCTGCTGTTAAACTTCCCCGTGCCACCTTTCTAAGCAGAGACATTCGAAAGTGCTGGGACAATGGTGGCTCTTAGCTGAAATGAGGCCGTCCAAACATGCAAGGACTGTCAGATTTTGAGCCAAGTCCAGAAGAAATAACAAGATTTTCTAGAAAGAGAGGAAAGAAAAGTAGGCCCAGGGTGCAGTCATAGTATGAATCAACCCAGAGCCTCAGAAGGGCACCCTGTGGCATGGTAAGCTCAGGAGGGGGAAATCATGCTCTTCAGGAGCCTGAGATCTGGGGATTGAGGTTCAAAATCAGCCCAAGCAGAAAAGTCCTGAGACTCTTATCTCCAATTAGCCACCAAAAAAGCTGGAAGTAGCAGCGTGGCTCAAGTGACAGGGTATCAGTCTTCTACAAAGATGTTAAGAGACACCGCCCAGACCCTTGGTTCAAGCCCTAGGACTGGCGTACTGGTGTGTGCACAGAAAAAGAGAGCGGGGGAGGGGGGAGAAGAGAGAATGGGGAAGAGAGAAAAGGGGGGGAGAGCGGGGGGAGGGGGAGGAGAGGGAAGTGGGGGAAGACAGGAGGAGGAGGAGGAGGGGGAGGGAGAGGAGGAGGGAGGGGAGGAAGAGGAGGTGGCTCGGTGTACAGGAAGTCCATCAGGGCCATAGAGGGTTTCTTGGCGTTTAAGAAGGACACAATGTCAGCTCAGGGCACAGACACAGAATGCAGGAGTGACTAATTACTTACTCCATTTAGTACCAGATATTTGTTCCCTGTTGGTGACCAATATTGGTTGAGCAAACTTGAGGAGAGCCTCACACTGTCATTAGGCCAAACGTGGGTACAAAGTGGCCTTCTCTCTGAAGCTCTGGCTTTGCGAAAGCCAGCACAGCCCAGAGAGCCACTCCCTGCACACGAAGGCCAGAATCCTAGACGTGGGCCTCCCTGTGTGACTTCGCCCTTTTGACTCTCTCCAGTGAATTCTCTAGAACCACAGTTTGCTAGAGAGGAGAAATCCGAAGACGGAGAGTTCATCAGTTCAGAGCAGGGCCGTGGGCATAGTTCTGCCGGCTGCCGGCGGGGGGAGCACCTCCCTCTCTGAGCCTCAGTGTCCCCCCAGAGAGGATGGTGATGAGGGTGGGTTGTGTGGGGCGCTCCTGTCTGCCGCACCTCAGATGAGATGACTGTTCTGGAGAGCCTGCCTGCTGTTTTCTGGCACTTCATGTGTCTGAGGCAATGGCGGAGGAAGGATGGATGGGGACAGGACCAGGGCACGTCGGCAGGGTCACACGCGCTTAGTCAGCACGAGAGACTATGGCCAAGGGGAGAAGGGCTTTGATCAGGGGTGGCAGTGGGTCAACAGGAGGACACGTGTGCCCCGCACAGAAAACGTTCTGCTGAAGTGGAAGTTCCGGACAAGGACGTAGGACGACGAGCCGGTGTTCTGTTGACAGCTCTCCGCTCAGGCCGGGATGCGCTCTTCGCATCCTTCAGGCCCAGTCCTGCCGGCCTCCGGTGAACAGCGCTGGCCTTGCCACTGCCCCCCAGGTCCTGCAGTCCCCTCCTGCTGCAGCCATCCTTTCCCAGCTCGGGGTCCCCCCACTCACGCCAACCCACACTTCACCATCCCTCCCCTGGCCTCGGTGGCTCCAGAGGTGGGAGCTGACAGGAGGATGGGGGAAAGAGACTGCCCTCTCCCCTAGGAAACTCTCCTGGTGCCTGGCTGCGGTGTGGGCTTCCGTCTGGGCTCCTATCACCGTGAGGCTGCCCCTCGTGCAACTGGCACGCTGGGGTTTTTGCTTGTCTTTCTTCTGTCTCATACTGGGAGCTCCCTGGAGGCAAGGGCTGGATGCTCTGGGAGGGATCAGGGACAGGGTGGGTAGTATTAAGAGTGTGTCACACGGACCGCTGGCTGAATGAGTGAAGGGCTGGCTGGCTGGTGGAGGCGTGGATAAATGTGTGGATGAACGCAGAGTGGGTGGGTGGGTGGGTGGATAGATGTGTGTCGATGGAGGAATGAATGGATTAATAAGTGGATGAGGAGGTGGGAGGTAAGTAGGAGACGGAAGGGATGAAGTGAAAGTTCAGGCTGCTTGAGTCTTTCTTAAGGGATAGACATCTTTTGGTCAAGTCAACCCTCAACAAAATCTCACTGAGTTGGACAAGGTTTTGCTATTCTCAAGATTCCTTCATTTTCGCTGAGCACTGGTGGTTTACACCTGTCATCCTAGCTACTCAGAAAGCTGAGGTCTGAGGATCACAGTTCAAAGCCAGCCTGGGCAGGAAAGTCCTTGAGACTCTTATCTCCAATTAACCATCAGAAAACCAAAAGTGGAGCTGTGGGTCAAAGTGGTAGACTGCTAGCCTTGGGCAAAAGAGCTCAGGGATAGTGCCCAGGCTTCTAGTTCAAGCCTCACCTCCCCCCCAAAAAAATCCCTTCATTTTCTTATTTGTTCATTTACTTATTCTTCCTTTTTTTTTTGCCAGTCCTGGGCCTTGGACTCAGGGCCTGAGCACTGTCCCTGGCTTCTTTTTTGCTCAAGGCTAGCACTCTGTCACTTGAGCCACAGCACCACTTCTGGCCATTTTCTATATATGTGGTGCCGAGGAATCGAACCCAGGGCTTCGGGTATACGAGGCAAGCACTCTACCACTAGGCCATATTCCCAGCCCTTATCCTTCCTTTATCTGTTTATAGGAATCAAATGCATGAATACACATAAAGTGCTTAGAGAAGTCTTTTGTTGTTATTGTTTCATAAGTGTTTCCTAAGGATCCACTACATACCAAGCCCTAAAGTTGGCTGTTTTAAGTTCATTCTTACCTCAAAGAAGTCACAAATGAGCAGGCTTACACCAAGAAAGAACCTGAGACTTCTCCCCTGCCATGGAATTATTCCTTTCCCCGCTCGTGGGACCTACCCGGGGAAGGACCAGCGGGTGTCCGGGGCAACCCCCCGCCCAGTGCAGGACCGCAAGCACCTGCCAGTCTCCTGCGTGGCCCTTCCTGCTCTTACCAGAGCCGCTGTGGTCAAAGCGATACGGATCCGAGAGGAAGTGTGGGAGGCTCATGAGCAGGCCCGCCAGGGCCACCATGACAGCCCCACAGCCGATCATACGGGGCCGGTGGACTCGGCTGCCAAAATAGCTCACAAACACAATCAAGGCTGTGTTCCCCACCTGCAAAGGGACAGGGAGGGACTGACTGAAGCGGAACACGGTTCAGGGGTCTGCACCACCCTTCCCCGAGAGCCACCTTCCATATTCTCCTCTGGGTGATTGACTGGCTGGTTGAATAAAAACTACTGGAGTCAGCTCTCAGTGGCTCACTCCTGTAATTCTAACTACTCGGGGGGCTGAGATCTGAGGATTACGCTTTGAAGCCAGCCTGAGCAGGAAAGTATCTCCAATAAACTACCAAAAAGCCAAAAGTGGAGCTGTGGCTCAAGTGGTAGAGCGCTAGCCTTGAGCAAAAGAAGCTGAGGGGCAGCACTCAGGCCCTGAGTGTAAGCGCCAGGTCCAGAACACACACACACACACACACACACACACACACACACACACACTATATCATTGGATAACCCTAGCTACTCAGGAGGCTGAGATCTGAAGATCCTGGTTCAAAGCTAGGCCCCAGGAGACAAATCTGAGAGACTCTCATCTCCAACTTTATCAACCAAAACAACAGAAGTTTATCTGCTGGGAATGTGGCTCAGTGGTAGAGTGTTTGCCTAGCATTCATGAAACCTGGGTTTGATTTCTCAGTACCACATAAACAGAAAAAGCCAGAAGTGGTGCTTGTGGCTCAAGTGGTAGCCTTGAGCAAAAGAAGATTGGGGACAGTGCCCAGGCACTGAGTTCAAGCCCCATGACTGGAAAAAGCCAGAAGTGAAGATGTGGCTCAAATGGTACAGTGCCAGCCTTAAATTAAAAGTCAAGCAAGAGCATGAAGCCCTGAGTTCAAGCCCTAGTACTGGCATGAAACAAACAATAGACTCTTTAGGTCTGTGTTATATGTCTGTGTCCTTCTTAGAAGTGTCTCACTTCCCTTTTAGGAAGGAGAAATGAGGATGAAGCTAAAAAAACCAATTTCATGTTGGAACACAGGAGAGTGTGGGCAACTCGGGAAAGGGGTTTTGTTTCAGGGACACGATGAATGAGAGACACAAATGCAGTACATCTGAAGCCAGAGGACTGAGGCTCGGCCTTTCAAGCCTTACAACCACAGCCCTGGGATTCAGTGCTGGAAGGACTTAGATGAGTACAGGGCAGGTGCCTCTGCCCTTGTGCCTTGTGCTTCCTGTCTCCTTGAGGGACGGTGGGGCCATGCCAGCCGTGTGCTGGTGGGGGGGACTGACCCCGGAGAGGGAGGACACTGCCGTCCATTCTCCAGATGTGCAGGCATTCCCTTCCCTCCTCTGAGATCTGGAGGTGAGTCACATCTGTGATGGAGGCCCTGACACTTCAGGAGAGATGTGATTACCCAGGGAGAGAGTGTTATAGAACCTGTGGGGAAGGGTGATGGGGGAGGGGGGGCAGCGTCCTTAGGGACACAGCAGAACGCTGATGTCCGGATCCACTCCGAGTGGTTCATTCCCGTTTTCCTGTGTGGCTGCGGTTGGGGAGGGGGAGGCAGAGAATCACACATCCCTCCTACTGTATCACCCTCCCTCTTGCCACCCCAAGGTCAGAGAGGGCTTCAGCTGCAGTGGAAGCCTCTCTTCAGACACTACAAGTGACTTTCTGTTGATTCTTCCCTAGGACAATCAATAGCACCTCCATCACAAGCATAAAGCAAGCCAGGCTCAGGTCGCTGTTATCTATAATCTGGGCTACTTGGAAGGCTGAGATTAGGAGGATTATCATTCAAGGGCATCCCAAGACAAAAAAAAAAATCACAAGCTCCCACTCAACCAATCGCTGGAGCCTGTGGTGTATGGCTGTCCTTCTAGCTTCCTAGGAAGCATGAATAGGCAGTCTGTGGTTCAAGGACTCACCCAGAAAGATAGGGAGACCCTGTCTCAAAAACAGTGCTGGAAGTTTGGCTCAGTGGTAGAATACTTGTCTAGCAAGCATGAGGCTCTGAGTTCCAACCCCAGCACCATAAAACAACAACAACAACAACAACCAAACAACTACGTAAAGGAACCAAAGGGAAAACAGACACGGGGACCCTGGATAGCTCCTTCGTGTCTCCCAGTGACGTGCTCTCCAGGGTGTTAGAAGAGCGCTCCAAACACCAGGGATCCAGGGTGGGAGGTGTCTGCTTGGGGCCTTCACCCTGAGCCTGCGGCCGGCCAGTCTCTGGGCCAGGACGCACCAGGAGGAACGTGTTCAGGGGTTCACAGTGTTGGGGCCGCTGAGGGCCCTGGGAGGGACAGTGAGAGGAGGCGCCCAGCCCACCCGCCCAGTACCTCGTTGAAGGCAGCCAGCAGCCCTGAGGTCTGGCTGGAGAGGCCGAAGCGCTTCTCCACCGTGGAGATGGAGCTCTTGAGATAACCCGAGATCATGAGCTGAGCCAGCTGCAGCAGGCTGTGGCACAGGAGGAAGAACTGGGGCGGTGGGGGGGCGTGAGTGATAGGGGCAGGCCGAGGGACACAGAGACAGGATGGGGGAGGGGGGTGTCACATGAAAGGACCAAGGAGTAGAGATAGGGGCCGCACAGGAGGAGGTGGACACATGGGAGGAGAGAAGGAGGGGAGAGGAGAGGGAGAGAGGGGTGGTTGGTTATTAGAGCAGCCCACACTTCTTACACGAACCTGAACACTGGAAACGCTGCCCCGGGTACGCTTTGTGGGGGACTGGGGGTGACTAGAGACCGCGTGACTAAATGTAGAGGGGTCGGGGATGGCGGGCAGGTGGCCCCTCTGACCTGCAGAACTCTCCGGGACTGGGTCGGACCTTCTTCCCTACCCCACCGCCTGCTCCTTCTCCAGGATGCACGCTCAGATTTTCCCAGTTCCTCCTCCTCCTCAGTCCCACCCAGTCCTCCCCTACCGCTGGCCTTTCCTCGGAGCTCCAACCCCTCACCCCCAAACAACACAGCCTGCCTACAGCCGTGCTCTGGAAAAATCCATTGAATTCCTAAGAAAAGAAAAGCTCACTTCAAAGAATTAATGTTTAAAAAAGAGTATTTGTTCTAGAGCTTAATGTATTTCACTCTTTTCTTCTGAGTCTCTCTTTGCTCAAAGACCCAGCATGCGAAGGGGATGGCGGAAACTGAGGCCCTGACCAAGGCTGGGGAGGTGGCTCAGTGGTAGAGTGGTAGAGCTTCCACCCAGTGTGAGCCAGGCCCTGGGTTCTGACCCACAGCATGGGGGGTGGGGGGGGGGTGGGGAACTGAGGCCCTGACCAGGGCTGGGGAGGTGGCTCAGTGGTAGAGCTTCTCCCCAGTGTGAGCCAGGCCCTGGGTTCTGACCCACAGCATGGGGGGGTGGGTGGGGGGGTGGGGAACTGAGGCCCTGACCAGGGCTGGGGAGGTGGCTCAGTGGTAGAGCTTCCGCCCAGTGTGAGCCAGGCCCTGGGTTCTGACCCACAGCATGGGGGGTGGGTGGGGGGGGGTGGGGAACTGAGGCCCTGACCAGGGCTGGGGAGGTGGCTCAGTGGTAGAGCTTCTCCCCAGTGTGAGCCAGGCCCTGGGTTCTGATCCACAGCATGAGGGGGGGCGGGGGGGGGGTACATCATGTGGGACCAGCACACGGCCTGGCACACCGGCGGTGTCTGTCGGTTATGTGGGCTATTTAGGGCCACTCTTGTGGGGTCAGGACAGTCTGGTATTCAGGCGGTGCAGGATTATTTCACTAGGGAAATGGGAGACAGGGGCCTTCTCCCCCAACTTCCCACAGGACAGTCCCCGTTTCTCCAGTGGAAGGGGAGGACCTTCTCGGTGCCCCAAACCAAGCTAAGAGTGACATCTGTAGACTATCTCTGTGATTCCCAGCCTCCTGTTCTCCGGAAGATCCCACCCATGCCAGGCCCCAGAGGTACCTTGAGGCTGTGGAATGCACGTGACCACAAACCTTGAGGTTCTGGGTTGGCTTTGCCTGCAGATGTGTCTTCTGTAACCATTGTGGCCTGGGTGTCCTTGTCCAGCACCTGGGGTCCCTTGCTTGCTGATCCTGTGGACAACCAGCCAGGAGGTGAGCTAAATTCCTTCCAGAGAAGGAATTCGTGGTATGAGGGGGT
This sequence comes from Perognathus longimembris pacificus, assembly GCF_023159225.1. NCBI lineage: Eukaryota > Metazoa > Chordata > Mammalia > Rodentia > Heteromyidae > Perognathus > Perognathus longimembris. The sequence goes on along the minus strand of NC_063173.1, from coordinate 528,125 downwards.
GGGGTGGGGAGGCAGGAACTTAGGAGTCGGCGTGTATCTGAGCCTTCCTGATTCCTACCCCGGTCACCATGCGTGGAGCGGCCCTTCCTGACCGGGTGTGATGTATGCCTACTACTTCTCAAGTCATTCTGTTTCCTGCGTAGATCTACTAAAGAGACCATGTTAGCCTTGCTTCCCAGAAACTTCTCGGGCAGAACCTGCCGTCTCAGCAAGCCTTGGCTCCCAGACATAAGACAGCTTGTGTCCTGGACCTGGAATCTGGGCCTGGGTCTGCCTGGCTCTGTCTAGGATCAGGGCTGGGTGTTGGGGGTATGTGTCAAGGCAGGGTCCAGAGTCAGGGTTGAGACTTTAGCTGAGACTACTTAGAACAGATTCTCCAACACAGTGTAGCAGCCTGTGCGTAGCCAGTCCAGTGCCCAATTCCTGTATCAAGGCGCACAGACAGACAGCTGGTCAGTGGGAAAGGGCCATCAGGGCTCACCCATTTAATGCCCCCTGGACACATGGTGCCACGGCTGACTGGAGGCAGGGCTGGCTTGGATCCGTGGCCTCCCTGTGTGTTGGCTTTCATCTCTGGTAAACACTGCAGCCAGTGGACAGCTTGTCTTCAAAGGCATCTCCCAGGGCCTGGAGCCACGTCTCTGTGGGGAGCCTGGAGACTGCAGCCTGGGAGACTCCACCCAAGCTTTGAGATGAAGACCGGGCCTTCCTCCTCCTGAGGCCCCACTTCCTGTGGGAAGCTAACCCCATTGTTCCAGGCCCCTCTCCCCACAGGCCGGAGTTTCCCCTCATTCAGCAAGGCCTTGTGGAGCCTGAAATCTACCCGAGGACACCCCTACACGGAGGCTCCTTCCTTCTCCACCTTCAGTCCTGGAAGGCAAACTCAGAAAGGGCTACAGAGACCCTGCGCCCGCTCGAGCTGGCGTTGTGTACTCCCTACAAAAGGTTGACTCTTTTCTGGTTTCACTGACATTAATTCACATGCCATAAAATCCATCCTGTTAAAGCTCACAATCCACAAAGTCACCACCACTCTGTAACTGTACAACACTTTTCTCACTCTAGTAAGAAGCCTCATATTGTCGGCAGTGCCGCCCCCTCCCCCCAACTCCATAGCTCGGGGCAGCCACTAATCTACTGTCCGCCGGTCGGATTTGTTTTTATCTGGACATTTCATGGGAATGAACTCATGCACCATGTATCGGTCTTCTGTAATTAGCTTCTTTCAATGACCATGATGTTCACCCATGCTGTAGCATGTCGATATTCCATTCTTTTTTATGGCTGAGTAGTAGTTTGTCTGTTATTCAGCTCGTGAACATTTGGGTTGTCTCAGGTATCACACATACACATGAACAACTTTTTTTTTTTTTTTGACTTAGGGTCTCACTATGTAGCCCAGGTTGGCCTCGATCTCACGATCTTCCCGCCTCAGCCTCACAAATGCTGTTATTACAGATGTGTACTACCACTCCTGGACATATTCAAACTTTTATGGGTCGAATTTTTATGTTTTCAAAGAGGGGAGGCACAAAGGTACAGGTAGACCTCAGGTGAAGGCCATATTCCTCTCCTTTCCTCCTTTCCTGCTCAATCTTCTCTCTTTCTCTCTCTCTCTCTCTCTTTCTCACTCTCGTCAGGCAACATAGTCCAACTGGAGCCACCTCCCCCAGCTTCTCTCCATCTGACAGATCCGCCATCCCTCCTAGGTCATCTCCCTCAACCACAGTACGGGGGGAGGGAAACCTTCTCCCCTCGCACCCTTACTAGCTGTGGAGGTCTCCCTAGTGCACCGCCCATGTTTGGGTCCCTGGCTGCAGCTCTGCTGTGTTCTCAGATCAGCCGTTCCATCGGCTGGGAATGTGGCCTAGTGGTAGAGTGCTCGCTTCATATACATGAAGCCCTGGGTTCGATTCCTCAGCACCACATATGTAGAAAAAGCCAGAAGTGGCGCTGTGGCTCAAGTGGTAGAGTGCTAGCCCGAGCAAAAAGAAGCCAGGGACAGTGCTCAGGCCCTGAGTTCAAGCCCCAGGATTGGAGGAAAAAAAAAAAAAAGATCAGCCATTCCTTTGGTTCCTTAGTTGAAAGGCAGGGAGTTCTGTCCTCCTCCCTAGTGCAGAAAGCATTCGTGAAAACCTGAGCCTCTGAATTCAGCCTGGACAGGAAATCCACTGAAACCAACTACCACCACATTGACACAGTGCTGCTATGATGTGCCCTTCATTAACAGTCCTCTGCCCAGCTGGTCCAGCCCAAGCAAATGATTGAACTGTTCTTCACGGGGACTTCGTGATGGTCTGCCTAAGGGGACTCACCAACAGTGTTGGCTTTATTCTCTCCCTCTCTCTCTCTTCATCCTTCCCTTACTCCTTTCTTTCTCTTCCTTTATCTCGTTCTTCTTTCCTTTTCTTCCTTCCTTTCTCCCTTTTTCCTTCTCTTCCTTGACAAGATGCTTACTCTGTAGCCCAAGCCAGATTTGGCCTTGAGAAGACGAGGTCGTACTCCTGCTTCACCTCCTGACTGAGTGCTAGGACTATAGGTATGCACCCGCCACGCCTTCAAGTCCTTACAATTTTTTTCATTTTTGGTGCTGGTCCTGGGGAGTTCAAACTCAGGGCCTGGTCACTGTCTCTGAATTTTTGTGCTCAAGGCTAGCACTCTTGCACTTGAGCCACAGCTTCAGTTTCAGAATTCTGGTGGTTAATTGGAGGTAAGAATCTCACAGACTTTCCTGCCTGGGCTGGCTTCAAACCGCGATCCTCAGATCTCAGCCTCCTAAGTAGCTAGGACGGCAGACGTGAGCCACTGGTGCCCGGCTCCTCGGGACCTTTGAGTCCCTTCCCACACAGTCCTCCTCTCACCTCGGTTTCCGCAACCTCTTACTCCATCCCAGTGGAGTCTCCAGCTACTCTCTTCCTCCTGCCACCCCAGTGGAGTCTCCAGCTACTCTCTTCCTCCCGCCACCCCAGTGGAGTCTCCAGCTACTCTCTTCCTCCCACCCCTCCAGGCTTGAAAACACATTTCCAGTCTCCCTCCACACCAGCTTCGCCTCCTTTGCTCTGTAGTAGCAAAAAGCATTGCTACATCTAGAGTGAGAGAACGAGGCAGAAGTTCAAGGCCGAGGCTGGGAGGAGTGTGTGGGGAGGGAAGGGGAGCAAGGTCCTGTTCTCTGCTCCCTGTCTCCCTGTGGAAGAGGCCAGCCCGGTACAGCCCGCCCCCGGGGAGGAGCTGACCCCGCTTCAGGACCCAAGGGCAAAGGGGGGCTGCTGTAGAAGGAATGCCACTGTGTGCAGGGCTAGGCTGGACACACACACACGCACACACGCACACACACACACACACACACACACGGTAAATATAAATAAATAAAGGCAACCATAAGATGAAGTTTACACCCATGGCCTTAGAACAGATGCAAAGATACTCTCTGTGTGGCCAGTTCTTGTTCCCATCTAGCTCCTGTCCCGTGACTTGTCACGGCTGGCTGTATGGGGACAGTCTTGTCCTCTAGGCAGAGGTCAGGACGATAGTGCTTGCTGTTGGGAAAGTGTCAAAGAGCCCACGTATGTGGCCCCCAGTCGCATAGGAATACAGCATTTGCGGGGGGGGGGGGTCAGAACTCACTACCAAGGCCTGAACTTGTCCCTTCAGGAGAAGCAGGGCCATAGGTGCTCAGACATGACAAGACAAAGCTCAGGAGAGCGCTGGCATCCCAGGACAGGAAGGACCAAGGCAGGACAGAACGTTTGAGTCTGTCCATTACAGACAGCAAGGCCTGGGACCACTCCAGGCGACTGAGGTTCTCAGTCATGGACCCTGAGTGCCCCAGGGCTGACAGCTAGAAGATGCGGAGCCACAGTAAGTGCAATGGGGAACCTCACCTCTCAGGCGTGGAGGGCGAATGACCTCCGTCAACTCCCAGGGGCCTCACCAGTGCCAGCTTGGCCAGTCGGCCTTTGCTCCAAACTCTCCAGTGAGTTTGTTTGCAGGTCTGGCCACCAGGCTCAGAATAACTTACTCTCTTCATAACCCTGCCAGGTCCTTCCCACTGGCTCCTGGCATTCCGGTGCTTCTTTGTTTTTTCCTGACTTTCCTAGGTAAGGAGAAGGACAAGCCTCCCCACAGGGCCCTCTCACTGCTTTGCCAGGCCAAGTAGAGGTCAGAGGGCAGTGGAGGTCAGAGGTTATGGCTAGGAGACCCAGGATCCAGGCTCCCAGGCAAGGTGCTCTTGGGGTGAATATCATCTTGGCACTTGCATAACGCTGGCTGGCTGGCTGAGTGTTTTTTGTTTATTGCCACCACCTAAAAATCTGGAAATTTCACATAAACTCCAGATTGGGGCTTCTTTTTTTTCTTGAAAGATCAGCAGATTGATCTGATTCCCAACACGGATTCCCAATTCCCAAGAGGACAACACTCAGCTTGTCCGAAGTGTCGCGCCTACTCGGAGCTGTTTCCTGGGGCTGCCCGGGGTGACCCTGCCTGGGCCTGGGCCCTGCGTCCGTGGGCTTCCTTCCTTGTCCGCCTTCCCAAACAAAGCTGGCCTTGGGGAGCCTCTGAGCAGAAATCGAGGGCCAGGTTAGCCATTTTAAAGGTGCAGAAACAGAGCCAAAGAGGCCCACAATTTACCCAAGGACACCAGGGCAGGACAGAGCTGGTGACTGGTAGGTTCTAGAAGGGAGAGTAAATATTCATCCACACTGTGATCTCCCTGAGCCATACTGGACAGAAACAGCCCAGTGAACCTCTCCTTGAGGAGCTCCGTGTGTGTGTGTGTGTGTGTGTGTGTGTGTGTGTGTACGTGCTGGTACTGAGGCTGGGCTTGAACTCAGGGCCTGGTGGACTCGCTTAGCGTTTTTGCTCCAGGCTGGTGCTCTTCCACTTCTCAGTGACATTGTTATGGGGGCCACAGCTACCCCTGAGGAACAACAGAGCTTCCTCAGCCCACTCCACCCACCAGGAAAGATGCACAATGACTTGTTTATCCTGGCTCAGGATGAGAAAGCTTCTCAAGATTCCTCCCCAGAATAAGGACTCAGATAAAGTTCAACCAGCTCCAATCTGTGACTGGTGGGAATGGGGTGGGGGGGTCTTTCAGCTTCTCTCCTCTTGCCCTCAGCTCCCTGTCTGTTTAAGCATGTAGCTCATGCCCGTACCCCAAACATGGCAGAGTGCTCTCTTCCCACGGCTGCCACAGAATCCATCTCCTTTCTCTCCCTTCACTGCTACCATCTCTCTATGAGAGGCAAGTGGCCAAATCTGACATGCGCAACCTTACGGCGTGGGTCTAGGGTCTAAGACCTCAGGTTTCTAGAACAGAGCAGAATAGAACAGAGCAGAGCAGAGCAGAAGGAAGGAAGTCCTTGCTAGCAGGCCCTGGGCCCATCCCTGCTTGACGGTGAGGACAGACGCCTGGGGGGGGGGGGCTCCAGGAGTCTCACAGCCCCTGTGCTCCGGTCAACCCCTCTCCCTCCACACGTGGGCCTGCTCAGCACAGCGCTCCTTCCTGCTTTTCATGGCTCCCATTGGGTCCCTCCCCAAACCCTCACCGCCCTAGACTTTGGATTCAAATACTTGTTCTTTGCCCCAGCTCTACCAGCTCCCACCAGTGGCCCGTGAAGCTGTGTGGCCCAGGGCAGCTGCTCAGCCTCTCGAAGCCTCAGTTTCCTTCTCTGGAAGGGAACAGCAGCTCACAGCTACTGTAACAGAACCAAGGGAAATGCTCTGTACCTGGCGCTCCCAAGTCTTTAGTGACAGCCAGCTCCCTTCCTTCTCCCCAGCCTGGTGCATAATGAAGAGTCAACTCCCTACCTCAAGTTCAAGGTCACGGGGAGCCAGTCACACTTCACCTGTTCATCCCCAGAGCGCATTATCCTCTTGCTCCAGTGGACGCTGGCCCTTCTCCAAGTCCACCCTGCTCTCCCCACCTCCGAGCCTTTGCACAGGCCGCACCCTTAGCCAGGGGCCAGTCCTTCCTCCCCATCGAGGCACTTGCCATCTTCTCAGTCCAAGAGCAGCGTTGTTGGGCCACACTAAGCTGAAGGAGGGAGGCAGGCCGGCTGGAGCTGGAACTCCAGGCGGGGGCTGCTAAGGTGGTATGGGGTGGGTAGTGCAAGGTCTGAGGGCTCCAGTCAACAGCGTGATCAGCCCAGCATCTAGCGAGGAGAGACTCCGAATAGAAGGGGGGAGGGCTGGGCTTGGCTGTCATTTGTGGGAAATTCCTCTGGCAGGACCCTTGGGTGGTCTGTCTAGAGGACATCCAGCTGTTCCTTCTTGAGGGAGATAGGCTGGATACTGGAGGGGGACAGGCACTCTGGTGGTTTCCAAGCTGGGCCAGGGACCCTGTGCGGGGACTTTCTGTTCCCAGTCTGGCCCTGACGGCCCCATCGACACCCATGATGACCTTAAGAATAGGGACTCTGGGCATGTATGGGGGAGAGGGGGAGCCTTGAGCCCACAGGGCAGCAGGCAGATCTTCTTAGGCCTAAAATAGGAAGCAGAGATAGGTCAGCTCACCGCCACACTGCCTCCTCCTCCTCCTCTTCCTCCTCCTCTCCTCCTCCTCCTCCTCCTCCTCCTCCTCTTCCTCCTCCTCCTCCTCCTCCTCCTCCTCCTCCTTCTCCTCCTCCTCCTCCTCTTCCTCCTCCTGTTCTTCTTCCTCTTCCTCTTCCTCTTCCTCCTCCTCCTCCTCCTCCCCCTCCCCCCTCCTCCTCCTCCTCCTCTTCCTCCTCCTCCTCCTCCTTCTCCTCCTCCTCCTCCTCTTCCTCCTCCTGTTCTTCTTCCTCTTCCTCCTCCTCTTCCTCCTCCTCCTCCTCCTCCTCTTCCTCCTCCTGTTCTTCTTCCTCTTCCTCCTCCTCTTCCTCCTCCTCCTCCTCCTCCTCCTCTTCCTCCTCCTGTTCTTCTTCTTCCTCCTCCTCTTCCTCCTCCTCTTCCTCCTCCTCCTCCTCCTCCCCCCCCCCTCCATGTGGCCTCTGGGCTCTGGAAGGGGCTTATCCTCCCCTAGCTAGGGCCTCATTGACCCAGCCAACTCTGTGTGTCTCAGGACCTGCCAGTCCTTGACATGGTTCAGTTTCCAAGCACCTGTTCCAATGCCATCTCAGAGCTGCTCGGGCACCGGGGGTGGGGTGGGGCGGGGTGGGGGTGGGGAGGGTCTGGAGAAGGCCCGTGTCCACCAGGCATGAGCTGGACATGTGGGAGCTGGCAATACCACTGAGGAAAGAAGGCCAGGCAGGTGGGGGAATAGGGCTGCGACTCAGGGCTGGGCTCTGGCAGCCGGGGCATCCCGGGCAGCTGGCCTGGGCCCTCCAGCCTTGAGGCCCATTGATAAGGGGACGCGGAGTCCTTCATAGCGCTGCTGGACACGTGAGCGGGGCTGCGGTGAGATTCTCTCAGGACCACCGAAGCACAGCCATTCCCTTCCTCGCGCATCTTCCACAGCTCAGAGACAAAGTCCACAGGCCTAACGTGGCACGCACGCTCTTTTTGACGGGCCCTTCAATTTCTTTCTCTTTGTTTCCTGAGATACTGAGCAGTGGACTTCCCTTAATGGGACGGAACCCAAGAGCTCACCATCCCAAACAGTGCCAGGTTCTGACAAGTGTCTGGAACACTTGTAGCACCAGCTGCCCTCCCGGAACTTCCACAGGTCCTGTCCAGGCCGATGCAGGCCCCCTGTACGGAGCTCCTGTCCACCCAGCTGGGGAAGGTCACCGCTTCTTCTGTTCTAAGATTGGACACACCCCCTCTTTGGTGTTTTGACACAGAATCTCTTTATGCAGTCCAGGCTGGCCTTGACTTCATGATCCTCCTACCGGCGCCTTCTGAGGGTTGGGGCTACAAGTACTTTTACCCTGGCTCTCTTATATTAGCACCGCGCCTGGCTCAGTTCGGGCTTTAGGACTTTAAGAAAGGCTGGAGGGGGGCTGGGGATATAGCCTAGTGGCAAGAGTGCCTGCCTCAGATACACGAGGCCCTAGGTTCGATTCCCCAGCACCACATATACAGAAAATGGCCAGAAGCGGCGCTGTGGCTCAAGCGGCAGAGTGCTAGCCTTGAGCTGGAAGAAGCCAGGGACAGTGCTCAGGCCCTGAGTCCAAGGCCCAGGACTGGCCAAAAAAAAAAAGAAAGGCTGGAGGCCAAAAAATATGGTACTTATACACAATGGAATACTACATAGCTATTAGGAATGGTGAAATATTGTTATTCGCAGGGAAATGGTCAGAACTCGAACAAATAATGTTGAGCAAGACAAGCCTAGAACACAGAAAACAAAGGGGCATGATCTCCCTGATACATGCCTGTTAAGAAAGGGAGACGGAGAGACAGTAGAGACCAAGTCTGTGAAACCAAAAACTGCTTGTCAAATAGTATTCCCCACAGGATTGGGGTAGCGACCCAACAGTATGTAACTAAAACCAAACAATTACTCAACATATAAAGGTCAAAAATTGACCTCTCAGGGGAATACAATAGCTCAAAAGCTAGGTATGTACGTTCATATAAGACTACTGTCGACATATTGTCTAATGTCGACATTACATTTAAAGCCCTAGGCGAACTTTCTTGGGCGTGGCCACGTGGCTACTGTATATGTTCTTGATACATTGTATATTGTATATATGTCTACCTGACCTAGAGAAGAGACAGAAAAACAGGGTGTAAGATATCACAAGAAATGTACACACTGCCCTACTATGTAACTGTGCCCTTTTTGCACAACACCTTGTCAAAAAATTTGTGTTCAATGAATAAACAAATAAATTAAATTTAAAAAAAGAAAGGCTGGAGGGAGAGAGGGAGGAGAGTTTCATGGTAAGGGCAGGGAAGGGTGGGAAGGCAGTTTATGCACTGTGACCGACCCCATCCCATTTCTGCCCAGCCCTGGGCAGAACTCAAGACCTCAGGAATCAGGCCTCCTCCAGTGTGCTGTGGTGGCATTGAACTCCATCATCTCAAACATTAGTGCCCAGACTCGGGGCACCGCCCGTGAGAGCACCAGTGCCATCCTCAGGTTGCCCCGGAGAGAGCAAGCTCCCAGAGCAGACGGAAGGCCCAGTCCTGCCCCTTCAACCGTGGCTCTGCCTCCACAGCTGCCCAGAGAAAGGTTGGGCGTTCCCAGAAGGGGCGGGAACTGACTGGACATTGAATTCATGGCAGTCAAATCCAGCTCACCACCTGGATCTGGGTTGTCTAAAGTCTGGCACGGCAGGCAAGGCCCAGGCCAGCCTGGAGCGAAGTAACCTCCCTCCCCCTCCCCGCAGCTCTGCTGGCCACTCTCACCAACACTCAGTGAACAGCTGGCTTTGTCTGGAGCCAGTGTCGAAATGCTTGAGGCAGCCAAAGTCTCACCACTGTGCAGTCTGGGGAAGGACAATGACGCAGACAGAGAAGAAAGCTTTGGCAGCAGGCCATCCTGTGTCCTGCGCGCCCCCCCCCCCACTTTGATGGTGACTTGTTGTGTGTCCTTGTACAAGTCACTTTCCCGCTCCAAGCATCAATTTCCTCTCCTGTTAAAAAGACACGACTAGCCAGGCTCTGGTGGGTCGTGCCTGTAATGCCAGCTACTCAGAAGGTTGAGATCTGAAAATTACTGTTCAGCGCCAGTCCGTGGCACTTTCACGTCTAATGAAGCACCAACAAAGCTGGAAGTGGAGCTGTGGCACAAGTGGTAGAGTGCTAGTCTTTGAGCACAAAAGCTTAGGAGCAGCACCTAGGCCCTGAGTTCAAGTCACAGAACAAGTGCAAGGTGTGCGCGCGCGCGCGCGCACACACACACACACACACACACACACACACACAGATGAGAACATTCTACTGAAAGTCAGAGCCTGGATTTGAACATCACACAGGGCTGCGCTGGAGCAGCTGTCGAGATCGACAGTTGCAACCCTGGAAGTGAGGAGGGACGGACTTCAGTCGGGAGTCAGGTCGCCCGTGTGTGCTGGCTGGCAGAGGTTACCCCAGGGGGAGTCCACCAGAAAGGCTTCCTGAAGGAGATGGCATTTGGAGGAATGAGGGAAGGTTAAGTTTCACCATAATGGGAGGTGGGTGGAGGTGGGTGGAGGGTCCTGTGGGGCACACTGTGGGGCACACAGAGACGGGGGTGGCTTTCTTTAACCCCTGACCTTGCCCAGGCTGGGGAGCTCTGCCGGAAGCCTGCCGGTGCCCTGAGGCTCTCTGGCTGACCCCCCCCCCCCCCGTGCTCTGGGGGGCACCGCGGGTCTCTCTCCATCTGGTGTTTGGCCCAGGGCTCTTCCCACCTGCATCCTCTCACCCTTCAGCCAGCTAGTGGGTGGACTCTGGGATCAGCTTCCTGCCGTGTGTGTGTGTGTCGGGGAGCATCTAGAGAATGTTCCAGAGCTGGCCTGCAGGGGCCACGTGTTTTTAAAGTCAGGTGGAGAGGCAAGGGAGTGGCTGGGGAGCGAGTAGAGTACAGAACCACGGAAGGCTCTGGTTGTTCCCACATCGTGGGGTCTGTAACCCTTGCAGTCACACTGAGTCCAGGCTGACTGGGAGTTCCGTTTCTCTTCACCCCTCAGACCAAGTCTTCCTGTGCTGGGCATGACGGTACACATCTATAATCGAATCCCAACCCTCAGGAGGCGGACACAGTTAGGGTTGAGAGTTTGAGACCGTGCCTCCAAAAAATAAACAAAAACTCCAGCCCAATCCCCAAGCATGAGCTCCCTCCCTCCTATCCTGTAGGGGCCCCTGGGAGGAAGCGTCCGCCCAGTCCTTCCTGCCCTGACTCGGGGCTCTGCCTGGCTGGGTCTGTGTCCTCACCTGAGATCCTCACTGCCAGCCGGGAACGGGGGGGGGCCTTGTCTGGGGAGCCGTGGAGAGCCGCAGGCCAGGTACCCGGGGGGCCAGAAGAGACCTCTGCAGACATCCTGCCCCCAGAGCTCCGTCTGAACACGTTTTGTTATCCCAGCCTTCCCAAGCCTACGCTGCAACATCGCCTGGCCCTGGGGTACTTACCGTGTTACTCTCCAAGCTTGGCTTCTGGAGAATTCCACACATTTCTCCTACAGCCTTTTCCCCACCCTACTGCCAGCCCAGATAGGTCTCTGAAGCTCTCTCTCTGAACCTTTTTTTTCCACCTGGATCTTGCCAGAACACTGTGTGATTCTCCATCTGTCTGTCTTGCTCTCCTGGCCTCCTGCTTCTCTGTTTCTCGGGGTCTCTGTAGTGGCCCTCCCTCCAGCATTGCCGTCCACCTTCCTCTGAAGCTCAGGCAATGCCTGTTCATCACTGTCTGTCTGCCTGTCAGTCTGGACGTGTTCTGTCTCTGACTACCTTTCTCTATGGTTTCCTGTCTTTTTCGTCTGTCTCTACCTTGATTCCTTATCTCACCAGCTAGATGAACAGGAAGGGCCTGCCTTTCGGTGGTTGCCACTTCTTGGTAGCACAAGGTGGTTTGGCTGAGCTCCCTCCTGCCTCCACCTGAGTAAACATGGCTTTCCTGCTCCTCCACTCCCCTGTCATCACCCAGCACCTTCGCCCCTGTGCACGGGCCTGCCCCCCCAGCTCAGTTCCTTCCCCCCGAGGAGGAAGCCCTGCTCCCCCAGTCCCTCCCAACGCCCTCGCCCCCTCCCTTTGCCTGGACTTACCTATTCTGGGACCCATGACTGTAGAACGCAGAGAGTTCTAGCCCCTAGTTCAGTCTCCGGACCTGGAGCTTGGCAGAGAGGAAGCACTGACGGAGGACCCTGGAGACAGCTTCGAGCCACAGCAGGACGCGTGGGTGCAGAAAATCCACGCACTGGACACTGCTTCTTTGGCTACAGTGGACAGAAGCGGGTCCTGCTCAAACTACCCTCTCTGCAAGTGTCTGTCTCCTTGTTTCACTCTCCCCTTCCTCTTTCTCTCTGCGCTGGGCCCCCATCTCTGTCTTAGCACTTGCTTCTCTGTCTGTCTGTCTGTCTTTCCTCTCTTCTGTGAATCCCAGATCTCTGGCTGGGACAGCAGGGTCAGAGTCTATAGGAGGTTGGGCTTATTTAGGTTCAGCCCCCCTGCAGGGAGGAGGCCCCAGCAGCCACTCAGTGGCTCTGACAACCCGGTCGCTATGCAGGCTCTGTCTGTCTGTCCTTATCTGATCGGTACCTGTTACACAGAGGATGTTACGGCTCTCTTCAAGCCCTGGGGCCGTTCAGGGGACAAACATTCCAGAATTTTCAGTTTCCCAGCTGTACTCTCGGTCTTCATCTGAGCCCCTAGCCTCCTCGATCCTCCAGGAGCCACAGACAGCCCTTGCTTCTGCACGGAGCCCTGGTCCTCTTTCATAGACTAAGCCCTCATCCCCTCTCAGGGTACTGCCAACCAGCCCAAGGAGTGACCCTGTCTATTCGGGCACCATGCCAGCCTCCTTGGGAGACTCATGCTAGACACCCCATCTATGACAGCCACCTAAGACAGGGCTGGGGCGGAGTCGGGAAGAACAGATGTGACAGCCCCAGAGACGTCTGGGCTGAGGACAGAGGTTCCGCTGCCATCCGGAGGGCCCGTCGTCCGCTGGCAGCCCTTCGTGGCCTTAGGCCAATCTCTCCACCTCCTTGAGTGTCATTTCCCTCACTGGCAAAGAATACAAGACTCCTCCCTTGCAGTGAGTGCTGCTATTGCGAAAGCTCACCGAGCTTTGAAGAAGCCAAGCCTGGAGCAGAATGCTGCAGGCAGCGTGACAGTAACCTCAGCAAGTGTGACTGCGGGCCAGGTGGAAGAAGGGCTCCAGGCCCACACCAGCTCCAGGTGGGCAAAGGTACCAGACCCTATCTGGAAAGCAAGCAAAAAAGCAAAAGGCCTGGGTGCTTAGGAGGCCCTGAACCCAGCCTGGACCCCCGGAGTCTAGAGAAGGGAGTGGCAGAGGCCAGGCTCAGGGCAGAGCAGGAAAAACAAACACACAAACAGGCAAAACTAACAACCCTGCTTTTCCAGCAGGCACCCCACATTCCCACCAACACCAGGCTCCCTGGGGTCCACACAGTCTGGAAATGAGATCCCTCGATTTAGCCTGGACCTCTGGTGCCGGACTCAGGATTTTCTCTCTCCTAGGCTGAATCCTCAGAGAAAGATTTGGATTTTCTCCAAATCTATTTATGCAAAAGTAAAGCTGGGGGATGTAGATTTTGAGTCTAGCTTAAGGCTGGAGGTGGAGCTGTGGTTCTAGTGGTAGAGTACTAGTCTTAAGTGAAAGAGCTAAGGGACAGCAACCAGGCCCGAGTTCAAATTCCAGTAATGGTTACATGTACACAAGAAAGAAAGCCAGCGCTGATAGCTCTTGCCTGTCATCCTAGCTACTCAGGAGGCTGAGATCTGAGGATCCCAGTTCAAAGCCAGTCCAGGCAGGAAAGCCCATGAGACTCTTATCTCCAAGGAACCACCAGAGAACCAGAAGTGGCACTGTGGCTCAAAGTGGTAGAGTACTATCCTTGAGCTGAAGAGCTCAGGAACAGCACCCAGGTCCAGAGTTCAAGCCCAAAAACCAATAAGAAGAGAGAAGGAAGGAAGGAAGGAAGGAAGGATGGAAAAGAAGGAAGGGAGGAAGGAGAGAGGGAGGGAAGGAGGGAGGGAGGAAGAAAGCACAGCTCCTGATCCTCTTGGAAAAGTCATAGTAGTCCTATGTCTCCAAGTCCCTCAGTCTAAAGTCAGCACTGCAGGACCTCATGGAGATGGACAGAGGCGGAATCTCCCAGACTCAGAAGTGCAGGTGCACCATTGAGAGAGGAAAGGTTTCTTTTGACTTCTAGATTCTCTACTGCGGCCATCTAAGCCTCAGAGGCTGAAGAACTTTTGTACATGGAATGGGTGGGGCACTTATTGAGACCAGAGTATTCTTGAACTCAGTGCTGGTGCAAGGCTCACGTACCCTGGAGCCTCTGAGACAGGCTAGCAGTTGCACAGAGGCTTTGTAAGAAGGGACTTAAAAGATGTTTTTGCTGGGTCCTGTGAATGAGCTCAAAGTCCCCCCACGTTGTATCTGTACCCTTGGGTCTGTACCTTGGGGTACCTCTGGAGATGGCTAAAGATGTCATCCATGCAATAAATCTGCTTTCTTTGCCTGTTTATTTGGCAAATGGGGGTGAGTGGCCAGACCGAACCTGGGACTCCTGGCCTTTGGTCTAAGGTCTAAAGCCGGGTTTCAGCTGGGAGAGTGGCCACACTGGTTCTCGTCCCGGCTCGGCCACCGGCCAACACCCAGGCTTTGCTCTGCCCTTGCTCACTGCGCACAGCCCCGAAACACTTAGGGGTCCCAACACCATCTTGTGGGTTTCCATTGTTTACAAAACTTGGTGCCGTTTTTAGAGTCTCGTGGTGCTGGCAAAGCCTGCGCGGCTTGCAAAACTCTGCAGCTTTCAGAGCTCACGACGTTTGCCAGCCCTGTGTCTCATGCCAAGCCTGATGCCGTTGTAAAACTGCTGGCAAAATGGGAGCTTCTTCACCCCACTAAGACAGGCCTGGTAACCAGAAAGGGAAGGAAGATGCGGGGTGCCACGTGAGCTCAATTGTGGTCCCGACTCGGTCACAGCCTTGCCGCGCGGCTTTGGGCAAATCCTCTGTCTTCCCATCGGTGGGGCGGGGATGGTGGTGTGAGCCAGAAACTCCAGGACAGTCCCGAGGGTCACAGTGAGATGGCTCCGGAGACCAGGAGGCCGAGGTGAGAAGGGGAAGAGAGGCCGGGGATCCTTCCTGAAAAAGGCGCCAAGCCGCCTCCTCAGCACCTCGGCGCCCACTTCCCCTTGGCTTGGAGCCAGGGAACAAATGTCTATAAATGAGCTCCGGCCTGTCTTAGAGCCTGGGCCCAGCCCCCCCCCAGACACAGGGCTCGCTACTTTGCAGACCCACTGTGCCTGGCTCAGCAGCTTCTCAAAGGAAAGCGGCAGTGTGCCTGCTCCACGGGGGGCGGGGGGGGACACTGCCATTCCCATTCCGCAAGGCCACTCACCTGGCGCCGCAGACAGCCCATGCGCAGCCCGTGCCGTGTCAGCGAGGATGGACGCCTGGTACCCAGGTCTGTGTAGGCAAGAAGGGAGAACTCAGGGAACCAACTGCCCCCATCTGCAGATAGGAAGGTTGAGGCTGGGAAGATGTAAGCTATCCCCCTGCGTTTCCCCAGCTGGAGGCTGAGAAACAAGCCCCATGCTGCTGAGCGTCGGTTTGGCCCAGCTCCTCCATTCCACACTAGCTGCAGCTCATCTCCCAAGCATGTGACAAGTTATGGACCAGCAGGGCAGCTGGGGGGCCCAGGGGGAGCGTCCCCCCTCCCTCCGCCGCTCAGCTGTTCCGGCCCATCCAGCCGGGACAGCCCACCCTGGAGCCGCCTGAGAGCCTGCAGGCTTCTCTCAGATCCACTGCCCACCCCCCCCACACACACACTACGCTCTTTGGCCCCAGCAGTGGTCTTCCCCGGGGCCCCACTGCCTCAGTGTTGTGCTACAAGATCTCTACCTTGCCCTAGAAGTGGCAGCCCCGGACGGAGCTTGAGTTGAAGCACCAGGCAGTTCAATCCTGACCCAGTAAGAAGCTCTCCAAGACTCATGAAGTAGGATATCAAGACATGCTCTAGCAGGGCTGCCTGGACTCGGCCATTTCATCCCGTCTTCTCTTCTGGGGTCTTGCCGGGTGACTGGGGGCGGATCACCGGCTCGCTCTGATCCTCCACATCTTCAAAACGCCTCCTAGAGCTGTCAAGACTTGGGTGCGTGGACGGATGGATGGATGGATGGATTAGTGCCCGCTAAGCCCAGAGGGCCGCGCACACACAGCCGTTATGAATGTGGTGATGATGGCTGTGGCGAGGACGCCTATAATTCTGGAAGTAGAGAATGAGGAAGTAAATCAGAGCAGGCCTGTGTCAGGTCAAGCTGTCCTGACTGACAACTCCAGGACGACACATCCCTTGGAAGCCCCCCTTGTGGTCCCTCAGGGGTGAAATCAGGGCTCCGCGGGCAGCTGCGTGGCTCTGCGGGTACTGACAAGCTGTGTCTGAGGGGCTTCACCCCCTCCCCGCCCCACCCCCCCACTCTGGCAGTGGTCAGGCCCCCCACCCTCCTAGTCCTCAGTTCCTTAGTCGTAAAGCCGGAGGGCACTGGGAACAGATCTCGCCCTTCTAGGCCTGTGTCTTCTGGAAGAGCCAGGTGAAATCAAGCACGCGCTACCACTGTGTGCGTGTCAACTGTGGGCTTGCACGCGTCCATCTGTGTCCTGCGGGGGGGGGGGAGGGAGGATATTGATGAGAATGGTGTGCAGGGAAGGCAGGGTGAGGGGAGGGTTGGGAGGAGCTGAGGGGTGGGGGGGGCGGAGCAAGCAGCCTCCCCTGGGAGGGAGGGCCCAGCTCCCTGAGGAGTTCACAGCACTGCCCCCTGGAGGCCGGGAGGAGGGCTGCACCCTGGCTTTTCCTCCTAGAGGGGGGGGGGGCAATCTTTGGAATCATGCCCATCACCAGGGAGGAGAGGGAGAGTGGGGGGGGTGCATGGGAGATCCAGCAAAAGCAGCCATTGCCTGCTCCCCTCTTTTCCTGCACACCGGCCCATGTTACCCTGAGGCTTCCAAACCTGCCCTCTTGCCCCACACCCCACCACACCCCTAACCCCTTTGGTCTGGGCCTTCTGCCTGAACGGGCCCCACCCTGATCCATCTCCCCGCGTCCGTCCGTCCGGGCAGCCTCTGGGCCTGACAGACCTCTCCCCACCCCTCCCGCTGAGAGCCCACTCCGCTCTCTCGCTCCTGGGGCCCAGACTGTGAGAAGCAGCTGTGTCTTCTGCCTGGCACAGACCTCCCTGGCGGGGGGGGGGGGGGAGAGGGGGCTTGCACTCTGCCACTTGAGCCACAGCCCCACTTCTGGCCTTTTTTAGTGGTTAATTGGAGCTAAGAGTGCATGAACTTTCCTGCGCTGGCTGGCTTTGAACCTCGACTCTCAGATCTCAGCCTCCTGAGTAGCTAGGATCCCAGGCGTGAGCCCCCACTGCCCGGCTTGTACCTTACTCATTTTTAAGTAGCATTGGTATGTTCCCAAACAAAGCAATGTGCAACTGTTACCACCACCCATCTTCCTCTTCTCCAACTGGGATCCCGCCCATGCGTCAGTATATATATATATATATATTTTTTTTTTTCTTCAGTATTGCACTCAGGGCCTCACCCTTGCCAGAGTCATGCCTCCAGCCCTGTTTCTTGCTGGTGATTTTGAGTTAGGGTCTCGTTTCCGCGTCCAGCCCTGTTTCTTGCTGGTGATTTTGAGTTAGGGTCTCGTTTCCGCGTCCAGCGCTGTTTCTTGCTGGTGATTTTGAGTTAGGGTCTCGTTTCCGCGTCCAGCCCTGTTTCTTGCTGGTGATTTTGAGTTAGGGTCTCGTTTCCGCGTCCAGCCCTGTTTCTTGCTGGTGATTTTGAGTTAGGGTCTCGTTTCCGCGTCCAGCCCTGTTTCTTGCTGGTGGTCTTGTTTCCTGCTCGGGTTGTTGTGCCTGAGCTGCATCATCTACTTTAGGCTTCCTGTCATTTCTGGGAACACTGGCGTTTGCCACAACATCCAGCTTCTCTCAGTGGAGATGGAGTCTCCCAGACATTTTTCCCTAGGCTGGTCTGGGACTATAATCCTCTGGTTCTCAGCCTCTTGAGTCTGTGGGATTACCGGGATGAGCCATCATGCCTCCATGTTCTCACCTGAAGGATGGGTAGAAAATGGAGGACCAGAATTCAGTGCCTGGTAGGTGGGCACAACCCCCCGCCCTCACTGTGGCAATGGCTTCTTCTCTTGAGGAAGCTGCTCTGGAAAGCAAGCAGGTGCTCTCCAGAAGCCCAGGGCAGCCCTGGGTGGGGCCTCTCAGCTCGCCCTGGAAGGGACGCCTCATTTCCTTCAGCAGTGTCAGTTTGTATCTGGTTTCATTCTCTTCCTCCTCACTTCCTACACACGTGCCCCTCTGTTCCACGCACACTTCCTCTGGATCTACTCCTTCTGCCGTCCAAGTGCTCGGTGTTATGCCAAGTTGCGAGAAGACCACCAAGAAGGCCACCGAGAGCCAGACGTTCCGAAATGCAAAAGCAAGGCTTTATTCAGGCGAGCTGCAACTCGGGCCTCGTCCTGCCCACCGACACGGCTGAGGTTAGGAGGGAGCCCCGAGCTGCGATTGCACCGGGGTTATAAAGGCAAAAAACAAAGTTACAGCCATCAGGTGTTCAAGCAAGCAAGATTAGGACACCGGTACAAATCTGATTGGCTCAGGGCTCGAGGCAATCTGGGGTGGTTAGAGTTAAGCATTCCCAGCAGTTAGAGTTCTAGACCGGCTGGGCCCTAATAAGCTTGTCCTGGGTTTGCTCACAGGGCCTGCTTATCTCAGGTTCGCGAGGTAAAGTGGGGCCTGACTTCAAAATGGCTTTCGTCTGGCTCTTCACTCGGGTCTAAAGTGCTCTTGCCAATTCCTGTCGCCTCTTCGCGGTTTGTCTACAGATAAAATGCAGATGTGCCCTGGGGTGGGGGTGGGGGCAGACCGAGTCTCTCTCATTCTTGGCTAGGTGCTGATGGTTCACACCTGTAACTCTCGCTAGAGGAGGGCTGAGGTCTGAGGATTGCAGTTCAAAACCAGCCTTGGCAGAAAAGTCCCGAAGGCTCTTATCTCCAATTGGTCAGCAAAAGGTCAGAAGGGGAGGCATGGCTCACGTGACAGGTCCCCAGCCTTGAGTGAAACAGTCGACTAGGAGGTTGAGGCCCTGAGTTCAAGCCCCGGTGTGGGTGCCTAGTTGGCTTTTCCTCTCTAGTTCAAAGTCCTTCCTTTCTTTGTTTACCTAGTACGTCACACCCTCAGGGACCATCTGCCGTCCCCTTCCCTGCCAGCCCAGATGTTTCCTCACCCCTTCCGGAAGAGCACAGGTGGGGTCGGGCTCACTTCCTCATGTGTTTGCATCCATGGTCAAGGAGAGCCCAGCAGGCTGGCTGCACCACAGCGCCCCCCAAATCCAGCTCCCTGCCCTGCCCCCCCCCAAGCTTCTCCTTGCCAGGTCTCTGGGCTCCCCCAGGGAGGACAGCAGGGAGCCCTCTCAGTCTCCCAGAGGGAGAGGCCTGCAGGGAAAGCCCCTCTGCGGTGATGATGGCTGCCACTGCCATCGCACCAACGTTTTCCTCAAGCGAACACTGCGGGTTCTAGGACCCCACTCACAAAGGGGAAGCGGAGGCAGGGAGACCACAGAGGCCCTGGCCAGAGGAAACACAACTGGTCATTCCGGCCTCCAGCGAATGACCTTCCCCTGGGCCACACTGCCTCCTGGTGGCCGGGAGGCCACAATATTGGGGTTTGAATTGGAACCCTCCTCCTCAGAGCTCCTTGGGCCCCTCGCTCAAGGCTGGGCCGCAGTGCAGATTCTCCCCTGAGATATTTACAACTGCCCGGTGGGGGGCAGGGGGGGAGGACAGAGAGAGATGGAGTGTCACCATTTCCAGCTCTCCTGGGGCGCAGCTGTGCCCAGGTAGGGCGCTGGCAGCTGGCCTTCTCGTGGACTGAGAGTGGGCTGCTTTCTGTTTTGAGTGGATGCAGGTTCCTGAGGCACGGCCCAGGTCTGGAGGGCTTGCTCCTTTAGCCACGTGCTGCGATCTCCTCACTTTCTAAGGCGAGGAAGCATGGACAGTGAGCTTATGGACCTCCCCATGGGACGTAGGCTTGCGCAGTTCTGGAGCACGATGCCTTGAACACCTGCTTGCATGTGTGTGTGTGTGTGTGTGTGTGTGTGTCGCACGCGTGGCTGCTAATGAGGCTTGAACCCAGGCCCGTTCCTTAGCTTTTTTGCTAAAGGCTGGTACTCTATCATTTGAGCAACAGCTCTACTTTTTTGTTTTGTTTGTGCTTTTTGCTTTTTGTTTTTGGTGGTGGGAGGTAAGTCCCGCGGACTCTCCCGCTTGAGCTGGCTTCAGATAGGATCCTCAGATCTCAGTCCCAGAGTAGGGAGGGTTACAAGTATGAGCCACTGGCCACCAACCTGCACCATATGAACAGAAGAGAGCTGGCACTTGAGAAGTACTTACTCAATGAACAAACCCCCATTTTAGAGAAAAGAAAACAGCTTTTCAGATGTGTCAGGCCGGAACCAAATCAGTCTGGCACCAAGATTAGAGCCTTATGTGCTGCATGGCCTCCGTTTCCATTGAGAGGTGAGCAAATATGCCTGCCTCTCCGCGTCTTCATGAAATTCTCCCATCAGCCAGGGCTTACGTGGAGCTTGCCGCCACTGCCAACCCCGGCCTGCGGGCTTCCCCTGAGCTCACTTCTCTCCCACCCAGTGCCCGGGAGCCCAGACCCTGGTTCAGAAGCTCTTCTGTGTTCCACCCTCTTCCTCCAATGTTACTTCATCTTCCCACAGTTCCTTCCCCACCAACCAACTGTGGGAAGTATGCATAAACAGATCCAACCAGCCAGAGTCTGCTGGCTCATATCTGTAATCCTAGCAACTCAGGAGGCTGAGATCTGAGGATCACTGGAGGTAGCCTAGGAAGAAAAGTCCCTGAGACTCTTACCTCCAATTAACCAGCAAAAAGCTGGCGCTGTGGCTCATGTGGCAGAGCACCAACCTACAACTCAGGCATGGGCTCTGAATTCAAATCCTAGTACCAGCACACACACACACACACACACACACACACACACACACACACCACTACCATAATATTCTTCCTATTCCCTTGCTTTGGTGTAAATAGTTGTGTCCTACTCCCTTCATAGTTGAAGCCAAACTTCCAATGTGATAGTATAAGAGCGTGAGGCTTTTGGGAGACAATGGGGGTCACTAGGGAAGAACCCTCATTTGTTATATTAGTGGTCTTATTAAAGATGCCCAAACTTTGAGGAGCTGGGGGCTCATGCCTATAATCCTAGTTACTTGAGAGGCTCAAACTGGGTAGATCACAGTTTGAGGTCATCCTGGGCAGAAAAGTTTACAAAACTTCTCATCCCATGGCTGAGCAGAGTGGCACAGTTGTCATTCTAAGTGACACAGAGGTTGAAATGGGGAAGATCATGGCTCCAGGCCAGGCAGAAAAGTCCACACGATTCCATCTCCGTGGAAGAAGCTAGGTGTGGAAACATGTGCCTGCCATCTCAGCGATGACAGGGAGCCTAAAATAGGAGGAACAAAGTCCAGAAACATGCCAGCCAGGAAGTGAGAACTTACCTCAAAAATAACCAGTGCAAAAGGGACTGGAAGTATGGTTCAGCAGTAACACACCTCCTAGTAAGTGTGAGGCTCTGAGTTCAAGCTTCAGGAGCTCAAGAAGAACAGCAAGCAAGCAAGGAAGGAAGAGATGTCTAAGAGAGCTTGTTTGCCCCTTCCACTATATGGGGACATAGCTAGAAGATTCCATCTATCAAATAGAGAGGGAGTCCTGTCAATACCTTGACCTTGGCCTTCTCAGATCGGTGAGCAACACAATCCAGGAGTTTATAAATTACCCAGTTTAAAGTATGTTGCCATCACAGCCTGGCTGAGCTCCAGACATGGACTGTTGAATGTCAGCTGGACATCTTCCCACCAACGTCTTCAAGTGTGACATGGACCAAACTGAACTCATGGCTTCCTCCCAAATCTTCTCGCTTCCCCCGCTCAGCACTCACCACCATATTCTCTGTCTCAGCCAACATCTCCATCCTCTGTCTTGTCAGAATACCAGCCGTTGTCTTAGACTCTACCCAGAAATGGATAACCACTTATCTAATTCTGACTTTTCCGCTTGACGTCTCTAATCCTCGAGTGGTAAGGCACGTGGAGATGAGTCAAACTCTAATCCAACTCACTTTTGGGTCACAGGAGGCAGCAAAGCTTGCTTGGCTACTCTAATCTCTGTGAACTTTCCCATCTACAAAACAAAGCATTATCAGTCTATTATTTCTGTGACAAAATGCCCCAAGGAAAACCAACTTGAGAGGAAAGATCTAGTTGGCCCCTGGTTTCAGTGGGTTAAGTCCACGGTTAGATGGCTCGAGTATTGTGGAGAGAGAGAGGAAGAGGAAGGGTCCGGCGACAATGCATACCCTTCAAAGCTACGCCCCAAGTGACCCACTTTCTCAGGTCAGTTTCTACCTTCTGTAGCCCATTCAGCTGTGAACTCATTGACAGATTAATCCATTGATGAACTTAGTGCCCTTGCAATCCAATTACTTCTTCTTTTAAAGATCATGTACACAATAGACTTTTACTCAGCCATTAAGAGGAATAAAATTATGTCATTTTGTTGGAAAATGGATGGAACAGGAGCTCATCATGTGAAGTGAAATAAACCAGTCCACAAAAACAATTATTGCTTGCATCCTCTCATTTGTTGAAGTTAAGAAGAAACAGAAGCAAAACAAAAACTCAGGCCATGAAAGAGACAGAGAAGTACTAGAGACCAATTATTTCTTCATAGCATCACCTCTGGGGACCAAGCCTTTCACATAGGAGTCTTTGGGGGGAAATATTTCACATCCAAACTATAACACTCCTAATAAAAGTTACGGCTTGGATTAAGTGGAACGAACTACACGAGGGAGTGCCAGGGCACTGTCATTAGCACAGGGAGTCCACGAGGGTGGCCATCTTCTGTTATTGCTGTGATCATCACTACTCTTCCTCCTCCCTCTCCTGGGCGCCAAGCTCTCTGGCTGTTCTGACTGCCTGTAGCCTCTCCTCGTCGAGGCCACCCTGCTTGCAGCCACAATGGTCCCCATCTTTCTGAAGCGTGTAGCCAACTGTGCTGTTGTACTGTCTAAAGGCCGGGTGTGGTTCTCCAACAACTTCATGTGGAGTTCTTACTCTTAGAAAGTTGGAGCCCCTTCTCCCTCTACTAGCCCCTGCTGACCTATTTAGCCTCAGCATCTTAAACCTCTCAAAGTGCCTCTCATCCCAAACCAACTTCTACCTATCCCTCTAACATACTGCCCTGAGTTTTCCTTCCTTCGTGGATTTGTTTACTCTTCTTCCCCGCCCCCCCCCCCCATTTTTGTCTTGGGAGATTTCCTCATTGAGTTATCATAAGGTAACCTTATGGTAAGCCTTCTTTCTCTCTCTATCCCGGCTTTCCTTCCCATCTCAGTATCACAGATCAGCACATATGATGTCTAGTTCTCCTGCAAGCCCCACCACCCAACTGTGTAAGTTCACCCAGCACAAAGACAGATCCATTCAGATCTCCTAATCTTTAAAGTGACAGCACTGAGAGCCGAGCCTGGTTAATCCAGAGGAGGGAAAGAACACTGGGGTCTGGAGAAGGCTCCCTGGAGGAAGTTACATTTAGAGCATCTCAGAGAGAGACAGAGACAGAGAGCAAGAAAACAAGGCCCTTGAGCTGGAGAAAGTAAAGACTGGGAAGCTGAATGGCTCTCTGCACTGTCTGATTTGATTAGCTTCAGGACACAAGGACTTTAGTCACAGAGACTTTTTACACCCTCTTCACATTTTGTGACTAAGTAGCATAGAAGTGAGATTACAAATGAGCAACTTTGCCCTTGGGTGGTCACACCGAACGCTGGTTAACCACTGGAGGGTCCCCACAGGACATAGAGTCCTGTGTCCCAGGACGATTAATCTTGTTGTTCTGATTATCAGCAAAGCGTAATGGTAGCTGCTAACAAGTCACCTGGGAATGCCCCCCAAAATGCTACGCAGAACCCCAGAAGAAGAGGAGCTCTGGGTGGGGGTCCAGATACCAGGAGACCTGGGAAGGGTGGAGCGTGGGGATTTTGTGACGCAAGGCTTGGGCCTGAGTTACTCAGCTGGAGGGCCTTAGGGTAGACAGCTGGACTGGGACAGGCTGCAGAGACCTCAGGCAAAAAGACAGGAAGTGAAGTGCCCAGCACTCACCACAGACCAGCTGTAGGAGGCAGGAGGTGAGGGGGCCTCATCCCAGCAGGGAGGGGCGCTCTCTGCTCTAGAGTCCCACATCCTGAGATGCCTGGTTCTGTGGCCGAGCTGCCCACCGTGTGACGTCAGCCAGGTCACAGGCCTCAGCAACCCTTTCCATCACTGTGGAGAGCTGGCTCAGAGCCAAGTGGTGGCTGAGCCTACAGTAATGCTGGGCAGAACTGGCCACCCACACTGTCAGGAGAGCCTGTCCAGTCTATTCCCATGGAAGAGTAGGAAACAAGGAGCCTGCAAACCAGTGACATGCTGGCTTTGTGGGAGGGGTTCTCAGAACAAACCCCTACTCCCCAGGAACCCTCACACTCCTGAGAGATTCTGAGGCAGATGTACGGCCCCAGAGAGAACTAGGCTGCCAGAAACAAGCTTCGTGTCTCCTCCTGGGTGGGCTCATAGGAGAACAAGGGAGGGAGCAGGTAGGTAGCTTCTGGTAAGATTGCTGCCATTTTTTTTTCTTTTAGGTCCAAGACTGGGACTCAAACACAGTACCCAATACTTTTTCCCTCACTGGCTGGTGCTCTACTAACTGAGCCATGCCTCCAATCTCATAATTGTTACCAATTTTCTGTTACCTTGACTAAGTCACTCCCCTCTCTGAGCCGTTTTTGGGGATTGGATGACAAGATTCTGGTGCTTTGGGATTTCCCAGCAAGCCTGTCCCTCTGACTCTATCTGGTCTCCAACTTAGAATTGCAGCAACTGTCAGAGAAGTGTGAGTTGTATTTATGTAGCCATGAAAAGAAAAAGAAAGAAAAATCTGCTGACTGTGCTGTTATGGAAAAATTTTCCATGTAATTCATGTTATCCCTTTCATGAACTAAGTCACTTATCTAAAAATATCACTGATGACTCAGGCAGCAGGCGCGAAACATCTATGGTTGGGATGTAAATCTGGCTTCCAGGACGTGTGTGTGTGTGTGTGTGTGTGTGTGTGCGTGTGTGTGTGTGTGTGTGTGTGTGTGTGTGTGTGTACCAGTCCTGGAGCTTGAACTCAGGGCCTGGGCACCGTCCCTGAGCTTTTGAGCTCAAGGCAAATGCTCTATCATCTGAGCCACAGTTCCACTTCCAGATTTTTTTTTTCTTCAAAAGTTTATTGGAGATCAGAGTTTCACAAACTTTCCTGCTGAGGCTGGCTTTGAACCTCAATCTTCATATCTCAGTCTCCTGAGTAGCTAGAGTTATAGTCAGAGCCACCTGTGCCCAGCAGGACTTTAGTTTTATGAAGATACACCGAGTCTATCTCTTCCCTGAGTTATTTCACGTGCACCACCTCCATGCTGACCTTATTCCTTTTCGGGGATCACTTCTGAGCTTTCTGCCTGCTTCTGATGGACATACATCTTGCACACCCTTTCTTGCTCTGAGGCTTTCTCCCAGTGACTGGGGCTCTCTGCCACCTCTCCCACTACATGGTCCACAAGGTCACCCTGACTAGTGACACATTGGCGGCCAGTTCCTGGCTCACTGCCCTATTCCTGCCCATTCTGGCACTAGTACAGACATCACAGGTGGCATCTGACAGCATCATCCATCTCTACTGCAGCTTTTGTGACCACAGCTCCCTGTGGTCCTGGCTAACGGCTCTGACATCACCTCCCACACCCTCGTGGACTTCTATATCACCATGGTGGTGTCCTTTATCATTCTCCTCCTGGGGCTTTTCTCCTCCCCTCTGTCCACATCCAGGCTTCTGTGCTGAAAAGGACATTCAAAAACCTTCACCACCCACAGGTTCCCCTTTTGGCCGTGGGCGCCCTTCGTAGTTTGGGTGTGGAATATCCCTCCAAAGGTTACACAGTAAAGGTTCATCCCTCAGGGTTGCCCTTTGGGGGCTGCTGTGAACTTTATGGGAGGTCTTTGGGTTATTGGGGATTGTGTTTTCAAAGTGAACTGCTGGTCCTAATCCTTTCTTCTTCTTGTTTGCTTCCTGGCTCAAGATGTTAGCAGTTTGCTCTGCCACATTTTTCTGCAATGATATGCCACCCTAGCCAGAGATGCAAAGTGTTGGACCAGAATTCCAGAATGA
This sequence comes from Perognathus longimembris pacificus, assembly GCF_023159225.1. NCBI lineage: Eukaryota > Metazoa > Chordata > Mammalia > Rodentia > Heteromyidae > Perognathus > Perognathus longimembris. The sequence goes on along the minus strand of NC_063173.1, from coordinate 502,234 downwards.
TGCACCACAATAATCCTTTTCTCTGTATAAATCACAGTTAGGATCCTAACGGGAAGCTGACTAACACAGCACCTCCTACTCTTCATTTTCACAGCCTACGTGGCCAGTAGAATCGATCTGACGAGAGGGATGTGCACCCTCAACCCACTCACCTACACGCTGAGGAGCAAGGATGTCACACAACCGTCCCAACATGGCACGTCCTCAGGACCAGGGCATTCTGGGTCATTGATCCTTCAAGTTTGCTAATTCTGCCTCTCAGATGTCAACATTCACTCAACACAGAAAATGGTTTCAAATTATACTTTAAAATACATTTTTATTTTCAATTGACAAATCAAATAGTATTTTGGAGAAGAGATTGACCTCTCAGGCTCACGGTGTATGATGATCGGATCAGGGTAACTGGCATATTCATTACTTCAATCATTCAGCATTTCTTTGTGTTGAGAGCATTCAAAATCTAAAAATATTAGTTATTTTGAGACACATGTCTAATTGTTGTCAACCACAATTATGTCACCAGGCTGTAGGACATTAGAAGTTACCCCCATCCATACCCCACTCCTGGCCACTCTGATTCTATCTCTTCTTTTCCAAAAGTTTTTTTTGAATGATTCATAGAAGGGAAAAATTATACCAGATAGCTTTCACACTCATTAACTATAGACTAGGTTATGAAATCAACTCTTCTGCGGAAACAAAAAATTCAGAGAGAGTATAAAGAGAATCCTCATAAAGGCATTAGAAATTTGTCCATATAATAGGGCTGACATGATAATAAAAGTGAGAAGACAGCCAGGAAAGTTTTTAAGATGTGGATGGGTACAAAGACCAGTGAAGCAGAATGCCTATTCCACAAACACAAATATATGATGTGATTATGGCAGGAATGACTCTGTAGATTGGTATAGAAGATGATAAATCATATTGGAGCTATTTTTATCCATCAGTTAAAAAATGGGTTTTGTCCCTTACCCCAAGGGAACAATAAAATATACCTAATTAAAGATCTAAATATAAAAGGCAAATATAACCCATAAAGTACTGACATTAGGATGGTGAAATATCTCTTACACAAGATTTAAAAATACTAGAGAAAGGTTTGAGATGCCTAGAAAAAAAACCCATAGATGTTGACTATTTTAAAATGTAGACTGTCTATTAATCAGAATCACCAAAACAGAAAAAGTGGAAAGATATACCACAGGCATATCTTAGGACACACGAATGAACTAAGAGTCAGAATTCATAGCCAAAATATAAACCACTACAATTTTTTAAAAGGTGGCCGAAACATTAAAAATGAGGGGATGGGATGTAGCTCAGTGGCAAAGCACTTGCCTAGCAAGTGCAACGTCCTGGGTTCGATCCCCAGTACAAAAAAAAACAAAACAAAAACCTTAAAAATGAGCAAGGTACATTAGAAGGCAGAATATACAACTATCTAATAAGGATAAGAACTTTTTAGTAGCAACAAGCTTTTTTGTCCAAGCTGAAATCCTCGGATCTTACCCTCCTGAGAAGTTAGCATTCGGGTAGAAAGTGAAAGTGAGGATATCAGTTTGAGATTTTTCTTCATTTAGCACAGGCATTTATAACTATACCCTTCCCTCTTGGCACACTTTGTTAGGCAGCTTTCATTTTCATTCTTCTTAGCATATTTTCTAATTTCCTTTGCGAATTCTTCTGTGACCTCTTGATTATTTATCAGTGTGTTGTCTAATATGTAGTGTACATACTCCACTTCTATTTAGCTCCAAAACGGTTCCATTTCTCCAAAGGAAAACCTCTTCTTGCTGTGGTTTAGATAGATAATGTCCCGCACAGATCCATGGGCTAAATGCTGGATACCCAGGTGGGGGGTACTGGGAGGGGATGAGGCTTCCCACAGGATGTGGGGGGCTCCCAAACTCATTCAGGAGTGACCTGCTTTGGAGTGTGAGACCCCTTTCTCTTTGACGCTCTTTTACTTGCTGTCCATGAAGTGTGAAGTTTAGCCTGGCCACTAGCTCCCACCATGATGTGTTCTACCACTTGAACCACAGCTCCACTTCCATTTTTTTTTTTTTAGTGTGGAGACCCTTATCTACAATTAACCACCCAAACAGGCCAGAAGTACAGCTGTGACTCACGTGGTAAAGCACCAGCCTTACGTAAAAAAGCTAAGGGAGAGTGCCCAGGCCCTGAGTTCAAGCCCCAGTACGGGAACACAGGCCAGTTCCACCCAGCAGATTCCAGGACAGTGGTTGAAGAGATGTCATGACAGTGATACCTTAAATATTGCTTATTAAATAATTAACATTCCAATTCAACCATGGGACAAGGAATGAAATCAACTGACAGGTATGGCTAAGCTCCCCCAACCTCTGCTACTGTAGGTTCAAACTAGGAAAGGGCACACTTAAGGGAGTTACAGGAAAGCAGAGAAAAGGGCACATTCGTAGGGGTAGACAACAAACAGTCAGGAAGCTCTTAAGCCGTTTTGATCAGGGATCCAGCAATTTCTTCACCAGGATAAATGCATATGGGGACTCTGTCTTTTGACAGGAATTAATACAAGAGGTCAAACACTGACAATCTGTTGTTCTTCTTTTGGCCAGGCCTGGGGCTTAAACTCAGCACCCAGGGTTGCTGTCCCTGAGCATCTTTTGCTCAAGGTAGCACTCTTATCACTTGAGTCTTGGCTCCAGTAACGGCTTTTTGGGGTGCTTAATTGGAGATAAGAGTCTCTCTAACTTTCCTGTCTGGGCTGGCTTCCGACTGTCATCCTCCGCTCTCAGCCTCCTGAGTCACTAGGATTACAGGTGTGAACTATAATCCTGTGTCTTTAGACAGAGGATAAACAACTATACAACCAGAGTTTTCTACTGACATCATTCACACTTCAAGCACACAGTCACACCTCCTCCAGCCAGTGACAAGGCCACACAGGGCTCTAGGGTTCCCCCATTGCCCCTGACTTCATGTTTTAAAACAGCCATTTCTTGTCTAGCTAGGACAACAATCCTCTTCATCCTGGTCTGTCCCATTTGGGAGATCGTACCATGTACATTGCTTGAAAGTTGAAATAAGTCCAGAGAACTAAGTTTCAGGGTTAAGCCAATGAAGCCTGTTTTACAGTTGTGATGACAATTGGGAATGTAATTTTCTACTTCTGGAAGAGATCAGAGAAGTGATACCTTCTTACCAGTCCCAATCATGTTGGGAGGAATTGTAACAGGGGAGCTGCACATAATCTTTTAAAACTAGTATCACATTGGAGTTGCTCTCTTTCAAACAGAGCCTGCTGGTGCTCTCTAAGCCATTTGTGGCTTGCTTGAATGCATCTGGAGTCTATAGAATTGTTTGATGCAGTCATTGTATTCAACATATAATACTATGTAAAAAATGAGCTATGTAGCTAGGCACTGGTGGTTCATGCTAGCAGGCCTAGAAACCTGAGGGATTTAGGTTTGAAGCTAGCCAGGGTAGTTATCGCCAATTAACTACCAAAAAAAAAAAAAAAAAAAGCCAGGAGTGGAGCTGAGGCTCCGTGGTAGAGCATTAGCCTTAAGTACGAAAGCTCAGAGCCAGTGCCAGGCTCTAAGTACAAGCCCCATGACCAACACACACACATACACACACACACACCCCAAAGATAAACAAAAGAAACAAAAATAAAGAGAAGAAAAAAAGGAATGAACTAGATCAGACAAAGAAAGATTCTAAGATATATTTTAAATTAAAATATGTACTCAATAAGTAAAAAACAAAACTAAAATGCTGTTAAGAGAAATAGAACCCTCCCCCAGAAAAGTCTGGAAGAAACATAGCAAGCCAGAGATGGTGACTATCTCTGGATGGAGGGATCTATAGGGAGAAGATGGTGTGAAAAGTTCCACCTAGTAAAACTCTGTCCTGATGAAAATATTTCATCATGAAGATTGATTTATTACTTGTGAAAGCTAAGAGTTTGTTGGAATTTCTCTGTTATGGTGAAAGAGTGGGGGGTCAGAAGCCAAGGAGGGGGGAGAAAGCCCAAGGCCAGGGGGCCTGCGGCTCTAGCCACTCTAGCCATCGTTGCTCCTGGTCCAGGGAGCAAGTGTCACACTTGCACAGCAGCAGAATTCACGGCTCTGGTTCATTAAAGTGAGAGTTCTTGCTTGATGGACCAGAATTGGAGCCTTGGTCCAAATGCAAGTTCTGCCGCTGCCCATTCATGTGACTTTGATGGGGACAAGTCATTCCACTTGTCAGGATCTCAGTTCCCTCAAAATACAAAGCTGTGGGAACCATGTTGACTCTTGCCATCCCTGGAGGGGAGTGAAGATAAGTTGAGAACCTTGGAGACAAACTGAGCCACTGGTGACACAGCTCTAGGACTCACGAGTCTTGTTAACAAGCTTGTTTTCATCATGGGCAAAGCCCAGGACATGTCTCCCATTGCACCCTGGAAAGTTGCTCCCAGCAGGCTGGGGAAGTTGGGGGGAGGGGAGGGAGGCTGCAGTCCCAGAGGAAAGCTAACCTGAAGCAAGGCTGCAGGGAGGAGCCCAAGGTTTAATGGGCTGTGGCTCTGCTCCTACCTGGGTCTTCCCACCCAGGCCAATTGTGACCATGCCACAGAAGACACCCAGGTGGACCAGGCTTGTCAGGTGAGCTGGACGGGGGATAGGGCACTCAGAGCTGGTGTGGGAGACAGGCTAGAGAGGTCCAGGAACACACCTGATGTGTGACCTTCCTAGCTCCAGAACGACAGCCACCGTGCACGGGAGGGGCTGTGTGGTCACCTGCAGGGGCCTGCAAATCTGGGAGGAGAGCTTCTCAGCCGGGCAAGGCCCATGACAGCCGGAGAGCAAGGCACTGCCACCTCTCTAAGAGTCTCTGCTGGGGGAATTGCAGTTTAGAAAGGGAAAGAAGAAGGTGGTGGAGTCTGAGGGAAACCAGGTCTCTCTGACACCAACGCTAACCTTTTCTTTTCTTTTTCCAGTGTAGAGGAGCATGGTGAGAGAACTGTGTGGCGTTGGGGGTAAAGTGAGGAGCAAGGGAGGGAACCGAGCATGACACCTGATGGGGGAGCCGGTGGCTCACCCTGTAATCCTAGCTCCTCGAGAGGCGGAGGCCTGAGGATTGCAGTGTGAAGTCAGCCCAGGCAGGAAAGTCTGTGAAAAAGGAAAAGCTTACCCCCAATTAGCCACCCCCCAAATCCAGAAGTAGAGCGGGTAGAGAACCAGCCTTGAGTGAAAAGGCAGTGCTCAGGCCTTGGTTGAGTTCAAGCTCCAGTACCGGCACACACAGAAATGGGAATTCAACCTGGGATGGGGGCTTAAGAGAGAGAGAGTCCTCACTCTCTCTCCTCAAGCAATCCGGCCGTGAACCATTAATTTCTGAATACCCTCCTTGGTCAGATGCACAGAGGTCACTCACAAAGGCCGAGACATTTGTGCACTGGAGCATGGGAGTTCACACCTGTAACCCCAGTATTTGGGTGGCTGAGGCAGGAGGATTGTGAGTTCAGGGGCATACTGGGCTATGGGTGAGATTCTATCTCAAAACAAGCCAACAAAGGAGACCATCTTTTCCAAGTCTTCATTTCGTAGACGCAAAATCTGTAACAAGTAGGCAGCTTGGTTGCCAGGTGGGGCTCAGACCTTTGTGGTGGGCAACAGGCTGGATCTAGGTTGGAGCCAACTCTGCACTCCCCTAGCTGGGGGCTGGGACTAGAGCTTGTCCTCCCCTGACGCAGCTTCCTCACTTGGTGAAGGGTATAGCCACCCCTAGCAGAGTACGTGCTGAGTGGAGAGAATGCACCGGAAGAGCTGAGCAGATTGTGCACCTGGGTGATTGGCTTTTCTTTCCATCTTTCCTTGCATAACTCTTACACACATCTAATAGGAAAAAAAATCCTACCCAGATAATGATCTTTCTTTCTTTCTTTTTTTTTTTTTTTTTCGGCTACAGGGCTTGAACTCAGGGCCTGGGTGCTGTCCCTGAGCTCTTTTGCTCAAGGCTAGGCCTCTACTACTTTTAGCCACAGTGCCAATTCCAGTTTTCTGGCTGGCTTTGAACTGTGATCCTCAGATCTTAGCCTCCTGGGTAGCTAGGATTACAGGCATAAGCCACCATTGCCTGGTTATGATCTCTTAATACTATTAGTAGCCTGAAAAAACCCCAAACACCTTTATAATATTTAATTCTAATAAAATCATTTCTCTGAATTAGAAAACATAAACAAGGCCAAACGTTATGATTTCCACATATACAATGCTATGTCAATGCCTCCTCCTCCTCCCCCTCCTCCTCCTCCTCTTCTCCCTCCTCCCCCTTCTCCTCCCCCCCTCCTCCTCTTTGTTGTGCAGGTCCCAGGGCCTGAGTTCAGGGCTTGGGCATTCCCCTGAACTTTTTTGTTTTTTGGTAGTTTGTTGGAGATAAGAGTTTCACAGACTTTTCTGCCCAGGCTGGCTTTGAACCATGATTCCACCCTCCTGAGTAGCTAGGATCAAAGGTGTGAGCCATATGTGCCTAGCTGCCAGTGCTTTTGGAAAAAAAAATCAAGGATCAAATGCTTTCAAAAGCATTTTTGGAGGCTAAACATGGCGATTTATGCCTCCTCAAGAGGCCAGGAGAATTGTGGTTCAAGGCCAGTGCAAGCAAAAAGTTATACAAAACCTGATAGCCAATATGTCTGTGATCCCAGAGGCGTGGGTAGGAGGATCTTAGTCTGAGGCTGGTGTTTGCAAAACATGAGCTCCTACCTGAAAAATAACAATGAAGCAAAATAGGACCGAGGGCATGGCTCAAGTGGTAGAGAGCAAGGCCCTGAGTTCAAACCCAATACCATGAGGAAAAAGAGACAAAAACATCAGAATAGTAGCTTAGGGGACCAATGTTTTAATGCCTGGAAATGGGAGCACAAAAGCCTCCATTGCTCAGCTCTGGCCCCAAGTTTGTGGAGCAGCCAGGCCCATTGCTGAGTTTCCTGACTAAAGGTGTCATTCATACATTTATATATATAACAATCCAGTTGTGTTGACTAGTTCTGTGTTCCTGTTGCTTACTAAGAGACCTTGGGGGCAATCACAACCTATTTCAAGGTCTCTTATGTCTCTTTCCATACAATAAAAGGGCTCCAACTAAAACTATTTTATCACTAATGGCTCCTTTATTCCTATTTTATAATTCATTAGTAAAATGAGTCGAGTTGAGGGACTGCATTCTGCTACTGGGAAAAGTGGTGGTGCATTATTAAATAGAAACAATCAGACTCCATTACAGCTCTGCAAATGCTCCTGGTATGGTAGAGTCACAGACATATAAATAGACCAGGACAATCTAGAGTGACTGTAATGATGACAAAGGGGAAACCTCCAGGGCTCAGAAAAGAGGTCTCTGAGCCAGCTAGGAGGAGCAAAGTCATATCAGAGGCGGTGACCTCTGAGCTGAGCATTACAGAAACCCAGGCAAGAATGAGTATCTGTCATTGCCGGAACAGGGGAAAACAAGGATGCAAGAGGACAGGCTTTGAGTGGCAGGTCTTTATGTGGTACTGAGGGATTGAACCCAGGGCTTCATGCATGCTAGGCAAGCATTCTACCGCTAAACCACATTCCCAGCCCTCCTTGAGCTTTTTGTGCTCAAGGCTAGTGCTCTACCACGTGAGCCACAGCTTCATTTCTGGCTTTTTGGTAGTTAATTGGAGACAAGAATCTCATGGACATTCCCGCCTCGGCTGGCTTAAAATTGGGGTCCTCAGATCTCAGCCTCCTAAGTAGCCACCCATGCTTGGCTAGGGAATGCAAGCTCTTAGAATCATTAGAATTGAAGATGAAGGATCTGTACATGAACGGGGACTTTCTCCTGGGTCATTAATTCAGAACAACATTCCCACATATGAGAGGAGTTCCATCCTTGAAAGACCCAGTTCTACGGGTAGCTAGAAGTGCAAATTTCCCCTCCTTTGACATTAGGTGAAAAGCTTCAAGGGCAGAGGCTTTGGCCTTGGGGCACTTTGGCTGGTGCTAGGGGCTTGCACTCAGGCCCTAGGTGCTGACCCTGAGCTTGTTTTGCTCAAGGACAGTGCTCTACCACTTGAGCCACCACTCCACTTTGGGCTTTTTTTTTTTTTTTTTTTTTTTTTTGGCCAGTCCTGGGCCTTGGACTCAGGGCCTGAGCACTATCCCTGGCTTCTTCCAGCTCAAGGCTAGCACTCTGCCACTTGAGCCACAGCGCCGCTTCTGGCCGTTTTCTGTATATGTGGTGCTGGGGAATCGAACCTAGGGCCTCATGTATCCGAGGCAGGCACTCTTGCCACTAGGCTATATCCCCAGCCCCCACTTTGGGCTTTTTGATAGTTAATTGAAGATAAGATTCTCAGACTTTCTGCCTGGGCTGGCTTTGAACCATGATACTCAGGTCTCCACCTCCCAAGTCAGTTATGACTACAAGCATGAACTGTTGACACCCGGCTCCAATTCCCTGTTTTTTAATTGCATTTTTTCCAACATTCTCCTCTGTAACCTATAAAAGGAGTTACACTGACGTCATTGCTTTATAGTTCAGAAATCCTAGGTCATGGTATACCTACTATTACTGTATATTTTCTGTAGATTATTGGTCACTTTTCTGTCCTTTTGCCTATCTAATAGTTTTTATTGTAGACTGGACATGATTTATAATAGATTCACAGAGGCCTCGATGACTGTCTTACCAGATAAATTCTCCTCTTTTCCTCCTAGGCAGAGTAGAGTCAGAGACTGATAACCTGAAGCCAGTTAATGTTCAAGTTGTGTGAAGGCTCCATTTCCATTCTAGTAGGATTTAGTCTAACATCCATTTGTGTGCCTGTTCCTATTGCATAGCATGCACTCCAGGTTCTGAACTGATAACCTGGCTGACCTCTGACTCCTTGGCTAAGAAAGACTGTGGGAAATTTGCTTCTTCCTCTGCGGCTCAGGAAGACGGTGGGAGGTATGCTCTTCCTCTCAGAGGGTTTCTCGAGGTCTCTAAGCCACGATTTCCACCCCAGTGCCTGCCTACATACACATACAGCTTTAAGTGTTTGGGAGATATTTAGAGGGAAAGATCAGTAGATGCCTGAGGCAAGCCCTGCCTGCTAGTCTTATAAGCATTTGTGGGTCTTGGGAGCCTTTCACCTGCCTTTTAGAAGCCACCAGTGGGGGTTAGAGATGTGGCTCAGTTGGAAGACCACCAACAAATGAGCAAAAAGCGTCAGGTACCAAATTCAAGTCCCGGTCTTGGACCAATAAAAAGAATAGAATAGAAGCTGTTAACTTAGCTTTCTAGCCTCCTTTGCGGAGCCCCAAGGTTCAGATACCCCATGGGGGAAGATTTGTCATATATTTAGATACTAAAAACATTAAACTGTTTTGTCTTTTTTGACTGTCAAATGGCCTGCTGGTTTCTTTCTCATCGTGTCTCTCTGTCTTTAATAAGTCAGAGCCACAGGATGGACAAATCAAATAAACTGAGGGAGGACAAGGGCTGGGGATAGCTTACTTTGGAGGGCTTAGTCCATCTTTGGAGTTCCATTTCTTCTCATTTTTATTGCATTTACATTTCTCCAGGTTGTTATAAAATGTGACTTGTGTACTTGATCTAGGCGTTCCTAGTTATTGCAATGGAAGTGTTGGACGACCGAATTGCCTAGTCAAGAGCCCAAGCCCAGGCACCCAGCTTAAATGGAGTCAGGAAGAGTCCCCCGTCAAGGAATACAAGACAGGAAGAAGCTTAGTTGTGTCAACAACAACATATTACCGAGAACTTTGGAGAAAGAAGACACTTCAGAGCCATCCAGTGGGATTTGGAGTGAGTGCAAAAGTATAGACACAAGCTTAAGGAGTTGATTTAAGAACTCTGACAACCTAAATCCCATAATGTGGAAGTAATGATAGGGAATAGAAAAATTATTTCCATAATTCAACTATCAACTGTTTGAATGTGATTTTTCCTGAAGAGTCTAGGAAGTTGGGAGCCTTGTCTGTCTTCCCTACTTTCACCATAATCACTAAACATACCAGAAAGACTTCAATTAATTTGGTTACAAATCAATTGGTATTTGAAAAATTATAAACTCAAAATTCACTTGGTAGTGGAAGCCATTACCAGAGGTCACCATCAGTCCTCCAGAGCCGGTGGCAAATGATTATGCTCATGCTGACTATCCAATAAACATTATGGGACTATCATTGTGGAATCCTTTCCTGCTCTGGTTTCCAGATGTTCTTAGTGTGTCGATGTTCCAGCCACCCATCTCCCAGAATCCCACTCTGCCTCACTATGGGGGTGCTCACCTGTAACGGGTCAGGAGACAGCTCACCTGTTTTCTACCTGGTGGGCATCCCTTCTCTGCCAGAATCCTTCTTCCTGCCTGTGTTTTTTGTTTTTCTCCTCTTCTACCTGCTCATCCTCATGGGCAATGCCCTGATCCTGGTGGCAGTGGGGGCTGAGCCCAGCCTCCACAAGCCCATGTACTTCTTCCTCATGAACCTCTCAGCCCTGGACATCCTCTTCACCACCACCACCGTGCCCAAGATGTTGTCCCTATTTCTATGGAGAGACCACTTCCTCAGCTTCCCTGCCTGTTTATTGCAGATGTACCTCTTCCAAAGCTTTACATGCGTGGAAGCCTTCATCCTGGTGGTCATGGCCTATGACCGCTACGTGGCCATCTGCCGCCCACTGCACTACCCGGTCCACATGACCCCACAGACCAACGCTGCCCTGGCGGCCAGCGCCTGGCTCACTGCCCTTCTCCTGCCCGTCCCAGCAGTGGTGCAGACCTCCCACATGGCCTACAACAGCATGGCCTACATCCACCACTGCTTCTGTGACCACTTTGCTCTGGTCCAGGCCTCCTGCTCTGACACCAGCGCACAGACCCTCATGGGCTTCTGCATCGCCATGGTGGTGTCCTTCCTCCCCCTTCTCCTGGTGCTGCTCTCCTACGCCCACATCCTGGCGTCTGTGCTTCGCATCCGCTCCCGAGAAGGACGTTCCAAAGCCTTCTCCACCTGTAGCTCCCACCTCCTGGTGGTGGGCACCTACTATTCATCCATTGCTGTGGCCTATGTCACCTACAGGGCTGACCTGCCCCTCGGCTTCCATGTCCTGGGCAACGTGGCTTATGCGATCCTCACACCTGTTCTCAACCCCCTCATCTACACGCTGAGGAACAAGGATGTCAAGGCAGCCATCGCCAGAACTGTGTATCTCAAAACAGAGGCTATGCCATGAGCACGGGACCTTCTTTTCTTTTCTTGTTGTGGTTGTGAGGTCTGCACTTGAACTCGGTACCAGATGCTTTGCTCACTGGCTGGTGTTCTACCCACTGAGTCAGCATCGGAGTTTTAGTGCGGCCAATTCTGCTCCTATGATGCCAAGTAATAACGCTTATCTTGGAGGAAGATGCTCTGAGCGGTGCATTCTCAGAGGGGAACTTCAAGTCATACTGATGAACGACTAAATTAACGAGCATAAAATAATAAGATAAAATAAGTTCAGTAGAGTAGAAAGTGCTAACGGTGATTGTCATGCTTTGTTCCAGTGCTTTCCTCCTGTCCCAATGGAATAATTGGAATCATTAATAGTAATGGAATAATCTTTTGTTAACTTATTTTAAAATTACATTTAAATGGTCATACAAATGGGGGTTAATTAAACATGTTAATTTATGTGTACAATGTGTCCTGATCAATATCACTCCTTTTATCATTATTTCCTCCCCTGTCTATCCCAAACCTGCTGTTCCCACAAGTTTTGTGTAGAAATCTTAGTGAGTTCAAATATTTCACTACTGAATAATTAAATCTTTACTATAGTAAAATGACCTACATGAAGAAAAATAACTTTATAAACAAAGTTTAAAACAAAGTAACAGTACAGAATCCAGACTATAACATACAAGAGATCTTAAAACTTTAGAAGAAAAAACTCTAATATTTAAATATAAAACGGGCAAAGCATGTGAGCAGATAGATGTCCCCAAAATCCCTTTAGGCAATGAAAAAGTATTCTATCCATGACCTAAAAAGAACACGAGTTAAAACTATGCCAAGCTGCGCCTGACGGTGCCTGTAATCCAAGTTTTCAGGAGGCCGAGGCCAGGAGGATAAGAGTTCAAGGCGAGCCTTGGCTGGCAAGCTCTTGTCAAAAGCAAAGCAAAACCAAAGATTATGCCCAAGTGTTATTTTTCATTTTCTACTGTGAAGATACAAATTGGTACAACACTACCACCATGCATACCCAGATTACATGTGTTGTGACCTCTTGACTTGGCAGTATCATTTCCAGGATCTAGTCTAAAGATCCATTAGCAGCTAATTACTCATTCACCACCAAGGGACTGGCTGATACCAGGTCTTCTAATTCATGAACATTTTTTTTTATTTTGTTCATCAGTGGGCTGTTGTTTTTAGTGTACAGATTTAGAACATGTATTGTTAGATTTATGTCTAAGTACATTTTTCTATTAACCTATTAAATGTATGTTTAACTGATTTTGAACATTAAACAGCCTATTGCTGTATGTAACATATGTCACCTTTATGAAATGAGTTGGAAAGGTTTTTTTTCCTTCTTTTATATCCTGGAATACATCGTGTAGAAATGGTTTTATTTCTTCCTTCACTATTTAGTAGAATTTGCCTGTGAATCAGTCAGGACTTGAAGTTTTCTTTTAGAGAAGTTTTGTTTTTTTAATACTATGGAAATTTTTACTTATTATTATTATTATTATTATTATTATTATTATTTTGCCAGTACTGGGGCTTGGACTCAGGGCCTGAGCACTGTCTCTGGCTTCTTTTGGCTCAAGGCTAGCACCCTGCCACTTGAGCCACAGTGCCACTTCTGACCGTTTTTTGTATACATCATACTGGGGAATCGAACCCAGGGCTTCATGTATACGAGGCAAGCACTCTTGCCACTAAGCCATGTTCCCAGCCTCTTTTAGAGAAGTTTTAAACCACAAAACAAATTTCTTCAATATACATATTGGAGGTTTCAGTTATTTACTTTATCGTCAGTCAATTTTGGTAGTTTTTATTTTTTATTTTTTAGATATGTTCCCATTTTACTCAGGTGGTAGAATTTATGGGAGTGGAATGGTTTGCATATCCCCTTATTGCCACAAAAGGTGGTGATATCCCTGCTTTTTCTCTGAATTATCAGTGTGGATTTTCTGTATCTTTTTTATTTTTTGGCCAATCTGGCTAGAAGTTTATCAGTACTATTGATTTTTGCAAGAATCAGCATTTATTCCCCTCAATTATTTTGTTTTTAATTTTATTGATATGTGCTATAATATTTATAATTTTTACCTGCTATAAACTTGAGGTTTGATTTGATCCTCTTCTAGTTTTTGTTTATTAGTGCATATAACTTGTACAAAAGGGTTTCACTGTGATATTTCCATGCATGCATACAATGTACTTGGATCAAATTCACCCCCATTACTTTTTCTTACCCATTTTATTTATATACATGCATATATATACATATTATTAAGGGCTACATACATGCATATAAAATACTTCAATCATATTCATCCCTTATCACCTTCTAATTTTACCCTCCCTCCTTTTGCTGGCACCTCCCCCACCAAGAGTCTCCCTGTTATTACCTTTTTGTTGTTGTTGTTCTTGTTAGCTCTAGATTCTGCTTTGCTTTTTGTTTCTTGAGATAGGGTCACACTATGTAGCCCAGGCTAGCCTGGGACTTGGAATCCTCTGGCCTCCGAATCCTCCACCCTCCACGTCCTCACTTCTGGGAATACAGGCATGTGTTACCATGTCTGATTTGTTTTTTTAGTTTCTTAAGGTGGAAGATTAAACTGTTAATATGTAAATGCTCTATATTGCTTTAGCAAGTCGTAGCCCAAAGTTAAACCTCTTCCTGAATTTCTGAGGTAGCACACATATGGGCTTCGATTTTAGAAGGAAAAAACCCCCAAAACCTATGTTCTCTTCTGTAGAAATCTATTCTCCTGAGAAATGGTTCTTGGTCTTGGTGCAGATTGAATGTGTGAATGAATGAATAATAGGTCCTCACATTCTCTCTTATGACTTGGGTATGAATTTTAACATAAAGAATATAAAATTGGCTTGTACAAAGACATCCCATCATCAAGCGGAAGTGATAAATGTGTTAGGCTCAAGGACACCTTTGAAGTTACAAGTAAGTGGTGTGAGCAGGAGCTTCAGACTCCAGTGACTCAATTTTGCTGTCTTAATGTTTTCCATTAACGCTAACATACAGCCACAGGGAAAATTCCTTCTAATCAATTCTCTCAGGAAAATAACATTCAGGCCTCAAGTTACAACTGTTTCTTTAAAATGCGCTGAGCTCATTGGCGCGTGGACCGCCACAGTGGAAGAGCCCTGGAGGCTCATCAGCAGGTTGAGAAATCTAACCACGGGCAGAACCCACGGCAGAGCCTCTGGCTTTTCACCTGGAAAGTGAAATGGAAAGAAATAGGGATCTATGCCAGTTTACAGGCAATGGTGAATGGGTCTGCAACAATATCCAGGAACAAGGCCCAGGGATTGGTGAGGAAACAATCTAGACAAGAACCAAGACATAGAAAATGAGGAAGGGGGCTGGGAATGTGGCCTAGTGGGAGGGTGCTCGCCTCATATACGTGAAGCCCTGGGTTCGATTCCCCAGCACCACATATATAGAAAACAGCCAGAAGTGGCGCTGTGGCTCAAGTAGCAGAGTGCTAGCCTTGAGCAAAAAGAAGCCAGGGACAGTGCTCAGGCCCTGAGCTCAAGCCACAGGACTGGGAAAAAAAAAAGAAAGAAAAAGAAAAGGAAATAAGGGAGAGGGGTAAAACTGTTTAAAAAGAAATGTACTAATTACCTTACTTATGTAACTGTAACTCCTCCGTACATCACCTTTCTAATAAAATAAATATGAAAAGGAAAAAGAACCAATACATAGACTGTGAAGATGTCTGTGTCCCCAGTGACTATTTGCCAAGGATGTCCATGGTAATAAGAGGTCAACTACGATGGGAAGAGGAAGGCTGAGTGAACACGGTCACTAGGCTCAATCACATACACGAAAATGGAACCAGGCAACTTGAGGGGGTGCTGAGGGGGGCTTGGACAGGTGTGGGAAGAATGACGAAGAAAGGGGTGGCACTGATTAAGGGGTGTGACTCATAAGTTAACATGCTGTGTTGAAGCACCTTTACACAACTACTTAGAGGTAATTTCAAATGTTAAATAAAAATAGTGAGTGTTTTAAAAGAGAGGTCTTTGAATCAACAAGAGCAAGCAAAATCAAGAAGACAAGAAGAGCCACTCTAGAGATATCAGTCAGACTCTTTCTGAGGTACCCTGTTGTTTGCTCAAAACATTAACAATAAAAGACAGGCAAGTGCAGCTGGCTCACACCTGTAACCCTAGCTACTCAAGAAGCTAAGATCTGAGGATTATGGTTCAAAGCCAGCCTGGGCAGGAAAGTTGATGAGACTCCTATCTCCCATAAACTACAACAAAAAGCTGGAAGTGGAGCTGTGGCTCAAGTGGTAGAGTGCTAACCTTGAGCAAAAGCAGCTCAGGGTCAGGCCTTGAGTTCAAGCCCTATGACTGGGGGGGGGGGGGGAGAGGGCATGAACACACACACACACACACACACACACACAAAGGCAAGGCATGAATGGGGTTGTACATAGGTTCGTCAAGGCTTCTGCAACATACCCAATAATTCCAGCAATCAAGACCAACCTTGAGCTCATGTTAAGAACTGCTGCGCAAGGAGACAGCTTAGCTAGCAATGGGAGGCAGGGTGATGGCCCTGGGTCTTTGTCATCCTCAAGGGGACACCAGTTTGTCCTTACTGGAATAGAAGTTTATTCTGGGTATGAATTTGTCCTCATTGCTTATAATGTTTCGGCTAGCATCGCCTTCTATGTAAATAATAAATGCTTTATGTGAGAGTCACCTCTTCTTGCTGTGGCAAAATACCTGACTTGTTTCAACCCACGTTGCCTGGGCCCCATTTCTTTGGGTTTGTGTTGATGACAAATACTGTGGTGGTAAGCATGTGGCACAGCTCAGCTCTTTACCTCAGGACAACTAGGAAGCAGGGCAGGGACAGAAGGGACAAGACAGTCTCTTCCAGGACATTGCTGGTGACTGACTTCCTTCCTCCTAGTTTCCACCGCATTTCAACAATGTCATCGAACTATGAATACCCACCGATGAGGCTCGAGCCCTTAGGATCCAACCACTTCCCCAAAACACGATGGCTTGCAGCCAGTCCTCTATCACACGAGCCTTGAGGGACAAATCAGAGTTAGAACCTAAGGGCTATTCATCCCGCCGGCCCATAAGGTCTTACTTTTGACAAAGGAACTGAATTCATAGCACAAGAAATGCAGCCATAGGTCTCATGCACTTAGGAGTCACCGATCCGTCTTCACTCAGAAGCAGGCAGCCCAAATGAATGGAAGAATAACAGGAGACTCAGTTCAGGGTCCTGAATAGATGACACGACCTATCAAGGAGTAAGTGCTGCCCAACAAGCTGAAACGCATAGTCCTAACCAGCAGCCAATGTATAAAGCAAAATACATGGCCAGAGGACAGAGCCGAACACACAGGTCTGGAGACCAAAGAAGGAGGCAGCGTGGCTCCTCTTACCATCTTCAAAACATTTACTAAGCTGGGCACCAGTGGCTCATGCCTGTAATCCTAGCTACTCAGGAGTCTCAGATCTGAGGACCATGGTTCAAAGCCAGCCCAGGGAGGAACGTCTGTAAGACTCTCATCTACAATTAACTACTCAGAAATAGCTGGAAGTGGTGCTGTGGCTCAAGTGGTAGAG
This sequence comes from Perognathus longimembris pacificus, assembly GCF_023159225.1. Taxonomy (NCBI): domain Eukaryota; kingdom Metazoa; phylum Chordata; class Mammalia; order Rodentia; family Heteromyidae; genus Perognathus; species Perognathus longimembris. The sequence goes on along the minus strand of NC_063173.1, from coordinate 485,405 downwards.
TGCTAGCCTTTGGCACAGAGAGGCTTAGGGACAGGGCCCAGGCCCTGAGTTCAAGCCTCAGGACTAGAAAAAAAAAATTACTTCCTTCTCCTCAACTTTGCTTTTACTTATTTATTTTTATGCTGGTACTGGGGTTTGAACTCAGGACCAGGACACTCTCCCTGAGATCTTTTGCTTAAGGCTAGTCTCTACCACTTGAACCACTGCTCCACTTCTGGCATTTTGTAGTTAATTGAAGATAAGATCCTCATGGACTTTTCCTGGCTGAGCTGGCTTTGAACTTGGAGTCTCAGATCTCAGCCTTCTAGAGCTGCCAGTGTTAAAATACGCAAGTTATTTCACTTCCCGGACTTTGTTTTCCTCCTGGTGGACTTCCTGTTGTCGCCTGTTGGTCCTGTCTTCTCTATTGTTGTGAGGACCAGGTGGGATAATGAGAAGGAAGGAAGTTCTGCACCCTTGAGGCTTATTAATGCTGGTGTTTTCATTACCATCGGAGTTCAGAGACAAATTCTCCCTCCCATATCTCTTCTAGGCAATCCCTGAGGATGGTGGGCCTGGTACCAGGGGAGCACCATCTTGAGGGAGCACCACAGGAGACCTGCCTGAAAGGAGACCTGAAAGGAAGGGCTTGACGGCTTAAAGGGCCATGGCTCAGCCCTAGCATGCTCCTCCCACCAAGGCTGCAAGTGGAGAAGCACAGGAGACCGGTGTGGACCAGGCTCCACAGGTGAGCATTGCTGGGGAGGGGTGAAGTCGGAGATGAAGAGAGATAGAGGGGGCCCAGGAGCTGGCAGATTAGCATGAAACTGAGGCCTGTTCCCCAAATCCAGGACCATGGGGAGAACATGAGCTGTGAATCTTGGGACCTGATGGGTCAGGCCAAGGGGGTGTGATCTCTCAGGTGACATTCAAGCCATCTGGACCGAGTTCTTCCCACAGAAAGGCAAGACAGTGACTGGAAACACTCGCCATGCTGTCTTCTTTGATGTTCTGGCCTCTTTATCCTGTTCACAGCATTCTCTCCACAAGAAAACCCTGCAAAGTTGCAGATGAGCAGATCAGGGTTCAGAGAGGGGCAGGACTTGCTGTGGGTCACCCAACTGGAGGTAGGATGAGAACTGGCATTCAGTCCTTTCTGACTCTCTCGTCCACGTCCTTAACCACTGATGTGCAAGCGGCAACATGGCCAGAAAGAACCTGGGTTTGAGGCAGGGCTCACTGAATGGAGCCTGAGTGACGTCTCCCTTTGGGGCATGAACCATGTGACATCTGTCTCTGAAACCTTCCCCTGTCAAACACAGAAGGGACCTTCTGAAGTGGAAACCCTTCAGAGAGCATTTCTTATCATGCAGATGAAAATAAAAGAAAGCTTTCAGGTTCAAGGTCTGTGCAGGCAAGAAGCAGGGCTAGACTAGGAGCCAGGACTCTTTTTTTTTTTTTTTTTTGGCCAGTCCTGGGCCTTGGACTCAGGGCCTGAGCACTGTCCCTGGCTTCTTCCCGCTCAAGGCTAGCACTCTGCCACTTGAGCCACAGCGCCACTTCTGGCCGTTTTCTGTATATGTGGTGCTGAGGAATCGAACCTAGGGCCTCGTGTATCCGAGGCAGGCACTCTTGTCACTAGGCTATATCCCCAGCCCAGGAGCCAGGACTCTTGATTGCCAGGCAAGTCTGAGGCTAATCTTTTAATTATTGTATAATGGTGATGTACAGAGGGGTTACACTTACATAAGTCAGGTAAAAAGTACAGTTCTTTTTGGACAATGTTACCCCTTCCCTCACTCTCTGAGTTTTTCCCTCCCATCCCCACCCACAAGTTGTATGGTTCATTTACAACATAGTATCCAGGGAGTGTTATTGCTGCATTTGTTCACCCTTTGTCCCTCTATCTCGGAGCCTCTCCTTAAACTCCCAAAGACATAGAAATACCAAGAGAACAAAAAGAGAAGAAAACAAAAGCAGCAAGAAAGAGCACCCTCAATAAATATTATTTTGTATGATGATAAGCACCTAGGCATTGTGCCCCTGGTTCCTCTCCTAGACTGAGACTGTTGCAGTCCGTGGCCGCAGAACCGACCCCGGGGCACAGTGCTCATCAGCCGAGGCCTTGGACAAGGCTGTCCTTCTCTGAGTCACTGTTTCTTTGCTTGTTTAAGGGGCAGGGTTGTGTGATGAAAGGCAGATACACATCAAGCACAGTTTGTACATTCTGGTGACGGTTTTTCTGTCGTTCTCCCCCAGTGGCATTAGAAGTGGTTCATAAACATTCTCCACAGGGAAGAGCCACCGAGGCCATCCGAGGCCTGAGAAGCAGAGTCCTTTTGGCTCTAACCACACAAATGCACTACTTAGAGGCATCATGTCATCAGAACACAGCACACCTAACCCACTAAATAACAAGGACGTCCAGACGATGGCCAGGACTTCCAGGGCTGGGTTAGTTGACAATAGCTTGACATGTCAAATTCTTTCAAAAGGTACTTTTGTGGCTCTGCTTTATTAGTGGTTCACCTGAGCTACCTGTAATATAATACAGTACCTACCACCTGGCAGTGAAAATCTACCTTACCACCAGGGTCTCAGTATAGGTAATTCCATCAGCAAAGAATGGACATAGGAGAGAAGAGGATGGGCAGCTGGAGGTGATGGCTTCAACTTTGACCATCTTAGTTCCCATCTTGCCAGTTCCCCACCTCAGCTCAGCCTGGTAACGACAGATCACCCACCCCCTCTGAGTACAGTAAGATCCAAGGAAGTTTTTCTGTGTCTCTTTGGAGTTGAAGGATCCCTGGCCACCAAGACTGTTGGGACGGGGCCAGACATTTTCCAGGTGGGCCATAGCAGCTCACTCTTCTGCCCAGTACCAGGATGCTATGCCAAAGAAGCATCTGCCTTGTTAGACATCAAGTTAGTTCTATTATATTGTACCCCGGGGTGGGGAGGGGGCAGTGAGATTTAGCTTTGTCTGATAGGACCAGTTGGAAAAACAAAAAGGGAGATAGAAACAGAGAGGTTTGTTGTTTTTTTTTGTCTTAATGTTTTCACCTTGAAAACTTGAATTTGGATTCACTGGGAAAGACAAGCAGGTAAAACATCCCTGTCCTGGAAATCTAATACTTGACATATGGCTGCTCTGGCTATGCATCTGGCCAGCTGTGACACCTGCAAAAGCACTTGCCCTCCCTCTGTGTAGTCTCTAGCCTAAGAGGAATTAAAACTTTATATATATAATATATTGTATATTATATATAAATATATGTGTGTATATAACACATATATATATGTATATATTCCAGTTTTCATATTAGTGGCTTTTGTTAGAATTATGGGAAATTAGAAGTGGCAAAGAAAAACAAGGTGACACTGCTCATAGACTCATCCCATTAAGGATTTAATAATACCAATGCCAGCATAAACTTGTCCTGGGGGGGTCACTTAATTCAAGGGTCAAATCTGAACTTGAGAACAAATCTCACAGACTTTCCTGTCTGGGCTGGCTTTGAACTTCAATCCTTAGATCTCTGGCTCTTGAGTAGCTAGATTTATAAATGTGAGCTATTGGCACCCAGCTCTGTGTGTGTGTGTGTGTGTGTGTGTGTGTGTGTGTGTGTGTGTGTGTCCTTAGTCTATCTGTCTGTCTCTGTGTGTGTGTTCTTAGTCTGTCTATCTGCCTGTGTGTGTGTGTCCTTAATCTGTCTGTCTCTCTCCCTGTGTGTGTATGTGTGTGTGTCCTTTGTCTGTCTCTCTCACTCTTTCCTTCTTGTAAAGCCTTGTGTCTTGCCCATCAAGAAGTTTGCCCCCCCCCCAAGTTTTTCTGTAGTGCTTAGTATAATTACAATTAGGTAATTACATGATTCGTTGCTTAATGTCTTCCTTTACCACTTCTTGTCTTGTTCACCTTATCTATTATATATCCAATCAATGACACATGGTTTGTATATTGTACATGCCTTTTCCTATACTTGATTTAAATGGCAAAAGGAATAGGATGAGGGATTAGTTAATTAAAGTGGCCCATCTGCAATTCTCACTCCAGAACCACTGGGTATTCTGTTTCCAGGCAGGCCTCTTTCCCTGATGTTGCCTCTGCACAACTCATGAGCATCCAGCTTTAACCCACCATGGAGACCACGACCTGTAATGGATCAGGCGACTCCCAGACCATCTTCTACCTCACTGGCATTCCCTCCCTGCCAAAATCCCTCTTCCTTCCTGTCTTCTTCCTCTTCCTCTTCCTCTACCTGCTCATCTTGGTGGGCAATGCCCTGATCCTGGTGGCAGTGGGGGCCGAGCCCAGCCTCCACAAGCCCATGTACTTCTTCCTCATGAACCTCTCAGCCCTGGACATCCTCTTCACCACCACCACCGTGCCCAAGATGCTCTTTCTGTTCCTGCTTGGAGATCGATTCCTCAGCTTCCCCGCCTGCTTCCTGCAGATGTACCTCTTCCATAGCTTCTCCTGCTCAGAAGCCTTCATCCTGGTGGTCATGGCCTATGACCGCTACGTGGCCATCTGCCGCCCACTGCACTACCCGGTCCACATGACCCCACAGACCAACGCTGCCCTGGCGGCCAGCGCCTGGCTCACTGCCCTTCTCCTGCCCGTCCCAGCAGTGGTGCAGACCTCCCACATGGCCTACAACAGCATGGCCTACATCCACCACTGCTTCTGTGACCACCTGGCTGTGGTCCAGGCCTCCTGCTCTGACACCAGCGCACAGACCCTCATGGGCTTCTGCATCGCCATGGTGGTGTCCTTCCTCCCCCTTCTCCTGGTGCTGCTCTCCTACACCCACATCCTGGCGTCTGTGCTTCGCATCCGCTCCCGAGAAGGACGTTCCAAAGCCTTCTCCACCTGTAGCTCCCACCTCCTGGTGGTGGGCACCTACTATTCATCCATTGCTGTGGCCTATGTCACCTACAGGGCTGACCTGCCCCTCGACTTCCACGTCATGGGCAACGTGGTTTATGCGATCCTCACACCTGTTCTCAACCCCCTCATCTACACGCTGAGGAACAAGGATGTCAAGGCAGCCATCACCAAAATGGCGTGTCCCCAGGAGCCAAAGAATGCTGGGAAGCCCTGATTCAAAGGGGGTAACTTGATCTTTTCTCATACACACCAACAATAGGAGAGGCAAAGTGGGAAATTCAGCCACTCAAGTAACCAGGACACTAATTCTCAGCATATAGTCCTAAGTATTTCTCCATGGTCATCAATAAGAGTATTTTCTTAATACCTAGAAAAATATGGATAGGATCTTTCTATTTTTCATTTTAATGCAGTGAATTCCAAATTTCACAAGACTGTAAATACAATGGCAATCGCATTACTATTTATTCCAGCAATATTAATGCTCAGTGACTCTCAGTATTTGGCAAGAAATTCAGTTTACAATCTTGAATATCTTTTCCCAAAGTTTCTGAAAATCTCTAGCATTTTAAGTGCATTGATACGAATCATTCTTGCCCTATATGCACAATTTTCTTTTTCCTTCCTTCCTTCCTTCCCTCTCTTTTTCTCTTTCTTTCTTTTTTTTTTTTTTGCTGGTAATAGGACTTGAACTCAGGTTCTCATGCTTTCTTTGCTCAAGGCTGGAGCTTTGCCACTTGAGCCATATTTCCACTTCTGGCATTTTGCTGGTCAACTGGAGATAAAAGACTCATGGATCAATCTGCCAGGGCTGACTTTGAACCTCAATACTCAGATCTTAGCCTTCTGAGTGGCTAGGACTACAGGCATTAGCCACTAGTGCTCAGCTTGAAGTTCTTGAGCGTCTCAAGAACACTTCACAAGTCTGGCACTGGTGGCTCACACCTGTAATCCTAGCTACTCAGGAGTCTGAGATCTGAGGATCACAGTTCAAAGCCAGCCCAGGAAAGAAAGTCACTGAAACTCTTATCTCCAATTAACCACTCAAAAAGCCAGAAGTGGAACTATGGCTCAAGTAGTAGAGCACCAGCCTTAACCAAAAAAGCTCAAAGAGAAAACTCAGGCCCTAAGTTCAAGCTATAGGACTGGCACAATAAACAAGAAGAAGAGAAGAAAGAGAAAAAAGAGAAAGAGAAGGAAGAGGAGGGGAGGAGGAGGCTGAGGAGAAAATGAGAAGGAGAAGGAGGAGAAGGAGGAGGAGGAAGAGAAGAAGAAGGAGAAGGAGGAGGAGGAGGAGGAGGAGGAGGAGGAGGAGGAGGAGAAGAAGAAGAAGAAGAAGAAGAAGAAGAAGAAGAAGAAGAAGAAGAAGAAGAAGAAGAAGAAGAAGAAGAGAAGGAAGGAGGAGGAAGAGCTCAATAAAGAAAAAAATCAAATTTAAATTCTGGAAATGGCATTTTCAATAAAACAAATTTAAAAATTCAAGGAAAGCCTTTCAAATTGAAGACAGAATATTAGGGTTTGAGGACAATGTAGAAGGTGTATTAGAACATCTGGATAAAAAAATAAGGACAAATGGGGGGCTGGAGATATAGCCTAGTGGCAAGAGTGCCTGCCTCATATACACGAGGCCCTAGGTTCGACTCCCCAGCACCACATATACAGAAAACGGCCAGAAGCGGCGCTGTGACTCAAGTGGCAGAGTGCTAGCCTTGAGCGGGAAGAAGCCAGGGACAGTTCTCAGGCCCTGAGTCCAAGGCCCAGGACTGGCCAAAAAAAAAAAAAAAAAAAAGATTGATGGCACTGGGCTGGGGATATGGCCTAGTGGCAAGAGAGCTTGCCTCATATACACGAGGCCCTGGGTTCGATTCCCCAGCACCACATATACAGAAAACGGCCAGAAGTGGCGCTGTGGCTCAAGTGGCAGAGTGCTAGCCTTGAGCAAAAAGAAGCCAGGGACAGTGCTCAGGCCCTGAGTCCAAGCCCAGGACTGGCAAAAAAAAAAAAAAAAAAAAAAAAAAAAATAAGGACAAATGAAGCAGTCATATAAAAAAAACATATTAAAAACCAAACATGAATGATAGATTGAGAAGAAAGGGAAGTGCAAGCTAAAAACATAGAAAACAATTAATAAAGGATATAGGAAAACTTCCCAAATCTTGAGAATCAGAGAGTCTCCCATGTGCAGGTGGCTTATGACATCGTGTTGTATCCTGGTCACCCAGGACTCCAACTCATGACAATCAAATCACCAGCATTCAGTCAGTCAGGCGAGGAGTCTTTATTTAGCTGTGCCCAGTGTCTGCTCTCCACCCTCTGGATGGTAAAGAACAGCACTGAGCCACTGCAGGGCTGGGTTTTTAAAGGTAGAAGCTATGCATTCTACAGCGGGTGGTCACGTAGCACAGACGCAGGGGGTCAACGCGGGGTGGGGTGGGGGGCAGAGCAAGTCACAAATGGGTTAAGCAAGTCATTTACAGAAGCAGAATTTTGCAGTCAGGCTGACCTACTTAAGCAAGCATGAGCGGGCTAAAACAATCCAGTACTCAGTCATAAGTGGACCAACCTGACAGTCGCCATGGCATTACTGTAACTACTACTATGATTATTTCTATAATCTATCACTATGATCATTTTTACAATTCGTTACTATGGTTGCTACCTAGATACAGAGAGGAACAGGGCTACATATATTTTTAAATGTCAAATTACAAAGAACTAGTCTCATGGGTGGGGGTGTAGCCCTTTAGCATGGAGTCACCAAAATGGAGTTACAGACACTAAGAGTAAACTCTAAGACAGTGAAATTTTACAAGGCCTATTGTTTCTAGGAGTTCAGGGGGCTACACTTTTCCTTGTTTTTCACAATCAAACAGACAGGATCACAAAATAACTTCACCAAGGTATGTTATAACTAAAGCTTTAGGCTTACAGATGAGTTTTTTGTACCCAGCAAACATCTCCTTCATAACTGAAAGTTAGATTTAAAACTTTCCACAATAAGCAAAATCTAAAGAAATCCATGATCTTCATGGCAGGCTCGAAGGAGTCCTATACACAGAAGAAGATAAATACTATCAAGAAAGGAAAAATCAAACACAATAAAACAACTGGAATTACTACCTATCTTTCAACGTTATGTTACTACATATCTCTCAATGAATGTTAATGGTCTCAATTATCCAGTCAAAGGACACAATCTAATCCAGGGGATTATAAACTCACGCTTATAATCCTAGCTACACAGAGGCTGAGATTTGAGGATTACAGTTTGAAGCCAGTCCAGGCAGGAAACTCTGAGATGCTTATCTCCAATTAAGCACCAAAAAGCCAGAAGTGGAGCTGTGAATCAAGTGGTAGAGCACTAGCCTTTAACTCTATAGTTCAGGGACAGTGCCCAGGCCCTGAGTTCAAGCCCCAGGACTAGTATTCACACACAAAAAGATACAAAGTGTCAGACTGGATTAAAAAACAAGACCTGATATTTATTACCTGTAAGAAATGCACCTCATTGGCAGAGGCAAATGTAGACTTATAAGGAAAAGATGGTAAAAAGATAATCTAAGAGCTGGGAAGGTGGCTATTTAATGGTAGAGTGCTTATCTAGCATGCATGAAGCCCTGGGTTGAATTCCTCAGTACCATGTAAGCCGGAAGTGCCCTAGCTTTTAATAATGTTGCACAGAACCACAAAAGGCCGGAAGTGGCACTGTGGTCCAAGTGGTAGAGTGCTAGCCCTGTTCAAGCTCTAGGACTGGAAAAAAACAAAAAGATAATCTAAGCAAACAGAGCCTGAAAGCAAGCAGTAGTAGCTATACTCATATCTGACAAAGCAGACTTCCAACCAAAACTAAGAGACAAATTTCACTTTTTATGGATAAAAGGAAGAATCCATCAATTCTAGACACATTCTTACCAAATGACAGTACCTCTATTTCACAAAACAAACACTAGTGGACATAAAACTCATATAGACTCCAACAAGATCATTCTTATCCAGAGATAGATAGGTCAAGGAGACTTTAGGATTCAGTAATGTTCTAGGTCAAAGCCAGCCTGGGCAGGCAAACCCTAAATTCATCTCCTGCAGCTCAGGTTCTCAGACGAGGCCAAAGAAGTTGGCACTATGCCTTTCTGCCTTCAACTCCCATGCTGTATATGTCCTTTCAGTAGTCTATTTACACCCACATTGTTTGCTCCTCTCTCTCTCTCTCTCGTTCTTTTTGCTACTTTTTGGTGATTTCACTGTTTTAACTGTCCCCCAAACACAGTGCTGAAGTGCTGTTTAGTGTTTCTAAGTGCAAGAAGGCTGTGATGTGCCTTACAGGGAAAATATGTGTGTTAGGAAAGTGTTAGGGCTTGGATCTGAAATGTCTCCCTGGCTCATGTGTACTTGGGCTCCAGTTGGCGGAGCTATTTTGGGAGATGGCAGAAACCTTGAGAGATAGAGCTTCACAGAAGGAAGTAGGTCACTGGAGGAGACGTTTTGAAGGGTATACCAGGTCCTCGGTCCCCTTTTCATTCTGCTTCCTGTTCACCATTCAGTGAGCAACTCTCCTCAGTCACCAGCTCCTGTCCTCATGGTGTTTTATCCAAGTGCATGAACCAAGCAGCAGAGTGCTAGTTTTGAGGGAAAAAAAAGTTCAGGGACAGCACCCAAGCCCTGAGTTCAAAACTAGCACAGTCCCGCCTCCCCCAACTTCTCCCCCATAAAGAAAAAAAAAGGCAGGTTGCTAAGCTCATTCTGAATTTTTGGTCTAGCAGATCTTGGATGGGGCCCAAGGCTTTGAATTTCTAACACAAATAAGCACATACTAAGTACCCAGGGAGTCCTGGCTTTTAATAATGTTGCACAGAACCACAAGTTCAATACAGTATCCATTACTCAACATCACCCTGTAACTTTCTCCTCAAATGCAGAAGAAGAGAAGAGTATTATCCAGAAGTGAACCGCTGTCCTTCCTTCTGCTAGGTAATGACATTCTTTCTAACAGCCAGAGTCATTTTTGCCTTGGCTGACAGGAACTCAGCCTGCTTCTCAGCTCCTGCACCTTTCTTTTGAGTGTCTAAAAATACCTATTGCTCTTCTCCCCCCTTCCAAATTATTTTTGTTATGTTTTTCTCTATTTCACGATATCTTCAGTTTCTAAAGCGGTCTGAACTCCTTCTTATATGTGGAATATAAATAAACATGTATGTATTATATATAAATGTATAAACATGAAGACATCTGACTAAAACAAAATAATGATCTCTAGAAAAACTTAAGGACTCGGCAGTACTTAGTTTACCTTTTCAGCAAACTGTCTCAGATTATCTCTAGTTTAGGGAAGTTTTTGTATCTCTGAGTTGCTTAACTGATGCTCACCGTAGCTATCTAGGTAGCTATCCAACCCATGTAATATGAAGACGATATTAGGATAGTGCTGAATATCAGAGTCTAGCAAAGCCAGCAGTTGCTTTTATGGGTATTTCTCTGTCATAGTGGAGATACCCCTCCTGGGCTTGGATGCCTTCCATTTTAGTTATCCTTGAGCCAGTATTCAGAGAAGGATTTGTTACATGCAAAAGGCTCAGAAGGGCCTGGAAAAGGCACGGAAAGGGACAGTTGATATCTCCCACTGCTTCCTTGCCCAGTTTGCATCACCAGGAGAGGCCTGGGTAGCCTGGCCCCTAGCAGAGGAGGAACAGCCCCAAGGAGATGAGATGCAATGGGCTGAGGGTACCGAGGGCGTGGCAGCCATGTTCTAGGTTGTGAGGAATGTATGGCCACTGGGCAAAAGCAGGTCAGCTCTCAGAATTGGGAGGTCTATTGTTTAAGAGTATAAATGTCTATAAATTATAAGAAAAGACTCCAAGGAAAAAGAAACTTAAGAATCTAGAAGCCTGTGCTTCCAGAGATTTTCAATTAAATTACCAAGATCATTGGAGTCTAAGATCCAAGGACTCTAAAGTCTCACACATTTAAATCTAAGAGTCTAAAAGTCTGAGACCTTTAGTCCTATGCCTTTACACCTCAGTACTAGTAACCCTTGAATAGATAAATCAACTGTCCAGTCCTACCATCTACCAGGAAGTGTTTTCACCTTCCCAGGTGGTGCTCCGAGCAAAGCTCATGGAAGGTCATAGTTAGTATGTGACTCAGCCAGTTCCTGGGAGGGCCCGATCACTTACAGAGGTGGACCTCACCTCTACCTGAGGGAAGGCTGAGCGGACCCTTATTGCCTTCCTGTCTGCCTAGGACCTCTCCTTGTAGGACATCCCTTGTTCCTGGCCCCTGTGTGTCCCTTTGCCACCCACATTCCCTTCCCTATCTCAGGATGTAGACATGCCTAGTCTATGGAGAACACCCCCACATCCCAAACACAACAAACCTTCCACAAGTAGGCCAAGGGCCTTGTCAAGCCATAATAGATACACGGAACAAAGACTCCTATCCCCTGGGACCATAGCTGTAAGCACAGCACAAACACTGTGGCTCAAGATTTGCTATTCACTTTTCCATCGAGCAGGATGTGTCAAGACTGCCTTACCATCAGGCATTGTAGGACAGTGTTTGGAGCCCACCCTACTTTTAGGAACCCATGAAAATGTTTTAATTTCTCTTGAACTCAGAGTAACAGAAGTAATACAACTCAGTTTGGACTGTGTTAATCATTATTCCAATTGAATCATAAACTATCATTTTAGTAGGTACAGACAAAGAGACTCCAAAAGCAAAATACTAAAGGACCATGACAGATGAAATGTAACACTGGAAAGAGCATAGAGTATAGAGATAATAGCTTTGATAGATGAAATAAGGAGAGAAGAATGGTCACAGGACCTCAAGCAAACATTTCAGAAGCTAAACCATCCCTGTGTATTTCCCAGTCTAGTGAACACCGGGGTGGTATGTTGGACGCTGCTATATTGGGTGCCCAGAACCTTCCTGCATTTGAGGTGTTTCCCACCTTGTCCTTCCCCTAAAGCCTTCACTTGCTTGCTAGTAGGTTCCCTTACAAAAAAAAGATCCCAGGTATTTGACCTAGATTTTCAAGCCCTACAGTAATTTTGTGAGTTTCTAATTTCCCTTGATACAAGTCTTTGCTGATTAAATCCGTTAGAGTTGCTTTCTGCTGTTTGCAAGTAAGTCCCTGACAGGTGTAGCTAGCTAGAGCTAAGCTTCTGTCACTTGCATCCAAATGTGTGCCAATCAATGGACATAGATAATCCCAACGGCTCTGATCTCTCGTCCTCAGAGATGAGATGGTCTGACTGAGTCCTGTTTAGGGCAGAGTCCTAGGGAGCAGGGTGGAGAAGACACTGAATGGTTAGCAGGCTTTCAAGGTGCCCCACTGTCTTTGTCTTTCCTCTCCTGGCTCGAGTCAAGACTTTCCCTCTCAAACCATCTTTAGAAGGTGGCATACAAAGAAAATGTGTTTGTTTCTTTCTTCACCCATAGCCAAATATGAGATAGGCACCTCTGGGGTTGGACTAATCGGTGGGTCTGGGGACAAAATCAGGACCAGATGCAAGGAAACTCTGCCAGAACAAGCAGCTGATGGAGCAGAAAATCTCTGGAACAGGAAAGGTAGCCTAAGAGGGACATAGACAGAGGGCAAGGGGAGGGATTCAGAAGACCCAGGCTTTCAATTTAGTGTAAGCAATATAACATGGCCTGCCTGCCATGGCTAGTTCTGCCACACAGAACCACTGCTTTGTGCACAGCCATCATCCCAATGCCTTCTATCTACCTTACACATCCTCAGCCTGGTCCTACTATTCTAAAACGCTAATATCTCATGTTACGTCCCATAGATGCTCTTATATTCCCCTATAAACCTGACACTACATGTCTACACCAGCTTCTATATTTGATCCTGGCCAATTTTCCTATTAGACTACTGGTTTCTCTCAATTCTGCTTCTTCTCCTGATTGAACAGGCCTGTGTCCTGTGGCAAGGCCTGGAGATGGAGACCAAATATAAGTCATCTCAATCCTTGGAACACCTTTTGTAGATAGGTCTAGATATATAGCCCAGACTGGACTCAACACTCACAATCATCCCATCTCAACTAGGAGTTCAATCGTGCTCTACTACGCTCAGCCAAGGCCTAAGCTAGTGACTGAATAAATGGCATGGTAGATATTAGGTTGTTGGTGGGTGTTGATTGATTGGTTTTAATTCTGTCCAATTAAGAAACCTGTTTCTTGAATTAATTTATTGATGATTACTAGGCGAGAGAAAGAGAGAGCCTGTTCTTCTTGATACCTAAATTGAAGGAAGACAATAAATATGAGAGATAAACATTATCAAAAAACTACTTGAGGGGGCTGGGGATATGGCCTAGTGGCAAGAGTGCTTGCCTCGTATACATGAGGCCCTGGGTTCAATTCCCCAGCACCACATATACAGAAAAAGGCCTGGTGGTGCTGTGGCTCAAGTGGTAGAGTACTAGCCTTGAGCAAGAAGAGGCCAGGGACAGTGCTCAGGCCCTGAGTCCAAGCCCCAGGACTGGCCAAAAAAAAAAGAAAAAACTACTTGATGTCCTGAAAATAAAGCTCCCAATGGTCTCTATTTTGTTTGACTAGACAAATGCTATTTATTCCAAGATATATAGCAGGGAAGTTCCATGAAATAAAGAACTTATTGTACAGATTCAAAAGCTACAGCTTATTTTGAGACAAGTTGATGCAAGAAGATCAATACATATATACACTTCAGTTCAAGTACTTAAGAAGAAAGACTTCAATGGGAATGCATCAAACTGCAGAGCATATGCAGGGCAAAGGACATAGCTTGCAAGATAAACAGAAAGCCCACAGATTGGGAGAAGATCTTTAGCAGCCATACAACGGAGAAAGGCCTCATATCTAAAATATATGCAGAACTCACAAAATTAAATACCTCCAAAACAAATCCTCAAAGAACCAACGGCCCCCTCAACAAATGGACTAAAGACCTAAACAGAGACTTCTTTGAGGAGGAAATGAGAATGGCCAAGGGACACATGAAGAAGTGCTCTACATCACTAGCCATAAAATAAACGCAAATCAAAACAACACTGAGATTCCACCTCACCCCAGGAAGAATGTCCATTATCAGGAAAACTAACAATAACAAATGCTGGAGGGGATGTAGCCAAAAGGGAACCCTACTAAAATGTTGGTGGGAATGTAAACTTGTTCAGCCTTCCAATCATTTGGTCTGGCCCTTCCGAGGCAACTGTAGGCAGGATTTGAAATCCAAAAAAAATCTAGGAGAGTTTTCCATATCAATGTCCATTTCTGTTAAGCAAATCATAGCAATCATGTAATCTGGGGAAATGACCCAGGAACGTCCATTGCAGGATACACAGGGCAGCTAGGACAGACATGTATGTTTCTCATCAGTTGCCCACTGGCGCATCGGCTGAATGGTGGTGACTACGAGGGCAGTCACGGACAGGCAGGTTGAGAAAGGGTTAACACGTGGTGGTGATGCAGTGAGATGATTCCTCAAGACACTAGTGATGTCCTCTGACGATTGAGAACGATGCTGCCAACTTCTTTATTAACACAGACAATGGCTCCAATCCAACCTTCACTACATGTCCACCATCAAAATCCTCACAAAAATGGAATTACAGGTAAAGATTAGGAACTGACAGTATACAGAAAGAGATCTCAAGACTCAGAAGATGAACTTTGGGTATGTTCCAAATTAAAGACAAAGGATCAGAACCGTGATTGGCGCACGATAGTCACATCTCTGGCCACACACACATACTGGATAGTTATCAAAACCTAAGTGGAGTGACATCTTATAAATGGAGACTCAAAGGAAAGAAAAAGTTGATGCTGAGTGCCAATATTCCCAGGAAATAAGGACAAATGATTTTGTTGTTGTTGTTGAAGTCAAAGCCATGATTAGGTTGTGGCACTGTAGCAGCAGTAATGAGAAAAGCAAATCTGGAGCCTCAGTACAGCTCAAAAATTGCTAAACTTGATGAATTGGAGGCTAGCTGCATCTGGATAAAATCAATGCTCTTCAGCAGCCTTTGGAATGACAACAAGCCATTTTCACCAGACCTTGTTGTTTCAGAGACAAGATTATTCATGAGCTAAGTAGTGAGCAAGCTGCAGTCTCATGTAGAGAGAAAGTTTGGGAAAGAGTTGTTACAAAGTAAAATTGTTTGTAAGTGGTTATTTGTCTCAAAGAACCATCTCAGATCAGATTACTGACTTAGCACAAGGTAGTAAAAAACAATTTAATAAGCATCATTTTATATGATCATACACACATAGCTATTGAGCCCTGGTGATCCTCTTCTAAGAATATCCTCCCTTGGTCTCACTCCAAGAAGTGAAAACCAGAGGTCTTTTTTTTTTTCCAGTCCTGGCCCTTGAACCCAGGGCCTGAGCACTGTCCCTGGCTTCTTTTTGTTCAGGGATAGCACTCTGCCACTTGAGCCACAGCGCCACTTCTGGCCATTTTCTATATATGTGGTGCTGGGGAATCGAACCCAGGGCTTTATGTATACGAGGCATGCGCTCTACCACTAGGCCATATTCCCAGCCCCAAGATATCTTTCATTTTACTTTTTGTAGTTCTTTTTATTTTCTGTTTGGGGTTGGTTTGTTTTTTACCTTTTGTCATTGTTTTTGAAATCTGTCTTATATGTGAGTTTATCTGATTTGGGGAGGGGAAGGGAAGCAAAGAAACAGTTGGACAAAGGGTGAATTGATTCCGCAATGATACTCACTAGACACTATGTTGGAAATGAACTATACAACTTGCGGGGAGGTGCCAGGGAGGGAAAAATGAAGGAGGTGTGACACTGTTAAAAAAGAAATGTACTCAATATCTGACTTATGTAACTGTAATCCCTCTGTATACCACCTTTGCCATAAAAATTTAATGAGTCAATGATCATAATAAATACTGTCCAACTAGCCATTTCCATTCATGGAATACCTGAAGAGTTTGAAAGTAGAAAATGCTGACACTAGAAGCCATGTATGGCAATATAAGAGGTGAAGACTTACTGAGACACTTGTTCTAATCAGTGAAAAACTTGAACTAACATTTGACATGTTAAGTAGCCTTACTACAGACGGAGTTCTAGCTATGGTTGATTTGCAAAAGGGATTAATTGCATTTGTCAAGAAAGAACTGAATAGACACAACCTTGATGCAAATTAATTATATGTTAGTGAATCATACAAGGAAATTCTGTGCACAACCCTGTCTCAGCAATGCGATGTTAAAAGTAGTATCATGCATAGATTTTGTCCAAAGCAGAGAGCTTAACAGCCACTAGTTAAAAGAGCTACTGAATGATCTTGACTCTGCCTAGAGTGAACTTGTTTATCTCTGTGAAGTATGGTGACTGAGTCCAAGGAACAGACTCATGAGGTTTTACAAACTGCAAACAGTTCATGTGGAACCCGCTGATTGAGGTGCCTGATGACCTACGGCATGAAATCACTCAGTTGCCTAGGGATGATGGCTGAAAGCTAAGTCCAACCACCTCCTACTGCTAGAGTTCTGTAAATGGTACGTAACCAGTGATGCAGTTCCTGCTTTGAGGAGGCATATACTGAAAGATGCACCTGTGTTCAGAACAACTTACTGCTGCAAGCAGTTTTTTAAATGCATCTCCACAAAATCAACTGTGCTCCAGACTGACTAGTGCAAACTTGAGAAAGCAGTAGCGAGCAGCAACCACCCGTACCGGCTGACTCACACACCTTACCGAAGAGGAACAGTACCACTCATCACATTAGGGGCGAGTTCATTAAATGTTTGACCATAAGTGACTTGTACGGCACTCAAATGATGTTATAAATCTCCAAATGGCCCTTCGCAGAAAAAGGTTCCCCATCCTTACAACAGACGAATCAAAACAAAGAATTAGACTTTGGGACTGGAGGCAAGGTTCTGTAATACAGGGTCTGGTTGGAAGTGCAAGACCCTGAGTTTGAACCCCAATATTATTAAAAAGAAACAAAAGAAAAAGAACCAAGAAGGGGCTGGGGATATGGCCTAGTGGCAAGAGTGCCTGCCTCGGATACACGAGGCCCTAGGTTCGATTCCCCAGCACCACATATACAGAAAACGGCTAGAAGCGGTGCTGTGGCTCAAGCGGCAGAGTGCTAGCCTTGAGCGGGAAGAAGCCAGGGACAGTGCTCAGGCCCTGAGTCCAAGGCCCAGGACTGGCAAAAAAAAAAAAAAAAAAAGAAATGAAAAAGAACCAAGAAGGTTGAGTTGAGGAGCAGTGATGAAATGAGACTGGTGAATACTAAATAGCCAATTTAAATATAGAATCAAGACTAAGGAACTTTGGGAATTATAACTTAAGAACAGAAATTAACGTTCCAAACTGTAAGAAAGCAAAAATTAATAGCTAATATTTTTGGAAATAAAGGAAATGAAGGGCTGGGAATATGGCCTAATGGTAGAGCCCTGGGTTCGATTCCTCAGCACCACACGAACAGAAAAAGCCGGAAGTGGCGCTGTGACTCAGGTGGCAGAGTGCTAGCCTTGAGCAAAAAGAAGCCAGGGACAGTGCTCAGGCCCTGAGTTGAAGCCCCAGGACTGGCAAAAAAAAAAAAAAAGAAAAAGAAATGAACAAGTGTACAAAATTAATAATACCTTCTGAAAATAAATTAAGATTTTAAAACTAATGTTAACTAATAGTTAAGTCTTCATGTTTTTCATAATCCTTCTATTCCTTAACCCTTATACTCCTTTTAGGCGTTATCTCTACCTTCCCCTGCTCTCTTGGGTGGTGCTGTGTTTGAACTCAGGGCCTCGTGGAACAGATATGGAAAGTCTAACAGGGAGCTCAATATCAGTAGAGAGGAAAAATGGGGAAGATATAATAATGAAAGAGTTAATACTAAAGAAATTTTCAAATTCTAAATAAAGATATTAATCCACATATTCAAGTAATTCTACAACCTCTAACCAGAATAGTATGCTAAAGCTGTT
The DNA here is from genome assembly GCF_023159225.1 of Perognathus longimembris pacificus. NCBI lineage: Eukaryota > Metazoa > Chordata > Mammalia > Rodentia > Heteromyidae > Perognathus > Perognathus longimembris. The sequence goes on along the minus strand of NC_063173.1, from coordinate 467,580 downwards.
TTTTTTTAAAGCATAGAATAATGTAATTGTTAAAAGAGCCAGAAGAATAAAAGACACATCCCCCTTAATAAACAACCTTTACGTAGCAACACCAAGTTTCTCAATAGAAACAATGGAATTAGAGGAAATTACTAAGACCAGGCACAGTGGCTCACGCTGGTCTCAGCTACTCAGGAGGTAGGGAGAACTGAAGATGGCAGCCTGCCTGGGCAACAGTTAGCAAACCCTTATCTCCACAAAGAAGTCAAGCACAGGAGTGCCTGTCTGTTAACCCAGCCACGTAGGAGTCATAGGTAGGAAGATCAAGCTCCAGGTCCAGGTAGGAGGTGTGGGATGACAGGGGGTCAAGACTCCACTGGCATCACTAAAGCACCACAGGGCTGGAGAAATGGTTCAAGTGGTGGATCATCTGCCTAGGAAGCACAAAGCCCTGAGCTCAACCCATAGTAACGCCAAGAAGGAGGAGGAGAAAGAGAAACAGAGTCAATTTAATAATATTTTCTAAGTGATCATAAAAACAATTGCCAAAATTTCTATACCCAATGAATATCTGCTTAAAAAAAATGAACAAGGGCTGGGGATATGGCCTAGTGGCAAGAGCGCTTGCCTCCTATACTTGAAGCCCTGGGTTCGATTCCCCAGCACCACATATACAGAAAATGGCCAGAAGTGGTGCTGTGACTCAAGTGGCAGAGTGCTAGCCTTGAGCAAAAAGAAGCCAGGGACAGTGCTCAGGCCCTGAGCTCAAGGCCCAGGACTGGCAAAACAACAACAACAACAAATGAACAAAAGCCAGGTGCCAGTGGCTCACACCTGTAATCCTAGCTACCCAAGAGGCTGAGATCTGAGGATCCAGGTTCAAGGCCAGCCTGGGCAGGAAAGTCTGTGAGACTCTTATCTCCAATTAACCACCAGGAAACCAGATATGGTGCTGTGGCTCAAAGTGGTAGAACACTGGCCTTGAGCAAAAGAGCTCAGGGACAGTACCCAGGCCCAGAGTTCAAGCTCCACGACTGACAAAAAAAAAAAAAAAAATGAACCAAGTAAATTTCTGATAAACAAAATCTGGATTCCTCTTCACCATCCTACACCAAAGGGTATTTCAGGCAAATGAAAACAAAATTCAAATAGAAGCCAATAGGTTCAAGAAGAAATTAATACCAATGTAAAGAGCCAGTATGTCAGCAAATCACAATTATGTCATTATATAAAGTCTCACCTTGCAGCCTGTTTTGGTAATTCCATCAACTTTGCACCTAACCGTGCTGCCATCTGTCTCCTGCAATTCCACAATCCTATTGTCCTTAATGATATCAGAGGACCTAGCTCTACTGAACCATCTCCTACTGCTGGGTACCTAGAGACCAGGACACCAGCTAAGCTTTGTTACAGCTTTGCTGTGTCCTTGATCCACCTCTGAGCCTCTGTTCTCTTCTGTAAGAAGGCCGATTTGGACCAGAACATCTTTAAGGCCACTTCCTAATCTGACTCATGAGGATACTAAGAGTCGCTTATACCACAAGGATCTCAGTGCTCTTCAAAGGGCTAAACCTTCATGGCACATTCTAACTACTTCCTCCATTACCTATTCTTTTGAAACAAATTGAGAAGCACTCATTTATCCAACAAACATCTATGAAAAAAACTACAAGCTAGACTTAAGTAGATAGATACGCCAGGAGTAAGAGGCTCACGTCTGTAATTGTAGCTGTTCAGGTGGCTGAGATCTGAAGATCTTGGTTCAAAGCCAGTCTGAGCAGAAAGTTCTCATTACTCTATCTTAAATTAACTGGGAAAATTCTGGACTGTAGATGTGACTCAAGTGGCAGATCTCCAGCCGTGAGCAAAAACACTTCCAAATGAGACCCTGAGCTCAAGCCCTAGTACAGGAAAGGGAGAGTAGACAAGGCAATGTCATGTTTGAAAGGATTAAAAAAAGAAGTCTGTAAACCAAGTATTTTATATTTTACAAAATAATTTTAAGAAAAGAAATCAAAATTATAACACTCCCAGATGATCAGAAGTTGAGGAGCTTGTCACTACAAGACATACAAAAAATGGGTCCTTGAGGTTGAAGACCAAGGGTGCTAAACAGTAACTCAAAACCACATGAAGAGCTGAAGATACGATCTCTGGAAAAGGTAACTACATATATAAATATAAAACACAGCAGTCATTCCTTACTTTATTACTTCACTTTAGGGCAATTTGCTTGTTCTTTTTTTTTTTTATGAACTGAAGGTTTGTGACCACTTTATATTCAAATACTTTACAGGTGCCAACAGCTCAGATGACTACTTAACATTTTTAGCAATAAGGTATTCTAAATTAAACTGTTTTTAGATGTAATGCTATTGTACACTTTATACGCTACAGTATAGTACCACGTGAATTTTATATGAACTAGAAAGCCAAAATTTTGTGGGACTCACCTTATTACAATCTTTGCTTTATTGTGGTGATCTGAAATCAAATCTGCAGTATTTCCAAAGTAGCCCTGCATTTATGTTTGATTGCAATTATCTTCTTTTTCCTATATTGTATAAATACAAATAAATAAAAATAATAATTACCTATATTAATGGCAGAAAAAAAATTTTTTTGCTTCTTCTTCTTTTTTTTTTTTTTTGCCAGTCCTGGGCCTCTGACTCAGGGCCTGAGCACTGTCCCTGGCTTCTCTTTGCTCAAGGCTAGCACTCTGCCACTTGAGCCACAGCGCCACTTCTGGCTTTTTTATATATATATGTGGTGCTGGGGAATCGAACCCAGGGCTTCATGTATACGAGGCAAGCACTCTTGCCACTAGGCCATATTCCCAGCCCCGACAGAAAATTTTTTTTTTTAGTTTTTTTTTTTTTTTTTTTTTTGGCCAGTCCTGGGCCTTGGACTCAGAGCCTGAGCACTGTCCCTGGCTTCCTTTTGCTCAAGGCTAGCACTCTACCACTTGAGCCACAGCACCACTTCTGGCCGTTTTCTGTATATGTGGTGCTGGGGAATCGAACCCAGGGCCTCATGTATACAAGGCAAGCTCTCTTGCCACTAGGCCATATCCCCAGCCCCCGACAGAAAATTTTTTTTTTTAATTCTTTTTTTTTTTTGCCAGTCCTGGGCCTTGGACTCAGGGCCTGAGCACTGTCCCTGGCTTCTTCCCGCTCAAGGCTAGCACTCTGCCGCTTGAGCCACAGCGCCGCTTCTGGCCGTTTTCTGTATATGTGGTGCTGGGGATTCGAACCTAGGGCCTCGTGTATCCGAGGCAGGCACTCTTGCCGCTAGGCTATATCCCCAGCCCCCCCGACAGAAAATTTTTGATGCATATAATTTTGTGACAATAACACACAAAGGAGAAGTGTTTTATATGCTACTAAAGCTAAATTAGAGCCAGGCACCAGTGGCTCATGCCTGTCATTCTAGTTACTCAGGAGGCAGAGATCTGAGAATCACAGTTCAAAGCCAGCCAGGGTAGGAAAGGTCTGTGAGATTCTTATCTTCAGTAAACTACTCAGAAAAATCCAGAGGTGGTGCTGTGGCTCAAGTGGTAGAGCACCATCCTTGAGCACAAAGAAGCTCAGGGACAGTGCCCAGGCCCTGGGTTCAAGCCTCACGACTGGCAAAAAAACAAACAACAAAACCTGAATTGGCTTCAATTCAAACTGTATGGTCATGAATTTGGACTGCTAATTATAATCCTCAAGGTAACTACTATGAAAATATCTCTAAAATATTCAAAGAAGTAACTAAGAAAAGAATCAATGTGGGTGGTACTATGGAGAGCACAAAGAGAGCCTGGCAAGGCAATCAGGGCCAAGACCCTCTCTCTATACACGGTGCACTCCTCACCACGCCTGTGCAAGCAGTCCTGGGTGCAGGCCCGAGACAGGGCATCATCGTGCAGAGGAGCATGAAAGCCCCGGGCATCATGCCATGGCCCCTGGCTCCCGAGGACTCGCACGCGAACAGCAGGCTGATCGGACCCCAGGAGTACGTGCCTGAACTGGCAGTGAGAGGAGCTAAAAGACTCAAGGAAACATGGAGGCCGCTTAGGCCTGGGACTTCGATGGCCCACAGGCTGTCCAGTGATCTTGATCTTTCCTAGAGACCTTACGAACCTTTACGGGACACACTCCAAGTGAGGCTCTCTTTGGGATCCCTCCTGTCTACTAGGAATCTGCTTATCTTTTTCTTCAATAAATCTTGGACATTTTATATCCTCCAAATCCATGGATTCATTCATTGAGACCATAGAGACAAAGACCTGGTCCCAGCATTGCAGTTTTTCAGTATCAGTATGTTAAAAAAAAAAAAATCAATTGAGGAACAACAACAAAACCTATGCAGTCAAATTCCCAGCAAAAAAAAAAAAAAAAAAATATATATATATATATATATATATATATATATATATATATATTGCCAGTCCTGGGGCTTGGACTCAGGGCCTGAGCGCTGTCCCTGGCTTCCTTTTGCTCAAGGCTAGCACTCTGCCACTTGAGCCACAGCGCCACTTCTGGCTGTTTTCTGTATATGTGGTGCTGCGGAATCGAACCCAGGGCCTCATGTATACAAGGCAAGTTCTCTTGCCACTAGGCCATATCCCCAGCCCCCAGCAATATTTTTGTAAACACAGGTGATTCAAAGTTATTTAGGAAGCACAGAAAACAGAATAAACAAATTTGAAAATAAAACATAGAGCTGGACAGGGACTGGGAATATGGCCTAGTGGTAGAGAGCTTGCCTTGTATACATGAAGCCCTGACAGAATGTCAAAATCAGATTTAAAACACCAAAAGAAGATGGGAGATCAGTATCCCCTGTGAATAAAGATGTAAATATTCTCAGTAAACCTGAGTAAATAAAATCTAAAAGCATTTAAAGAATTGTGGATTGTACAGCATGACCAAAGGGAATTTAGTATAGGAGTGGAAGAATGCTTTAATACACAAAAACCTGTGTTCGAAAACATGTTTATGGAATAAAAGGATATTATCACATGATTGTCTCAACTGGTATAGAAAAGAAACCACATGACAAAATTCAACACACTTTCAAAGTAGAACAATCAAAGGACTAGAACTAAAAGGAAACTGCCACAAAATGAAACTGCACATTAATAAACCATCCACAGCTAACATACTCAATGGAGGGAGACTGAAAGCTTTTTATCCTGAGATCAAGAAAAAGAAAGACAAGAGGGCTGAAGGTATGGCTCAAGTGGTCAGGTGCCTGTCTAGCAAGCACCAGGCCTTGAGTTGAAACCCCAGTACCATCACACAGACACACACACACACACACACACACACACACACACACGGTTGAAGGATGCCCATTCATCAGCGCTATCCAACATTGCACTGGGAATCCTAGTAAAAGTGAAGAAGAACCTGAGCAGCATTGCACCTCCATATGGTAGCTTGGGCCTGACCGGGCCCTGAAGCTTCCTGGAATAACTACAGAACATGTCAATGTGAAAATGCGGTCTAAAATAATGAAGGTAGCCAGAGAGACTTCATTTGACCAGAGGTCCGTTAAAGTGAGAACGCTTCAGCCATGTGACACAAAGGAAATGTACTGCAGTGTGGCCAGTGTGTTTTGCGTTCCTGAAACACGGTTAATGTGTCCCCTCATGCTGAGGATGACTCGGGCGACACCCTTGCGACCCAACCCAGATCGTTTGTCTAAACCAATCATTTCGAACCCCGTAAGCTAGCCAATCACCTTCACCAGGCCTGCTCTTGCCAAAGATTAGGCCAATCATTCTTAAGGATTATTTTATAACTTTCCCACAGTAGGAAATGGTTTGCTGCAAGTTGCTATGCTGTTTTATGATTTTTCCCACGGTGTGATATTATTTGCTGTGTGATGATGTGACCCATGGAATGTTCCCCCCAAACCCTATAATAACCCTGTGATATCATTTGCTGTGTGATGATGTGACTCATGGAATGTTCCCCCCAAACCCTATAATAACCCTGCTGAATGGAGGACTGGGCTCACGATTCAGACCCGCTGCGATCGTGAGCCCAGGCTCGAGCCTGCAATAGACTCTCGTGTGATTATATCGGCTCTCAGCTCCTTGGTGGTCTTTGGGGACCCCGAAATCTGGGCATAACAGAAGCAATTAAGCAAGAAAGAAAAAGAAAAGCATCAAATGAAAAATGGAAGAAGCCAAACTATGTTTATTTGATGTGAAACCATGTATAGCAAGTCCTGAAAACCTTTTAGAGCAGCAGAGTTTCAGGGTGCAAGACCAACACACAAAATTCAATTGTGTTTGGCTACACTAACAATGTAAAGCAGCTTGGAAAGGAAATTAAGCAAACAATTCTATTTACAATAGCATAAAACAATTAATGGAATAAGACACAAATGAATCTAATAAAGAAGACCCTGAAAGAAATTTGCTAGGTGCTGGGGACTCAGTCCTGTAGTCCTAGCTACTCAGGAGGCTGAGATCTGGAAGGATCATAATTTAGAGACAGCCCACGCAGAAAAGTCCACAGGACTCCATCTCAGTGGAAGAAGCTGGGTGTGGTAGTGCACGCCTAGCATCCCAGCTATGACAGGAAGTCTTAGTAGGCATCACAGTCCACGTGTATGCCCAGTCGGAATGCACGAGTACACCTCCAAGGCTCAGTGCTAAGGTGCCTGCCTAGCAAGCATGAGGCCCTGAGTTCAAATCCCAGTACCACAAAAAAATAGATAAAATAGGAAGGTTCTGTCTGGTTCACTTTTAAGTGTAAAAATTAACAATGTAAGATAATAAAAACCACCGAGTTGCTCACTTTCAACTGAGTGAATTATGACACGTTAATTGTATCTCAATGATCTCTGTTTTTTTCTGGGTTTTTTCCAGTCGTGAGGCTTGAACTTGGGACCTCTGTTTTGCTCAAGGCTAGTGCTCTACCACTTTGAGCCATGGCTCCACTTCTGGTTTTTGAGTGTTAATTGGAGATAAGAATCTCACAGGGACTTTTCTTCCCAGGCTGGTTTTGAACCAAGATCCTCAGATCTAAGCCTTCTGAGTAGCTGGATTATAGGCATGAGCCACCAGCGCCTGGCTGATGTTTGTTGTTGTTTTTTTAAGAAGAATGAAATATACAGAAAAATGAACAACAGCATTATAAAACACCATTGAATCCATTATGCTGATGAAATAAGCCAATCACAGCAGCCCACACATTGTATGAGACACCTCGGAGAAGCAAAGCTACAGAGACACACAGTATATTCACGGTGTCTGGGGATGGGAAGAGTCAAGGGGAAAGCAGAAGTGATGGTGAGTGGACACAGAATGTCTTTTGAGGGGAAATGAAAATGTCCTAAGAGCAATTTGGGTGAAGGGTTGCACAATTGTCTGAATATACTAAAAAATACTGACTTGCATACTTTAGATAAGTAGATATGTTACTTGTATCTGGATTTTATCTCAATCAAACTCTTCTTTTAAATGAGAACATAAGTGCTGGGAGCACAGCGCATGTGGTGGAGCACTTTTCTACAAGGGAAAACGCTGACTACAAAACCCAGTCCTTCTCCTCGCCCGCCTGGGCCCTGCCCAGTGAAATCCAGTGCCCCTGGTGAGCACTATGGAGATCGTTACTATGGAGACGAGGATGCTTCCTCCTCGGGTAACAATGTACTTCCAACCGTACAACCTAGAGTCGGCTCTTAAATAATTAAAACCAGACAAAACACCGGAGAGCAGGAAGGATGAGCCTGTAATCATGTTTGCCCGGGTACTTTTGTGGTAAATGAACCCAGGGCCCCTGAGGCCTCCCAACCCCAGGGATGGAAGTGGGGTGCGACTCCCTAGCTGAATACCAAAGGGTCTGTCTCGAGCACAGGCACAAATATTTACCTCTGCCCAAACTTCCAGTTCCTTTAATTGGCCTCCAAAGGGGAACCATCTCAACAAAGGGCCTTAATGAATCCTTGGGAATCGCGGTCCCCACATTTCCAACTCTCAAGTTGAGATGAGAAAAGAGCTTTGCAGACTCCCCCAGGAAAGAGAGGCCTCGGGAGAACTCGGCCACTTGTGTGTGGTCTGGGCTGACTGTGGTAAGGAGGCCCAGGAGACCCCGACTCATCGCGGCAGACCTAGAACGCCCCTCCCTTGCACCTGCAGGAAAGTTCTGGCCCAAACCCAGGTGTGCCACGTCGTAGGCACCTGCGTGCGTTCTCACCTGGTGTCTCCACGGGCATTTCTGCTCCTTTGGCTCTTTCCGTCGTGTGGTTCTTAGATGTGGTCTGGGTCACTGCCCCGGAAGGGGGTCTCCTCCCCTCACAAGGACACCTCGCCTTCTTCCGCTCACCCTTCAAGGCCCAGGGCAAATGCTCCTCGATGACCTCTTAGCCAGGCGGCAGCCAGGCCACCCTGCCCTGTCAGGAACACCCATGGCTAGGGTTCCTGGAGAAGCTGTTTGCAGTGCCAGCCCTAGAGGAGAACTAGACGGCTGTATGTACACCATGCTTTCAACCCAAGCCCAGGTCTCTACTCCACAGATGCTGGATCTGCCCGAGTCACCCTCCCTCCAAAGCAGGGTGTTCTGCATGTGCTCACGGTAAGGTGCATAGTTCAATAAAATTACAAATCCAGACACAAAAAGTCCTTACCGAGGCTGAGCACCAATGTCTCACACTTGGAATCCTAACTACTTAGGAGGCTAAGGTCTGAGGATGGCGATTCAAAGCCAGCTGGGGTAGGAAAGTCCGTGAGGCTCTTACCTCCAACTAACCACCAACAGGCCGGAAGTGGAGGTATGGTTCAAGTGGTAGAGCATTAGGCTTGAGTGAAAAAGCTAAGGGATGGAGCCCAGTCCTGAGTTCAAGCCCCATAGCATCCCAGACCCCCCACCCCCACCCCCGCGCCACACACACAACCCTTACTGGGAGAATCCTTGAAGCATTTGCAGTGTCTTTGCTGCCATGTTTAAAACAGCATTGCAGTGTACAGTGGTTTCTATTTTTAAGCTTCCTTTGGTTTTTCTTTCCTTTGGGGGGTAACCATGAGGTAAGGTCAGGGTGTGAACTCATCCTCACGTGCACTAGGCAGATCTGCTCCACCCCTCGTGAGCCGCAAGGCTCTTCTGGAGCCAGTATTTTGTAGAATCATTCTGGAAAATGTTGATCTAGGTGACCAGTCACATGTGTATTCGTGACAATTAAAGGAGGAAAGCGTTTCAAAGCCTCGCCTTAGACCACATACCAAGATGAACCCAAGCTGAGTGAAGCAGTTAAATGTGAGAATGAAACTACCGAACCCAAAAGAGAAAACGGAAAAGGAAAGAAACGTGAAAGGCAAAGCCTTCAAACTCTGGGGCTGGGCACTGAACGTAGCCCTCTAACTCTCGGAGGAATAAACACTGGTGGGCATGTGGCGTAGGTAACGTTCTGTTTTGCTAACTAGCTCCCATTTTTGCCCTATTTCTCCCAGGAAGTTACATCTAGGAATGAATAGCTTTATACTTGGAAAAGCTCTGCACAGGGACTACTTCGTATGACAATCACATCAGGCTGCTTTGCACAGCTGGTACATAAAGAGGGCTTTCACTCAGAGCAGCAATTTCCATGATGGTTCCCATGGCCATCTGGGAAGTCCCTAGATTTACCAGAGCCATCCCCTAACTCTTCTTTTCCCACACAGGTTGCTGTCCCCTACAGTTCCTCTCCAATCCAGGATCTTTCTAGAACACCAAGACATTTCCTCCCTATCTCTTGTGGGATACATCCGAGTTCCTGGGTGTGACATTCAGGGCCCTGCCCCATCTGTCATCAAAATAGTAGTCTGCAAGTGGCCACACCACGCAAGCCACCACTGATCTGCTACAGCTCTACTGCAAGTCCCCTCATGGCAAATACATTGCACAAAACTTCCTTTCCTGGATGGAGGGACAGAGGAATGCGCAAATGCAGCGGTGGTACTCACTACATACCAGGTTGAAAATGAACTATACAACTTACGGGTGGAGGGGCTGGGAATGTGGCTCAGTGGTAGAGTGCTTCCCTAGCATGCGTGAAGCCCTGGGCTCCATTCCTCAGTACCACATACACACATACACGGAAAAAGGCAGACGTGGCGCTGTGGGGTAAGCGGTAGGTGATAGCCTTGAGCAAAATGAAGCTCAGGGACAGTGCCTGAGTTCAACTCAGGACGGGCAAAAACAAAAACACTTGTGGGTGGGGATGGAAGGGAAAATCTGGGAGACAGCAAAGAGAAGGGGTGATATTGTCCAAAAAGAAATGTACTCATTTCCTGACTTACGTAACAGTCACCCTTCTGTACATCGCTTTTATGATAATAACAATAAAAATGAAAAACAAAACAATTACGTTTCTGGTGAATGTGTTAGGAAGATGTCTGTTGAGACTAGAGGCATGTAGGTTCACACACACACACACACACACACGTGCACGCACGCACGCACGCGCATGGCTTCTTGAGTGCAGGTTGGATGTGGCCTCCGTGCCACACCTAGGTAGAGCATCTGCTCTGAGGTATGGAAGGAGGTGGAGTACGCGCTCTCATGTATGGAAGGCAGAGGAAAACTTCCTCTGCCTGCAGCTATCTCTACATTCAGCACCTACAGAGCAGATTCTCTTCACCCAACCCGAGCCCTTGTCATCAGTTGCTTCCTTTTTATCTGTAAAACTTATATCAGGGGCCCCACTCAGTACCCCACGTCACAGAGAGGACTATGGGACGTCCATAGTCAAGACCCAGGGCTCTTGGATTCTGGGCTGGCTGGGGGAGCCCGGTACACCCTACCTAAGCCCAGCCTCAGACTTTCTATCTGCAACCCCTCCAAGACCTGGATTCAGTGGATGGGAGCTCTGATACACATCTTGTGCATTAAGGGGCCAGGTACTACATAACCTGACAATCCATTGAGTCTGGAGAAAAGTGTGTGTGTGTGGGGGGGGTAGAATCCATCTCTGCCTTCCTTCCTTCCTTCCTTCCTTCCTTCCTTCCTTCCTTCCTTCCTTCCTTCCTTCCTTCCTTCCTTCCTTCCTCCCTTCCCTCCCTCCCTCCCTTTGTTCTTTCTTTTGCTTCCTGTGCCAGTCCTGGGGCTTGAGCTCAGGGCCTGGGCGCTGTCCTTGAGCTGTTTTGCTCAAGGCTAGCACTCTATTACGTGAACCACAGTTCCAAGTCTGGTCTCTTTTGTTTTTTATTTTTGGTGGTTACTTTGAGATAAGGGTCTCACAGACTTTCCTGCCTGGGCTGACTTTGGGTTGTAATCCTCAGATCTCAGCCTCCTGAGTCGCTAGGATTATAGGCGCGCACCGCCAAAGCCCCGCTTCCTGTCTCCCGTCTAATGTCTGCAAGGTGATAGATGGCCTAGGACTCCCTACAGAGAACCCCCTTCTCCTGAGCAGCCCTCTGAAAATCCTCACAGGAAACAAGATCGCTGCCCTGGGTTGACGCTGCTCCAGGAGGCAGTGAGTTCTTGTCAAGGGGTAGAGTCTTAATCACAGTGTTGGTGTGGGCTTCCTTGATTTCCCCTCTTCCTTCCCCACTGCCCTCCCCCAATCCAGGAAGTCTGGACATGTGACTAAGGGCCCCGGAGCCCCTGAGAGGGCAGAACCCACTTCTCCTCCCAGCCGCTCCTCATCCGACCTCCATCCACTGAACAGTGATGCAATGCCTCCTGCAGCCCCAGCCAGGAGCACCCTCTTCTTCAGCCCTGTATCCTCACCCAGACAGCACAAGAAGGAGCCCCCATCCTGGTTCTGCACTAACTTGCCCTGTGGTCACTAACTTCCACGTACTGAGTCTCCATCTAGCCACTGCAGGATTATAGGAAGCCATCTCTGGGACTCTGGCTATCAGCAGCTGGAGGGAAACGGGCAGCATTTCTACCTAAGGCCTGGGGGGCTTCATGGGGCAGCTCCCCTCCACAGCGGGGAACGTCAGAAGCTTCCAGAGAGGCAGAGCAGTACAGGCACTACCCCCTCCCCGCCCCCACTGCTGTCTTCAGGCCACAGCTCCTTCTAGTGGCTGGCTTGGGGGGGGGCCCAGTCCTGGTATCCCAGCTGGAGAGAAGGCAGTGAGCGAGGCCAAACGGGGAACAGAAGTGAGAGAAGAGACCAAACGGGGTCCTGAATGACCTGGCCCGTTGAAAGGCCAGCGAGGCTCACTGAGGGCAGTGGACAGCAGAGCAGGTGGTGAAATCAGGGGAGGAGCCTTTACAAAGTCCCTCTGAGTGGAGAATGGAACTGTGAGCATCAAGAGGAGGCCAGGAAAGAGGCCCTTGGTCTGCAGGAGAGAGTACTGCTGGGGCCAGTGGCCATAACTGGAGTGGGGGGTGGGAGTTCTATGGTTTTAGTGGTGCCTGGAGAGAGGATATAACTTGGTAATTGACTGGCTCGGGCGTGGAGACCCTAGTTTCTTTATCGGTGTAACTCTTACAGATGGAGAAACCAAGCTGGAGATGATCAGGACCGGCTCAAGGTCACACAGAAGGACACCGGTAAAACTGGTCCAGAACTCAGGCTTCTGAGCTCTAAGACCAAATCCTCTCCCACAATGCCACAAATGGGAGAGATCACACTGCACAGGTCTCACAGAGCACTGAATGCCAGGCCTGGGAATTAGGACCGTTTCCATAGCAATTAGGAGCCATGGCAGGCTCTTAAGATGCGGCAGCGTTTCTTGTTTCTTTGCCTTCTCCCGACTGAAGTTTCCCAGCACTGTTTCTAAAATTCATAATCTGGTTGCTTCTAGGCCAGTCCAGCCTCCTTGATCTTCATATAGAAGAGAGGCAGCCTTTTTATTTATTTTGTGCCAGTACTGGGGCTTGAACTCAGGGTCTCACATTCTTGCTTGGCTTTTGTCACTCAAGGCTGGCCCTCTACCGCTTGAGCCACACCTCCACTTGCATTTTTTGCTGTATTTATTTATTTACTTACTTTTATGTGTGTATGGCACTGGGGTTTGAACTCAGGGTCTTCCATTTGGATTTTTGTTGCTGTTGTTTTTTGTTGTAATTGTTTAATTTTTTTTATTTTTGCCACACCTGGGCTTGAACTCAGCGCCTGAGCACTGTCCCTGGCTTCTTTTTGCTCAAGGATAGCATTTTACCACTTGAGCCACAGCACCACTTCTGGCTTTTTCTGCTTAAGTGGTGCTGAGGAATCAAACCCAGGGCTTCATGCATGCTAGGCAAGCACTCTACCACTGGGCCATATTCCCAGCCTTTGTTTAAATTTTACTGTAAAGGTGATGTGCAGAAGGGTTACAATTACATAAGGTAATGAATACATTTCCTTTTGAACAGTGTCACCCCTCCCTCATTCTCTCCCAGTTTTTCCTTCCTGATCCCCTGCCCCTGGTTGTATAGTTAATTTCCCACACAGTGTCCAGTGGGTTTCACTGCTGAATTGGTTCCCCCTTTGTCTCACTGTCTTTGTGCTTACATTTGCTAGGCAAATGCTCTACCATTTGAGCCATACTCCAGCCCTGTTTGTTTGGAGTTTTTGTTTGTTTGCCAGTCCTGGGCCTTGGACTCAGGGCCTGAGCACTGTCCCTGGCTTCTTTTTGCTCAAGGCTAGCACTCTGCCACTTGAGCCACAGCGCCACTTCTGGCCATTTTCTATATATGTGGTGCTGAGGAATGGAACCCAGAGCTTCATGTATTCGAGGCAAGCACTCTTGCCACGCAAGGCCATATTCCCAGCCCCTGTTTGGAGTTTTTTTCTTGTTCATTGGAGAAGATATTTTCATCGTCATCATCATCATCATCATCATCATCATCATCATCATCATCATCTCACAGATTTATCTTCCCAGCCTGGCTTTGAACAATGAGCCTCAGATCTTAGCCTCCCGGGTCGCTAGGATTACAGACATGAGCCACCAGAGCCAAGCACATCTTCTCTTCATGAGGAGAAAAATCACAGAGCCCAGAGACGTAGGGATTCTCCTACAGTCACACAGAAAATGGCCTGGCCTGGCCAGTCCTGGAGAGGAGAGGGCCTGCTCCCAGGTCATCACGCAGCGAGACCCAGCCCCTGGGTCCGGAGCGGCGGCCCCCTCGCTGCTCCCTTTCCACTCACTGCAGGTCTGTGAAGAAATCTGCATCCCGACTCTCTCCCACCGCAGTCCCTGTGCCCCCATCTGTCTTGCCGGGACCGTGCTGGGACACCTCCAGGCTGCCTTCAATTACGAGGCAATAAATACAAGATGTGCTGTTGGGGGAGCGGCCGCTCGGGCTGCCAGCCCTTCCCCCACCCCACCAGCCTCTACACCAGGAAGATTGGATTTTGTGTCGTTCATTTTTTATCTCTCGCCCCTGTCGGATGGGGAGATAGAGGACGCGGGCAGTGGATAATTTTAGCCTTCCCCGTTTCCCAGGCGCAGCACGGAGATGGGATTGGTGAGTGTCCTCGGGCTGCCTGCTACCCTCGCCTGGGGAGCCCCTCCACCCAGCCTGCCCGGGGGCCCGGTGGGCTTCACCGAAGCACAATGAAGGGTCCTGAACCAGAAGAAGGAGACTGACTTCAGCCCCAGGCCTGATCGTGAGTTCTGGACCCTCGGTGTGTCTGACGTGTCCTGCAAGGCCTTCTGTGGGCCAAGCTCTGTGCAGCCAGACAGGGCCCACACAGAGGAGGCAGACCCTGCGCACAGGCAGGCATTGCCCTGGCAGGTAACAGGCCTGGGCACTGGAGGTGGAGGATGCTGCTTCTCTCCAGGAAGGAGAGGAGAGGGGGGAGAGAAGGCACCCAGGCAGAGGCAGGGCATCTGCTTGAGCAAACATGGCAGGAAGCTGTGAGCCACCGGTGTGTGCTTATAGACCAGCAAGCGTGGCTGGGGCACAGGGAAATAGGAAGGGGTGTCCCGACCACCGATCGCCCTAAGCAACACTGAAGGCACACTTGGCTCTGCGCAAGGCCCCGTGCCAGGGCTGCCTACGAGGCAAGGGTCACAGGCAGAGTGGAGAGGCACACACAGGCAAGCAGCGGCTCCAGCCTTTATCCCCGACCTTATTTATCCTTCACTAGTTATGGTCCAAGTTTCCAACTGTACATCATGCTGGATAATGAAAGCGGCCTGATGAACTAGGGGCCTTTGTCCTAGGAGATGAGGTGCCCCCTTGGCTCCCCGGCTTTGATTCCTGAGACTGTCTTGTGTCTCTTTCCTTCTCCTAGGGCGCCATCTTCCTTCTGGATACCTATTCACCTTGCAGTGCTGGGGCAGCAGGTGGGAAAGGAAGAATCTTAGGCAGGTAGTGTCCTGATCAGATCTCTCTGACTGCTGACTGACACGCAGATTTCACAGTAGGATTGGAGTGAAGACAGACATGGGAGTCCAGCAAGGAATCCAACACAATGCCTGAAGTCTGCGATTACAGCAATAGAAAGATTAGATTAAGATCTAGATTACATCAGGAAGTATTATTGTTAGCATCATGATAATGAGTACTGACATCAGTGTGTGTGTGTGTGTGTGTGTGTGTGTGTGTACTTGTGCAAGTACTGGGGCTTAAACTCAGGGCCTATGTGCTACTTCTTAGATTTTTTTTGCTGGCGCTCTAACACTTGAGCCACAGTTCCACTTCTGAGTTTTGAGGGGCTAAATGGAGATAAAAATCTTAGGGGGCTAGGAATGTGGCTTAGTGGTAGAGTGCTTGCCCAGCATGCATGAAGCCCTGGGCTCAATTCCTTAGTACCACATAAGCAGAAAAAGCCAGAAGTGGCATTGTGGCTCAAGTTGTAGAACTCTAGCCCTAAGTACAGAGAGGCTCAGGCTCAGAGCACAGGCCCTTAGTTCAAGCCCCAGGACTGGCCAAAGAAAAAAACAAAACTGAAGGGGGGAATGAAGAGTTAAAGTAAAGCAGCCCCCGTTTTGTTGTCTGTTTAAACTATGAACAAACCCAGGACAAGCTCATTAGGGCCCAGCCGGTCAAGAACTCTAACCACTGGGAATGCTTAACTCTAACTGCCCCCAGAATGCCTCGAGCCCTGAGCCAATCAGATTTGTACCTGTGTCCTAATCTTGCTTGCTTGAACACCTGATGGCTGTAACTTTGTTTTTTGCCTTTATAAGCCCTGTGAAATCTCAGCTCGGGACTCCCCCCTAACCTCTGCTGTGTTGGTGGGTAGGACGAGGCCCGAGTTGCAGCTTGCTTGAATAAAGTCTTGCCTTGCTTTTGCATTTCGGAACGTCTGAGTCTCGGTGGCCTTCTTGGTGGTCGTTTCGCGACTTGGCATAACAAAAACAACAACAACAAAATGACCTTAGGTGTTTTCCTGCTTGCGCTAGCTTTGAACTGAAAGCCTCAGATCTCAGCCTCCTGAGTAGCTTAGGCATGAGCTACCTGTTAACACCAGCTTGCTAGCACTAAATGTTAATATGAGCTGAGCACGGTGCTATGTATTTGCATCCTTGCTTCCAACCCTCCCGATAATCTTTCAAAGTAGATTCTTATCACCCCTACTAGTCAGACTAAGAAAGGGAGATAGATGCATCCGTTAAGAGAGCTGATTGGAGACAGGAAGTGGTAGAAACAGACCCTAAAGTCCACCTACCCTTACTTGTCTCAAATATTTTTTGTGTTTCGCTTCTTGGCAAGAAAGGCATGGTTTCTCCAGCACCTAAGAGAGGATTTTTGTGTTTGGGTGTGGAAAACAAAAGAGGGGGGAGGGGAGAAAAGGATCTTGTACAAGCTCCTGGCCAGGGAAGATACTGTATGAAGAGAGAGCCCAGGCAGAACAGGAAGCTTGGGAGGAATTGATGAGTTAGATCTTGACCAGTTGAATTCGAGGGCAGTGCCCAGTACCTGGGTATGGAGCCAAGACTGAGGCCAGAGACACAGATTTGGAAGTTTCTGACCAATGGAAGTCCCCAGAGGGAGTGTGCCGGGCTAGATTTACCTCCCTTGGTGCGGGGATGCTAAGCTTACTCCCTTATCAGTGCTCCCTTTTCACCCTCTCCCCTGGGTGCCTGGCCTGTGGGCGGCCAAGGTGAAGTGAAGGGACACAGGCTAGCCTAAGGTGCACGTGGCCGAACGGGACCCCTTCCTCCCTCTTTATACCCACCAAGGAAGCCAGGCGTGCACGAGTCTTGGAGATGCTTCAGAGAGCAATCTGGTTTAGTAAGGGAGGGGCTCACAGTCATACAACAGTGATGACGAGGAAAGGGGGTGACAGACCAGGAACTGGCGATAGGCTGGTGAGCTTGTCCGACCAAGAGCAGCTTCCTAGGACCTCCCTCATGGGCTAACGTCACTTCCCATAGTACCACCCTCTGGGCATTGCCCGCGACAGGGGGGCACACGTGCTAGCTGGCGAGAAGTGGGGGGCTGGTTTCAGAGCTACTCCTCCTGGTTCCGGACCCAGAAGGAGATAGGTGTGGCTCACTTCCACACTGCCCCAGGGCTGAGGGAAGGGCAGCATCTTGGGATCCCCCTCATCGCCCTTCCCCCCTCAGTGCCAAGCTGGATCCCCAACAGAAGTGTGCATAGCAGACAGCAGAGCAAGGCTGGGATCTCAGAGTGCCCCAGCTCTCAGAGAATGAACACAACACACGAGGGCAGAATGACAATGGTGGGGCGCCAGGTGAGCAAGGAGAAGTGGAATTTGCTTCAGGATGCTGCTGAAGGGACAAGAAGGTGGAAACAAGTTTGCACTCCGACCAACAGTACGGTAGGGTTCCCTTCTGGCCACATCTCCAGCATTTGCTATTATTAGTTTTCTTGATAATGGACATTCTTACTGGGGTGAGGTGGAATCTCAGTGTGGTTTTGATTTGCATTTCTTTTATGGCCAATGATGTAGAACACTTCTTCATGTATCTCTTGGCCATTCCAGTGAGTACATTTCTTATCTAACTTGTTACCTCCTGCCTCATTTTCCCCCCACCTCTCCCCTCCCCATTTCCCCGCCCCCCCATGAGTTGTACAGTTGAATTACTCCATATAGTTTTATAAGTATTGCTGCTGCATTGGTTTGTCTTTTTATCCTTTGTCTCTTGATTTTGGTATTCCCTTTCCCTTCTCTAGTTCCAATACATGTATATACAATATCCAGGGTACCAAAATCAGTTACAGTGATATCAGGGGTGAAGATCACAATAGATCAATAGCTATGTCTTATGAACACATAAGATGATGCTAAGTGAAATGAACTCCAAGTTATGGAAACAAGTGGTATATCACTGTTGTTGTTATTTTCAACATACCATGTGAAATTATGCCCTTTTTCTTTTGTCTTTCTTTCCCATGGTTTTACCCCTGATGTCACTATAACTGATTTCAGTACCCTAGATATTGTATATACATGTATTGGAACTAGGGAAGGGAAAGGGAATATCAAAATCGAGAGACAAAGGATAAAAAGACAAACCAATGCAGCAGCAATACTTAAAAAACTACATGGTGTAAACCAACTGTACAACTCATGGGGGAGAGAGGGAAACGGAGAGGGGGAGATGGGAAAAATAAGGGAGATGGTAACGAGTTAGATAAGAAATGTATGCACTGCCTTTTTATGAAACTGTAACCCCTCTGTACATCACTGTGACAATAAAGAAATGGAAAAAAAGAAGGTGAAAACAAAAAAGCTTCCCTTGGGTTTAGAGACCCAGTGCTGAGGCAGAGGCCCTGGGTGGGGCAGTCAGGGAGCTTTCTTGTAATCTCCATGGTCACCATTTTGCCAAACCACTGGACGAGTCTATAATGCCCTACTTGAGGCCCTAAGTTACCTTCGCTTCCATGGGATGGGGGGAGCATCTTTTGGCCCATGTATATTAGTGCCTCAGCTCCAACCTCTCCCAGAAACCCTGAACTACAGGAGCAATATTAGGAAGGGAGTTTGGGGGAAAGATAGGCAAGAGAGAAGAAAGGAGATTGAAGGAGGAAGAGAGAAAGATGGAAATGTATGAAGCTCGTTTGAGAGGCATAAGAACTGTAAATCCTCCAAAAAATGAAATTTACTTGTCAAGTAACTGCATTTTCCAGGTGTTTTGGTTTGAGATGAACTGTATACTTGGTGGCCAGCTGGTGGGCTTAGCTGGAGGAAGCAGGTCACTGGGGAAGTGTCTGTGGAGCTCTGTCTGTCTTCCTCTCTCCCTTGCTTCTGCTCTTCTTCCTGCCCACAGTGAGGTGAAGAGGAAGCATTTGCACCACAAGCTCTTACATAAACTATTGTCTCAGGTGTTTTGGTTGTGACAACAGAGAAGGAATTATGAAAGGAGTCACAACCCCCCCCCCCCCCCCCGTGATCTTAGCTACTCAAGAGGTAGAGATTTGAGCATCATGGTTCAAGGCCAGCCCAGACAAAACCAAACAATGTTCAAGTGATCTTTCCCAGACAAGGTCTGGGCACGGCAGTGTGTACCAAATGTCCCAGCCATGGGAAAACACAACGGCTGGAGACAGTGGTGGCTACCTGCCATCCCCAAAGACAGGAGGCAGTACAGGTAAGGATCAGATCCCATACCAGACTGGCCCACTGCAAAAGCAAGTCTCTACTTTGAAAATAACCAATGCAAAAAGGAGTTGGAAGTGTGGCTCAAGTGATAGAGCACCTGCCTAGGGAGCACCAGAACTTGATGTCAACTGAGCAGAAGGGGGGGGGAGAGGAAGAGGAGGAGAAGGAAGGTGGGGAGGAAGGAGAAAGAGGAGGAGGATCAGAGAGGAGGGGAAGGAGGAGGAGGAGGGGGGAGGAGGAGGAAAAAGAAGAAGGGATTGATAGGAGAGGAGAGGAGGAGGAAGAGGAGGAGGAGGAGGAGGAGGAGAAGGGGAAGGAGAAGGAGGAGAAGAAGAGGAGGAGGAAGAGGAGGAGGAAGGGAAGGAGGAGGAGGAGGAGGAGGAGGAGGAGGAGGAGGAGGAGGAAGAAGAAGAAGAAGAAGAAGAAGAAGAAGAAGAAGAAGAAGAAGAAGGAGGAGGAGGAGGAGGAGGAGGAGGAGGAAGGGGAGGGGGAGGAGGAGGAAGGGGGAGGAGGAGGAGGAGGAGAAGAAGAAGAGGAGGAGGAGGAGGAGGAGGAAGGGGAGGAGGAGGAGGAGGAGGAGGAGGAGGAGGAGGAGGAGAGAGAAGAAGAAGAAGAAGAAGAAGAAGAAGAAGAAGAAGAAGAAGAAGAAGAAGAAGAAGAAGAAGAAGAAGAAGAAGAAGAAGAAGAAGAAGAAGGGGCTGGGGATATGGCCTAGTGGCAAGAGTGCCTGCCTCGGATACACGAGGCCCTAGGTTCGATTCCCCAGCACCACATATACAGAAAATGGCCAGAAGCGGCGCTGTGGCTCAAGTGGCAGAGTGCTAGCCTTGAGCGGGAAGAAGCCAGGGACAGTGCTCAGGCCCTGAGTCCAAGGCCAGAAGAAGAAGAAGAAGAAGAAGAAGAAGAAGAAGAAGAAGAAGAAGAAGAAGAAGAAGAGGGGGAGGGGGAGGGGGAGGGGGAGGGGGAGGGGGAGGGTCTGGGTTTAAATTTTTGTAGTGCTGAGGATGGGACCCAGGGCCTTGTAACATGCTAGTCAGTGGCCTACCACCCAGCCACATCCTCAGCCCTGGATACAATAGTAGAGTGCAGAACAAGCAAACTAGCTGGGTAGAGAAGTCTTGCCTACCTATCATCATCAGCTGAGTGACGGCGAAGCCCCAGTGTTTGAGTGTAGAACCACGATGAAAAGGTCTTGTGGAACTCCTAGGGCTGTAGCACATTTCACCCTTCTCGGTGCTGAGACTATGTTTGATTGATAGTGTTTTTAAGCTGTTGAAAGGAATGCCTTTTCCCTTCTGCAACTATTGGGGCACAAGCTCAACGTTCTCAGGGCAGTTTGTCTGGAGGGTGTTGGGAGAATGTAGATTTAAAACGAGGAAAGGACACTTGGACAGCAAGTAGGAAATCTCAAGAAATGGGGCTGTGACAGAAATAGCAATGACAGGTAATAATAGAGTAACACAGGGCCATGGATACTTCGGAGACGGGCACGTTGTAATCATGCTGAACACTAACAAGCACATTGGGGAGTGGGTGAGGCTTACAGAGGTGACTGATGGAAGCAGTTCTTTGTTGTTTTTTGTTTTGTTTTTTTGGCCAGTCCTTGGGCTTGAACTCAGGCCCTGAGCCCTGTCCCTGGCTTCCTTGGCTCAAGGCTAGCACTCTGCCTCTTGAGCCACAGCGCCACTTCTAGCTTTTTCTATATATGTGGTGCTGGGGAATCGAACCCAGGGCTTCATGTACACGAGGCAAGCGCTCTTGCCACCAGGCCATATTCCCCAGCCCCAGGAGCAGTTCTTGAAGGCAGTAGGCAGGAAATGGGCCCCAGGGCCTTGAGCTGAAGTGAGGACCACTCCCTGACCCCCTGTCCTACAGCATAGTGGTTAAGTGCTCAGCATCGGAAGCCAGGTGGCCTGATGGAGCAGCCAGCTGCACCAAGACAGTGGGACCTTGGCCAAGTGACTTTCCCCACAGCAGAGGCTTGAAAAATGAGGGGCAGTGGTGCCTAGCCTGTAGTTAGGAAAATTCAGTAGACACCCTGAGCCCTGCTAGGACATGTAAAGTCTTCAGAACCATGCCCCCCACACACGAAGTGCTTGAAAGAAGCTGTTAGCGGTCTGTAAAAATTAGCCATTAGCTAATTAGCTCTTAGCTCATTGACCTTGCAAAGCTAGAGAGAAGAGAATAACTATTGCTATGGCCTGTGGAAACCCAGGTTGGGGAAACGGAGGAAGTGCTCACACTAGCTACTTTGCTCTTCAGCCAAGGATTTGGAGTTAGAGCCAGCTTCACATCATCTCACCATCCTACATCTATGTGTTAAAGCCCCCACTCAAACGGCAGGAAGCTGGAGCAAGTGACTCACGCCTGTAATCCTAGACACTCAGGAGGCTGAGATCTGAGGGCTGTGGCTCCAAGCCAACTTAGGCAGGAAAGTCCATGAGCCTCCTATCTCCAATAAACAACCAAAAGGCTGGAAGTAGAGCTGTGGATAAAGTGGTAGAGGACTAGCCTTGAGAAAAAGAAGCTCAGGGACAGCACACGGGCCCTGGGTTCAAACACACACGCACACACACACACACACACAGTGGTAAGGTACTGTGGCCAGGGCCAGGTGCTCAGGTGCCCAGCAAATGGTAGTTGCCACATGTTCCCTTCCCAGTACCACAGATATGACGGGAGGTCGGCAGAGAGCAGAGCTGGGGGTTGGACAAGCTTTGGGGAGGTACAGGGTGCTCTAGAGGGTCGGGATTGTGAGATCGCTCCCACCCAAGTCCAGGCTGATCAGCAAAGGAAGAGAGGCTAAGACTAATGTCAGATGTGAGAGGGAGGAAGGCAAAGCTGGAGAGAGGGAGGGAGCAGGGGGAGGTTTCTGAGAGTTTTATGTTCTTGTTGTTTGGTGCCAGTCCTGGGGCTTGAACTCAGGGCCTAGGTGCTGTCCCTGAACTTTTTTTTGCTCAAGAATAGTGCTCTATCATTATCCAGCCACAACACCACTTCCAGTTGTTTTGGTGGTTAATTAGAAATAAGTTATCTCATGGGCTTTCCTGACCAGGCTGGTTTTGAACCGTGATCCTCAGATCTCAGCCTCCTGAGTAGTTAGAATTAAAGGCATGAGCCTCCCAGGCCCGGCTAGGATTTCCGAGTTTTGTCAGTCAAACTTGTTTGAGCACCGTGAGATGTCAGCATCACGTGCGGCATTTTCTAAATGTGACCTAGCGCATCCTCCTCCCCTCCTCCAATCCAATACTTAGCCTGTCAGTCTAGGGGACTGTCCTTCCTTCAGATCAGTGAAGGCTCTATGACCCGTGATCAGATGCAGAGCACAAGTAGCTCTATATCCTCTGGCGAGGCTAGCGAGGATAGAGAAGCAGGGCCAAGCACCTGGAAGGACGGGGAACAGCTCGAGGGAGAAAGGGAAAATTACAAAGGACCCAGAGCAAGGAGCGTGGCATTGAGTCTCAGCCATGAGAGGTCACGGGTGTGCACTGGAGCAGGGATTGGGAGGAAGGAGAAGCTGTCGGGAGCAGAGGGGCAGGGCAAGAGGAGGAGTCCCTCCCAGACTCAGGGTAGCAACAGAGACCCACTGACAGAGATGGAGAGAGAAGTTGGCCCCCACCTGGCCTCTCTGCCCCTCCAGCACTCAGGTGCTCGTTCCGGTCCTCACAGCTGGCTCATGACTCAACTCCACCACGTCTAAATGACCTCATGTGGTTTCCTATTCTTTGCAATTAAAGAAATCCAAACAAAACCCCATTTTTCAAGGGAGGAAATCCAAGGCTGTGACAAATCACATTTAGTTAAGTGGCAGAGATGGGCTTGGGCTTCAAGTGCCTTCTTTCTCCAGGGCCCATCCCTCCTTCTTCTCTATGTCCCAGGCCTCCTCAGGAGAAGGAGCCTGCCTGTCTCTACCTGGTAAGAGTGGCTTAACTCAAGACCGATTGTGTCCCCCAAGCCCTCTCATTTTAGGGCTCCTCCCTGGCACCCCACCCTCCTGTGCCTTTTAGATTTCCCCCATTCACCTGGAGGGACTAGACATCCATGGAGAAAGTACCCACCGGGGCTCAGCATCCAGTCTTTAGGGCTCTGTGGAAGAGTTCACAGGACCTAGGGCCAGACCTGAGCAGTAGGGGGTGAAGGTCCCCCCAGAGTATGGGCTCCAAAGACATAATTATGTGGGGCCAGAATTTTCCTCGGAGCTGCACAACTTCCTCGTTTAGACAGAACTTCCATCCTCCCTGTACAGCTGGGGAAACTGTGACTCAGAGATGAAGTCACCTTCCCAAGGCCCTGCAGGCAGTAAGACACCAAGTGGGGGTTCCCCTTGTGCGTGCAGGCATCGTGTCCAGGCCCCTCCCGTGGAGCACAGCTGTTCTGCTGTGCTATGCAGCGGCCCCTGTGGAGGGGGAGGGGGCTTTCAGATCTCTGAAGTCGGTCTCTCCACAGCTGGGCCGGCTCCAGGCCATGCCCCACCCACCTCCAGCTCCCCGATAATGAATCTCAAGCCAGCAGGCCCAGCTGAAACGCTTTCATCATCCAATTACCGGAGCTGCTGGCACAATAAATCTTGGTCACACAAATGCAGGCAAATCTGCAGCTATTTTCATGGCCATTAGTGTGCATAGGACATTGGGATTCAGACTCATTTGCCTTCCTGACAGTCCTGTCCCCCACTCGTGTCTTCCTTGCTTTCTTTCATTTCTCCTCGGCAGTTTCCCCACATCCTCCTCCCCTCCCTCAGCCCCTCGTGTTTGTGCACGTTCCTGCCTCCCCTCCCCTTTCCCTAGGCTGAGAGGTGGCTATCAGAAGACTCCGCGTGCGTGACCTTGGCCAAGTTGATGCACCCCTCTGAGCTTCTACTTTTCTTCCTCTGTGAGACAATGACCTCCTAGGGCTGTGTGAAAATTAAATCACCCAAGGGGGTGGGACCTAGGATATTTGTCAGTGATCTTTGCTGTTTTAAATAGCTATGTGTTTGTTGTCATGTGCAATGGAACAAAATCCCAACGAATAGATCAAACCAGTGAGTGAGTGTCACTGCTTAGGAGACCATTGCGATTTGATATTTACATAAAGTATACTAAGGGGACTTATTAAGAATAATAGACGAGTTAGCAAACACGGAGGAAATGCACGATGAAGAGAAACTGTAACCCAATATTAGAAATAAGGGCTGTGGGATGCTCGCCTCCAGGAATATTTGTTCTTTCTCTGCCCTCCCTTACCTCCTGTAGAGGGGCATGTGGGGCCCTTCAGAAGAAGGGGGTCTGTCCTGTGAGACACACAGAGCACGGACTCGCCTCATCCCTTCATCTACAGGAGAAACTGCCCTCGGACCTGTGGGGTGTGGTCCCGTGCTGAGTGGGGGGGACAGAGCCTTCCCAGGGGAGCCCCCAGTCGATCTCTCTCCTTGCGGTCAGTCCTGCCACTGGCAGGCAAGGTAACTGTCGTGTTGGCATGAGAGGGTGTCGGGTGAGGCATTCCCTAAGGTCATGCATTTGTGGAATCGTGGTGGGGACCCCCACGGTGCAGGCAGGAGGCCCCATCCAGAAGCATAAAGGGGGCCTGAGGAGGGAGGGCTCATGGCATGAGGGCGAGTGGTGGCTATTCCAGAGCCCCACCCTTATATACAAGCAGGACATTTGTGAGACCCGTCAAGGAGCCGCGTTCCAAGCAGCAGTGCTTACAAGGAGCAAGGGGAAGTGTCAGGAAGAATTCAAGACGTCCTCCCAGTTCTTCCTGGCTGTAGGTAGGCACGGACCAATCCCAGCCACGTGTCACACATGGCTCCGTACCAGGGAGTGGACTTGGGGCTGACTCTACCTGAACCAAGGGCAGGTTAGGTGTCCGGCAGTGTCCAGGGAAAGCTCAGCTACCATCTCTGAGCACAGCTCTGGCAATGGAGGTGACACGGGAAGCTGAACACGATGCTAATAAAACCGAGGATACGGACTGGCAGGTAACCACATGTCGGCAGGACTACCAGCCTCCTGGGGACCCAGAAGCAGAGCCTCTGCTCATTTGAAGGCAAACACACACAGCACACAGAACTTCCTCCTCTGGGAAGTCCTCCTTCCTCCAGGGGCACCTGTGCTGCCCTGGAGACACAGACTTAATCAACAATGACTCCAGGCAGTGGGGAACACCCAGGGGGAGAGGGTTGTTTTGTCACTACCCTTACCGATGTGTAGGCTCTGGGGTTTGAGAGCACAGGTTGCCGAGTCCTGCTGGAGTTGGGAGAAGATTGCCACCTGGTGGTGAGTGTTGGTAATGATTTGGATAGAGTTGTTCAGGTCAGATTTTAGTCCCCCCTTAGACGTTTGTCTTACAAATTACATGGCACATTTTCTGGAAAGACATTCAAAACTGATCTTTGTCAAAGATACCAAAATCTAACTTATACTCTGTTAGGTCCCTGTGAGCCACTGAGGCTTGGGAACAGGGCTGCCTGGCACTTACATTTACATTCCCCCACCCCTTCTCCCTGTAATTATCCCACAGATGCACATGCATGCAACAGGCCCCAGGGTGCCCCTACTCTGGGTGATGCCATAAGCTGGGTCTGTGGACATAGAAATGGCCAGATATGGCTCCTGCCCATGGAGGAACTCTCAGTCAACAACAACATTCCACACCATATAGTCAGCACTGTGCCAGGGTGGACCTATCCTGCTCTGGGGTCAACAGGTTCCTCAGTGTCTGGAACATGTAAGCAAGACTCTGGGAGGAAAATGAACTTTCTTACCACAGAGGGAGAAAGAGCATTTCAGGCAAGCAGAGCCACATAGAGGCCGAAATACTGTGGCCTGTTCAGGGATACCCAACTCTGTGTGTAGACAACTATAGTGGGAGGTGAGGTAGAAAGCCAGACTGGGTCCTTAAAACCAAGATAAAGCCTCTGTCCTGTTGGTAAATGAGCCACTAATGGTGGAAAATGAACTATAATGGGAATGGGAAGCTGGAGGGGCGGTGAGGAGACTGACTGGCCAGTCCTGATGCGAAGTGGAAGGCCACAGCCTTACATTTCCAGGTCCTTCCTTCCCCCAACTCAAGTCATTTCCAGCAGTCACTATGGTGACATCCCTCAGCCGTAAGAGAGAGATCCATTATGGCCTCACGCCGCCCCTGTGGTGCCCGGATATGAGGGTAGGACTGAGGCTGGGAGAGGAGACTGGGCTCTGAAGAGGCAGCTCAGACCCTCACAATAGCACCTGTGAGGAAAGGCCAGCTCTGGGGGTGCTCCATTGCCCAAGCTCCCACCTAGCTAGTTTCAAAAAGTGAGGAGGAGGAGGAGAGAAGGGAGAGATGAAAAAGAGTTGAAACTGGAATGAAGACTTTAGCTCTGCTAAGCATCCTTATGATTCCCGGAATAATTCTAATTTCATATAAAGTGTCCTAATCACTAAGGTTTTTTCAATAAGTGATATCCTCCTAAATTTCACTTGTTTCTCTTCCTCCCTCTGAGTATTATCATAGAAACACACACACACACACACACGCACACACACGCATGAGGTTTGCACTCAGGACCCTGCACTTGCTAGGCAGGCACTTTTCCACTTAAGCCATGCCCCCAATATGTTTGCTATGGCTTTGTGTTTAGATAGGATCTCATTTTTTGCCTGTCTCTGCTGCCCACAGAGCAGGGAGGACAAGCATACACTACCATACCCAGAATTTTACTGGTTGAGATGGAGTCTTGTGAATTTGTCATCCTAGGCTGGCATCAAACCCTGGTCCTCCTGATGGCCACCGCCCAGGTAGCAAGAACTACAGGAATGAGATACTGAGCCCAGCTAGGAAATATACGTAAATAATCCCTGCCCTCGGAGTAGAAACACCACGATCAAGTCCAGAGCCTGTTTTGAGCATGGTCTAGGGTGACTCACCTGTAGAGCAGGTCGGTCCTAGGCCTTAAGTGACGTGGACTCAACCTGACTTAGGCCAAGGTCAACTTCTCTGAGACACAGCAAGGAAGAGAGTCGGCTTCTGGCCTCCGTATGCCTCTAAAATACCAGGCATGGTTTACCTAGCTCAGAGCTCTCAGGCAACCATGATTAGCACCACATCAGACACCCCAAACCTGGATTTCCCGCTGCCCACTCCACACTAACTAGGAAGAGATGCCCTCTGGGTAGTTGCAGCCTTATAAACCATGGCTCTACTCTGCTCGCTGTCAGCCCCAGCCCCGGCCAAGCACTTCTGAGTACTGTGTACCAAAAGCTGCCCAACCACAGCATGATGTTCTCATCTGGAGCCCGTCTATTTCTAGCTAGCAAGATCAACCTCAGCAACTCAGCAGGTATGCGAGATCCTGCAGCCCTGTATCCTGGTCGGCACCCATCAAGCGCAGGGAAGTGTGTGCGAATCTGCCCCAGCTCTGCCGACTCTTAGGACAAGGCCCGTGCCCTCCCGTGGGAACTCCTGGAACCTCGATACTCATATCCCTGGAAAGGCACATGCACCCCAGACCTCAAGCCCCTCCCATTCTCCCCAACGTTGTAAGGGAACCACAGCTGTCTTACCTGGCTTCCTGTGACGAGCAGAAGGAAGCCAGCACATCGGGCTCCAACCCCCACATTCATCATCAACTTTAGGCCTTCTCTCACCAGCGAAGCAGACGCCAGGCTGGACCGCTCAGACAAGGCCTTAGGAAAGGTTTCGAGTGAACAAATAAAGAGACTGGAATGTCAAAGCCAGTCTTCCTCCCCTCCCAGTCTGGAGAGTTCTCTTTAGCTCACAGTAACCAGGGGTCATTCTCTGGGTCACTTCAAGGCCATAAAGTCACAAGTTCAACAAATGAGGCAAAGAAGGGTAGGGATGTCTGCTCCATCCTACCTAAGAGCTACTTTAAAAAATGTTATTATAGGGGCTGGGAATATGGCCTAGTGGTAAAAGTGCTCACCTCATACACATGAAGCCCTGGGTTCGATTCCTCAGCACCACATATATAGAAAAAAGCTGGAAGTGGCGCTGTGGCTCAAGAGGTAGAGTGCTAGCCTTGAGCAAAAAGAAGCCAGGGACAGTGCTCAGGCCCTGAGTCCAAGGCCCAGGACTGGCAACAAAAACAAAAAAACAAATAAAAAATGTTATTATGAAGGTGATGTACAGAGAGGTTGCAGTTACGTAAGTCAGGTAAAGAATATATTTATTTTTGGACAATATTGCCTATTTCCTCACTCTCTCCCCTTTTTTCCCTCCCCACCCATCCCAACCACAGAATGATAGTTCATTTTCAACATTGTATCATTGTACCATTGCTGCATTTATTCACCCTTTGTCCCTCTATTTCTGTGCCTTCCCTTACCCTCCCAAAGATAGATAAATGGACAAACAAGACAAAAAGAAAGGAAAACAGAAACAACAACAAAGAAAACTCCTCTTGTTTCCATTTCCTGGAGTTCATTTTGTAAGTATTATTTTATATGATCAGAGGCCCATAGACATTATGTCATTGTGTTCCTCTCCTAAGAGCGCCCTCCTGTGGTCTCACTGTGTGAGTGCCTAGAGTCCTGTATAATATGTCCTGTCCCAGTGTAGTTTAGATCTAGCCTCTGCGTAAGACAGAACATGCGCCATTTGTCTCTCTGAGCTTGGCTGCAGATCTACTGTTGAGTCCCCAGTTTTGGAGGAGCTCTACTTCTCTAAGAGATAAAGAAACAAAAAGAATAGAATCGCCACCCATTCATTCATTGCACAAGTATGTATTGAGTCCCTGCTATGCTAGAGGAATAATATGATGAGCAGATAGACTTGGCTTCCCCTCAAAGACCATAGCTATGAGCTTTTCCTGCAGGCCAAATTCTGTGCTCTTTAAAGCATCCTGCATTTTAAACACAGAACCCCAAGCTTTAAGCCAGGCGCGTGGCATAGCAGGAAGGGCACTGCCACTTCTTGACAATTTTCCAGTATTTGACCCCAAAGAAACCAAACCTGAACCTGGGGTCTCTGAGGAGAGGGCACTAGGGAGAGAGGTAGCAAGAGGCAGCCCGACATACTGTCAGGCCAAAGTGGCGGGGTCATGTGACCCCTTGAATCTCGCATTTGGCCGCATACTTCCGGGGCTCCAGACAGCTGGTGCTCCACGCCCTGACACACACGCACGTGACACACATGCTCCATGCTCTGACACCCCTTGGTTGGCCTGGGGAGTCCCTCTTCACAGCGCCGAGTCCCTAAGTGACTCAACGTCTTTACCCACAGCCTAGCCAGTGCTTGGGAAAGTCCACAGGGCATTGAAACCTGCCCTGCTGGTGAAAAAGCACCCTGTGCCCACCGACCCAAGTCTCTGTGCAAGCCGCAGTGTCTCCATTAACCTCCATTAGCCTTCCACGGCAGGAGGGTCAGTAGAGATCACAGGCAATTGCCACGTGGTGGGAAAGCTGAATCTCTGACCCAGGAAGAATGGAGCTGCCTGGCAGGCCAGGGACCCACGGTAAGACACCTGTGTGGGAAATGAAGCTTGGTTTTGCATGGACAGTAGAGTGACTTCTGAAATGACTTCATGGGTTTGGCAGGAGAGTGAGTAGAGAGAAGATGAGGCAATAGATGAGAGGTCGGTACAGCGACCTTACTTGAGAGCTGATTAGAAATACAGTTTCTTAGGCCCTACTCCAGCCCCACTGAATTAGTTTCTTGAGGGAGAATGAGGGGCCATATGTTAAATCTCTATGAGTGATTCATATGGACAGAGAAGTTTTAAATGCACTACAAATATGCTTTCTTAGTCTAGAATGCTATAGCAAAAAGACTGTAGACAGTATAATTTATAAACAAGAAATGCATTGCCTACCACTGGGGAGCTGGGAATTTCAAGATGTCAGCCAGTATGCTGTCTGCCACATAGATGGTGCTAGAGACAGTAGCTTCATGTGGCTGAGGGTGTGGGGACTGGCAGCCTCCCTTCAGGCCTTCTAGAACACTAATCCCATTCAAGCGGGCAAGCTCTCCTGGCCTAACTATTTCCTAAAGACTCTGATCTAACATCTTGGGTGTCAGGTTTCAACTTATACATATAGGTGGACACATATGTTCAGACTATAGCACTCAGCGCACCCCTGATGGGCTGGGGTGACGACTACGAAGAAAAAATAACAATCATAGCAGCTCCTATTTGCTGACCATCTATGTGATGAGCACTTCCTGTTTCTCTCTCTCTCGCTCGCTCTCTCCCTCTCTTTCTCTGTCTCTGTCTCTCTTTCTCTCTGTTTCTGTCTCCCTGTCTTTGTCTCTTGTGCCAGTCTGCTATCCCTGAGCTTCTTCCTTCAAGGCTGGCATTCCACCACGTGCACCACAGTTTCACTTCTGGCCTTTTGGTAGCTCATCATAGGAAGTGTCTCAAAGACTCCCCTGCCCAGGCTGGCTTCATTGAACCTTGATCCAAGTGGCAAGGATTACAGGGGTGAGCCTCTGGCTCCTGGCTGTTTATTTTTATTTTAGTTTAACCTTATCTCACTTCATCCTCATGACAACCTTACAAGGTATTTTTCCTATTCTTGTTTTTACAGATGAATAAGTTATAAAGTCACCCAAATCACATAACCTTCCCAATGCTCAATTTCCTCATCTGTGAATTTGAGGCCATACTGTCTTTCATCTTTGGTTGTTGTAAGGACTAAAGATGAAGATGATATGGGGGAGGCCTGGGCCCAGCCACTGTCTACAGCTCCTGAGACTGGCCCACAGCGGGGAAAGGCGGAGGCGGCTCTGCTGACTGAAGCCTAGAAGAAAAATCTCTCCCCAGTAGTGCCTACTGCCTACCAGACATTAAGTCAGCTCCACCTGTTTCCAAGTTCCATGTTTACCCTTTAGGAGACCCATGCTGTCTTCTTCATTCTATTCCTAGTTGGTGACAACAAAATCTGTGTTTAGGATGACTCTGGGTCTTGGAAGGCAGCCACTCTGAATGCAAGGTGCTGGAACTTACTTCTAGGTCTGGGCTTCCAAGGAAAGAAATGAATGCATTAATCTTGGGATAAAAAGAAGAGGAGAGCTGGCACTGTGGCTCAGGCCTGTAATCCTAGCTACTAAGGAGGCTGAGATCTGAGAATTGTGGTTCAAAGCCAGCCTGGGCAGAAAAGTCCCCATGAGACTCAGATCCAATTAACCACTCAAAACTGGAAGTGGCACTGTGGCTCAGGTGGTAGAGCACTAGCCTTGAATACAAAGAGGCTCAGAGACGGGCTGGGGAGATAGCCTAGTGGCAAGAGTGCCTGCCTCGGATACACGAGGCCCTAGGTTCGATTCCCCAGCACCACATATACAGAAAAACGGCCAGAAGCGGCGCTGTGGCTCAAGTGGCGGAGTGCTAGCCTTGAGCGGGAAGAAGCCAGGGACAGTGCTCAGGCCCTGAGTCCAAGGCCCAGGACTGGCCAAAAAAAAAAAAAAGAGGCTCAGAGACAGCGTGTAGGCCCTGAGTTCAAGCCCTCCACAACTGACAAAAAAAAACAAAAACAAGAGGAGACCTTTGGTTGGAGAGGTGTCCTCAACCCATTATTGCAGAGGTCATCTTCATTGGCTCCTTACCAACTACTGAATGCCCAGCAGATTCCAAGGACTTGAGATATGATCCCTGCTTCACACCAGCCTTGCAAGGTTAGCATCACCACACTTCAGCCTCTTTGATGTCACACACACACACACACACACACACACACACACAAATGCACTTGGAAATAGACCTGTTTTCACCACTTAGTGGTTGTGTGACATGATCATATCATGTAACTGTTGAATCTAGCTTTTTTTAATCTCTGGAACAGTTATATATATTCATTTTATATATGATATATATATATTTCTCTCTGCATATATATATATACATATATATGCCATTCTTCCTTGTATAATTTGCTGGCTTAAAAATGGGCACAGGGGACAGAGATAACAGACCCCCTCCCTGAATCCTTGGGCTCTTCTATCCTCGTAAGGGGGGAAGTTCCAGGATGAATCTAGAAGGTTGGGCAGAATCCTCGGGCCAGCAGTTTGCCTACTAGTGTTTGGGTCTGCCCTGGAGCGCCTTCCTCAGTGAGCCCCGCCTCCTCCTCCTTCACCTCAATCTCAGGCGTCAAATGTTATCAGTGCTTAGGATAATGGAGATCAAAGGTAAGATAAGGCAAGTTATCTTTTCTCTATACACACAATGCATCCTTTTGCTACCCCATTGGATAAATAGAATGTTCTGGTGTGGCAGGTGGAAAAGGATGTGCTCAGACCATAGCTGAATTAACTGGTTTCCAGTGACTTGCAGGAAATCATCCCTCAAGTTAGTGGCAAGCTCTTGAACAAGGGCCCTGTGCCGCCAACTCCTCCCATCCAATCCTCTCTCCACTGCATCCCAATGTCTTTGTCTGTAACACACCCTTCAGAGAACATTGTGGGTCTGACTTCAGTAGATTGTAAGTTAACCTCTCGTGGCTTGTCTTGCTATTCCAGGTAGTGATGAATAGGTTGTGGAGCCAACTGAAATTTTCTGTGAGGATGGGTATTCAAATTCTTTTCTTTTCTTTTTCTTTTGTCCAAGGCTGGCACTTGAACTCCATATCTGACTCACTCATTAGCCGGAGCTCTGCCCACAGAGCCACGCCTCCAAGCCCAATCGATATTTAAACTCTTTTGGAGGCAAGCTATCCAAAGCAGCTTTAAAAATAAAGATTAGGGCTGGGGATATGGCCTAGTGGCAAGAGTGCCTGCCTCGGATACACGAGGCCCTAGGTTCGATTCCCCAGCACCACATATACAGAAAACGGCCAGAAGCGGCGCTGTGGCTCAAGTGGCAGAGTGCTAGCTAGCCTTGAGCGGGAAGAAGCCAGGGACAGTGCTCAGGCCCTGAGTCCAAGGCCCAGGACTGGCAAAAAAAAATAAATAAATAAATAAAAATAAAAATAAAGATTAGGCCAGGTGCTAGCGGCTCATGCCCACATCCTTCTCAGGAGGCCGAGATTTGAAGATCATGGCTTAAAGCCAGCCTGGGCAGGAAAGTCTGTGTGATTCTTTTCTCCAACTAGCTACCAAAAAGGCTAGAAGTAGAGCTATGGCTCAAGTGGTAGAGTGCTAGCCTTGAGTAAACACGATTATCCCCAGGACCCACACAAAAATAATTGACTAAGGGGTCACTGGTTCCCAGCATAGTGAGGGGCACTAGTGGGTACCATCAGGTACTCCTCCTTCCTGCATCCATTCTTTCAGGTTTCTCCTGCACACTAGTGAAGGGTCTCTGGCTCCAAGAAAGAGAACTTGCCTAAACAGATGCTCCTTTTATTCTGGAACTGCTATTACTAAATCCTAGGGATTTCCCTAGGAGTGTATGTGTGTGTTTGTAGCAAAGTCTCTAAAAACCTAAACAGCTTTATAAATTAAAACTCTCTGTGGTTTGGAGGCATGACTCAGGTGGTAGTGTTGTGCCCAGAATTCAGAGTCCCCGAAAGACCACCAAGGAGCCGAGTCCACTGTAAGCACACGAGAGTCTTTATTGCAAGCTCGAGCCTGGGCTCACGGCTGTCACCAGCACAGCGGGTCAGAATCCGGAGCCCCGACCCTTCCATCAACAGGGTTTTTATAGGGTTTTCAGGGGCATCCTATACATCGTGGCATTATTCAGCAAATCATATCACACTGCAGGAAAATCATAAAACAATTCTCTAAGATGATTAGTGTAACCAGAGGTGGGAACAAACCTGGTAAAGGTAATTGGCCGCCTCGAGGGGTTGAGGCTTTCTAAAATGATTGGCTCTGAGCTGCAAGGGTGTACGTGCCAAACTGCAAGGTCATTGGTCAAGTTATCAGTTACCTTTAACTGCACGATTATCAAGCAAGGCAGTGAAGCGACTCACAAAGATTTGGCTAAAGCATTCTAACTTTAACTGACCTCTGGTCAAATGAAGTCTCTCTGGCTACCTTGATTATTTTAGACTGCATTTTGTTCAGGCTTCACATTAGAATGCCAGCCAATGAGCAAAAGTGTCAGATACCAAGTTCAAGTCCTGGTCTCAGACAAAAGAAATAATTAAAACTCCCCAAAGAATAAGTAACGAAGTTAAATCTATGACATAAGCTCTTGTGTATTCCATTTTGGGAAAATAATGTTTTATTAATTAGATGAATTATATCTTATCTACTTTTTAATAGTGTTTGAAATGTTCAAAAGGATCTGTTCTACAAAATTGGTACTTGTTGGTAATTGATATTTATGTTTAAGGCAGTTCAAATGTGTTGTTTAAATATTTAAGAGGTTTTAATGTTCTATTGGAATATGAGTTTAATAAATTGAAACAGTTTATGTAATAGACTTGAGTAGTTCTCTCAAGCCCAAAGGCCCTGCATTGAGCAACCTAATGAAACATGCAAAATAGATTATTAGAATTCTTTTTTAAATGATCATGTAATTATGATAAAAACTATTTTAAGAGTGAAATCAGCATTTATTTTTTCTCATAATGGGATTTGGTATGAAGATAAAAGATGCCCATTTGAAACCTTTAAAAAAATGAATTTGCTTTAAGAAGACAGGCTGATCTACTAATGAAATGAAGTGCCAGCGTGGATTCCTAAGTTGCCCTAGGACTGGGGTGCCTGCAGTTTTAGTGTTTGAAATATGGCAGTTTCTAAACCTGCACCATTCTCAATGGCCACACCTATCCTATTCACATCTTGCTTTGGGGGAATTTTTAAATTATAACTCCTGCAAACAGCAGGCAGACTAGCATGATCTCCTGATTTATCACCAAATTGCCTTCCCGGAACCCGCCTCCTCAATGACTGACAGACTGTAGTTATACCGCAAAGGGAGAAAAACAGGAGATGACTATACCTGTTCTTTGTTAAGATAGGGCTAACTGCGACCTTGAAGCTTCTGTAAACCTGCTTGCTTGCTAAATTCCGCTTCTGTGAATCAGCTTGCTTGCCTTTATAAAACCCCTGCTACTAAAGTTCAGGGCTACTCACTCCGGGGGCTGAGTGAGTCCTGGTCAGTCATTTTGCTCAATAAACAAACCTTGGTTTGAGACAAATCATGGTCTGGTGGCTTCGTTTCACTAACAGAATGTAAAATGTCTTAAAATACACGGCAAATCCAGGCAGCCCCGTATAAACATTCCAATGGAACACACGTGAAGCTTAGCTACAATCAAGAGTGATATTACACTCCCACCCATTTCACTTAGATAATATTTAGGACCTTTCCAGCTATAATTTGACAATAACTTCAAGTTGTTTTCAAAAATATACAAGACTTTCAGTGATGTGACCTGGGACCAGGGTCGGGGTGACTGTAGACCTGGTTCTTCCACTCAGAAGCTAACAGACACCACCATGCTACCTAACCACCCATGGATGCCCAGCCTCCCCTCCCTCAACAGTATCGTGTCAACTGACACTGTGCAGAGCACTATCATAATGTCTCAAACATTACTGGTAAGTAAAAGTCCTTATGAAGAGAAAGCGCCCCAAATTCCTAATGTGGGAGTCTATACTCTGTATTAAGATGATCATCTCGGTTTCCTTAACCACAAAAAAGCAACCGCATTCACCAGAACTAAATCTTTATTCATCCTTCAGTGATGGTTTCTAAGGTACAGAGATACTTCTGATACATGGATGGCATCACAGCGCCAACACACCCAGAACCCGCTGGGCTCAGCGCCCCCTTCAAGTCCAGAAGGAACGGCAGTTACAGAGTAAATGCTGCAGTGACATGGGAACCCCACACATCATGGCTCAGCTTCGGCATGGACGGTGATCTTTGAGTCACCAAGGCAGCACCAAGCTCAACACAGAGAAAAGCCTATTCCCAGGAAGAATAGCCACCGACCCGAGAATCAGGTCAGCAGAGTGAATCATCATTTACAGCTAGCCAAAACCCACAGAGAGGCCACATCCTTGCTGGTGTAGAATGCCCCCAGGCTTCCTTAGGTAAGTTCCAGAAGAACAAGAATCTTTAAATCACTCATGCATTCAACCTATCTTTTTTGCTGTCTAATCTAGTCTTTTCCTGACCTATGCTGGTACAAAGACAGCAATGAGGTGATCCTTGCCTTCTGGTAAGTCAGAATGTGACAGAGAAAACACTGTGATTAAAAAACAAACAACAGGGGCTGGGGATATAGCCTAGTGGCAAGAGTGCCTGCCTCGGATACACGAGGCCCTAGGTTCGATTCCCCAGCACCACATATACAGAAAACAGCCAGAAGCGGCGCTGTGGCTCAAGTGGCAGAGTGCTAGCCTTGAGCGGGAAGAAGCCAGGGACAGTGCTCAGGCCCTGAGTCCAAGGCCCAGGACTGGCCAAAAAAAAACAAACAACAATAACAACAACAACAAAAACCAACAAAGGAGTTCCCAACATAGCAGAGGCCTAGAAGGCACAAGACAGACAACAGTACACAGTAGCCATGGAAAGGCCCCAGGGGAACTCCAGGCTGTGCCCTCTGTCAGCACAGACATGGATAACACAACTCAGAATAATAAGCTACTGGAGGAGCTACTGGAGGGAGCGTGAAAGGTCTCTTATCTTGCCTGCAGCTGCTTGAAATCCTCTTCACGTGGAAAGATTTTAAGCCTCCTACCTGCCTCCCTCTAGTCTTCATACCTGCTCCAACTGCCTGACTTTCCACTCCACCAGGGTAGCTGGAGCGGGCTCAGAGAGGGTACCAACCGTCGGGACAGGTCGCAGGGCCTTGGGAGGGTGGGGAAGTTGACCGGGGTTGGAGGTATTGCACTGGGCGGGGCGGGGCCTCCTCTGCAAGCCAAGCCACCACCTGCACAGGTCCCACTTCTATGGGTTTCAGTGCACAGCTCCAGCCTATTGTCACTTCTTCAAAGCAGCGAGCACCAGCCCTCTCCAGCAGACCTCGTGTCTATGCCATCGTCCATCCACCTAAAGGCACCAGGACTTCTATCTGCTGTTCTCCCTCTTCACTGCTCCCATCACCTATTCTGTCCCTCTCGAATCCTCATCTTGAACTTCCTGTGTCTCCATCTTTTAATTTCTATTTCTGAAATAGGCACACAGGTCTTTTCCCAATTAGAAGTTTCTAGGGAGTGCTCCCTCTGCCTTGCACACACCAGCACAGCACGCGTGGGGCCGAGCTGGGGCCCCACGACCACACACATTTCTGAGGTGCCCCCCGCCCCCAAAGGTGGAGAGGATCAGGAGCTTTGTACAGACTGTCCCTGCATGGGACAGTCCCTGCATGTCCCTGCATGTCCCTCATTCTAGTGTATTTACTCAGCAGCTCTAGAAGAAGAAATAGATAGGAAATCCCTTGATGAAGTGGAACACTATGTTCTAAAGCCAACACTTGCAGCACGAACACCAGGAGCCTCTGGAAACAACAGGGTGTACAAGAGCAGGCTTCATTTCCCTACCCCTACTCTGGAAACAACAGGGTCTGCAAGACCAGGCTTCATTTCCCTACCCCGAACCGTGAAAGTGTATCCAAGTTATGCTTTTGGTGTATCACTCTTTAACACATGCTGTGGATTCCCATTAAACTTGCTCCAGATTGCTCTCTTCTAACACCTGGGAATAAGGCTCGTTAGTATAGAATAAGTCTTTCTCTTGAACATCCAGACTCAGATCAGTGATCCTGTTAACTGTTTCACATATCAGAACTTAATGGTGATGGTGCTGAATGACAATGACTGTACCTGCTGCCCCAGGTTCAGCTTTAAAGGTTGTGCATTCAGACAAGGGCTATGTTTTAGGGCTTGCGGGGAGGGGAGCATGTCTACAGTGGGAAAACCTAGGCCTTGGGTGCAATCCCCAATACTGAAGAAAAAGACTTTTAATTTTAATAGCTGTTTTCAACAGTACTGTGGTGTAATTTTTACCTATATCAATGAATATCATTAGTAACTACTTTATCAGTTAAATGTGACTAAATCAATCCAGACTTGGATATCTCATTCCTTAAGGAAATATTGACAAAAAAAAAAAAAGGTTGGCTGCTTGTGATTAAAGAGACAGAAACGGGAGACCAGGGGGGAGTGGGGAGGATCCTGTATGAGCACTAGTGGTGGGGATCTCTGACCCAGTAGATCCTCTATGAGCACGGGTGGTGGGGATCTCTGACCCAGTAGATCCTCTATGAGCACGGGTGGTGGGGATCTCTGACCCAGTTGATCCTCTATGAGCACGGGTGGTGGGGATCTCTGACCCAGTAGATCCTCTATGAGCACGGGTGGTGGGGATCTCTGACCCAGTAGATCCTCTATGAGCACTTGTTGGCCATCGGCTTATAGCTTTAAGAGGCGGTCCTAGGCCCGCCTCTTATCCTGGCCTGGGGCCTTGTGGCTGCTAGCCCCGCCTCCCGACTCGGACCACATGTGCGCCAAGATGGTGGCAGGCGGAACCCAGGGGGCGGTCCTATGGGACATGATGACCACCCATAGAGGAAGTCCCGTGACGTCACTGTGATGAACAGCTCATAATCAGCCTATCGCCGTGTCTAGCTAGCCACTCCCAATCCCGCCCCTTCCTGCGGCCATTACTGCTATATAAACCCCACCCTGAAAATAAAACCTGGGATTCTCGCGTGACAGTTCCCCGAAGTGCCTGGCGACCTGAGTCCTTATTTAAATGTAAGAGGGCTGGGTGGGCGTTTTTCACGACTTACACACGTCCTCGCTTTTCACACCAGAGCACGCTCCAGGCTTTCCCCCGCGGGTCGGGGGAGAGCACGCAAGGGCCGAGAGCCCTACAAGCACTGGTGGTGGGCATCTCTGACCCAGTGTCATGCACCAAACCTATTTAGCTGATATCAGTTTAAGGTATTGTCTTCCTAAAATAGGGATACGAATAGGGACAAAATAATAAATCTGTTATGATGCAATTTCCAACACAATGGCAGACTACTGGGGAGATAATCTATGAGGGAAGCAACCGATTGGCACCAGCTGAGAGACGTGGCACAGGCTGAGTGCCACCGCTGTTAGATGAGGAAGTTCCTGTGCTTCACAAGCAGTGATCAAGCCAGGTGCAGTGGCTCTCGTGAGAAATCCCAGCTACTCACCAAGGAGGGGCTGGGAAGGTTGTGCAATTTGGGGCCAACCCAGACAAACAGTAGTGAGACCCCATCTTAAATCAACAAGCCAGGCATGGTGGCATGGGAGAGTGATCCCAGCTATACAGAACTTCAGTAACAGGCTTCCCTAGGAAAAAACTTGAGACCTTGCCTGAAAACTTCTAAAGCAAAAGAGGGCTGGGGTATAACTCAAGGGGTAAAGTGCCTGCCTAGACAGCACAAGGCCTTGCGTTCAAAACCTAGCTACCACACACAAAAGAAAACCTAACAAGCAAACAGAAAATAAACAGCAACTGCAATAAGGTCAAACAAAATGGCCTGGACAGGAAGCCCTTCTCCCTAGTTAAGGAGTCATTGGATTACAATAATATTCTGAGTAAGACCAATTTCTAAGAAAGCAAAAAGCCCAGACATCCCTGGACATACCACTCCAGGTATACCAAAGATGCAATGAAAAAAAAAAGTTAGGAGCCATCATGACCCCAACATCTGCAAACTATTTGCCACGCTTCTTCTAACCTTGTAAAATGAGGGTTCCTGAGGACACAGGCCATGGGAAGTTTTGTCCAAGTTCTGGATCTGATTTGTTTTTCAGATGGTCTTACTTTGCTGCCCAGACTTGTCTTGAGCTCCTAAGCTCAAGCACTCTTCTTGCCTCAGCCTCCCTATGTAGCTGGGACTACCATGTCCAGCTTGGCCAATGCTCTACAGTCCTAACACCTGTCCTTTCTGATCAGGAAGCATTCTATTTAATAAATGAACTTCAGGCTCATCTTGCAAGGAGGTGATGGCATCAGAAGCAATAAGCTCCATTATAAAGGATGGCTAGCACCAAGATGATCATTTTTCTTTCTAGGAAATTATTTTCTCTGGATGAAGAAGGGGAGGTTAACCCAACCTGCAAAGGTGAGTGACGTCATGATTCTGCCATCTTGCTCAACTCTTCTGGGTAAATCTGCTTGTAGAGCTCTGAGCATGATTAGAAGAATGAGAGTGTTTTGTCATTAAAAATAAAACAGCTTCTGGGCACTACTCAGAAGGCTGATATCTGAAGATCACAGCTCAAAGCCAGCCCGAGCAGTAAAGTCTGTGAGACTCTTATCTCCAATTAACTACCTGTAAACCAGAAGTTTGAGCTATAGCTCAAAGTGGTAGAGCATGAGCCTTGAGCAAAAGAGCTCAGGGACAGCACCCATACCCTGAGTTCAAGCCCCATGAACAACAATTTTTTTTTTAAACCAAGAAAAATAAAACAGCTAGGCACTGGTGGCTCACACTTGTAATCTTACCTACTCAAGAGGCTGAGATAAGAGGATAGAGGTTCAAAGCCAGCCTGGGCAGGAAAGTCTATGAATCTCTTATTTCCTTCCAAAAAGATATAAATGGAGCTATGGCTCAAATGGCTCAGGAACAGTGTGTAGGCCCTGAGTTCAAGCCTAGAACCAGCACAGAGAGAGAGAGAGAGAGAGAGAGAGAGAGAGAGAGAGAGAGAGAGAGAGAGAGAGAGAGAGAATGGGAATATGGCTTAGTGGTAGAATGCTTGCCTAGCATCCATGAAGCTCTCGGTTCAATTCTTCAGTATCATATAAACAAAAAATAAATAAATGAAATTAAAAGAAAAAAATTTAAAAAGGAAAGGAGGAGGAAGGAAGGAACGAACGAACCTGCCAGGCAGCCAGTGGCTCACACTTGCAATCCTAGCTACTCAGGAAGCTGAGATCGGAGGTTTTATGGTTTGAGCCAACCTGAGCAGAAAAATCCATGAGACTCTTATCTCCAATTACAGCAAAAAGGAATAAGCTTGAGCAAAAGAAGCTAAGTGACAGAACCCAGGCCCTGTGCTAAACTCAGTACAGGCATCCAACAAAGCAAAACACCCAAAACAAACAAAAAAACCCCAAACCTCCTAACTTCCTTTCCTTCTTGCCACACAAAAACCCACTCAGACAAGCGTGGGCTATCTGAAAAGAGAAGTCCTCTAACCTCCATTTGAGATCAGTCTTATACGTAGCCAGGACCTGCTGACTAGGGAGCACACAGGCACTTTACCTCACCTAGCAATGGCAAGATGAAAAGCCACAGACTAGCCCTGTCAACTTCAAAGTGCAGACCAGAGGCCCCCAGTCCAGGAGGCACAGCCAAGGTCTCTAAGCAGGTCAGCAGCCAAGATCACATCATGGCCAGCCAACTGCCAGTTCAACAATGACTGCGGCAAACCTTTCGTTTTTTTTCTTTAAAGGAGAAGGAAAGAGTAAGCGGCTGAAGAAATGAACTGAGCTGTCAGAAAGCTCCGGCACCCAAGCTCTGGTTGTCACTCCCTTCTAGAGACAGCACAGTCCGTGCGGGCCTGGCTCAGGTTCCTTCCCAGCAGGGCTGGCACAGTCCTCCTGCACGTGGCTCAGCACCTCCTGTTGTGTAAAGAGGCGAAAGGCAATCTGCTCACATTCCTGCTCATTCCCACACTCAAACAAACACCCAAACAAGCCCTGCTCCTCCACCACCGCCAGGTCAGAGTAGCCACTCGGTCCCTGGTGCATGATCCAGGGCCGAGACCAGCCGGCAGCATCCGTGGGGCTGTGGTTCAGGTAGATACCTAGGTTGATTCTCTTCTTCTTACTGGTGGGGTGTGAGTACATGAGCCAGGTTTCTGACAGTGATCTGTCCATCTGGGAACTGTTCTCAGTGGTAGGAACATCTTTGCCACTAGCATCCTGGCATCTGTGTGGGATCTGCGAGGGCCAGAAACTCACGATACTGCCTTGGCAGCCATGTGGGGGCTCGCAGAGCCTCAAGTTCAGGGCCTGCTTCGGAAAGCATTCACCATGATCAGTGCTAAGAGCCTCAGCCCGGTACCTATCTGGTGTGCGGGCACTGCAGAAGAGCACAGGGAAACCAGATCCCCCCATCACTTCTGCCACTTGGCACTCCACGGTCACCAGGCGCCCAATGAACTTGCCGTGGTGCCACGTGAGGCCAAAGTCATCACTGTAGATCATCAGGGAGTGAGGTTTGGTG
Source organism: Perognathus longimembris pacificus (assembly GCF_023159225.1). NCBI lineage: Eukaryota > Metazoa > Chordata > Mammalia > Rodentia > Heteromyidae > Perognathus > Perognathus longimembris. The sequence continues at coordinate 425,125 of NC_063173.1, read as the reverse complement.
GAACATGGTAGTGGGAAGCCACACAACCGGTGTGAGATATAGTAGGCATAGGCAGGGATGACCAGCCGCCCTGACTGTGTCTGGATGCCATGGCCTGGGCCCACAGCGAAGGTGGCCCAGTGCTCCATCTCTGAGAGCTCAACCACCTCCTCCGTCAAGTCTCTCAGCTTACTCCACGTGTGGCCCGCGTCTTGACTGCAGATGAAGCACAGCCGGGCGGCATTCCTGCCCAACATAATCTGGTGACACTCAGTCACATGGTCTCGCACGCAGATGAAGAACAGGTACACACAGCTGTTCTTCTGTTCCCACACGGGACAGGGGTTCATGGTCCGATGCCCAGGTAACGTGGCTTCCATGAGTGGCTCCTGGGGTCCCCACTAACCAAGGGGAGAGAGAGAAAGAAGGGGAGTGAGATACAGATGAAAGTCACTGGTACTTTTCAGACACAAGAAACAAATGGTATTAAATCCTGAGAGCCCAAAGTAGTTGCTACATTCTTAACTGTTCTAAGATGACTTACAAAGCAAGAAATAAATAATACTAGCTATTGGATAAGCTGTGCTCTGTCCCCATCTAGAATGTCCTTCCTTGCTTTGTCTGAACCTCCAAATCATCCTCCAATACCCAACTCAAATGTCACCTCTTTTGTGAAGCTTTCTGTGAAACTCTCTCTCCTCCCCTAGCAAGTCATAACAATTATGTAACACTGCAAACTCTTGCAATTATCTCCTTTCTTAGACAGTAATATTTCTGAGGACAGAGTCTAAATTATAGTAATTCTGCATCTCTAGAGTCTGGCTAAGTAAAACGTTACAAGAAAAAGAAAGGTAGAAAAATAAAGTAAGAAAATAGGGAAGTTCTAGATGAATAGAAAGAAGTTTAAGACCAAGACTTTGACTTCCTGTGCTACCTGATAGTCATTTATAAGGGTATTATTAAAAGCTCAAGCATGGAATTAGAGACAGATAATGAAGGTCTCCTGCCTCTCTCCTGGGAAGCATTGGCAAGTTAGTTAATCTCACTTTACTTCAGTGTTTGCATCCGTTCGGTGGAGAATTTCATAATAGAGTAGGTGTTGAAAAGATACAATGACATAGATAATGCTTGGTCAGACATACTGCCAAGAAAGCGCTGATCTCCTTAACTTGAATTTCCCAATAGAAATGGGCAAAGGGTAAGATCAAACAAGCCACAGAAAGACAAAAAAAACACCTCATACATACAAAAGAAATGCAAATTAAAATGACAACAACATTTTTCATCTTACAACTTGTCAAAAATTTGATAACTGCTATGGTAAAAAAAAAAGTAAAGAAACAGGTTTCTTTATATATGGGTCAGAGTGTAAATGATTCAACCCTTCTGTAAGATATATAGTAATTGTGTGTGTGTATATATATATATATCCTAATATACATATACATATATATATTCTTTCTCAGGATGTTCAGTTCTGAAAGTTTATTCTAAAACATACCCTACTCATCAAATTACATATGTATAGCTGGACGTTTAGTGGCTCATGCCTGTAATCCTAGACACTCAGGAGGCTGAGATCTGAGGACCATGGTTCAAAGTTAGCCTGGGAAGGAAAGTTTATAAGGCTCTTATCTCCAATTAGCTATCAAAAAAACAAATCCAAGAGATTCTTATCTCCAACTAGCAGCAAGAACCTGGAAGTGATGGTGTGGGTCAAGAGGTAGAGCACCAGACTTGAACAAAAAAGTCAGTCAAGATTGTAAGGTCCTGAGTTCAATTCCCAGTACTGACACAAAAATTAAAACATTAACTACATACAGAACTATTAAAGGGGGACTGTTTGGGGAGACATTAGCAGGAAGAGGGGGAAAGGAGAGGGTGTCAGGGGGTGAATGTGCTCAACATGGTGAGTGTGTGTGTGTGTGTGTGTGTGTGTGTGTGTCCGTATTCAAACTTGTATTCAGGGCATATGTGTGAATCTGTGTGGCTACCGGGCAATGAGGTTATGTTAAGAAAAAGAAAAAAAGCTGCTGGGTGCCAGTGGCTCACACCTGTAATCCCAGCTACTCAGGAGACTGAGTTCTGAGGATCGTCCATGAGGCTCTCATCTCCAATTAAAAACAGAAAAAGCCAAAAGTACTGTAGCTCAAGTGGTAGAGAGCTAGCCTTGAGTAAATGGAGCTTAGGAACAGTGCCCAGGTCCAGAGTTCAAGGCTCAGGACTGGCATTAAAAAAAAGAAAAAAACATAATGACTCCTAGGCTCTGTCAGAAGACAGGGCAACATGACCAAAGGTCATTGTCCAAACTCTGCTGGGCTGGGCCTTGATGGTGGCCTGTTGTACATGTCTGTCCTAGAAAGCCACAAAGAAGACAGTAAACTAACAGACGGTGAGATCATCTCCATGAGATTATAAGAAGGACTGGAATTCCTCAAAGTAAAAATTTCCCTATAGCGAAATGTGAGCCAACCTCATCAAAAACTGAGGTTGTGGGCTGGGGATATAGCCTAGTGGCAAGAGTGCCTGCCTCGGATACACGAGGCCCTAGGTTCGATTCCCCAGCACCACATATACAGAAAACGGCCAGAAGCGGCGCTGTGGCTCAAGTGGCAGAGTGCTAGCCTTGAGCGGGAAGAAGCCAGGGATGGTGCTCAGGCCCTGAGTCCAAGCCCAGGACTGGCCAAAAAAAAACCAAAAAAAAAAACCAACTGAGGTTGTAGAACAACTGGTTTCAGGGTCCTGCTGCTCACTCTCCAGAGTGGCCTTTATGTTCTCTTTACTAAATAAACCCTTTACAACTGTACTCATCCTTCTGGTTTTATTTTTCTACTACCAGAGAACAAGAACCCACCACACTCCTGTATCATCTTGGTACTCAACCCAGGGCAGAAGACAAAATGTAACAAGACGCACTGAAAACCTGACACGTGTCTCCAGAACCAGCCTTGGTTGTATGGGCACTGTCTGGAAGCTCAGGTGTTCAGGCAAAGCCCCCAGGCCAAGATTGGGTGGTAGCCCAACTTCCCAGTGTGGTATCCCGGTCCTCTCATTAGAGGGCTTCCTCCTGAGGGAACTCCTCTCAAGTCCACTTTATGGGACCTTCTCCTTCATGGAAGGGAGTAGCTACCCCAGGGGCCAGCGGGGGGCGGGTATACACCAGCTGCCCATGCCACAAGGATGAGGGGGAGTCTCCTGGCCTGCTCCCCCCCCACCATGAGTGCCCGGCGCAAACAGCAGGGAAGGACTTTCTTATTCCCCAGGTCAGTACTGCATATCCCCTGAGATGGTTTCTGTCCCCAGTACTCTCCAAACTTTTCCTGGGCCAGTAGAGTCCACGCTTTCTTAAAAGGAGCAATGAATTGTAGTTTATCTCTGGCATTCACCCAGCCACCCTCTGGTGCCCACTACAGTTTGGTTTTTTACCTCTCTTAGGAGTTCTCTGGTCTCTGTCAGGAGTGGGTTACTTTTGCAGTCCTGGAACCTCTATATAAAGTGGCCTGGCACAGGGCTTTGGTTCCTTGCCACTGTATAGTTACTGGTGTGACAGATATAGTTCCTGCTCCCACACTTCTGTGAGCAAGCAAGCAGGTGGAGAGACAAAGTCACACTCCGACAGAGTGGAGATTCTCAAAGGAAGCAACACACTGAGCTCAGATAAGTGCTTATCTTTGCTCTTAATCATTCTTGGTGTTACACTTTTATTACTTGAGCTCAAGGTCTCTAAGACCTGCTCTTTAAACTTCTGACCATATCCTTTCCAGAAAAAGAAAAATACAGCCAGCCATGAAACCAACTTATTCTTGAGGTAAGGGCTTTGTGCTAGGACAGGCCATTCTCCCTGGCATTTGCCTTTCCAGAATGTGTGTCTTTTTCTCAGTTTTCAGAGCACATTAATTATTTTGGGCCAGCAGACAAGGTCAGATGGAGGAAACCTCCCTTCTCTTTTCTTTTTCTTTGTACTAATATTGCAGCTTGTATGGGAGTATAAAAGGGCACAAAGTTATCACTTCTACGTTTCTAAATGCATTTTTTTAAATCCTGGCTTCTATTTACCATGCGTCATTTTCCTAGTCCTGCCTCAGTGTTACTCTTCCTGGCCAAAGTACAAGTTCAGCCTAAGACTTTCCAATTTGGGCGTGATTATGAATATTGGAGACACAAGAGCTCACAGGCAGGACCTGCGAGGGGGCTGTGGTGTGCTGCTGGGTAGGTGCAAACCAGCTCCTTGCTATTCACCTGGGCAAGATGGAGTCCCACATGCCTCCTTCCTTTCTCCTCCATTTTCCTAGCAGTAGCCATTATTGGGTTAGTCCTTACACGAGGCAAAATCTATAAATAGTTGCCAATCATATAATGATTGCAAATTTAGCCAATACAGTGTCACTGACCAATAAACAGACACTGCTAGCTATAAAATATACAGCATTCCTTATCATCCCTCACTTACATGGCACGAACAAGGAAGCTTCATCCTCCAATAGGCTAAATGGTTACAACAGTCTTTATAAGCCTACCTGATCTCAGAGGTATAAAAACAAGCATGGTCTTGGCTGCCATCAGCCACTTGGCCCCTCACTTTTTGGGGGCTATTGATAGGACTACTCATACCCTTCCCCCATTCCAGTCAGCTCCCAGGCAGCACTAGGCCCATCTGGTACAGGAAGTAAGTAATCAGCCTCCTTCCCCCTTTACCTTGAGATGGCACTCCTCTGGGGCAGTTATAACCGTAGGAGGCAGCAAGATCTCCTTCAAGTGACCTTCAAGTCTGGGTAGCTGCAGGCTCCTATCTACAACTTGGGCAGCAGCCATAAGCCCTAGCCCGCCATGATGAAGCCCTCGGTCCACACCAGAGTCTCTGCCTCCTAGCCTTGTAGGTTATATAGGTCACCTCAGACAATAACCGGCACTTCTTCTCTCCTGTGAGAAGGGGTCTTGCTGGCCCTTAGCTAGCAATAAGCCTTTCCTTCGTTCATTGTGCCTGGATGTTTACACGGTTTTCTGGCAGGGCCTAACACTTCCTGTGTATTTAAATTACAAAGTTTGTACCCTCTCGCGTAGATCAATTCAAACTACAAATAATCATGGATATAAAAACTAACTACTGACCACTGAGGACCTGAGGACCAGCATTACTACAGCAACTTCAAAGCCCCTGTTTCCCTGAGTCTTCTCTGTCAGTGGGCATGGGCCCCCTCATCACCCCCATCGAGCAGGAAGTAGCCAGAACAGAGCTCATTGGTCCCATGTCCCAACAGCAATCAGGGAAAACATCAGCCAACAGGTCCAGGCCAGCTTGCCCCCTCCCCGACTGGTGGCCACCACCCAGGGCAGGGTCTGGCTTGTTTCAAACCAACCAATCACCATCTAACAAACTGCCCAGAGGGAAAAGAAAAAGATGGGGAGGGATAACAGAAAACAGCCAGTCCCTGGCCACAAGGCAGGTCCCGCTGCTTGCTCTCTCTTTACTACATAAATTCTTTACAACCGTGAAAACAACAACAAAGCTTACTGGGAAGACTCATGTGGAGCAGCACAACATTTGCACTGAAACAGAACTAGGCATCGGCTATAGGTGTGAAGGTTTAGTGGTGAGACAGAGAAAAGTACAGGTTACAGGAATAAAGGATCCATTATAGAGACACAGCATGTTTTACAAAACTCTCAAAATCATTGTCTCAGGAAGCTGATGGAGGAAGGCACAACTAAGAAATACCGGGTCTGAGGTAACCTTGTGGCTCCCAGGTTCCACAACAGTAGTCATTCTTTCCCCACCACCACTTCATGAAGACTGGGCTGCTGAAAGGCAACGGTTCCAGCTTCAATTCTGCTTATTAGCTGTGGGCCCAAAGGAAGTTGCTTTCATTCTCGGGCCCAGATTCCTCTTATAAAATGGCAATAACAGTATGTACCTCATATAAGGCATTTAGTAGTAGTAAGAACATGGTTGTTATTGTTACTTTCCTCCGTTATCTGATGGTATCATTTTAAACAAGTCACTTAGCTGAACACTGGTGGCTCATGCCTGTAATCCTAATAACTCAGGAGGGTGATGAGATCTGAGGATGGTAGTTCAAAGTTTGCCCAGGCAGACAAATCTTAGACTCTTATCTTCAGTTAACCAGGAGAAAACTACACGTGGAGGTATGGCTTAAGTGGTAGAATGCCAGCCTTTGAGCAAAAAAGGTAAGTGATATGGGAAAAAAATCTTTTCTATCAAAGTGGTTTGCTTCCTTTCCCTTCTTCTTGTGAAAATTGTTTTTCTGAGAAGTTCCTACTTTGGCCAGGAGGCCTGGTCTTTGCTAATCACACTTTAGTCACATACATCCTTGTTCTGCTGCACTTTAATTAAGACATCCTGTCAGAAGCTCTTTCAATTATCTTTTTTTTTTTTTTACTTTTTTGCCAGTCTTGGGGTTTAAACTCAGGGCCTGGGCACTGTCCCTGGGCCTCTTTGTGCTCAAGGCTAGTGCTCTGCCACTTGAACTACAGTGCCACTTCCATTTCCAGCTTTTTCTGAGTAGTTTATTGGAGATAAGAGTCTCGGTGGCTTTTCTGTCCTGCTGGAGAAGCTGTCTGAATTTTAATTGTATCCTGTTAAGTCACATCCTTTTGCAGACTGCAAACCTGAACTCAGCCAATCTGAGCAGAGGGGTGGAGCCTGCTGGGTTAGGCACAGAAAGGGAGCAGCTACCATAGTCTGTGTGTTTGCCTGCCAGATTTTTGGCTGAGGACACACCCTTCTGCAGAAATAACGTTAGCTTTACCAAGTTCCTTCCAAGCTGGTGTCCTTATTCCGAGGTGACACTCCAACATCCCAAGCTATGTCTAATAGTGAGAGCACGCAGTGCTGAGTTCAAGGCTCAGTACTGGCATAAAGTGGGGAAAAGGTTCATTTAAAAAAATGTTTTTAAACCAAGTCACTAACCTCATGGAGTACTAACCTTCATCAGCAAAATGGGACTAACAGTGCTCACCCCTCTGTGTGAATAGGACTAAAGAACAGAAATGAAAAGCACACCACAAGTTCTTACCACACGCCCTCACAGATGTGAACCAAGGAGGACTCTGGAGCCGGAGCCCGGGTGAGAGGCCTGCAGTTGAACTGTATACCCTGAGCCAAATGGCAACCTCCATGCTTCACTTTGTCCACGTGTAACAGTAGCTGACAACAGTGTCCAATGGCTGTGAAGATTCCACCTGCCCTGGGCACACCATAATCACTCTGGAGAGCCATGGCCTTTACTGTTCTTCCCTCCTCAGCTCCCCACACAGAGCTTAACCCTCAATGACAGGAAGAGGCCAAGGCCCACAGAGAGGAAATAAGGCCCAGGCCCAGATCTGAGATGAGTCACCTGTACTGAGCGCCCAGTCCTCAGTCCTCGCCTCAGCACCAGATAGAGAGCATCCTCGTCCTTCCTGGTGGACCGCTTCTCTGCAAAGGCCAGGAAGGTGTGTTTGGGGGGAATGTAGAGCAGGGCGGGGATCCGGTAGGTAATCCCCTCCTTGTCTTCCTGCTGGAACAAAGGTCTGTTCACGTCTTCCATGTCGTCTGCAAGGATAGGAGGCAGCTCAGTGTGTGTCTGTACCCACATGCTGGCCTACACGCCCAGTCTACAGCACTCCCCTGCTGGAGGGCACAGGGGATGCACAAAGGTACACAAATGTGTATTGTTTTATATAAAGGGAACATAAGGGACTCAAAGGCACAAAGCAAAGAGTACCCTCTCATCTAACAATCTGTTCTCCAGACTGTAGCACATGTATGTGTATGTAGTATGTGTGCAATGGTCTCTTCAAAGAACGTCTGCATTTGCTTCAGCTCTGTTCCAGAACAACTAAGCTCAGTGCCTGCACTGGTGGTTTCAGTTGCTGTAATGGCAAGCTTATTATAGTCCAGGCTTTTAAGGGGACGATCTAGAGCAGCCGAGGGCAGGTTAAGGTGCTAACTCCTGTGGTTTTTCAGTTTGCTCTTCAGGGGCTTTTCCAGGACCTTTACTTTCTTGCAAATTCAGCTATTAAGAGCTTTGTAGTAATCAAGCTATTGTTTTCCAGGCTAGCTGACCTGTCATAATTCTGACAAGGGAAGCCTCTAAGTGCTCTTCCAAAAACAAAACCAAACAGCTGAGCACCAGTAGCTCACACCTGTCATCTTACTCAGGAGGCAGAGATCTGAGGATCAAGGTTTAGATTCAGCCTGGCCAAACAAATATAAGAAATTCTTATCTCTAATTAGCCAGCAAAAAAGCCAGAAGTAGAAGTGTGGCTCAAGTAGTAGGACCCTAGCCTTGAGTAAAAAAGCTAGGGGAGAAGGAAAGATCCTAAGTTCAAGCCCCAGCGCTAATACATAAAACAACAACAAAAAATGGGTACTCCTCTTCTTAGAGGCCCAAGAAGGGAAGCAAGCCAAATAAAACCAGGTTAGGATTGGATATTGTGATCAAAATATAATATATGCATGTCTGAAAGACACACACACATTATGATAGTGACCCATGGTTCTCTCTCAAGTTAGTGATCAAATGAGTTACTCATAAAAATTTGTGTTGAACTATCTCACTCTACCCTAAATTCTAAATTCTAACCCTCCTGAAGATCTATTTAAGTACAGAATTTTTATTTGGTGATGCATGCAAATCAAGTAGAGTGAGGATCAATGTATTTTTGGTGAGACTATAAAAAGTGGATTTTGACAAAAAATATTCAATTTCTAGTTTTGTGAAATAACTGTCTCATAAAATTCTGAATGGCTCTTTTTGGTCAATTGCTTAGTCTCACATGCTTTGCTTAGAGTCATATGATGCTTTCAGGATAGTTTTCCTTATCTTCAAATATGTTTTTAAAAAGACAAGCTATTAAAAAGAAGTGTGAACTTACTAACATAAGGTCTGATAAATAAACTTTGATTTTTAGTTTTAAAAATTTTGTGTTGAGGGCTGGGGATATGGCCTAGTGGCAAGAGTGCCTGCCTCGGATACACGAGGCCCTAGGTTCGATTCCCCAGCACCACATATATAGAAAACCGCCAGAAGCGGTGCTGTGGCTCAAGTGGCAGAGTGCTAGCCTTGAGCGAAGAAGCCAGGGACAGTGCTCAGGCCCTGAGTCCAAGGCCCAGTACTGGCAAAAAAAAAAAAAAAAAAATTTTGTGTTGACCAACTAAGAGGCTGTAGCTAAAACCAGCAAAACATTATTCTACATTTCCACAGAAAGCTGCCTATGGAATGGGTTAAAAACTGTAGAATGGGGGCTGGGGATATGGCCTAGTGGCAAGAGCACCTGCCTCGTATACATGAGGCCCTGGGTTCGATTCCCCAGCACCACATATACAGAAAACAGCCAGAAGCGGCGCTGTGGCTCAAGTGGCAGAGTGCTAGCCTTGAGCAAAAAGAAGCCAGGGACAGTGCTCAGGCCCTGAGTCCAAGCCCCAGGACTGGCCAAAAAAAAAAACAAAAAACCCAAAACTGTCGAGTGCCTCCTTATCTGTGGGATGTAATTCGGTGCCAAAGCCTCCAGGATTAGGATTCTGCTCACCTCTCGGTCATCTCTGCTGACAGCTTTTGCGCTCACTTCAGTGTAGTCAGTGTACCATGGCTGCACTGCGGGCCCCACAGCTCGGGTTTTTGACGTGCAGTCCCTCTGTCCTGCTGTGCATCCTTAGCTGGCTAGCCTACTCTTCATTCTTCACACACTCATCCAGTCACTCAACAAGCACTGGCTGAGTGCCTTTCATGTACCTGACATGGTTCTCGTTGTGGAAGAGCGTGAATGAAGCAGACATGCCTGTGCCCCTCTGGAGTTTCACGGACTGCCTGTTTGAATGGAGCTCAACACACTGAGGGAGAGAACAGTGTCAGGCACAGCATGTCACCACATGAAGCAGAAGCTCACTGGCTCTCCTGGAGGCCTCTGAGGCCCCAATCTAGACAGGTGACCCTTTTTAAATTTTCCTGCTTGTTCTTATTACTTACTCTTCTCAGTAGTTACAGCAGCTTGTATTTGTCCATGCCTATCATCCCATGTTTGCTTCCTATACAGTGTGTGTCAAGGGAGACAACTGACACATACTGCACAGGATTTCTACAGAGTCTGGAGAACAGATGAAAGGAGAGCGCTTAACACGTGCCTGTGGTCTGACATGGGTAGCAGGCTATCGATAAAAGCAGTGCAACAGGGCATTGCCCAGAAAGCTTCCTACAAATTGGTCTAAGATGATCTTTCCCCCCAGCTCAGGCCCTCCTTCCAGAGACGGTCAAGGCTTTCTTCTGAGTACATTCTGTCCCCCAGCTAGGCTGTTGTAAAGCTTCACAAAGGATTTGGACCAGATGGACTACATGCCCTCAAATACTTCATTTAACCTCTCGGTGCTTTAGGATCCTCATCTATAAAATAAATAATTAAGCCAGGTGGAAGTGACTGGTACCTGTAATCTTAGCTACTTAGAAGGCTGAGATGGGAAAGATCTTGCCCCCCCCCCAATGTTTGTGAGACCCCTTTTCAACCAATAGCTATGTGAATACCTGTCATCCCAGCTTTACGTCTAAAGAGCTTTAAGAGGCCCATCACATGAGCACAATACATGCCAGTTATTTTTAAACTACCAATCACTGTACATTACCCCTTGAATCCTGTGAATGATGATGATAAAAAAAAATACATAGTCAGGTGCCAGTGGCTCACTCCTGTAATCCTAGTCCTCCAGAGGCTATGACCTGAGTATTGTGTTTAGAAGCTGGCCAAATCTCTTATCTCTAATTAACTGGCAAAAGGTTGAAAATGGAGGTGCGGCACAGGTGGTAGAGCACCATTCTTGAACAAGAAAGCTAAGGGAAAGAGCCATGGCCCTGAATTCAAGCCCCAGTACTCACACACACACACACACAAACAGTATAGTCATGAACAGTGTAACAAGGTATAAGTTAATGACACAACACATAGATGATAAAATTACAATGGGGCGGAAGAAAATCTCTATTATTTAGTGACATGTTAATCATGTTAAATGTCACAGCACATTATTCACATGTGTGTGGAAACTTACCATGCTGCCAGTCACATGTAAGTGTAGTACATATAATTGTGTACAGTACAAAATACTTAAATGATAACAAATAATTGTGTTGCTGGTTTATGTATTTACCACACCATGACTTTATCATGAGAATGTGCTTTTTCTGGCTAAAAAAAGTTTACTGTAAAACAAGTATGATATATATCTTATGGCAAACACACACACCTCAGATTCCAATGGCCTCCTGTGCTTGATTTCATTGGGTTTTGTTCACTGTGGTCCTAGAAGCAGTAGGCTGTGAAAGACAGACATAGATCCTATATAGCCTAGGAATATGGTATATACCACCTAGGTTTATGCATGTATACTCTATTTGTACAATGAAATAACCTGGCATATGTCTTAGTACATATTCTCATGTTTGAGAAATGCATAATAATAATTCCTCATTGTTTTTTTTTTTTTTTTTTTTTTTTTTTTTTTGGCCAGTCCTGGGCCTTGGACTCAGGGCCTGAGCACTGTCCCTGGCTTCTTCCCGCTCAAGGCTAGCACTCTGCCACTTGAGCCACAGCGCCGCTTCTGGCCGTTTTCTGTATATGTGGTGCTGGGGAATCGAACCTAGGGCCTCGTGTATCCGAGGCAGGCACTCTTGCCACTAGGCTATATCCCCAGCCCTCCTCATTGTTTTTAAATGATGCTGGGGTTTGAACTCAGGACTTCCAGCTTGCTAGGCAGGTACCCTACTACTTGAGCTATGCCTCCAACCCCTTTTGCTCTGCTTATTTTTTAAGCAGTCTTACTTTTTTCCAGGCTGGGCGGCCTGGAATCCCAATCCTCCTGAATTTAGCCTCCCATATAACTGGGATGACAGGTACATGCCAATTTGCCCAATTAATGGTTGAGATGGGGGTCTCACAAACTTCTTGCCCAGGCTATCCTCAAACTGTGATCTGATCTTATCCTCCCAAGTAGCTAGGATGACAGGCATAGGCCACTGGCACCCAGTACAATTTCCTCTTCACCACCTTAAGAGATCAGACTTCAAACTCTTATGAATTTTATCAACAGGCGTCTCTCATTAGCCAATGAGAGACCATGTAAATAGGAATTCTCAATAAGAATGGGACACAAAACCAGGAGAGAGGGAGGAAAGGGGTAACATTGTCCAAAAAGAAATGTACTCTTGGGGCTGGGAATATGGCCTAGTGTTAGAGTGTTTTCCTAGCATGCCCAAGGCCCTGGGTTCGATTCCTCAGCACCACATATACAGAAAAAGCCAGAAGTGGCGCTGTGGCTCAAGTGGCAGAGTGCTAGCCTTGAGCAAAAAGAAGCCAGGGTCAGTGCTCAGGCAGAGTTCGAGCCCCAGGACTGGCAAAAAAAAAACCAAAAAACAAAATTAGAAATGTACTCTTTACCTGACTTATGTAACTGTAACCCCTCTGTACATCACCTTTATAATAACAATCAAATTAAAAAAAAAAAAAAAGAATGGAGCACAGGATGGGCAGTAAGTAGGATGTAAGGATTGGGAAAAAGAAAAGAGGAAATGGAAAGCTTACCAGAGGAGTACAACTTGTCACACTGCAGGACTCATGTCACAGATCCACTTTGTACTGTGACCTGTGACCTAGCACTCGTTACTCAACCTCCCCCATTTTTTTTTTTCATTAGTCGTGGGGCTTGAACTCTGGGCACTGTCACTGAGCTCTTCAGCTCAAGGCTAGTACTCTACCACATGAGCCACAGCACCACTTCTGTATTTTGGGGTGGTTAATTGGAAATAAAAGTCTCATGGTCTTTCCTGCCCAGGCTGGCTTTGCCGCAACCTTCTAAATGCTGGGTTTACAGGCACGCACCACTGCATCCTCCTCTTGTTGGTGAGATACGAATATTATCTACTTAAGAGGGCCAAAAAATGAAGAACCACTCAAAAGTGCTCTATTAAACACTAAAGTAGGCTGGGAATGTGTTTTAGTGGTAGGGTGCTTGCCTAGCAAGCATGAAGCCCAGGGTTCAATTCCTCAGTACCACATAAACAGAAAGGCCAGGAGTGGCGCTGTGGCTCAAGTGGTGGAGTGCTAGCCTGGGGCAAAAGAAGCTTAGGGGAAGCATCCAGGCCCCGGGTTCAAGCCTCAGGACTGGCAAAAATAAAACAAACACGAAAGCACTATTCAAACAGTAGTCTTCATTATAAATTTTGACATTTTCCCAGTTTCACTTATGGCTGTCCTATCAGTATAAATTAATTTTCATTACTTATGGCTATGCTGGTAATTTCAAAGACACTGTTGTAACTACAGAGTGCTTGACAAGGAAGGGCAAGATCCTTTCTGACTGGTCCTGGGCAATGAGCTGCCAGGCTGTTACACTGTTTTTGGTAGAGTCTATTTAATCAAGACAAACGTACAATAACATCTGGGTGCCCGTGGAATTTTCATACCCAGTCATCACAGAGCCACAAGTAGAACTTGTGAAGGCATGGACATTTACAATGCAGACTTGTGTGTGCTCTGGATTTACTAGGCGAAGCTCCTTTTTCACAAGCCGTGTGTGTGGAGCTCGAGGTGGGAGGCAAACCGGACCCCCAGGCCCGCGCTGGGGCCGTTCGATTCGGCACGGCATTCGGGCGGTCCGCCGCCGCGCTCGCTGCGCGGGCTCAAGCCTTCGGGGGTCCCGTCCTGCGCCCCCTGCGTGGCGCGGTGGGGCTTCGGCGGGCTCCCTTGGCTTCCGAGGGGTCAGGACACCCCGCGGCGAAGCCAAGGAAAACGCGTCTATCTCCAGGACACGGTTCCAGGTCTCCTCCACGCCAGCTCGGGGATCCCTTTCCTTCCAGCAGGAAGAACGCGAAAACCCCGGGGGCCAAGAACGCTTTCCGGCCGCGGCCGGCGCCCCTTCGCTGAGAACCGCGGGCCCAGGAGCGGCCGGGGCGGCTCAAGGCCACGGAACCCGCTGCCCTCGAGGGGGAGGCGCTGGGGCCCGCGTCCCCGGACCCGGCTCACCTGGGCGGGAGGTGCTCTTCCGTGGGGCGCGGAGTCAGGCCTTCGGCTCGCCGACACCGGAGCCTAGGGGAAAAACGGGCCGGAGAGGACGGGCACAAACCCCGAGCAGGGAAAAGCGGGCAGCGGGCCGCGGAGCGCGCTCGGAGCGGGCACCGGGCTTGGAAGCACGAGCCGCGAGCCCGCGGACCCAGGCTGCAGCCGGCCCGCGGGAAGCCCCGCCCCGCAGGGGGCCGGCGCCGAGCGCGGCCCCGCCTCCTCGGGCCCCGCCCCCGCGAGCCCCGCCCCCGCGAGCCCGGCGTCTCTGCGTCCCTGCGTTAGCCGCGCAGTCCCCACGCTCTGATCTATTGGTTGGTGTGTAGGTTGGTATCACTGCCTAAAACTTCCCCCAGATGGTCTACGAATGCAACGAAGGTTCCGGGCCTCCGGGAGAGCTACGAAAAGGACCCAGAGCCCCGAGCCTGAAACACAAGAAGTTCATTTGTATAGTTTATGCCGTGGACATTTGTCTTTGGGGAACCGTAGGTTGGCAAGATACGTTTGCTGAGGTATGAGAATAAGAGAAACCAAAGGGTAGATGGCAGCTAAGCAAAGGAGCACAGTACCGCCGTTGCTCCTGCTGTGGCCCCTGCGCCTTGGCCAGCAGCCTTGGCCCAGTATGGGGTGGGTGAGGATTTGGTTGATTGGCCTTCTCCCTGTTTGTGGTCCATATTGAGTGAGCATAGACCGTGGCTCAAATTTAAGAGCACTGGAACGTCATGAGAGCTGAGTTTTCATATGATTTCCTTTGGGCCCATTTCAAGGCTTTGATCTGTGTGTGTCAGTACTGGGCCTTGAGCGCAATGCTTTGGAGCTATCCCTTGGCTTTTTCACTCCAGGCAAATCGTCTACCACTTGAACCATAGCTCCATATCTAGCTGTTTTGCCGGTTAATTGCAGGTAGTTTCTTGCACTTTTCTGCCCAGGCTGGCTTCAATTCACAATCCTCAGATCTCAGTTTCCTATGTAACAATGATTATAGGCATGAGCTACCAACACTGGGCCTACCTGACCTGTTTGGTGTGCTTGATTCGTGTCTTTGAGCCTGGACCTTATTCTCAGTCCATCATATCTCCTTAAATGGGAGCTCCTCCACATTTACTATGTATGTGTGTACGTACACATTGACATACATCTATTTGCTAGAGCACTGAGTCTCTTCTTGTTTCCCATCGTGGAAATGAATTACCCCCCCCCCCCACACACACACACAAAGGGGAAACAAAGACTTCTTTTCATAATGCAAAGGTGGATCAACAAATGAATAGGAGATAAGGAAACCCTTTAAAAGCTATGAGGTTAAGAAGCCTACCACACAGACCCTGAGCTCAAGCCCAAGAAATCAACAGAAGACAAGAAACAAAATGAGAAGCTCCTTAATGAAAGAGTTTACAGATTTTATGTAAGTTGTCACTGGTGTCATATTTTCAATAATGTGGAAAAAGTGTGCTTTTCAATATAACTTCTCAAATTACCTATATTCAGGGTACTTATGAGCATATCTTTACAAGTAACAGAAGGGGCTTAGAAAGTATATTAAATAGCATTATGGTTTGCTGTAAGATGCATATTTGTAAAGTTAGAAATAAATGGCCAAATGTCAAGATATCCAGCTTTTTCATACGTTTCACAAGGGGCTGGGGATATGGCCTAGTGGCAAGAGAGCCTGCCTCGTATACATGAGGCCCTGGGTTCGATTCCCCAGCACCACATATACAGAAATCGGCCAGAGGTGGTGCTGTGGCTCAAGTGGCAGAGTGCTAGCCTTGAGCAGAAGGAAGCCAGGGACAGTGCTCAGGCCCTGAGTCCAAGCCCCAGGACTGGCCAAAAAAAACCAAAAACGTTTCACATGTGCCTGCATATCTAGTGTGTTTTTAATTTGCTTAATAGAATATATTCATGGTTCTGTGCTTTAATAATGTAATATTTCCAGTAGACTTCTGCTTTTAAAACTTTGTCCCCAGTGGACTGGGCAGTTGTGGAACACTTGTAGACTTCTGGGTGGAGGAAACAGGTCATTTTGGGCATGTCCTTGAAGGCTCTACCAGGAATCTCTTTTGATCTCCCTCCTCCTCTCTCCCCTCCTCCTCCCTCTCCCTCCCCTCCCCTCCCTCCCTTCTCTCCTTCATCTTCAGTGTCTCCCTCTGCCTCCTTCCTGGCTGCTAGGAGGTGTGGTAATTCTCTGCTCCATTTTCCCACGTGGTCATGTTGTGTCCAGTGCATGGGTCTCAGGAATGGAGAACAGAATCCTTTGAAGTAATGAATCAAAATAAATCCTTTGTCCCTTAAAAAAAAAAAAAAGAAGCCTACCAGGAAACACTCAGGAAAACAAATGGAAAAGGATGAGTTAATTACAAAGAACCACTGCAGTACAGTTGCAGTACAGATGCAGTACAGTTAGCTATAAACTAGCATTGTTTTCACTGTGTAAAACTAATTTTAACTTTGCTTTCTCTGAAATAATAGGAATGGCATTCTACTTTTATGCCCAAGTTGCAAGAAGACCACCGAGAAGACCACCGAGAAGATCACCGAGAGCCAGAGGTTCCAAAATGCAAAAGCAAGGCTTTATTCAGGCGAGCTGCAGCCTGGACCTCATCCTACACACAGACGCAGCGGAGGTTAGGAGGAAGGTCCCGAGCTGAAATCTTACAGGGTTTATAAAGGCAAAAATCACAGAGTTACAGTAACCAGATGTGCAAGCAGGACTGGGGTGCGAGTACAAATCTGATTGGCTCGGGGCTAGGGACATTCCAGGGCAGTCAAAGCGACGGAACGCCCCCAAGCCAGTTGGGCCATCTGTGCCATGGGGGTAGTTGTGGTCTGGTGGTTTCGGTAAACAGCTCTGTTCCTGGAATTTGGGTGGGCTCTGGGTTACTCATAGTTTAAAAAATCAACAAAATGGGGGCTGCCTGAAAATGGAGTCATTTTGGCTTTTCACTACTAGTAGTTGTATAGAATTGTCATTAACGTATACTACAATAAATAATCTTTACTTTGTCATAATAGTAAAAACCACAGCCAAGTGAATTTAACATTATGAAATGTGCTATGCATGAATCAGGGGTGAGGTAGAGTACCTAAGTGCAGACACAAATGGGATTCCACCTCTACCTGTGATGGTGTGGAGAAACAGGGCTCTGTTCACCTGAGTAATGTCATAATCCTTTGTTCCTTTTTCCTTTGAGTCAGCTTGGGACTTTGTTTTTGCATGTTGGTTCCCTTATACTTGGGATATACGTAAGAACAAAGAGTCTTGTTCCTCTGACCATTTTGTCAGATTGTTTTGTTTTTATTATAAAGATGAGTTTACAGCTTCAAAAGCCCAGGTAATGAGTACCTTTCTTTTTAGACAATGTCACCCCTTCCTTTGCTGTCTCTCAGTTTTTCCTTCTCATCTCCACCCACAGTATAATTGGTTTTCAACACAGTGTCTAGTCAGTACCATCTCTCCATTTCTGTGTCCCTCCTTACCCTCCCAAAGACATGAATGAAAAAGACAAAAAGGGAACAAAAACAACCAGATTCTTCTAAATGGGAACATAAGAACCCACCAGGTCACTAACATGTATGGTCACTTTTAGTTGAAGCCAGGTAAAACATAAAGGAATTAAGCAAATGTCAACAAAGGGAAAGACAAGACTGTTAACTTAAAGGATACGAAAATGTTAAAACTTCTCTTAGTCTGAATTCATGTAGAGAAAATACAAGATAAATCTGGTATCTTTTATTGTGCCATAAAGTGTGAGCCTGAAAGCACAAGCTTTTTCTAGAACACAGAAGCCAACCTAAATACCGCCTGATATGTTCTTCTTTAAAATTTGGCTAGCCACTAGTGTGGATAACTCCTGGAGTCCTAGCTATTTGGGAGGTTGAAATCTGAGGATACTGGTTCAAAGCCAGCTATAGGCAAACAAATCCTCAAAACTATCTCCAATTAATCAGCATTAAAAAGTTGGACTGGAGGTGTGGCTCAATGGTAGCTGGGAGAGGGGTCGAGGGACTAGTATAAAAAACTAACTTTATATTGATGAGCCTAAATATTATTTCCTTCTAAAAAGAAACAAGGACAGTTGTTGATTTCAGATCCAGAGAAGAAAATATACAAGACAATCTGACATCTTATCCTTCTAGGAAGCAAAAGAGCCTTAAAAGGCTGTTGGGTCATGTCACAAAAGCCATCTTGAACATGAAAGCTCAGATACAGAAATTGGAACTTACCAAATATGGAAAGTTTTGACATAAAATAATCATCTGCCAAGTGCTGAGTTAAGTTGCATTAATGTCATATCGACATATGAAGAAAAATGTCACTTTGGTTACCTCACAGGATGCTAATGAGGAGTCAAGCTTTTATTCTGCCTTCCTATGGAAACCATATTTGAGTTACAAGTTGAAGAAAGTTCTCCTTTACAAAACAATAAGAAACTAGTAACTGCCAGATATATATGGTGGAATTTGCTCATTTTGCAATCTAGAATGAAATAATGAATCTGATCATTATCAGTGGCTTGCTCAAATCTTAAGATTAATGGTTACTACTAAATTTTATAATAGAAGGATCAGGCCAAAACTCACCTGAGTCCATTGGGCAATTATCACACCACATATGACTGGCAAGTTGGTGTTATGTGGCCTCCTCATAAAAGAGAATAAAAGCTACCTGGTCTCCCCTATGAAATCTTCCTGCCAAAAGATAATCAAACCTGAGGGCATGGAGGTATAACACAATGGTAGAACACTTGCATAACATTTATGACGCCCTCAGTTCATTGCCCAGTACTGCAAAGAGGTTAAATAAATGATATGGTGAGGCACGGTGTCTGACACCTGCACTCCCAACCACTCTGGGCCCAAAGACTGTAAGATTTGTGGCCCAAGACCAACCAGGACAAAAAACTTCCCATCTCAACCAACAAGCCTTCAAGTATGTCAATCCGTGCTTGTTATCTCAGCAAAGCAGGAGACACATGTAGGAGAATCACAGCCTAAAGTGTAGCTCGAGTGCTTGTGTTTGTTAACTAAGCACAAGGTCCCAAGTTCAAACCCCAGTATGGTCAAGGGAAAAAAATACAAACTTGAACCAGCAGCAAGAAAAACACGTTTAATGCCACTATCAGAATACAATCTGCTAAACCTACAAATGAAAAAGACGAGGAAACTATTATAGATTAAAATTTAAATATCAGCTAAAAAAAGTGTGATACAAGCACTATAGACTAGAGTGACAGTGTACATTAAGGATAAGATTTTTTTTTTGTTTTTCAGAAAAATAATGAAGAAAGCAAGGGGGTAGGGGGAGGGAAGGAGGCAGAAAAATGAGGAAGGAGATAACAGGTATGACAAGAAATGTGTATGTATTCACTACCTTAAGCATGTAACTGTAACCATTCTGTACATCTTTTTTTTTTTTTTCTTGTCCAGGCCTGGGCCTTGGACTCAGGGCCTGAGCACTGTTCCTGGCTTTTTTTTGCTCAAGGTTAGCATTCTGCCACTTGAGCCACAGCGCCACTTTCTGGCCATTTTGTATATATGTGATGCCGGGGAATCAAACCCTGGGCTTCATGTATATGAGGCAAGCACTCTTGCCACTAGGCCATATTCCCAGCCCATCATCTTGACAATAAAAAGCGTGAACCTTATTTATATTCTAGTCTGAGTAAGGACACTGAGACAAGGTAAATTTTACTAGTGACCAGGTATTAGGTGATATTCAGGAATTATTAATTTTTAGGAATAATGATTAATATTGTACTGTTTAAAAAAAAATCTTCCCAATTGACAATGACACCAAGTCCCCAGACCTTAGTTTCTAACATTATTCTTTAATAAAAAGAATTGAGACTCCTTGTATATATAGTTGATTTTGGAATGGGAACAGGGGGAAAGTACAAGGTAAATGTGAGCATCTGTGATCCCATGAAGTTATTTAAATAAGAACAAAAGAACAAGCTTTCATCACACAGGAGCTCCTAACAGTCAAGGCTGGAGCCAACTGGGTCAGAAAATATTAGTAAATGGAGTAAAAACGAAGTCCATATTGACATGATTACTGATTGTATAAATATACATTAGGGGGAAGGGATAGCTCTTCTTTACAGTAGAATTCCAGTTAATAAATGTAGGAGGAAGCAGAACACCACAATGAGCTTCTCTTTAAAGGGAAGCCCTGGCCAAAGCACTTGATTTGTCCTAACAAGATGACACCGAAAACATAATTTCTAGAAGACCAAATGTCTCATAGGCATTTTTCAGTGTTTCATCTGGAGTCTGAGGCTCTGCCACCTGGATGACTTGATACTGTTTCTTTGATGTGGCAGGTGCTGGGATCCACTTTCCAGGTTCTTCTCCAATGAAGCTGTGACCATGGCTGTGTCCTCAGCTGCCTACAGAGGCCTCTCCTAGGGCCATGGCCTTCCTGAGGTTGGCCCACAGTCTACTCAAAGAACGAATCAGCTGGTCTAACCAAGTAGAGTCTGGCTGATAGATAGCAGCAAGCCACAAGGATGGGGGAAATGTAAAGAAAACTTAAAATTCAAGAAGAGACCCAAAGGTCTCAAAGAAAACACTGTATTGTAATTAAAACTTTCCTACTCACAGGAAAACTCAGCCATGTAGACTGGACCTAGGAATTTCTCATAGGCAATCTCAAATTCTAAAGGCCAGTGCTGTTGTTCTCATCCTACAGAGGACCTGCTTTCACTCAACAACTAAGGGTGTGTTTATGACAGATACTTAAAATGGTTTTTGGCTGCAACAAATTAACAAAGCAAGAGAAAAGCCCACCATCTCTGCCTCCCTTTTGTACATCTCTGTGCTAAACTGTGCTGTCTAATCACTTTGCAATCACCTTCAGTTCCAGGAAAGGCAGGACTTTTGTTAAACTTATGACAAGGGGCTGAAACTGTTGCTAGGGAATAGGATGGCCTCGAAGGATGGACCATATAGGGACAATTACCTATAGTGACAAGGCTGCTCCCCTCAGGTCATACAGTGGTAACAACTTCTGCAGTGCTTGGGAGAACCAGAACAGAGATAATGACCAATTGGGTTACGCTTATAATTTGGACACTTCACACATATTTTTTGTCCCCTACCCCTTATTTTGCCTCTGTTTAGACCTAACACTCAGGGATGTGTCCTGAAGATGGCTGATGAACCAATGTGTGGTCTTCCCACAGCATGCCCCTACCACATTATAAAACTCCTTTTGCAGCCCTTCATCACATCTGTTTATGTGGCATACAGGGGCAAGTGCCAAACCTAGCAGTCCTCTCCCAATTGATGATCCTATCATTTTCACTGTTTCCACATCTTGCCCAGAAGCAAAGACCAAGATAGATAACTGGGATGACTGTCCCATTCTAACCCAGTCATTCTAACCCAGCTTAGCTCCAGAACAATGCACAGTTAAGATTAGCTCTAGACTTGCTCATTCTTTCTCATCTCTGGGGGCTTCTCTATCATAAATTGGTTATGTATCCAATGCCTAACGTATGAAACTGTAACCGCTGTATCAGTTTGACAATAAAAATTAAATTAGTTATAAGAGCTTTGAGACTATCACTAAAGCTAAAAGCTCATACCTTCTAAACAGCCTGTCATTTTTTTCTTTTTCTTAGGAATATGGCAAGGAGCTTTATTTGCAAAGCAAAAGCACGCCCCAATGCAGTTGGATAAAGGCTGCATTGGAACTATGAAGCTGTAAGGTCTTGGGGATTTATTCAGTAGGGTGGAGTTACCAGAGGTGCAAAGATGAGTCTGGCCCCTTGTATTCACTTCTCCAAATGGTTTGATGACTGGGCAGTGGCTTCTAGGTGGGAAGTTACATATCTGCACTGTTGAGGTAGGAAAGGAACCTGTACTATTTATCCTCTTTGCCCTTCCTGATTCAGTGCCACCCATGAAAGGTCACATATTCACTCAAGTGATGTGACATGGAATTTAACTCTATAAGGATGCAGGGACACTATCTGAATGTAGAGTAGCTCAGATTTTAGAATGAAATCTCACAGTTGGGGCTACGTATCATTTTACACTAATGATCACCTGTGAGGCTGAAAGGGAAAATCCCCAGGGGAGAGAAAGGATAGGAAACCATAAAAGGAAGGAATGACACCTCAGATGCCTAAGGAAATTTGCAGCACCCTAAAACTGAGGCAGCTATTTTAAGCACAGTCAAGGCTCTTTTTTTTTTTTTTTTTTTTTTTTTGGCCAGTCCTGGGCCTTGGACTCAGGGGCTGAGCACTGTCCCTGGCTTCCTTTTGCTCAAGGCTAGCACTCTGCCACTTGAGCCACAGCGCCACTTTTGGCCATTTTCTGTATATGTGGTGCTGGGGAATTGAACCCAGGGCTTCATGTATACAAGGCGAGCACTCTTGCCACTAGGCCATATCCCCAGCCCAAGGCTCTTTTATGTAAATTTTAACACTCCCTTTTATCATCTTTTATCATCTTGAAATTCAGACATAAAGTTATGTACATAAAGTTTAAATCACTCAAACAGCAACTAAAATAGAAACACCATTCCTGGTAACATGTACCTTTCAACATGTGTATTTTCTACCATGACTAAAACATAATGAGACTAACAGATGTTTACAACTCAACAGAATTCATCTTAGATTTGATGCCTATAAATGCAAGCTGGAAATGCTGAAGGGGTTGTGCCCACCAGAAATAGGTATCTAGTTACTCTTGCTTCTTTACCCTCAAAGTCTGATCATCTTTTTTTGTGTATGCGTGTGCTGGTATTAGGCTTTAGCTCAGGGCCTCACACTCTTGCTTAGCAATTTCTTCAGTCAAGGCACGTACTATACCATCTGAGCCACACCACTTCTGACGTTTTGCTTATTTACCTTCTTTAAAAGGATGTATATTATGGGTACATAGTGCAGGTTTCATCATATAGAAAGAATGTTAAAATAAGGCAGATATGAGGCTGATTGCCATATGAGTCAGGAAGTCAAGTTATCTTGTATGCAGCTACCTTTGAACCTATTTCTCACTACTCAGCCTACAACCATCTTTCCAATTCATTAACAGGCAATATGCTTTGGAAGCCTTAAATCCATCCAGGGCAAGTTTAACGAGCTGAGAATCAGGATAACATGATAAGTGTATTTCCTGGTGGGAAACCTTTAAGAGGGTAAACCTACCCTCTTGCTGCAAACCTACCAGAGGGTAAAGACCAGCCCAGTAACATCCAAAACAGGCTGGAGCGACCACTTTGTAGTCATGTATCAATCACAGGCCAGAAGTGCTCTGCAGGCCTAGAGTGTGCTGGTCATGAATCCTGAACCTGCAAAAGCTATTTTGGAATCATGTAATGGGCAACATCCTAAAATGCTACAGGTGTGAAGGCAGTGCAGGATAACTGGAACAAGTGGCTGCTGGGCTGATATCTACCTTGACAGATCTAAACTGCTAACCTTCAAAGAACTGTATGGGCTTCGGAAAATAAGGCTTCAACTTCCATCTAGTGCAGTTCCATTATCCCTCACTGGGTGGTGGACAACAAGATATTCCCAACCAAACAGGACATGTCCTAAGGGCGAGTTCTTATAAAGTGAAAATAGTTTTGGGTACTAGGTTCAGTTAGAATTACACTTAAGTAAGGGTTGAGGGACAGTATTCCTAATGGTCATAGGACCTAAGCATCCTCAGCTCTTCTGTTACCAGGCAATAAAAATAATGAAAAAGCACTACTGTGCCATCTCTACAGGAATATAGTGAAGCTAGATTACCCAGGTTTAAATTCCTATTCTATTGCTACCGGTGTGACTTTTGTGTCTGTTTCCTCATCTGTAAAATGAAGAAAATAGTATACCACCTATCTCTTAGGCCTGCTGTTAATGAGTTAGTGCACATGAAGAACTTGGAGTGCAAAACAAATGCCGAGCATTGTTATTCTATCATTGGAGAGCTAAGAGTTCCTCCAGCCAAAGGTTCTCAGTGGGCTCTGAGCAATGAAACAGCCAGAAATAAAATATATCTGTGGTGGAAGCAAAGCTGTTAACACTTGGCTGCTCTGTCCCTTCCATCAAGACTATGACTCCCATTTTTTTCACATCTTCTTTCCTTTTATTGAAAAAAATTTTAGAAAATGGCAGTTAATAAAGGGCACAAATCAACAAGGATATACTAGTGGAAAACATACACAATATAAAACTAAAAATGCTATTGGCTTCTTTAATTGGTTAAGAGCACAAATGTAACAGGCAGAAGGTCTGTCTTAAACAAACTCAAAAGCTTTTTTTTTATATCTCTCCAAGTCAGATATACACACACCCATAAAAATGGTGTGTGAAGGAACGCTGTTACACACACAAGTTGTGTCCTGAATCCATCAGGAAAACAGTTGTTAAAGCAGGAATTAACACACTGTCAGCAACAGGTTAACAATTCTTAAAAACTGAATCTTCAAATGCTGCATGGCACAAAGCTATACTATACAAAGTACTGCTAGGTACAAAGGAAAGTTTGTACAGCTTTTAGCAAAAATGCTTTTCCAGAAAAGCAAATCAGAACACATTAAGCAGACCAAGGAAGCTACAGCTAGACATCAGAGCTACAACTTCTCATATCTGTGCTAGAAAATCCTAATTTTCAAGAATGGACTGAATTTTTAGGACAAAACAGGGACATTTTTAGCATCTTACTTGACTCATTTTAATTTGTTTCTCCCCAATCACCCACCCAATAATTCAGCATGATCCAGCAGAAAGAGGGCTGATTTCAGAATTGGCTATTTTATTTTTCTTTCTGTGGCAAGACTGTCATGGAGCCTGGATATTTCAGGTTCATATGCATCCATAACCAGTGTCCCGCTGTGGTCAAAAAACTTAGCAATGGACCTGGTGAACTCAGCTTCCCGCTGTTGCTTTGTTCTCCCACTGATGAAGGTCAGCTTCAGTGTGTATTTGTCATCGAACCTAAGCGTTACAGAAAAGATAAATCAAAAAACCAAACAGATTCAATTAGTAGCAACACAGCACCAGACGTTTTAAGGACAGGGATAAGCTGGGTATTAATGATCAAGGAAATGTACATCTTTAAAAAGGAACAGCCAAGGGGCAGTAACTGCCTTCTTCCCAGATTTAATTGCTATGTACCCCCCTTAGCTTAATAGATTGTTCAGCTAAGTAGATCATCTCTTACTTCTTCCGGACTAGCACTTGCCACTTTTGACAGATCTTCCTAGTTGTCACTTCTATCTCACTTGACTAGCTCCATTTGTTAATGTATTTGGCCACAAAACTTTTCTGTGAAAGCCTTCATAAACCCTCCCAATCTGAGTCACGTCTCTTTATCTCTCACAACACCTTCAATCACAATTCAACTCAAATTCTCAGTGCCTATGATATGCCAGGTCTCATGAAAGGTTCCCAGGCTATCTGTAAAATTATCTGTGCTGAAATGATTTTGTATATTTGTGCTTTTCACCAAATTGAAAAATCCCTGATTTCAAGGAGACTCCTCAGAAGGGTAGCTAGGGCCCCAGCCAGGAAACAAGAGCAAGAACTCAACTACAACATCAAAATGAAGGTCTGTCTGTTAACCCTTTTTAAAGATATCACTACAAATTGGTAATGAGTGAGGCCATTTGGTGCTGAAATATAGTTATCGTCAAATATATGAATACGTATAGTTTGAGGTCCCACATAATAATGTGCTAGGAAGGATACCATGTGTTTGAGTTAGTGATTAAGAGTATGAATTCTGTGCTCAGATTTGGGCTGGAATTCCTCCTCTACCACTTTTGGGCCAGATGATCATAGAAGAATTAACCTTCTGGGACTAAATTCCTATCTATACAGAGATATTCTAAGGTTTAAGTGAAAACAATGCATTTACCACAAGACCAAAGGTATAATAAATGCTTAGCAGATGTTTGCTATGACAGCTGGCATCTCATCTTCCCAATAAGTCTAAGGAGTCATTTTCAATCTCACTGAATCAATAGTTTACATTATTTACCAAAAGCCACACAGCTAAAAACATACTGGAACATGAATTTAGATCTGGGTACTTATAACACTCCATCATCCATCAGAAAAAAACCTTGGGGTGTACTTTTTGGAGTTGTACTGACCACTTCTCTAGTGATACCTAACTGTATTCACAGTACAATCAGGATCATAGAACACAGAGAAACAAATTGGATGTCTACAAAGGTAACTGACCTTGTACCTTTGGCTCTTACTAATTTGCTACAGGGAAAAAGAGAATCAATTGTCTGGTCCAGTTTATCCTTAGTACATTTCCATGATAATGCAATCTCAAAATTGCATTTCTAGAAAAACTGTCTAAATCATTCAAATCCGTTACTTCACTTTTATATTAGCACTACATGATCTGCATAGAATGGTACACAATAGTTTGCTGTTAAGTGATGACCACATTTCAAGGCAAATCAGTACCAGGAATAAAGAATTAGTAGAGATAGTCATTACCTTTTGAGACTGGAGGAAAGCTGCCAAATATCATCAGGATCCATGCCTGTAGGGTCTTTCCTGTGGGCCACCAGAAAGATGCTCTTCTCCTTATATGAGGTATAGATGGTCAGAATCCCCATCATCACAAAATAGGTTCAAGTAAGTTAAGGTGAAAATATATAAACATGAAAACAAAGGGAAATAACAAAAACTAACACACAAGAGCCTATTTTCATGTTAGACCTAACAAGACAGTTTTGTCTTACTTCAAAAGCATAGGAAACAAAGCGATTTCTCTTTCACTTTCTTTATATGCCAAGAGAAGTGAAGACTCTCTCCAGAAACTCTCCACAACAATGGAGAAATGGAAGAAAAAAGGTAGAAGTCACAAAGCAGTTCTCATCTTTTCTCTTCAAGGACAATGGTATCAGAAAATCTAGTTACCTAGCCAGGCATGTGTTTTACACCCATAATCCTAGCTGGGAGGCTGAGGCAAGAGGATCACAAAATGTCAGCCAGCCCAGGCTATATAGTGAGACTCTGTTGGAAAATACAAAAAGCAAACAAACAACAAAATAAAAACCATACCTACAATCACTAGTCATAGGGAACTTGACCATATTCAACCACTTTCAGGGGTCATTAGACAATGAATTACTTACTATAAGAGCAATTACATGCTATGTCTCTATAGACTTACCATTATAGTCCATTTTATGTGTTTCTGGCAGAGTATATGATTAAGTATGGTACTAAATTTGTGTGTGAAGTGTTCTCATTTCATTTTATAAGCTGGGGAGGTAGCAAAGTATGGTGCAAAGAATATAGACTTTGCAGGGAAGCTGTCCTGGATTTGAATCTTGGCCTTCAATCAGTATAATTATAATAAATTACTCCTTCCCCCACCTCAAGTATTTTCACCACTAAAGCAGGGATAATACTGACATTTTAGAATTGTCATGGGATTTATCCTGTGCAGCACACAGAAGACATTCAATACAGCAGTTACTAGTATTATATATAAAACGTATGTGATTATAAGATGTTCCTTTGTTTTAAACAAAGGTAACTTAAGTGCCACCAAAGTAATTTTCTTGGAAGGCTATGTAATAATGTTGCAATAATATCAATGTCATTTTCAAATCTCTTTGAAACTCCTACAGAATCTATGGCATATTCATACTGGAATTCATACTTAATCCAATTACTGAAAGTAGTTAGGAATCACTTTGTGCCAATTCTGGAAACTATGATTTGGCACCAATCCGGATAATATTACTTTTTTTTTTTTTTGCCAGTCCTGGGCTTGGACTCAGGGCCTGAGCACTGTCCCTGGCTTCTTTTTGCTCAAGGCAAGCACTCTGCCACTTGAGCCACAGCGCCACTTCTGGCCATTTTCTATGTATGTGGTGCTGGGGAATCGAACTCAGGGCTTCATGTATGCGAGGCAAGCACTCTTGCCACTAGGCCATATTCCCAGCCCCATAATATTACTTTTGATCAGATGCTTTATTGAATGACTTGCCAACTCTCTCTGAAAGTAGTTTTTAAAAATATTCCAGAGAGAAGTCTTTCAGAAAGAGCAAAGATGAGCATAAGCTGACTGAACTATAACATAAGAACTACAGTTGAACCTCTTTAATATATATGGGGGTGGGGGGAGGACAAAGAGGTAATGCTTAGGATCTGCCAGGCCAGCCCCTCAACTTCAAGGAAACCTAAGCAGAGATCTGAACCTGCAAAATCTGGTGCTTTTCTAATATTCTGGAATGAGTGAACTTAAAGCATCCTAAAGTTCTGGGGTATGAGCAGTAAGAGTATAATTGTACATTTTGCTAGTAAGTGTTCATATTATAATTTAAATTCTACATTTAAAATGTGCCTTATGGATAAAATTAACATGAAATCTAAAATATCAACAGTACTACTTAACTATACAGATGCTCACAAGTCAACAGTATACTTAACTCTACAGCTATTGTAGCTAACATTAGCAAACCCTAAGGAGAAAGTTTTCGTTATGCACGAGGATTAACAGCAGACATATTTAAAAATTACTACTAAAAGACAAACCTGAGCATACATAAAGGATATGATATGACGCACAAAGCCAAAACTGGCTTGGACTCTGGAAAGGGGTGCATATAATCCCAAATCAAAGCTACGATGGCAAAGAAACAGGAGATGGTACAGATGGTAAGGCGACCATCAATTAGACCAAAATTCTCCACATACTTGTACTTTTCCAGAAGTACCTGGGAAGAACAGCAAGAATAAGACTAACAGGAGTACTTTCCACCAATATACCTTTTATTCTTCATTTCAATGATTAAAAAGTATGTTGAAAAATCCTATGAATTAACCATTGGTATTTTACCACTCTACATAAAGAAAACTGAAACTTTTTAAGTGATTTTCGGAGCAAAAAGTTTATTAACTCCTTACATAATTCTTTAAGTTAAAATTTTCTTTCTTTTTTTCCAAGTAGACACATGGCTTATCATGGATGAATGTCCTATCTTCTCTCAACCTTCTGTGGCCTAAGCTAATTAATTTCAAAACAATAAATTATCAACTTAAGAAATGTGTTTATATTTTAATATACATCACTTAGTACTTACTGAGACTTTTAGAAATTGCTTTCTGGCTCAATTTTAACATTGAGAATTAAGGTCAATCCTTAATCCTCAAGAGAATAAAAAGATCCTCCTTTAAACCCCACACATGTTCACTGACGCGTCCTCAAGAAAGTACCTTTTTGGCAGAATCATCTAGAGAGTTTTTCACAGCTGATCCATCCCACTTGTCAATTTTTACAGGCTTATCATCAATTTTCCACTGTAAAACAAATAGGAAAGTTGTGTATCACAAACCTATTTTAAAGTAAAATGAGACTTTTTTTTTTTTTTTTGGTGATACTGCAGTTGGAACATACACCTCCATCCCTTTTTGATACGATTATTTTTGAAATGGGATCTTGCTTTTTGCCCAGTTCGGCCTGGCTCACTATTCTATTTATTTTTCCTGCTAAGTTGACAAGCATGTGCCACATGACCAACTTTTTTTGTTAACATGGTCTTAAAAGAGGCTTGTCTAAACTGTCATCCTCCCATCTCAGCCTACCAAGTAACTAGGATTACAAGTATGACCCACTGGATGTAGCTGAAATGAACTACTTTCTTAAGAACATCCTCAAGTACATATAACATTTATTCTCTCTTCTGATGTTGGAGAGCTAAAACAATGGAAAGTCTAGTGATGATGAAGTTTCTAGAATCAGGAGGAACCCAAGTTGTCAGACTCTAGGCAGCAAAGTCAAAATTTACATGCCCCAAACAGAACATGTATGCAGGCTACAGACTCTCAAGTGTCAACTTTTATCCCACTGTGTGTGGCACATCTCACACAAAATAATTCACAACATAATTTCTTAGCAATTTCGAGGATCAAAGGCAGAAACAGCCATTATAATATGTGTTGAACAGTCTTAACTCTAATTCCATTGCCTGGTACCTAAAAGTAATTTTCAGTAAATGGAATGGGAACATTTATAAATGGTAAGAAAAGTCATAATTTTGATTTCTGAAGTGATCAGAACATCATCCATTTTGTGTGCATAAAAAACATTAACTTATTTGAAGGCAAATAGGACCACTGCAAAAGCAGAGAAACATCTGGAAAAGGGAGGTGCCAAGGTCTACTTCAAACCCCATACATACACAAAACACACACACACACAAATACAAACACACACGATGACAATATGAGATTGTCACCCTTAGAAAGTTGTTACAAGGTTAGACTTTGGCTGACTTCTGACAAGTCTGGTAATAATTCTTTACACTGACTTAAAAAAAAAAAACTCCCTAAATGATAGTGGTTTGTTGTGCCAAAATTTTATTAATAAGGTGATTTATGCCAAACATCTTTCTTTTTGACTCTGGTATGACTCTGCTATGCCTGTCTGCAAAACGAGTCCTACATAAAACTAATCATTGGAGCTTCTCTGGCAGACATTTCACATGCACACTCAGGATGCTGTTGCTGAAGGAATAAAGCATGTTGTGTGGGACCCCAAGGGAAAAGGCCTTAGAATCTTGTGTCTGGTTTCTGCTTGACTTCATTCCACTTAGCTGTCCTCTTGGTTGTTTGTCACCTTGCATCCTTTTGCTATAATATTCCTTGCCCATGAGTAACATATTGTTAGAGTAAATTAGACTTTGCCAGAAAACCACATCGTACAAAGAAC
This sequence comes from Perognathus longimembris pacificus, assembly GCF_023159225.1. Taxonomy (NCBI): domain Eukaryota; kingdom Metazoa; phylum Chordata; class Mammalia; order Rodentia; family Heteromyidae; genus Perognathus; species Perognathus longimembris. Next base: position 394,417 of record NC_063173.1, on the reverse strand, counting down.
AAAGGAAAGCCTTATTGCCAGCAAAGGAACCAGCAAGACCCCTCTCACAAGAGAGAAGTGAGAAGTACCATCTATTGTCTGAGGTGACCTATATAACCTAGGTCTTGGAGGCCGGGACCTTGGTGTGGACCTGCGGACCAGGGACTTCATTCATTATGATGGGCTAGGATTTATGGCTGCTGCCTAAGCAGTAGATAAGGGGTCTTGTATCTGTCCCGGCCTGAAGGTGACTCTAAGGTCACCTTGTTGCCTTATATGGTAGTTGTAGCTGTCCCAAAGGAGTGCCATCTCAAGGTAAAGGGGGGCGGAGGCTGATTATTCACTGCCATTACTAAAATGGGTCTTGAGTTGCCTAGGACAGGAGCATGCTAAGCTAAGGGAGAGGAGGCTATTGGGCTTACACATATAGACTAAGTCCTTTGCATCTTTCTAACAAATTACCAGTTAGGGTAATCTTGGTAATCTCAACACAGGTAACACTGTATTGCCACCTACAAGGTATTTCAGATGTTGTAACTTCATACATAATTCCATTTCTCCTCATTCCCTTTTGCATATTTGATATACGAATATTGGGCATAAACAATCGCATGAATTTACTTATTTGTACTAACATCATCAATGTATCTAAAAAAAGTCACATTAAGATAAAAGTCCCTGCTTTGCCCTAAGATCTTTGTCATTGTCATTTCTCGCCCAAAGAGAGGGACAGCTGGGTTTTGTTTTTACTTCTAGATCTCTTTTTAAGTCTGTACTGTTTTTTTCTTTTTGTCAGTACAGGGATTTTGGTTCAGGGTCTGAATTGCTCAACTGGTGCTTGACACACCTCCAGCCTGGCTCTTTGCTGGTTGTTTGGAGATGTAGTCTCCTAGACTTTTTTGTTTAGGCTGGCCTTACAGGGTCATCCTCCAGACCTCAGCCTTCTGAGTAGTTAGGATTATAGGCATGAGCCAGTAGGCCCTGGCTTATATTGTTTCTTTCTTTCTTTTTTAACTGGGGTTTGAACTTAGGGCCTCACACTCATTGGGCTTGCTTGCTCAGCTGGCATTGTTTAGTTCTGAAACAATGCCAGCCATACCTGATTGGCGAACTGGTGCACAGAAAATAGGCATTTGATTACTCCAACACACTGTGGCAATACGTTGTGTTTACAATTCTCCACTGCACATTTGAATAATGAAAAGCTCTACAGAGATATTTTACTATAGGTATGGCATCAGGAATTCCATTTTTGAGCGCTTAGAAAGGTTTTTAAACTCAAACCATGGTTGAAGGATATGTAAATATTGTTGATTTCTGAAGTAGCCCTCTCATTCCCTGGCCCTGAAGATGGTGGCCAGTCACAAGACAAAATCCTGCATCACCATGGCATGCCAAACAAAACAAATCTGTCCTGAGTATGACATCTACCAGCATGAACATCTTCCATTCTCTTATTTAAGTAACAGTGAAAGTAGAAGCTATGCAGTGATTTCAAAGACCTCAGTGGACTGCTTCACAGAGAACTCCTCAGGTGGCCAGCTGTTAGGAATCAAAGAATTCCTTAGTTCACACTGGGGTGATGGAAAGCAGGAGTGAGAGTGTGCCAGTGGAAAAACTCCATTCTGATTTAGAAACAATTAAGCACAGATCCTTCTATAGTCTATTCCACACAAAGCAGATATAAGCTACAAGAAGGAAAGTAGAAAATGGGGCACCTATGATGAAGGACCACAGCCTAGATGGCATTGTTTTCAAGGCTAAAGAATTTCATTCTGAGGCAAGCAACATTGAGTATTTTAAGCAGATTAATGACAACCAACTTTATGTTACTTTTTACTGTCAATGTGACAGATGGTCTGGAGGGAGAGTAAGGTCAAAGGCAAATCTGTCTAAGCAGATACCCTACCACATCTTCATCTCTGTCTATTTTGTGTATTTTTTGTTTTGAATTTGAGACAGGGTCTTGCTATGTATAATTCAAAACCAAAAATACACAAAATAGACAGAGATGAAGATGTGGTAGGGTATCTGCTTAGAAAGGAGGGGGAAATTGCAAGCAAAACCATCAGGATCTGAACTAGGTACCTGAGTATGATCAGTTATTCATGTTTAAACATCTACCACATATCAGACACAATGAAACATGAAAGCTTTCCAAGTCAAGTATGGAATCCTGTTTACTATATTAAAGACACCATGCTGTGCCTTATTTAAACCTGCCCAGAGCCCTACAATGAAAGAGAACTGGGAAGGGACCTTAGTGTTTACGAGGGACATAGCCTTCATTTTGAAGATGAATAAACAGAAATAAGGAGAACATATTTTAAGGTCGCATCGCTAGAAGCAGAACGCCACTTTCTATGCAGCTGCTGTTTTGCAAGCAAGGTCAACCCGGAGCAGATTTCCCCTTTTCTTTAAGTCCTTCTTGCTACAATTTAAAAAAAAATGGACAGGGGGGGGAAGGGGCCGGCGGGAGCAGGAAGCAGGCCCTTGGTGGCAAGCAGGGGGAAGAAAGAGAGGGCGAGGGCAGAGGAGGAGCCGGTACAGCGGTCCGGCCCACGCGGCCCGGCCCCGCCGCGGCGCCTCCACGACCCAGGGCACCGAGAGCGAGGCGGCCGGGAGCCTCGCCACCCAAGGCCGGCGCGCGGTGGAACCCGCAGCGGCGCGCGAAGGGGACGGGGACGGAGGTGGGGGAGGCGGCGGGATCGCCGACGTGGAGGAGGTTCCTTCAGCTCGCTGCGAGGGGGCGCTTCCAGGGGGGCCCCGAGCCGCAACGGCAAGCGGGGGGCCGCGGGGGACGGCGGGGCGACCCGTGGTGGTGAGCCGGTGAGGTGGCCGGGGTCGCCCAGGAAAGGAGGCCGGGGAAGGGAAGGGCCCGCGGACCAGGCTGGGGCTCGTCAGGCCCGGGCGTGGCCGGGGTCCGGACCGGCGCCCCGCGCGAGGGGCCGCCGACCACGAGGGGCCGGGCCCCGCCAGGGCTCGCGCGTCCGCCGCGCGGGCTCCTCCTCACCTTATCCAGCAGGCCGCTGCGGCCGCCGCCGGGGCCGCCGCCCGGGCCGCCTCCGGCCCCGCCGCCGCCGCTCCGCCCGCCCGGAGCCGCCGCCGCCGCTGCCGCCGCCGCCGCCATCTTGCCCGCCTCGGCGTCGCCCGCCCCTCCGACCTGTCCCACGCTGATTGGCTGGCGCCGCCCGGGTGACGCGCCGCCGGGATCGCGCCCGGGGCGGGCCCGTAGCCGCGGGGCGTGCGGACGCGCGGCCGCCGGCGGAAGTGGCCGCGGAGCTCGCTGGGCCCGGTAGTTCGACGCTCCGACTGCCGGTTGCCGCCTGCGCCGCCAGCCGCGGTGGTCGCGGTTTCCTCGGAGCGGGTGGGGAAGGCGAGGGGTCAGCGCCACGGTGGAGCGGCTCCGAGACCCCCGTGAGGCTCGTCGGCGCACGTCCCGCCGGGCGGGGGGCCGGTCGCCTCCGCGGGGGGCCCGGAGGCGGAAGCGACGCCGGAGGCAGGTGTGGCTGGAAACGCGCCCTCGCCCGCCCCGCCCCGTCTTGGTCTTCCCCCCGCCCTAGCCGGGCTCCTCGCCGCCCTCGGAGCCCCCCGCCCGCGTGTCGCGTCACCGCCGCCCGCCTCGGCCGCCCGGCCCCGCCCCGCCCGGTCAGGTGGAGGCCCGGCCGCGTGTGTTTTAGACCCCTCCCTGGCATCCCGCCTTTACGATGTCAGTAGTGTTCGTCCTTCCCGGCACGTTTTTCTTGAGCACACCGGTTGCCTGGCACTGGGATTGAGAGAGACCTGGCGGCTACTCGTCATCACATAGCGGCATTGCGTTATACCGCATGCCGTTAGGTTGCTTTCTATGTTGCATTGTGCCTTCAGGATCCTCCTCGAGGGTACAAATGGTCGAGCACATAATTGTTGAATTGCTTAGTTAATAGCCACTCGAGATTTATCTTTGAATAAAGCAGACAAAAAAAAATTAGCTTGGAGGCTGGGAATATGGCCCAATGGTAAAGCGCTCGCCTCGTATACTTGAAGCCCTGGGTTCGATTCCCCAGCACCACATGTGTAGAAAAATAGCCAGAAGTGGCGCTGTGGCTCAAGAGGTAGAGCGCTAGCCTGAGCAAAAAGAAGCCAGGGACAGCGCTCAGGCCCTGAGTCCAAGGCCCAGGACTGGCAACAAAGACAAAATAAATAAACAAAAATCTAGCTTGTCAAGGCCAACATGAGAAAATAATGATCAGATGAGACTTTTCATCACTTCTGTGAATCACCCCCTCCCAGTTTTTGTTGTTGTTGTTTATCTTTCATAACTTCTCATTGTTTCAAGACCCGCTGTGTGAAACTTTCCCCAATCCTTGCATGTTCCTCCTTTGCAGATAAAATGAAGTGTACCTGTAGCATTGTTCATGCCTTTGTTACGATTCTCCCTTCAGTAGACCAGGTCCTGTATGAGGTGCTAAGGAGATAGACAGTGGTAGGCCCAGGCTTGGCCTTGGAGAGATGCAGAGGTGGAGAATAGTCTAAGATGCAAGTCTGTGGCAGAATGCCTCAGTTAAGAAGTGAGCCCAAGGTGGTAGCTCAGCTGAGAGTCAACCCTAGAATAAGGAGGACCAGGAAAATTACCTGTATGAACCAAAGAAAGAAGGGTAACAGTATGATAAGCCTTGGGATGAAAAGATTACATATATGGAGATATAGGTGAGGAGCATTACTGCCTCAGGGGTGAGGGTGGGTATGCCTGCACTTGAGAGAAAGGGCGTCCTGAAGTTAGATTGTCATTAACTTTAAAGTTTGAGATCGTGATGTTAACCAGGTATTTAATCTCAGATCCATACCTTTCTCACCTAATCTTTTCATAGGAGTTATATTTCTATGATTAGTTATGCCCAGTCTGTATATTTCAGTTTGATTTATATAGATAGCAAATATCTTTTCCAAGACTATATCCTACCTTTCCACTTTGTCTTTGATTCTCTCCTCTCTCTCTCCTCCTCCTCTCCCTCTCTCCTCTCTCTCTCTCTCTCTCTCTCTCTCTCTCTCTCTCTCTCTCTCTCTCTCTCTCTCTCTCTCTCTCTGGTATTAGAGCTTGAACACCCGAGACCTCATGCTCTCACTTAACTTACTCAACTTTTCTGGTGCTCTACCACTTGAACTGTACTTCCACTTCCTGCTAGCTTTGAATTGTGATTCTCAGATCTCAGCCTCCTAAGTAGCCAGCCGTGTGAGCCACCACTACCCAACTTTGTCTTTGCTATTTTTATACTGCAGAATGTATTTTATTTAAATGGTTGTGTAAATCTTTTCTTTCTGATTTATACTTTTTGTGTCTTAACATAGCTAACTCAAGAACACTCCATTAACATAAAACTATTTTCCTATACTTTCTGTCATCCATGTTCATGTCTCCTATCTATGTCCATGTATATTTTATGAATATATATTTCATATATCCATATGCATATTCAGCTATTTCTTCTACCTTATGGTTTTCCCCCTAAGCCTCAGAAAAGATGCATTTTAGACCAGAAGGCTCATAGTAAGATACAACTGAAAAGAAAGGTTAGGGCTGGTGGGGTAGATCAAGTGGCAGAGCATCTGCCTAGCAAGACCCTGAATTCAAACCCCAGTCACACACACAAAAAAAAAAATTCAAGAGCTCTGAGTGACACACTAAGAAAGATTTAATATCTATTTTACAGGTCAAGAGACAGGTCAAGAAACAAAAGAAAAAGGAAAGCAAAGAGTTATTGCCAGAGTTAAAGATCAAGTAAGTACTATATAGACCCAATATTCTAGAAGGAACTGGAGGCTTCTCCAACAGCCATCATCTCTCACATTTCCCAGGCAGTGATTTACCCCTTTAGTCCTTCATTCACCTCTATAGCAGATAGAATTTCCACTGAAGGGCAGATCAACTGAATATGAATCTGTCCTCATCCATCTGCTTAGCTAACAATCTTTCTAATGTATTTTGAGTGAGTACTGGGTGCTAATCTTAACAGGAGGTTGGTGATGGGAGCAAACCAATATGATAAAGCTATAAGTAGTATACTAGGAAAAGAATGATTACCATAGGAACATATAAGAATAGCACCCTGCCCTTTGCCATGGAGATCAGAGATCAGAAAATCCATAGTGATATAGATATATCTATGTATCTATAGATAGATAGATAGATATGGAATCTGTTATGTGCCTGGTACTGTATTAAGGATGTGTGTGTGTGTGTGTGCGCGCTTGTGTGTGCATGCACACATGTGCCAGTCCTGGGGCTTGAATTTAGGACCTGAGCACAGTCCTTTCGTTTTTTCACTCAAGACTAGTGCTCTACTACTTGAGCCATACTTCCAGCTTTCTGGTAGCTAATTGGAGCTCAGAGTTTCATGGACTTTCCTTCCTGCCCAGGCTGGCTTCCAACCACAATCTTCAGATCTCAGCCTCCTGAGTAGCTAGGATTATAGGCATGAGCTGCCAACTCCTGGCTGATTGTTTAATACCATAAATGGTGCTCTTTCCCTTGAGGAGCCTGGAGTCTAGTAATTAGATCAGTTACACATACACTCCTGGGTCCCAGGAGTGCCATTATATCCTTCATTTGGCTCATACATGTCTATTGGGTCCTTCCTTCTTATGAGCTGGGTCCCAAGAGTGGAAGAGAGACAATGAATTGGATGTAAACTTGGAGGCTTGTAGTCCCATGAAGGAGCTCATGACTTTTATCAATCTTTTTTTTTTTTAATGTGCTGTTGATTGGACTCAGGGCCTTGTGCTTGATAAGCCACTACTCTAACACTAGAACCATACCTCCAACCCATTTTTGCTTTGATTATTTTTCAAATAGGTCTCATATTTCTGCCTGGGCAGTCCTGGACTTCCATCCTCCTATTTATGTTTCCCATATTGCTAAGAGGACAGATTGTACTGCCATGCCTACATGTTGTTGGTTGAAATGGGGTCTCATGGGTTTTCTACTCAGACTGGCCTCAAACTGTGATCTTCCTGATCTCTGCCCCCGCCCCCCATCACCTAGGTTTATAGGCAGGAAGCACCATATCTGTCTCAGTTAATTTTTACTAACTCTTAGGAGCACAGAACTTTTATCTTCACTTTTGAAATGGGGAATCTGAGGCACAAATAAGTAATTTGACAAAAGTGAGCCAGCTGGGCTGGGGATATAGCCTAGTGGCAAGAGTGCCTGCCTCATATACACGAGGCCCTAGGTTCGATTCCCCAGCACCACATATACAGAAAACGGCCAGAAGCGGCGCTGTGGCTCAAGTGGCAGAGTGCTAGCCTTGAGCGGGAAGAAGCCAGGGACAGTGCTCAGGCCCTGAGTTCAAGGCCCAGGACTGGCCAAAAAAAAAAAAAAAGTGAGCCAGCTTTCTTTGTAATAAAAACTAAATTCAAACTTAAGCTTCCCATTCCCCCAAATTGTTTCTCTTCCTACTGTCACTCCAAGACACGTAGGTCCCGTCTGTCCTCACTGGCCTGTTTGCCTTGTACTGAATGCCACTCCATCCTGTGAGTCACGGTTCCATAGTCTTTTCCTGGCCTCCCTTCCTCTAGCTAAGGGCCTACAGATTCCCACCACTTTGTTCCTTCAAATTGTGCAGACCTGTCCCAAAGCAGATATGAGAACGGCCAGAACCCGTTAAAGAGAAATTTCTAAGTGCTCGAGACTTAAGGAACTTAGATCTCCAATGTGGCCTTGGGATTGAATTGTAAAGGATGACAAGGTGGGAAAGGATCTTCAAGAAGAACACCTAGAACAAAGGCTGGGATGGCTCAATGTGAATGGTGTGCCTTAGGATTAAAGTATAACCTAGAGAGCCTGGGTGGGCAGGACTGGCTATAGCTAGAAAGGTTAGGGGATGGGATGCCAAGGTCCTTCAGGACCAGGCTCTGGCATCCAGCCTTCATGCTCAGTGGGAACTCAGTCAGAAGACAGTAGTCTACCTGGGAGATGATGCAGTGTTTTTGAGCCCAAAGTGTCACTCAGTGAACATTTATATACATGCGATAAGAAGAGCAACATTGGGTCTAGGATGATATACAGAATGCATTAGTAATGCCCAAGTGTGCATTTTCAAGAGAGAAGGAAATATTTGTTATTGAATTTGAAAATCTAAATAAGGAAGTTGGTTTGTTTATCTGCATAGGACCTACTATTTAATTCTTATACCATGAGATCAAAAGTTTCAATCAGGGGGCTGGGAATATGGCCTAGTGGCAAGAGTGCTTGCCTCCTACACATGAAGCTCTCGGTTCGATTCCCCAGCACCACATATATGGAAAACAGCCAGAAGTGGTGCTGTGGCTCAGGTGGCAGAGTGCTAGCCTTGAGCGGGAAGAAGCCAGGGAAGGTGCTCAGGCCCTGAGTCCAAGGCCCAGGACTGGCAAAAAAAAAAAAAAAAAATTCAATCAGAAAAAAATAATACAGGTACCCTGTGGGTTGAATCTATTCCCCATTGATTTGGCCTATACCTTATTTCAAAATGGTAGATTCATTACCAGCATTCAAATAATCAGGAGTTTTTCTGCAAAAGGCCGCTTCTTGGGAAAAAATGGGAAGATCTGGCAACACTGACCCATATTTGTACCTGTGTGGTTGGTGAAGGCTAAATAGGAGCCACCTCTGGTTTTGTTGTCAATGGCTTTTGAGACATTTGCTTGCTACATAGCAAGGCTGGCCTCCAATTCATGATCCTCTTACCTTTGCCTCCTGAGGTAGGCCCCGCCATGTCTGGGTGTGACTCCCTGTGCCTGCAGCGTGCATACTCTGTATGCGCACACATACACACACTCCTCTTCTATGCCCTTCTCTCCCCCACCAGCTTTCTTCATTCACAGTCTGGCCAACTTCCATAACCATTTGTATTTCTAACTCCTGATTAAAATGTAGGTTTTTACAAGGTGTGACATCAGATTGTGACAGAGTTAAGTATTCTTTTCTTAACTCAAAAAGTTTAGATTTGTTTGTTTGGTTGGTTCATTTTTTTTGAGACAGTTATCATTTTGTAGCTCAAGCTGGCCTCAAACTCCCTGTACAACTCATGTTGGCTTGGAGCTCATGATCCTTCTACCTCTACCTCCCAAATTCTAGGATTACAGGATGAACTACAACTCCTGGCTTTATAGCCTAGTTTTGATCCTTGTCTTGCCTGACTTCTCTGCTGCTCTCTCTCTCTTCTAGAACTTTCTCTTCTTTTGGCTTACTTGACAGCTCCCTGCCTGGGATCCCCTTAATTCTTCTTCTCTACAGGTCCTTTCTCAGTTTTCCTGGTCTGCTCCTCTTTGCTTATAACATAAATGTTTGTACTTCTAGTTCATCTGTTGCTCTTTTGCTTTGCCTTCCCTTTCTCCTGCTCTCCTTCCCTTCTGTTCTTTTTGTCTTGCTTTTGTTACTCAGTGTTTAGCATGGACCCTCATTGCCACAGTGGTCTTCTTACAGTCCCAGCTGCCAATCACTTTCATCCAGTGCTATTTTTGTCAGACCTCCCTTTTTAAGGCACATTTTGGGCCATGGCTCTCCCCAGCTCTCATTCATGGCTCTCGGTCATCTATAGGATGATACCTGAGCTCCTAGCCTAACTCCAAATGCCCTTCAGGTGCAGACACCATCTTTCCCATGCAGCCTCCCAGGCAGATTTGATTGTTTCTTTACTGTGCAGTGCACCAACACCCTCAGTCCTGTGGCCCTTTCTGTTTGGGATGTTTGTTCTCTCCATCATCGTTCAAACCCAATTTATTCAGTGTAAACCTCATTATTTGCATATCATCTTCCCTAAAATGTGAGTCTCCTCTTGAAACTCAGTTGACACAGAAGACTTTAGTGAGCATGTAATATGTACTTGGTGCTACCTTTCTCACTTGATCCTGTAGTTTCTCTATTAAAATGGGATTATGATGCAGGCCTAGTAATTCTAGCAACTTGGAGTGCTGAGAACAAGTAGATTGTCATTCTAGGCCAGGCTGGACAGAAAAGTTCACGAGACTCCATTTCAACAGAAGCTTGGTGCAGTAGCATGCCCCTGTCCTCCTAGCTACAAAGGGAAATGCAAAATAGGAGGATCATAGTCCCAGGTATATTCTTGAGCAGGAAGCCAGTCACAACCCTGGTATAAATAAGGTGTACTTATCCCTTGCCCTACCAGTGCAAAAAATGGGCGAGAGGCATAACACAGTGGCAGAGTGCCTACCTAGTGTGAGGCCCTGAGTTTAAATGCAACAAGACAAAAAAGTAAGTTTGCTTACAACAGTTTTGCACATGAGGAAACGGAGGCTCCCAAGGAAAGAGTAACTTGCCCAAATACACAATTTTCCTAGAACCAATATTCAAGCCAGGTCTGTATAAGCCAAGAGGTAATGCTGTTTCTAGTATTCCAGGGTTAGACTGATCTGAGCAGGAAAACCCAGGACTCATCTCCTCTGTACTAAAGGACAGCCCATTTCTGCCATAGAGTGGGCATGTGTAGGGGGTGTCTCTGGAACCCCAGAAGCAGGGTGTACAGGGCACAGTGGTCCTAGTGGGCTCACGAGCTATTCTGGGGTCAGAGTTTAGTTGCAACTACTGGTTTGTCTTACTCCTCACTGTCTGTCCTTGCTGGCCCTCAGGGAGATGACCACCTCAGGAATATACAAGCTGGACGATGGGAAGCCTTACCTGGGTAACTGCTTTCCAGCCAGAAATCTGCTCCGGATGCCAGAGGAAGGTCAGGTGACTTCTCAAATCGGTACCTTCTCCTCAGCCCCAGCTCCTATGTCACACATTCCTCATATTTATGTCTTCTTCTCCAGCTCCTTCATGACATTTCCCTCTTGGGCTCCCAGTGCTGTCCCCTCCCCTGCATCCTCTCATAGCAGCCTCAGTGGGTCTCATACCCTGTGTATTTTACAGCAGTGCCTCCTGCTGTTCAGTAGCCTCTCATTGCAGACACATGTCCTGCCCTTTACTGTGCAGTGCATCAACACCCTCAGTCCTGTGGCCTTTTCTGTTTGGGATGTTTGCTCTCTCCATCATCCTTCAAATCCAATTTATTCAGTGTAAACCTCATTATTTGCATATCATCTTCCCTAAAATGTGAGGACATGTCCTGTCTTAGCTGGCCTACTCTCAACTACAGCCCAATTGCGTTACCTATGACTCATTCCATAATACTCTATTTCACGCGGCTTTTTTTTTTGCCAGTCCTGGGCCTTGGACTCAGGGCCTGACCACTGTCCCCAGCTTCTTTTTGCTCAAAGCTAGCACTCTGCCACTTGAGCCACAGCGCCACTTCTGGCCTTTTCTATATATGTGGTGCTGAGGAATCAAACCCAGGGCTTCATGTATACGAGGCAAGCACTCTTGCCACTAGGCCGTATTCCCAGCCCCTCACACAGCTTCTTGATTTGTTCTGAGTGTTCCAGTCTTCATTCCAGATAGCTAAGCTCTTTCCATCCATGAAACCCACTCTCCACTTTTTTGATCAAGCCATCTGACTGCCCTAATCCTAGTCTTTTGTGTATCTTTCTGTGTCACCTACTTGATAATCATATTCTGCCCAGCTCCTAATTCCAACTGATAAAATATTGCTCTTCTACCCCTGGTACCTCTTCTAACACTGAGCAGAGGCCTGTAAATGGAATACTTTCTAAAAGTATCAGTTGGATTTGATGCTTTGAAAGGGCAAGAGAAAAGTACACCTTGTTTATGCCAGGATTGTGACTTGTTGGTAATCTTTGTATTTGGGGAATATGTTCCAAGGGACCTAATGGTACCCGGAACTGTATAATGTAAACCCTTTATACACTGTCTTTTCCTATATATGTACCTATAATAAGGTGTAATTTATTAATTAGGCATAGTACAAGATTGACATATATAGTTATAATTATTCTGGTTAGCTAATAGGACAATTATAACAATATACTACAAAGGGTTCATTAAAACAATGGATTTTTTTATTTCCAGAATTTTCTATTAATATTTTTAGAATGTAGTTGATTGCCAGTAACTAAAACTAAGAAATAATGACAGAGGACTGCTGTATCTAGTATGTTAAAGGAACCTTGTCCTACATTCGGTCCTTCCATTTTCTAGAATAAATTCACTTTTGCATAGGGACCTTCCCTGGCAATGGACTTACTTAAAATCCTCCAAGGTAGCTGTGAATTCATTCATTCATGTTCTTCTCCCCCACCCCACAGAGAGCTACAGAAATGTAGAGCAGTGTATCTGCATGTGCTTGTGTATGTATGTGTATGTCTGTTGAGAACACCACCACCTTAGCAGAAAAGAACATACTTGCTTCTTGGATCTTGGTTTGTAAATACTATTCTCCAGTGAAAGAAGCAAGGGCTCCTGAGAGAAATATACATGTTTCTTCATTCTTGACAGAATCAAATTGGGCCTAGAACATCTTGTGGTATCAAAAAGTAAAGAAGTTCTCAAAGTGATGGGCAGATTGAAAAGACACAGGAGCCAAACAACAGAGCCCAAGCTGGAACAATCTGAGCAGTGAAATAAACCATAGAATAAATGAATATTCATGACCTCATAGTGATACAAGTAAATATTTGAATAAATATGTAAGTGGGGAAGAAAGAACAGCTTTTTGTTTTTTTTTGTTTTTTTTTTTTTGCTAGTCCTGGGGCTTGGACTCAGGGCCTGAGCACTGTCCCTGGCTTCTTTTTGCTCAAGGCTAGCACTCTGCCACTTTAGCCATAGCACCACTTCTGATCTTTTCTGTATATGTGGTGCTGAGGAATCAAACCCAGGGCTTCATGTATACAAGGCAAGCACTCTTGCCCCTAGGCTATATTCCTAGCCCCCAGCTTTTTCTTATAATAGACCCTAAGTAATAAATGTAAAAGGAATGCGAGAAATAGGAAATCACTATTCAAATAAAAATTTTACAAGTAACAATCATCTATAGGTGATGTATCAGTAGTCAAGGTTTTCCAGTCATCCAGGACTGGTAGGAGACAGGGGGAGAGAGGGAGGCAGGGAGGGAGGAAGAAAGAGGTGGGGGAGGGAGAGAGATATTATGGGGAGATTCCTCTATTCTCTCCAGGAATTGGCTTATTGATTTGGGGGGCTGTGGAAACTGGAAGAGCTGATACTTAGTATTTTTTCCTGGCATAAACATTGGTGCCAAAGGCCTTGCACATATTAGACAAAACTGTATTACTAAACTATACTCCCAATATCAAGTTATATTAATTACAAAGAGAAAGACAATTTTTTAGTAGAGAAATGAGACAGACATGGCTGAGTGATGGAAATTAACATGACAGTTCTAGATTTAGTAACACACACCTGTAATCCCAGTACTCTGGAGGGAAATGGAAGATTATGAGTTCAAAGTCAGCCTGGACTATATAAAATAGAGACCTTATTTTCTAAAAAAAAAATTAACATCATCAGATATGAAGCATAATGGCTTTGTGAACTCCCTGAAATCACATGCTAACAAAGTTCCAGCTATGCTTCTCTGGTAACTCTGCCAAAGGCATATCTTCAGTTTAGACACAGAAAAGTATCCAGTTCAAATTTAAAAACAATTTAGAAAACAGCTGACAAGAGCTTTTCACAAATGTTAAGGTTACACAAGGAAAAAAAAAAGACTGCAGAACCTCTACACAGACTGGAGGAGACTGAGGTACAATGGCAGCTGAGTGGAGTTGAGGTCCTGAAGCAGAACAAGAACATCAGTGAGAAAACCAGAAAATGACAGAAGAAAAAAGGCTGAGACAAGTAACTGATATCATACCAATATTGATTGCTTGGTTTCAATTACTGTAAGCAGAAAGGAAGTTAGGTGAAGGCTCTATAGGGAGCTGGACTATTTTTGCACTTTTTTTCTGGAAATTCAAACCTATCTCAAGATGAAAAAATATGAAGAAGATATCCTCTCCCTTGATTCCCTTCTTGTTAAAATCCTAGTTCCATTATAACCCTTCACGTGAGTTTTTAGGACCTCTTCTCACAGCCTGACTGCTGATTTCTCCAGCCTCTCTCATCTCTTTGTCCTCACAATGTTCTCCTGACATGCTCTGGGCCTTTTTTTCCAGGCCATGCTGAGAATTTTGGTACAAACTCTGACTGGAGTCTTAAGGAGTAGAGGATTTGGGATGGGATCAAAGAGAAGTGAAGTCTGTATAGTCTAGAGAGTGAAATGTTGGGCACTGGGTTACCTGGACTATTGGGGCCCAGAGTGGGAGTGAGAAATGGCTCATGTAAGACACAAGGCAGGAATTTTCAGCAGTGGTCTGGTGAGCAGAGCATATACCCGGACAGGGTTCCAGCCATACCAGAAGACAGCCAGTGGTGGGCAGCCTGATCTGGTTCCCACAACTGTGACTCTGCATGGTCCTCATCTCTGTTTCTGTGTATTTCTTCTGCTCTTTCCTCTGCTTGTTTTCCAGTTTTCACCTAGCAAAGTCCTTTCAACTTCCTATATCCACTCATGCCCTAGACTAGTAGCTTCTTCTCTGGACTTGCATAGCAACTCATATATCCTTAACGTTTTGGGAGGTCTTATTCATTTATATGGCCCCAGGCCCTGTACAGAGTAGATGTTCAAAAAAGGTCTGAATGGGTGGTTTGTGGCCATGGCTCAGCCTTTACTAACTCATTCATTCAGCTACAGTCAGAATATGGTGAATTCTATACAGGCATTGGCTATATCGAGATGAGTTAGACAAAATCCCTGTTCTTTTGTTTGAACTCAGGGCCTGGGCACTGACCGTGGACTCTTTGTGCTCAAGGCTAGCACTCTACCACTTGAGCAACAGGCACCACCTCCAGCTTTTTTTAGTAGTTTTTTGGAAATAAGAGTCTTATGAGGGGGCAGGGAATGTAGCTTAGTGGTAGTGTGCTTGCCTTGCATGATGAAGCCCTAGGTTCAATTCCTTAGCACCACATAACCAGAAAAGGCCAGAAGTGGCATTGTGGCTCAAGTGGTAGAGTGCTAGCCTTGAGCAAAAAGAAGCCAGGGACAGTGCTCAGGCCCTGATTCCCAAGCCCCAGGACTGGCCAAAAAAAAAAGGCTCAAGGACTTTTCTACCCAGTGCTTTGAACTGTGATCCTCAGATCTCACTTTCTGGAGTAGCTAGGATTACAGGCATAAACCACTGGCCCCTGGCTTGGAATGTCATCATGATTTTTTTTTTTTTTTGGTGCCAATTCTGGCGCTTGAACTCAGGTCCTGAGCACTGTCCCTGGCTTCTTTTTGCTCAAGGCTAGCACTCTGCCACCTGAGCCACAGCGCCACTTCTGGCCATTTTCTATATATGTGGTACTGGGGAATCAAACCCTGGGCTTCATGTATACAAGGCGAGCACTCTTGCCACTAGGCCATATCCCCAGACCGATTTTTATTAACTCAACTTCATCATCTTTTTGCTAACAAATGTCTTGTATTTTCTTCACTGAGCATTATTGTTTGTTGTTTCTTGCTCTTCTTTTTCCTCCTCCTTTTCCTCTTTTTTCTTTCAGTCCTGGGCATCAAACCTGGGGTTTTGTGTATGCTAGACAAATGCTCTGAGTTATATCTCCATTCCTCTTCTCACTTTCTTTTCTTTTTTTTTTTTTTTTTTTTTGGCCAGTCCTGGGGCTTGGACTCAGGGCCTGAGCACTGTCCCTGGCTTCTTCTTGCTCAAGGCTAGCACTCTGCCACTTGAGCCACAGCGCCACTTCTGGCCATTTTCTGTATATGTGGTGCTGGGGAACTGAACCCAAGGCCTTATGTATACGAGGCAAGCGCTCTTGCCACTAGGCCATATCCCCAGCCCCTCTTCTCACTTTCTTATTCTGAGTTCTCAAATAACTTTCTCTCTACAGTGATGGAAGTATGGATAGATGGATCCCACTGCGTTGAGGTCTTTACCTAAACTATGACCAATGACTATGACTATGACTGGCATAGGAATCCAGTCTTTTGTTGGGTCAGGAAAGACGTCACAGAACAGAAAGTACTTGATGTTGGGTCTTAAAGGAACAATAGAGTTTGGAGACAAACATATGAAGAACGAAACTGAGCAAGAATTCCACATCTTTTAGTGTAAGCCTTTTCATTTGTGAAATACAATTAGTAACATGTTCTTCATTGGACCATGGGAGCCAGTTAAATTAGATAGGTATGTGATACCTCCCACCCCTAGCATAAAGAAGTACAGTGTCTGTTGTGTGGTAGTGACCAGGAGCTATTTTTGGTTTAGTGTTACAAGTGAGTGTTATGTAACTGCACCCCTTCTCAGTGTTCTGACCTTCCCAACAGGCCGAGGACACTGGCAAGTGGCTCAGAAAAGTAGTGCCAAGAAGAAACTTCCGCATGAACCTCAGACACCTGTTGAAAGTCAACAACATCTGAAGAAGGTTTCTTTTGAGATTCTGGATAAGAAAACAGCTCAACAGGAAAGCGAAGTGGACATTTCTAGACACATTATGGACCGGGCTTTTCTGGTGAGAGTAAATGCATCCTGGGACGACTGGAAGCATCAGCTGGGAGAGGAGGAGGAGGAAGAGGGGGAGAAAGCACAGGACTTCCCTCATCTACCCTTGTCCTGACTGTGCCCTGGCACAACTATCACAGCTCATGAGAATGATATTGGCACATTTCATGAGGAAGGGCCTAAGACTTTCTTTATATGTGAAGCCTCATTTGGATATACCTTGTGAAACGGGCATGGTTATTGCCATCCTTACTCTATTGGGCCCTGAGAAATCATTTGCCATGGCTGAAGTCCTACAGCTAGTAAATAGCTGAGTCAAGATTAGAACTCTGGTCTACTAGCCCCAACGCCTGTACTTTTACATTATATGAAGTGTTGGAGAGGCAAAACATCAGTTGAGTGGGAATCAATTGAGAAGACTATTCCAATGCATAGGAAGGTCAAGATTCCTGCTCTACCCCACTCTACTCTGAGGTGACTTTTCTAGGAGCTGGTGGAATTGAGGAGGTCTTCCTTTCCCATAGCCTTAATCCCTTGGCTTTAGCATTTAGCTAAATGCCAAAGGAACTAACTAGGTATTTCTCAGGACCTGGGGTAGTCTTTGATGAAAAGAGCTAAGGTGACAGGGTTGGAGACCTGTCAGCTTGTTTAACATCTGCTCTGTGCAATGCTTCAGGGGCTTTGCAAAAACAAAAAACAAAAGACACATCTTGTAAATCAATATTAATGGGCAGTCTGGTTCTCATTGATTCCTGAGAAGAATTTTCTGGCAGCCATCTCTGTTACCCAGATTCTGCTCATGAGTCCTGAGAAATGGGTTCTGCATAGATCAGGGGTTGCAGGAGAACTTGATTGGTTTCATTTCACCTCAGCTGAGTAGTACAAGATTTTGTGTGGAGCCCATGGAACTGATTTCATTGATATGTTCCTTTCTCATTAGAGGTTGGATGGACTGGAACAGCAATATTGAGGCAAGAAAGAAACGCTTGCCATGGTGCTCTTTCTCTTAAACACCAAGTACCATTGTCCCTTCACATCCATGGGTATGAAATATTCAATCCACAGATTATAAATATTTGAAAAAGTGAAATAAAACTTTTCTCTCCATGCTTAGGGAAACATGTACACACTTTTTAAAGTCACTGTTCCTTAAACAATACAGCTTAACAACAAATTGCATATTATTTATTTACATTAGATATAATAAACTAAAATTTTAAATGAAGATTGAGTAGACTACATGCAAATTGGATACCATTTTCTGTAAGGGACTTAAGTGCCTGCATATTTTTGTAGTAGATGAGGATTCTAGAACCAGTTGCTAGCAAATACTGAGAGACAACTATATCTATACAGTCCCACATTTCAGGATATGGCTTGTTACCCAGTTGCCACTTTGAGTGGAAAAAGAAAGCAGCAAGTTTGGGTTTTGTTTGTTTTCTGAAGAGCAAGATTTCCACTCTGCCAGTTGGCTGGTTCCACTTGAATGCTTTGCTGTCACCTCATGTTAAATTGCTGCATCAGTCCTTCTTCTACAAGTTCTCAAGTTGTTTTTATCTAGTATTACTATACTTTCTGTTGGCCTGACTACCTAGTCCCAAGACAATAATCTGGAGAGAGTATACTTTATACCTTCCTCACTTTCACTGTCTCCCACCCCAATTCTTACCTAGTCCTGGAATTTTTTAAATTAAATAGTTGTTAAATCTGTCTCTCTCTCTTTTTTTTTTTTGCCAGTCCTGGGGCATGAACTCAGGGCCTGAGCACTGCCCCTGGCTTCTTTTTGCTCAAGGCTAGCACTCTACCACTTGAGCCACAGTACCACTTTTGGCCTTTTCTGTTTATGTGGTGCTGAGGAATCGAACCCATGGCTTCATGCATACTAGGCAAGCACTCTACCACTAAGCTACACTTCCAGCCCCAAATCTGCCTTTTTATAATCTATATGACCACCATCTTTAACTTGATCACCATCATGTCTTATTGGACTAATCAATAACTTCCTAACTAGTTTCAACTAGTGAGGATGCTTTTATTTCAAAGCCAGAGGCATTGTTTAGGTAGATTAATTTACTGGTGAAATAACACCTTCCAGGGTTCAGGTTCATTCCATCCTCCTTCTCTGTCATCCTCTTTGGCTGATGACTTTCACGATCCTGAGGTGGCTGCAGCAATCCTAGTGATCACATATAGAGGATTGCCAGTGTCTAATGTTGATTTTTAGAAGAAGCTTTCCCAAATTGGTCACCCAACTCTATGACCATCAGTAGACAGTGTCTCATTGGCTAGTTTATGACACATGCCTAAACAGTCATTGGTAGAAGGAGATCCCCATGATTGTTGTAGACAGGTTAAGACCTGTATCTTGGAACTAGGACTTAAAATATGCCCACTCATTTATAATGCTTGTTTATCACTTAGATTTCTATGAGAGTGCAGGCTCTTTGAAAAAGGATGGACTGCTTCTGCTTTGTTTCTATTGTCTTCCCACTGCCCAGCCTAGTTCAAAACCTAAATATAGCAGTTACTTGAATAATTAATGGAACAAAAGAATGAGTTCCAGTAAATGTGAATAGAGGTTGAATGAATAGAGGCTGACTTTTACCTTCTTTGTGTTTATGTGTGTATGTATGTGTGTGCTGGTACTGGGGCTGGAATGCAGGGCCTGGGCATGATCTCAACCTCCAAGGTAGATAGGATTACAGGCATGAGCTACTGGTGACCAGCTGCTTTTTGCTTTTTAACTATGACATGTGGTAGGTAAATATGCATAGAATTTAATGATAACAGATTTGAATTCAAATCATAACTATCAATTACTTATGCATGGCATTTTTGCCCTTTCTTGACCTCATGATAAAAGGGAGAGAGTTGGAGATTTAACTCAACAGTAGAGCATTTGCTTAGTTTGTGAGTTTAATCCCTAGTACCACATACAAAAAAAAGGAGATAATTTTACTTATAACAAAGGGCTTCGTAGGGCTGGGGATATAGCCTAGTGGCAAGAGTGCCTGCCTCATATACACGAGGCCCTAGGTTCGATTCCCCAGCACCACATATACAGAAAACGGCCAGAAGCGGCGCTGTGGCTCAAGTGTCAGAGTGCTAGCCTTGAGCGGGAAGAAGCCAGGGACAGTGCTCAGGCCCTGAGTCCAAGGCCCAGGACTGGCCAAAAATAAATAAATAAATAAATACAAAGGGCTTCGTAAATGACAGTTGTGTAATATATTTAGAGTAGTGTGTAGCCCAAAATAGTGCTTAGTAATTACAATGCTATAAATAATGAATGAATGAGCAAGCAAGCAAATGTTAAATGTATAAAAGGGCCCAACAAGAAAATACTGAACAAAAATAGCTTTTAAGGGGCTAGGAATGTAGCTTAGTGGTAGAGTGCTAGCCTTGAGCAAAAAGAAGCCAAGGACAGTGCTCAGGCCCTGAGTTCAAGCCCCAGGACTGGCAAAAAAAATAGCTTTTAATTGTTTGCATTTTGTTGTGGCCTTGAGAGCTAAACTCCGTGTCTTGTGTCCCAAGCTGAAACACCATGGTGCAGAAAATCCATCAGACCTTTGCAACATCAACGTGAGTGGCCTAAAGTTATCCAAGGTAAGGCCAGTAGCCAAGACATGACTCGAGTGAGCCAAACATGAGAGGCACCTGCTTTTTCTGGCAACAGCCCCTCCAGAGTTTCTATGGATTGGAAGGAAGGAGGGACAGGCCAAGCAAAATGTGGAAAAAATATTCCAAAATCAGTATTTGCTAGGTTAGGTCTTGCTATTGTCCCATTTGGTGTGAATTAAGGGAACTCACCTTAGAAATCTACCTTTCAATTTGTAGTAGAATTTTGGTGGACTTTATGGCTGGGCCTGGTTGCCTACACACTTAGGAGATGGAGATTAAGAGCGTTTTGGTTTGAGGCCAGTCTGGGGAAAAGGGTTAGTGATCTTCCATCTCAATAATTCATGTGATCCTTCTATGTGGGAAGCATAGGTAGGAGAACTGTGGTCTGAGATGCCCTGGACAAAAGCACAAGACCTTTCCTGCAAAATAACCAAAACACAGAGGGACCAGAGGAGTGGCTCAAGTGGTGATAGAGCATCTCCTAACAAGGTGAAGCCTTGAGTTTTGTCCAGTGCCACCCCCCAAAAAGAATTTTGATGAGATTTAATTCTTTTTATGACACTTGAGTTTCTATCACAAGTTCCCACTATCTGGTAGGGACATATCATTAGAGAAACTCTTCTGATGAAAAGAAATATACAAGAATAAAAGCTTGGAAATAAACTAGGAGAAGCCATACCTTATAACACACTCACACAATGGGAATAGGACTCAGAAATTCAAGTGGATGATCTAGATCAATATACATAGATTTATATCAATACAAGTAAATCATGCTATGAAGTACAAAGGCACAGTGAAGAATATCTCCCAAATTGTTGTGCTTAAAGTTTTAAGATATTTCATCAACATTGTAAGTGACTGGTGGGTATACATGTAGATATGTGTATGAATACAACACAATGAATGGAACAGGAAAGGAAAAGATGGTCACTGAGTCACCATAGTTGGTACATGATTGGGAAGGAAACGTAGAGGGTTGTAGTGATGGTCAACCCTCTAATAGTTCATTTCTTTCTTTAAAAAAATGTCAAGCAAAGGGGCTGGGGATATAGCCTAGTGGCAAGAGTGCCTGCCTCGGATACACGAGGCCCTAGGTTCGATTCCCCAGCACCACATATACAGAAAACGGCCAGAAGCGGCGCTGTGGCTCAAGTGGCAGAGTGCTAGCCTTGAGCGGGAAGAAGCCAGGGACAGTGCTCAGGCCCTGAGTTCAAGGCCCAGGACTGGCCAAAAAAAAATGTCAAGCAGGGGCTGGGGATATGGCCTAGTGGCAAGAGTGCCTGCCTCATATACATGAGGCCCTGGGTTCGATTCCCCAGCACCACATATACAAAAAATGGCCAGAAGTGGCGCTGTGGCTCAAGTGGCAGAGTGGTAGCCTTGAGCAAAAAGAAGCCAGGGACAGTGCTCAGGCCCTGAGTCCAAGCCCAGGACTGGCAAAAAAAAAAAAAAAATGTCAAGCAAAGATAGATGTTTTTATATTTATTAAGGTTGGGTACTGGTCACATGGGTCATCAAAGTGTCATTCAGGATGATTTTCTGTACATTTAAAATATTTTCTAGAAGAATAAAAGAGAAGCAAGAGCCTTCATACATGGCTTTTCTTGCCTTAAGAGCTTGGCTCATTCTGGCATCAGCTATGGAGCTTCAGCAAGCTTCTAGGCAGGGAACTAATCTTGTATTTTTTTTCTGAAATGCCTCCCTACAGGTGAATGAAAAGGACTTCAAGCATTTTACTTCTGTGATTTATATCAACGCATCAGAAAACCTGCTGCCTCTGGGTGAGCTTTTTTCTGGAAAACTATCTCCTGTTTCCTCGTTGGTATAGCTATTTTCTTGTGTTAGAATTTGTCTGTCCACCTGTCATCAGACACTCATCTCTTTTGTGGGTGCTGGGGAGTAAACAGAACCTGTACCTGCCTCATTATGACAGCTTACTTAGCATATTTCTCTGTGAGCTGTAGTTTTGTTTTGTTTTGTTTTTGGCTGTTGTCATTTGTTGTACCAGTCGTAGGGCTTGAACTTAGGGCCTGGGCACTGTCCCTTGAGCCATAGCTCCACTTCCATCTTTTTGGTGGTTAATTGGAGTTAAGAGTCTTACAGACTTTCTATACCCAGGCTGGCTTTGAACCACGATCTTTAAGGTCTGTTTCCTCAATAACTAGGGTTACAGATGTGTGCCACTCATGCCCAGTGTGAAATGCAGTTTTTTGTTTTTCTCTAAATGAGACATTGTGCTACCTACAAACTCAGATGAAGGTTGGAGATTTAGCTCAATGGAGGAGTGCTTGCCTGGCAAGTAAAAGGCCCTGAGTTCAGTCCTCAGCTGTGCAAAAACAAAAACAGAAAACTCAGAGGAGATACATATTTTAGCCTGCAGATACTTATAGAGGAAGAAAGTTTTCTTGGTCATTCAGCAAGCCCACAGTGACCCCTGCTGGTGACTACTAGGAAACTGTGTGAATTGTGAATTGAACGGATGTGTCTAGTTCTTCCCTTGGTGAGACGGTGGCTTGACACAACTTCTCAGAAAAGGAAAACTTAAGCTAAGAAAAAGAAAAAAAAAAGGAATTTAGAAGGTATAAAGGCATTTCATACCAGTAAAGCAGATGGGATAGTAGTACTTGACCAGGGAAACTGAGAAGGTTTGGGATGCTTGCAAAGGACACATGAACAGAAGAATTGAGAGCCAACATTGTGTCAAATACTTGATCACCATGGGTCTTCAGTGACTTGGATTTAATCCTTCCAACATGAAACAGTCTTGGCTGACTTTCAGTAGGAAAGCTTAGTGGCAGCTGTCAAGAAGATTGCTGTAGAATGATTCCATTTTTCTAGAAAGAAAGTATGTGTTTCAATACACACTAGAGAAAAAATTACTATTATTAAAAATAATCATGGGTAGCTGGGGATATGGCCTAGTGGTAAGAGAGCTTGCCTCGTATACATGAGGCCCTGGGTTCAATTCCCCAGCACCACATATACAGAAAACGGCCAGAAGTGGCGCTGTGGCTCAAGTGGCAGAGTGCTAGCCTTGAGAAAAAAGAAGCCAGGGACAGTGCTCAGGCCCTGAGTTCAAGGCCCAGGACTGGCCAAAAAAAAAAATCATTAGTATCATCTTTACTATTATTTTCAGGGTGTTGGGATTAAAGGTAATTTTTGTTTTTCTGTGATGTTTAGCTATTTTTGGTGGGTATGTTTCACGGCTGTAATCAGAAATAATGAACAATTAGGCTGGGCCCTGGAAATATTAAAGATAATTTTTTTGGACAGTCCTGGGGCATGAACTCAGGGCCTGAGCACTGTCCCTGGCTTGTTTTTGCTCAAGGCTAGCACTCTGCCACTTCTGGCCATTTTCTGTATATGTGGTGCTGGGGAATTGAACCCAGGGCCTCATGTATAAGAGGCAGGCACTCTTGCCACTAGGCCATATCCCCAGCCCGAAAGATAATTTTTAAATGGGCATTGTGGTTGGAAAGACTTAGAGTCAGTGCTTATTTCTTTCTTTCATGTATCAGCAATTTCATTTCTATCAAATCATTTATCTGGCTGAGCCTTTATTTCCTCAGCCATAAGAGGACTAGCAGTCCTTAGCTGTGAGGATTGTCAGAGATGTAGAGGCCAGGTGTGTAAAACACCATCCACAGTGCTTGGCCTGACCCAGTGGGGATGCCATGAACTGTCCTTAGTGACCTCTTTCTCTTAAGTCCTTTGCAAACTGCAGCTTCTCTCTTTTTCTTCCCCATGTAGAGGCATTTCACACATTTCCAGCCTTAAAGGAGCTGGAGCTCGCATTCAATGGCATCAAGACAGTCTATGTGAAATATGGAGACTTTAAGCTATTACAAGTAAGTTGGAGGATAGTTTGGTGTCCACCTGTTTCCCAGAGAGTACATGATTATTACTTGGGGAAGGAACTCTCTGGGCCTTTACAAGTAGGCCTGTGCTTCTCAGCTCACCTTTAGGAGGGTAGTAGTGATAGTGATGATTGATGGTGGGGTGCAAGGGATGATATAAATGGTGGGAGGATGGTAATAGAAGCATGGTACCAGTGGCAGCAGGTAGATTCCTATGGTCATGGTGTATGATCCTAGAAAATAAAGGTCAAGGATTATTCACATTAGGGGAGTTTTGTAGAACTGTGAGTTTAAAAGAGTATCTGAGGAGGGAGAATTTAAGGGGGAATCTTGATCTAGTGAGAGTTGAGGAGACATGAAGTTGAGAACTAGTTGCAGAAGATTGTAGCTGCTGAACTAGAGACATGGTGGCCTGCTATCAAAGAACTACCTATGTTGGTCTTAGTAAACTGGATCAGTTGGTCTTAGTAAACTGGATCAGTCCCAGCAGACTACAGCAGAACAGCCTACAGTTCTAGTCCATAGACTCAGAAATGAGGATGAAGTAAAATTAGGCTCCTACGATTCTACAGCTACCTCTAGACACAAGCATAACCAAACTGTTGTTCAAAGCCCAGGCTAAAAAGTTTTAAAACAGTATTTATATTCCTGGTTTTCTCTAGAATTAAATTTCCATAGGCATACATTTTTCATGCATACCTTTCAGTTTATCTCTTGAGCATTCATGAAAACTTTAGGGATCCTTTTAACAAAGGAATAAAGCATTTGTCACTACCTAAAAGTCACTGCTTTCATAAAACCAGGAGTGGGGCTAAGCTCCTGTCCAGGCTCACTCACTTGCTGAGGAATGGTCCATTTCCTGCATGCTATCCTTAAAGCCTTTCTCATCATACTTCAGAAAATTGTCTACAAGCTGCGAGCCTTGGGGTTAAACCCAAAGAGATGGTAACTTACATGATCCAGTGTGCCAACATCAGGAGCAACCCATTCTTCACATAAACCTCACATCATCTTAAATGAGTGAAGAGCCATCCCCTGGACCAGCTTTTTCAGAGTTCATAGTCTTAATATGTGTGAGTTGTAAAAGCTTTAAACTCCCAAGATGGGTCATATGTTTTTGCATTCTTCAAACATATTATGTTGAATGTAATAATAACTTCCCCCTGAAGTCTCAAATCACATTGAAGGGTAGCACCAGTTTACTATGATTTAACCAGGAGGCAGTTCTCAAAAGTTCCATAAAATTAAGAGAAAGTGCAGTTGGGGGGTATAAGTGTTTTTTTTTTAAGTCTACTTTGCAGTAGACAGTGGGAAATGGGTCCTAGACACTGTAGAGATCAGGGAACCATGGCCTTCAGACATGGGAGCGTCTTAAGGACTTTTATTTATTCCTTCACTTTTTCAGAATAGTCATTAAGTTCTTGCATGTTGTTCAATGTGCCAGGCATCTACTCCTCCCCCCTGCTCCTACCCCCACCCCAGCCCCATTCCACATAGTTATTTCTAGTGTTAGTGGCCATGGACAGGTGACATGGCCACAAGCTCTGTCCGTACAACTGACTACCTTTGTTTGCTTGTTTGTGCCAGTCCTAGGGCTTGAACTCAGGCCCCAGGTGATGTCCCTGAGCTTTTTTGTTCAAGACTAGAGTGCTCTGCCTCTTGAGCCACAGTGCCACTTCTTGCTTTTTCTTTGGTGGTTAACTGGAAATAAGAGTCTCACAGTCAGGCACCATGGCTCAGACCTGTCATCCCAGCTACTCAGGAGGCTGAGATCTGAGGATCATGGTTCAAAGCCAACCTGAGCAAGATCTTTATCTCCACTAAAACTACCAAAAAAGCTGGAAATGAGCTGGGCTTAAATGCCAGAGAACTGTCCTTGAGCACAAAAGCTTAGGTACAGCACCTAGGCCCAGAGTTCAAGTCCTAGGACTCACCAAGAAAAAAGACAAAAAAGAGTGTCTCATGAACTTTCCTGCTCAGGCTAGGTTTGAACCATAATCCTCATAGCTCAGCTTCCTGAGTAGCTAGGATTACAGGTGTGAGCCATTGATGCCCTGCTCTGAATACCTTTTTATTTAGATTGTATTTGTATTCAATTTGTATTCAGTGGTTGATCATGATTAATTTTTTTGCATGCCCTATCGTATAGTTGGGTAGCATTTTATGTCGATAATTTATCCAGAAGGCCCAGCCTTCCCCAAGAAATTTATTCATAAAAACAAACCTAAGTTAGGATGCAGAACATAAATGAGAAAAGGAAATCTCTGGACCAGTCATTTGTTTTCATCTCTCCATGATTTGCAATGTCTCCTTATGAAAACAGATAAACCTGCCAAATATCCTGGATTTGTAGCTTCCAGTAATGAATACTTCAATGTGTAATAAAACTTGATGTGACTCAGCAGATACAGTCTTTGTCCTTGCTTCTCAGAGAGGGTGCCCCAGGGAGAAGAACCCAGAGGAGAAATCTTCATGCTTCAATGTAGGAAAACTTAGCTTTGGCGTGATTTGATTCATTTTTTTTTACAGATCTGAACCTATTCCGTGGCATGCCTGCTCTGGCAATCAGATGACCTTGTTTCAAGTCTTGCTTTTGCCAGTCCTTTGCCATGCTTCCCTGGCCAGAGAACTTACTCTTTCTGGGACTTAAGTTTTCCCTTTGTAAATTGTAGGTCAGCTCCAAAGTCTATGATCTGTGACTCCCAAGGCTGATCTGTTCTTTGAGCTGTTCTTAATTCTATATAGAAAACAAATTCATATGCAGTTGTTAATACCCAAAACAACTGAAACAGGAGTCTACAGACTTTTTCAGTAGGAGGTCAGGAAGTAAATATAGACTTCTTGGTTCACAGGGTCCTAACTCCTCACGATTGTCATGATGGTCAGCTCTGCTGCTGTGACCAGAAAGCAGCTAGAGACAATATGTAGACAAATAGGCCTGGCTGGCTTTCAATAACCCTTTATCTATGATGCTGAAATTATAATTTCACATCATTTCTGCATGTTAAAAACATGGCTGTTGGGCTGGGGATATGGCCTAATGGCAAGAGAGCTTGCCTCCCATACATGAAGCCCTAGGTTCGATTCCCCAGCACCACGTATATGGAAAACGGCCAGAAGGGGCGCTGTGGCTCAAGTGGCAGAGTGCTAGCCTTGAGCAAAAAGAAGCCAGGGACAGTGCTCAGTCCCTGAGTCCAAGGCCCAGGACTGGCAAAACAAAACAAAACAAAACAAACAAACATGGCTGTTATTGTATTTCATAAATGTAAAAATCATTTTTTTACCATCCCTACAAACAGACATCAGGGTGGACTTGGCTTTCAGACTTTTGGTGGCTAAGTGTTAGTGGCCATAGACAGGTGACATGGCCACAAGCTCTGTCTGTACAACTGACTACCTTTGTTTGCTTGTTTGTGCCAGTCCTAGGGCTTGAACTCAGGCCCTGGGTGATGTCACTGAGCTTTTTTGTTCATGACTAGAATGCTCTGTCTCTTGAGCCACAGTGCCACTTCTTGCTTTTTCTTTGGTGGTTAACTGGAAATAAGAGTCTCACAGTCAGGCACCATGGCTCAGACCTGTCATCCCAGCTATTCAGGAGGCTCTTTCCTCCAACCTACTAGAATTGCCCTTTGTGTGAACCTGTATAGATCTTCCATTTCTAATTGACTTGGTACTCCCATGGTGCCGGGTATGTTTCATGGCCTGCCAGTCTTATCAAGCCCTCTTCTAATAACATGGGCTTTGGACGTGCTCAAACCATTTGCAGTTCTCAGATCAAATGAGGCTGCCTCCTGCCTCCTCTTCCTGCTCCTTGCTCATCTCAATGCCTCTTGCCCTGAACAATTTTGTAAATACTTACTGCTAAGGACAGCTCAGATGTCATGTACTCTCTGAAGCTTGCCCTGACCCCTTGGTAGACATGAACATTTTTCTTTTTTTTGTTTTTGTTTTGGCCAGTCCTGGGGCTTAGACTCAGGGCCTGAGTACTGTCCCTGGCTTCTTCCCGCTCAAGGCTAGCACTCCGCCACTTGAGCCACAGCGCCGCTTCTGGCCGTTTTCTGTATATGTGGTGCTGGGGAATCGAACCTAGGGCCTCATGTATCCGAGGCAGGCACTCTTGCCACTAGGCTATATCCCCAGCCCCCCTGGCTTCTTTTTGCTCAAGGCTAGCACTCTGCTACTTGAGCCACAGCGCCACTTCTGGCCTTTTCTATATATGTGGTGCTGAGGAATCGAACCCAGGGCTTCATGTATACGAGGCAAGCACTCTACCACTAGGCCATATCCCCAGCCCCATGACCATTTTTATTTTGTGCTCTATGTATATACGTGCAGTATCTGTCCTGACAGCATCACTCTGAAACGGACATATGTACCTAACTGCCTAATGAAGTTGCGAGTTCCCAGAGGGCAGGGATTGGTACAAAGTTAGCCTTTGGCATGGGATTGGTGAATGAAAGGAAGATGAGGAGGAGGACCAACATTAATTAAGCATTTACTGTGCACCACAATCTAGGCTAAAGGTTTTATCTACATGAGAATTACCTCTTTCTACTCCCAAAGCCCATGTTAAGTAATTTATCCACATGGCACAAGCTCATCAGTTAATTACTATTGCAGAGTGAAACCAAACTTAGTCCTTGGGTAGAGGCCTGCCATGTGTATATGTCTGACTGAATGAGTCTGGTCAGAAACATTGCTCCAGCTCCAGTGGACTGTATAAGCCACTGAATCTAACCCCACCCAAAAGGCTTTAGTTTAGTGTCTGTCTGTGATGGAGGCTGCAGGGAAGCACACAGGAGGAAAGAGGAGGAGGCTGGCTTATGCAGAATACCTAGAGAGATTCAGAAACAGAGGGCAGAAATTGAGCAGATGTCATTTGCCCTAACTGCCTCTCTTTGCAGAGAGAAGCTAGCTTCCTGGCTGGTCCCTTGACCCCAATCAACTATCATATGAATCCAGGTAGCTAGTCAGAAGGTGGTTGATGATGAAGTGGCCATGTGAGGCCAATATCAAGCTAGCTCCTTTCAGGTAATTTTTTATGTGCACCTACTTTGTGCCAGATCCTATACTAGTCTACAAGGTTATTGTAGCATGGCCCTTGATTTCAAGGGCTTGTGATCAAGGCATCCATTGTGGGCCAGACATTGTACACAGGCAGATCCACTTCCCAGTGTTCTATTTCTTCACACATGTCCAGCTGTCTCGGGTACCTGGGAGCCTGATAAATATCCTGAGAACTGCTTAGATAAGGCACTCTGAGTCAGCTAGATTCCATCTAGCAGGGACCAGGAAAGATTTTATAAGGAGGCAGCTTTGATTTGGCCTTTGGAGGAAGGGAATTCCTTTAAGTAGAATGAAAAAGTAGGGATCTATATAAGTGGAATGAGGCAAAGAATGGAAGAGTCTATGGTCCAGTACCACAAGAAAGACAAAATGTGCAGTGGCAGCAGCGATGACTGGACTATAGATAGAACCTACTCTGCTGGGCCTTGAAGTTAGCTAAAAAGGGTTTGTCCTGTTTGTCATGGGCCTGGCAGGAGGGATGCAGCCAGCCTCTGCCTCACGTATATAGTGCTGCTGTTCCCCCTTTTGTTTTTGCATGGTAGTTCTTGGACCTTTCCTTCAACAACCTGACTGGGGATGCCATCTGTGATCTGGGGATTCTGCCACACCTGCGTGTCCTGCTTCTCACAGGCAATGGGCTCACCTCCCTGCCAGCCAATTTGGGCGTCACAGAGCAGTAAGTTCTGCACCCTTGCATTTGTCCTCTGTGCTCCCTCAGAGCCTTTGTCTGGGTACCAGTATTCAAAGAAATAGTCCAAAGTGGCTTGGAAATGTCATAAAGACAGGCAAGGAGTACTCAGAGCCAAGACAGCACCACCACCACCTATTGAAGCTTCCAGGAAAGACCTCAGATGGATGCCCCCCACTTTCCTGCGTATGGTTAAGAGAGACCCACGTATTTGTCAGGGTACTTTCCCTGCCTCCAATTGGTCCTTTGTAAACTGTAGATAATGCTCTTGCCAGAAGATTCACCTCAGTGTGGTCTTTGCTCCAGCTCAATATACTTAGTGGTCTTTAATTAAGCTTTGTACATTCTCACCCAGCACTTTTATTGAGGCCATTTCTTCTAGCCAAAACATAGTGGATCTTATTCTGTGAATAATAACATATATGTAGTTCTTGCAATACGCTGGACATAGTTCTCAACACTTTACATATGTTGACTCATTGACTCTCCCAACAGTTCTGTGAAGTGGATGTCCTACATTATCTTCACTTTTTGGCTGAAGAAATTGAGGCAAAGACAAGTTAAATAAGTGCCCCCAAGGTTACAAAACAAGTGGCAGAGCCAGGATTTGAGCCAAGTCCATCTGACTCCACAGACCAAAGCCATGATCATCATATTCTTGCCTTAGTCTAAAATACCATCAACTTTTCCATTTCTTTTGGCCAGATGCCTAGAGTCACTCAATGTGGAATCCATTCAAGTCAAATTCCTGATGAGCTAGTTTTACAAGAAGACCAGTCTCCCCCTAGATTCCTCCATCTTCACTCTGAGACAGTTTTCCTGGCTGTGGATGAAGTGACTGTGTTCACTTGATTCATGCTATCCGAAGGGTAGATCCCAGATTCATGTAGGGAGTCTCTGATTGCTCTAGGCACACTCATTGTTAAACCTATGGTTTTGTTTCTTTGGACCCATCTCAATTGAGTAAAGCTCAGTTTCTTTCTCTTTCTCTTCTTTTTTCTGCCCTCCCTCCCTTCCGTTCTGTATGCCTGCCTGCCTGCCTGTCTGTCTGCCTGCCTGCTTGCTTTCCTTCCTTCCTTCCTTCCTTCCTTCCTTCCTTCCTTCCTTCCTTCCTTCCTTCCTTCCTTCCTTCCTTCCTTCCTTCCTTCCCTCCCTCCCTCCCTCCTTCCTTCCTTCCTTCCTTCATAGCACAGAACTCAGAGCCTCCTACTTGCTTGGGCAGGCTCTCTACTGCTGAGCCACACCGCTATCCCTTCTTTCTGTGCTCTTTGTGAGATAGAGTCTTGCTTTCTGCCTGAGTTGAGCTCAGACCATGAACTTCCTAGGTTTCCTATAGCTGTATTACAGGCACTAGCCACCACAACTGTCCTCCATGGAGATGGAGTCTAGGGGATTCTCCTGCCGAGGTTATCCTTGAATCACAACCTTCCCCTGTATCAGCCTCCCATGAAGCTAGGATTACAGCATGAGCCACTGGTATCCACCTTACAGTTCAATTTTAAATGGGGGGGGGGTGGCAAAGGGAGACAATTTCTTGAGGATTAACTGGCTTCTGATGTTCAGTTTCTCTCCAGGATTTGGATTTGCCGTATTGCCGCCTTTCTACCTTCATAACTCTTACATGTGTTTAAATCATGGATCTCTTTCTCTTTTTTAAAAAAATATTTGATTTATCATTCTGGAAAGCCACATAAGTCTCCACCATCCTGCATTTCCATTGTATTTCAGCTTTTTATTGCTGTGACAAAATACCTCAAAGAAATAATTTTTAAAAGGGAAAGGTTTATTCTGGCTCACAGTTTCAAAGGTTTCAATCCAAGGTCACTTGGTTCCATTGATCTGTGTCAAGACAGAATATCAAGGTGAGGCAGTATGTCTAGGGCAAAGCTGCTCACTTCATGCTGGCTAGAAAGCCAAAAGAGGAAAGAGGGAGAGAGGGAAAGAGGGGCCAGTAGGACAAGATATGCCTTTCCAGGTGTCTCCCCACCATGAGCAACTTCTTCCCATGAATCCTCACCTACGTTCCACGGCTCCTAGTCATGCCATCAGCTGACAACCAGGCCTTTCGTTCATGGCCTTCAGGGGTCCATTTCAGATCCAAACCACAGCCCACTGCCTCATACATGAGGGGCAGCGTAGACGTGCTCCTGTCTGCGTCGGATTACCCATTGGAAGCCTCTGCAGGAGCCACAGCACTTCGGGCAAGTGTCCTCAGTGTTAGCGTCTTCCCTACTTCCTGTCCACACTCAGCTGCTCTGTGCATTGTTCTTCCACTGGCCTCTTATGTATTCGTGTGCCATACTTGCCCACCTTTAACCCTTAAAATATAATTCATTTTGTATGAGCATGTATTAGAGGCTTCATTGTGATCTTTCCATGTATGCATCCAATGTCCCCTAACCAAATCCACCCCGTCGATTACTCTCTTTTCCCCTTCTCTCCCTTCTTCAGTCAACTGCAGCAAGGTTCATTGTTCCATTGTCGTACCTGTATGTGAAGTGCTTCAACCACAGTAATCCACATTCACCCTCTGTGCTCACAGTCCTCCCCCTCACTGGTACTCCACCACAGAGCCTGCAATATAGTCTCAGCATTCCTTTTAACTAGTGTATGGTAACTGTACAAAATGGTTAGTTTTTCGCATACATATGTATTGTAGTTCAGTCATTTTAATCCCCTCTATCACTCCTTCTCTCCCTTCCACTATCCAACAGCATTCCATAAGTTCCTTTATGCCACCCTTATGCACAGACACAATGCATTTTGATATTATTCACCTTCTACTTTAACCCACTTTGAAAAAACACTTTTTCTTGGTGGTCTTATCCTTCCCCAAGTGTTTCATCTGTCTTCTGAACTCTAAGCCCATATTGCCTCCTTATCATACCAAACTCACCCACTCACATCCTATGCCAAACTCTCCTCATCCTCCTTCTCTGGCCTTGGTGGCTGGTCTCCCCACCCCCCATGTGCATGTGTGCCTCTCTGTCTCTGTCTCTCTCTCTCTCCTCCTCCTCCTCCTCCTCCTCTCTCTTCCTCTCTCTCCTCCTCTCTCTCCCCTCTCTCCTCCTCCTCTTTCTCCATCCCTTCCTCTCTCCCTCTCTCTTCTCCTCTCTCTTGCCCTCCCTCTTTCCCTCTTTCCTCTCCTCTCTCACCCTCCTCTCCCTCTTCCTTCTCCCTCCCTCTCTCCTCTCCTTTTTTCTCTCCCTCTCTCTCCTTTCTCTCTCTCCTCTTCCTTTCTCCCTCTCTGTCTCTATCTGTCTGTCTGTCTGTCTCTCCCTCTCCTGTGTAGTCATCTGAGCTGGAAAGTTGAGGCCCACCTGATCTCTGCCCTCTCTCATCCTGCCAGGTGCTGTGAACCACACTTCCTAAATATTTCTCCAGCCTGCTAATTTCCCTTAGCCTTCTGTTTAGCCTCAGCCCCCAGGTTCTTGCCTCTGGACCCATCTTTCTTACCATCAGCCAAAGTGACCCTTTTCTAGCATGCACACATGCAGCTCTATCACTGCCCCTTCGAGACCTCCAACTGCTTCCTAGGGTCCTAAAGAAGAGCTGGGCATCGTGATATAAGTCTGTAATCCTAGCTATGCAGGAGGCCAAAATGGAAAAATTCCAAGGCTAAGTCTAAAACAAAAAAGGGCTGGGAGCATGGTAGAAAGCCTGTGTATATGTAACAAGCACAGGGCTATGAGTTCAAGACACACACACACACACACATACACACACACACAAATGGTGTTGACATTGCTCACAAGGCTTTTTGTGACCTGCTGTCCTTATTTCACCTTCTTTCCTTCTTACTTTTTCATTTCATGACACATATAATCTCTTCTGAACTGGTTCTGTCTCCATTTGGGGGTTCCACATTCTTCTGTCTAGGTGAGTTGGGAGAATCCTGTTTGACCCACCCTATCTTTTTACTGCTTAACCACTCGATTTGAGCTGAAATCTGCTATGTGGGCTTCCTTTAATCCTGTTCTCTTTCTGCCTTGGACCACCCATGTCAGCTCCCTCAGACTTGACCAGCACAGAAAGGAGGGGATTGAGACTCTAGTCATTTTACTCCTAAATATGACATGTAAAAGAGCTCCTGCTGTTTGACAGTCACATCCTAAGTCTTCTTTCATGCACGTGGTCAGCCCTCCCTCATCTTAGGTGTGGATTTCCTAGAATGGGTCTTCTGAATCTTATCACAGAAGTCTGTCTCACATTTGTGCCAATGTACAAATGCTGAGACTCATCATGTTTGCTTTGCCACAGCATTTAGTTCAGTCTTTGGCCAATATTTTTGTCCTAATTCAAATTCTTACAATGGAAGCCAAAAGAAATCCCCATCATACATTGCATCTATAATATATTCCCCATTATAATATGTATGTGCACTTGCACACAACACATATACTACATAGACAGATAATCTGGGCCCTGAGATGCTCAACACCAGCCAGTAGTCACACAGCAAGCAAGGCAGCCGCCCCGCCAGAGCCAGAGCCAGAGCTCAGGGCTCCTGGACCCCATTCTCAGGCCTCTTATCATATATGATTTATGAATTCCCATGATGGATCCAATTACTGGCCATACACTGAGCTTCTAAAATTCATTTTAAACTAAATTGGAAGGCTTTTAGATGGTATTAATTTCATTTGGCCAGGAAAAATGATAATAAAACTAGCATCATTCTGAACAGCCAAAATCCCAGCTTGTCTACCCTTGGAGAGCTGTGCCACTGCAGCGCTCAGGCAGCAAGAGGGGTGGGCAGGCTCTGCAGCACGCTCATCAGCTGCCTGCTGTTCTTCTGAGGGAAGCTGTACTCCCAAAATGAAAATGAAAATACCTCATGCTATTATTATTAGGGTAGAACTTAGAAAGACCAGGCAGTATAACTTGTCACAGATAAGATAGAACCAGCTTTTCCATGATGGCACTTAGGAGGATATATTTTTTTTCTTGGAAAGCTTATTTCAGATGCCTCACATGTCATGGAATAAAATACAGATTGGCCAACTAATTATAAGTCAACAGAGCTGTTATATACCGTTCTGTTCCTGATCTCAAGTAGAGATGAAAAGTTCAGTGCGTAAAAGTTGGTCCTTCTAGGAAAGGGAAAAGAGTGCCTGTGACCTTGAACTGTGACCTTGAAATACAAAAGCCCCATGCTCTGCCCCTATCCAATGTCCTTGATCTTTGGACTTCAGGCCTATTCCCCACACTGCTGCCAGTGCCCTTCCTAAAATGATGCCTGTCCAGTCCCTTCTTTAATCAGAACTATCATGGTCATCATCAGTAGAAGTCAGGTTTACAATAAGCAAAAGAGAGAGAATTTATTATCCTAACACCGAGGAATCGCTCAGCCATGCCCCAGAGCCGTGCTTTAGTGCCCATGTTGAATAATGTAGGTACTAGGCATGGTAGATCACTCAGAACACCTGTCTCTCAGCTTCCCATCTGTTCCTCTCTGTGACTCAGCACGTGTCTGCACAGCTGGGCTGCATAAGTGTCTTTGGTAGGAAACATGGCTGCCCAGAGCTTCTAATTCTGTCACAGACCCAGCCACAGAGAGATGATCTTTCTCCCTGTTCTTCTCTCTTTCGCAGTAGTTAAGAGCATGGTAGAGTGCTGGCTAAGCATTGCCTTCCCTGAGCCCTCAGCTGCTTCTGTTTCTGCATTTGTCCCACTGTGTGCACTGTGCTGGTCTCTTTCAGGAGATTGCAAGCATCTTTAGGGGAGAGCAACAGTCTTTGTCTTTGTGCTCTCATACTTGGCTATGTAAGAGATTAAAAAGTGTGAATGAATGAATGGCAGTATGCCCTCTCTAAGTATACCTTTGAAATATTTTTGACCTAAGGTGTATGCTCCACTACTGTCTACCTTTGTCAAGCTGTCCCTAGCCCAGGAAAGAGCTGTCTCTTCTCCCTCCCCACCCTTTAACCCACATGTCACTTGAAGATTTGAATGGGAAAGTTGGTCAGCAGAGTGCAAAGGGCATGGGTTTGGGTGTCAGACAGAACTAAACTCTAGTTGAGCTCTGCCTCTTTCTAGCTATGGGACTTTCAGCAAGTTGCTCAGAGCTTGAGTTTCCTGGTCTGAAAGTAATTACTTTCTGAGGTAAGTAATACTTATCTTCCCTATGAATAACACTTATAAAATACCTAACACAAATCTTGGTGCTAGTGACTCACACCTATAATCCTAGCTACTCAGAAGGCTGAGATCTGAGGATCGCAGTTCAAAGACAGCCCAGGCAGGAAAATCTGTGAGAGTAATCTCCAATTAATCACTATAGAAAACTAGAAGTAGAGCCCTGGCTCAAAGTGGTAGAGTTCTAGCCTTGAATGAAAAAGCTCAGGGACAGCTTGAACTCAGGCCCCAAGTTTAAGCCCCACAACCACCACCACCACCACCAACAACAAAATACCTAACACAACTGGACATGGTGGTGCAAATCTGCTACTAGGTAGACAGAGTTTAGACGAAGCATAGTGAGAGACTAGCCCAGACACAAAGTAAGACCCCATTTCCACAAATAAAGCTGGTATGGGGGTGCACACCCTGTAATCCCAGCCATACTGGAGGCATAGTCCAAGGCTGGCCTTGGCAAAAATAGGAGACCCTAGCTGGAAAAGTAACTATAACGGGCTGGATGCTGCTCAAGTGGTAAAGCACTTGCCAAGCAAGCTCAAAGCCCTGAGTTAAAACCCACAAGCCACAAAATAATAATAGTAAAGAAATAAAACACTAACATTGCTAAGAATGCAGTAGGATCTGGTAAATGTTCCTTTCCTCTTGTGTCTGTGTGTGGGGCTTATAGAGGTGAATGCATGTTTGTGTCTTTACTTCCAGACATTTAGTATGTGAGTAGAACAAAATAGGGAGAAGAAGAAGTGATCCGAGTCCTCTGTCTGTGTGTAGTTAGTTACCCAGACCCTATCCACCTGGGAGTGCAAGGTCACTTGAGCCGTAGTACTGGGACCCGCCACTTCCTGCCCCTTTGTGGAATTCAGAACCTCCGTTTATTCAGTCCCACTCTCAGGGGTGTCCATGAATTCTGTGAGAGACCTTCTTAGCAAAGCTGTGGTTGTGGCCAAGAGCAAGTGCTCCTCTCCATAACTGTGCATGTTCTGCCTGCAGAATGCTCCCCTAGCTTGGTTATATCTCTTTCACTCTGGTCTGGTCCTGGGCACCACCAGTGCCCACCCTGCCCAGCCTAACTCAATGGTGTGTGTAAACATTCTCCATAGAGAAGCCTGTATGTACCACTGGTGTCTGGGGAGGTGGTGGGTGGGGAGGCATTTACTTCATTTGTACACCTCTAGAGGGACTTCCCTGGGGCACGAGAAGTTCCTGAGCTGGTTTGTCCTCCTAGTTGATTCCCTGTCTTCCATGTCCTCTTAAGGATGCTGGAGCTTTTTCCCTGCCCTTGCTTGGTACCCAAGATCTCTGCTCTCACAGGGAGGCCTCCATAACATCGCTGACAAGCAAGAGGTACATCCTGAGGTTCCCAGCACTGGAGACACTGATGCTGGATGACAACAAACTCTCCAACCCCAACTGCTTTGCCAGCCTGGCCGGGCTCAGGAGGTAAAGCCACACATCTTCCTCAGCAGGGCCCTCCCCAACTCCCAGCCCTGTTCACACCCCAAGGCTCCTCAGCAAGCCACAAGGCCTGGTGTTAAGTCTGGCTCCATCACTTACTTCTGCTGTGTGGCCTTGGGTAAGTCATTTCTCCCCCTCTGAGCTTTAGTTCATCATAAAATCAGGGCACGAGTAAGGCTATTTCTGGTCATGTGACTAGCCAGGAAGTGGAGATATTACCCAAGACATCATGCTGATGTGAGAGAGGAGACAGACACCCCTACCAGAAAAAATAAAATGAGAAAGAAGTTTATCTGCTGAGCCCTGCCTCTTTGGTTGAAGTAAAGAAAACACTGGCCTTTAAAGAGTTAAGTTTTAGACCCCTGGAAAGTTTCTTCTGTATTCAGCTAACGTTTACTGAATATTGTGTGTCAGGCAACTTACCTGGAAAGGTGAATAAACATGCCCAGTCAGAGATAGGCACATTGAGGTCAAGCCACTAGCTCAAGGTCACACAGAGGAAGGAGTATGTGTCCAAGCCTGCTTTCAGGTTGTTTCCCAAGTTGCTTGGTAATATTGCTGAGGTATCATTACTGCTGTGATTCTGTATTCACTTTCCTTAATTGAAGACTGAAGAAGTTAAGCCTGGACCAAAACAAGATTTCCCGGATCCCGTACCTACAGCAGGTTCAGCTCCGTGATGGGTCTGGGGAATGGGTTGGAGGCAGGGCAAGTCCCAGGAAAGAGTCCCAATCTGTGCTGCAGTCCAAGTC
The DNA here is from genome assembly GCF_023159225.1 of Perognathus longimembris pacificus. Lineage (NCBI taxonomy): Eukaryota > Metazoa > Chordata > Mammalia > Rodentia > Heteromyidae > Perognathus > Perognathus longimembris. The sequence continues at coordinate 356,432 of NC_063173.1, read as the reverse complement.
GTGGAAGTCAGAGGCCCAGGATGAGCAACCAGATTATACTGTCCTGCCCATGAAAAAGGACGTTGACCGCACAGGTGAGCCATCCTCCTGGTTCCAGCCACTAGCCAACTACTGTTACACTGACTTCCTCACGGGTTTTCACACTTAAAATTCTTTTGAAATCCAACATAAAAGTGAACCAGTTTGAAAAATCTCACTGAGGAACTCAGAAGCAAGGCTTTCCAGAGATGGTTTAGCTCTGTGGCACACCAGTGGCCTCAAGAGACACAGGCCTTTCCATCCTCTTCTCTCCACCACTAGCCTGTTTGCTTTTGTCTTTTTGGGGTACTGGGGTGGATGGCCACCACAGTTCTAAGACAGTGCTCTGAATCAAACACTGAGTCATAGACCCAAATCCCTTTAATACAGGAGTGTATTTCTGGACTATACTATTCCACTGATCTAGATATCTATTATTGTACCACTGCTTCCTATTTTTGTTGTTTAAATTTGTTCTACATTGAGGAAAATAACTTACAGTGATTAAAATACAGAAATCCTGAACAGAACCAGGATTTTGAGCCCTCTTAGCAACAACTCAGGTTATAATGCAGAACATTTCCAGTGTCTTAATGGTACCCCCAGCAGAATTACCGCCATTTCAACGTTTCTTCCCTCGCTTCTCTCCTCCTCCCTCCCCCCTCTCTTTCCCCTCCCCATCCTTCTGTCCCTCTCAATCTCTTCTCTCTTGCTTGCCAGTACTGGGCTTGAACTCAGGGCCTCAAGCTCTCACTTGGCATTTTCACTCATGGCTGGCTCTCTACCACTTGATCTACACTTCTACTTTTGGCTTTTTGCTGTTAATTGGAGAAAGAGTGTTGCAGATTTGTCAGCCTTGGCTGGCTTTAAATTTTGATTCTCTGATCTCGACCTCCTGAGTAGCTCAGGTTATAGGCAGTAGATGGGTGCCTGGCTCAAGTTTTCTTTTATAGGAAGTGGTTGGAATCTGGAAAATTTAGAAGCTACATAAGAGAATCCCTTTGGACTAGAGTAGCCCTAAAACTTAGACGTCAGAGGGAGAGGGGCTGCTTAACTGCTGGGACCTGTGAGCTCAGACAGCTGGGGTAGCCAGAGACTCAGACTTTGTGAGAGGGGACGTTGGCCAGCAGGTCAGCGTCAGACTGGCTTCTAGAAGTGGGAAATTTACCAACTGGATTCATGTGTTGCTAGGATAAAGAAGCATGATTCCATTGGCAGTCATAGAAATCACAAGTAGGCAGGAAACCATGGGAAGATTAAGTGGTGAAATTAAGTGACCCCCGCCCTCTTCTTTCCCAGTCTTCTCTCAGTAGTTGTCAGAATCTAACGGGAAACCAGCTGTAGAAATAGTCCGCAGAGCCTCAGCTCCCACACTCCAAAGCAGGCTAGAGAAAAAGAGATGGGAAAGGGTGGGTTTGAGATAAAAAAAACATTGAAAAAACAGTCAAAATTAGGTATTCAGGTTTTCCCCATAAAATTTTTGTCTAGTTAATTTTGGAAATAGTTATATTGAGTCTCTCACTGCTCTTGGGGGTTTGTCACTATCTCCTTGCATTTCTGGCATCTTACTATTAAATAATTGGTTCCATTCTCTGTTATTAGGTTTGCAATTTGTGTGTCTGTGCACACATGTATGTGTGCATATGCATACGTATGCTCTGGTTCTGGGGTTTGGCCATAAGGCCTTAAACTCTCATTTCAGTTTTCACTCATGGTTGGAGCTCTACTTCTTTTTTTTTTTTTTTTTTTTTTTTTTTGGCCAGTCCTGGGCCTTGGACTCAGGGCCTGAGCACTGTCCCTGGCTTCTTCCCGCTCAAGGCTAGCACTCTGCCTCTTGAGCCACAGCGCCGCTTCTGGCCGTTTTCTGTATATGTGGTGCTGGGGAATCGAACCTAGGGCCTCGGGTATACCAAGGCAGGCACTCTTGCCACTAGGCTATATCCCCAGCCCACGAGCTCTACTTCTTGAGCAACACCTCCACTTCCAGCTTTGGCTGGTTAATTTGAAGTAAGAGTCTCATGGACTTTCCTGCCCAGCTTCAGACACAATCCTCAGATCTCAGATCTCCTAAATAGCTAGGGTTATAGGCCTGAGACACTGGCAACCAGATCACTTCTACATTTCTAAAGCCCCTATTTCTAGTGGTGATTTCTAAAAGCCTATCCACATTTTAAAACCTTGCCTGTCAATAGCTGAATCAAATGCAAATCTTCCCTTTGGTAAGAAGGAAACCATTTGAGTTTTGAACTTGAGGCCTTGCACTTGCTAGGCAAGCATTCTACTCCTTGAGCCCTAAAAGAAAACTGAATAGGCATTTATTTTCTCAATCTTACCCCAAATAGCTTACTATAATAATATTATAGATATAAATCCTAATAATATGGACTGATTTTTATTTTTTTTTACATTATGCATCAACCAGTCATTAGACCGAGAGACTGTACTACTGGATTCATTTCTTTCTCTCTACAACTGTTGATGTATTAGATTTTGCTCCTCAGGGGAGAATGGGTACAGGAGAGTGGTGGAGGAGTGAGTCTCATTACAGTGCCTGTACAGATATGCCACAATGAGACCCCCTTCTACAACTTACTGGTGGTAATTAAAGAGAAAATGTGGCTTAGAACAGACTTAGAACTGTTCAGGCCACAGAGTTGTCAAGTATAGGTCTGGGCAGCTGGCTGGTTTCAGTATCGGTTGGAAGTGGGTTGTATATCACAGACAGAGAAACTGCTTGAGTTGGAGCCAGGGAATAGAGGCAGAGTCCTTCACTTCAACAATTTTCCTGGACATAGCTCACAGCCAGTAACCCTGTGATGGGTCAGACATGCATGCCACATCACTGTCTTCTGTCTGCTCTCCTTTTATACACCCATGCGAGGGGTTACATCTGGTATGACTGCAAAGTTTATATGTATCTGTTGTTTCTGATATGTTTTATATATTGTTTACTGGTATAACACATCAGTTTGTATCTTAAAAAAAATCTACCTCCTCCTTTGATCTGCTTCATGTGCACGTGTAACTTAAAGCAGAATGGAGTTCACAGTAGTGTAGTATAGGAATTGCACCACACAAGGTTCTTCTTGCCCTCCTTTATTTTTCTTCTATTTTGATATTCTCATTTCTCATTTGCATGTAAATATATGCTTTTGTATTTTTTGATCCATGTATATATCTTTGTAGGATATAGATTATTTTGACTGTAATTTGTCTTAATTTACATAGTGGTTATATACTATTGAGCCCATTCTGTTATGTAACATCCTTCATTCAGCACTGTTTTGAAGATCTTTCCTTATTACTGTCTATTCTAGTCACATTTCTGAGGTCCTGAGGTTAGGACTTCATATAAATTTGAGGTGTTAGAAAATAACACTCAGCCCATAACACCAAATCTATTGAATTCCACTTTGCAGTTCATGAGTTTGGATTCTTTTAAAGAAATGCTTTCTAGTAGTATTTATTTTAAAAAATACTAAAAAGGAGCTGGGAATGTGGCTTACCTGTAAAGTGCTTGCCTTGCATGTATGATGCCCTGGGTTCAATTCCTCAGCACCACATACACAGAAAAAGCCAGAAGTGGTGCTGTGGCTCAAGTGGTGGAGTGCTAGCCTTGAGCAAAAAGAAACCAGGGAGAGTGCTCAGGCCCTGAGTTCAAGCCCCAGGACTGGCAAAACAACAACAACAAAAGTACCCAAGAGGAAGGAAGGAGGGAGGGAGGGAGGGAGGGAGGAGAAGGAAAGGGAAGGGGAGGGAAGAGAAAGGAGGGAGGAAGAGAAAGGAGAGAGAAAGAGAGAGAACCATTTTCTTAAGCAGGGGCTCACTGCTAAGCACCCACAGTTGAAGCATGGCCCATCCCCTGATAAACTCTTGACTTTGTAGCTCAGCTCTTTCCCAAATTCCTGTGGATCCACATCTAGAATTACCTATGGAGGTGTTGTTCCACCCTCTCTTGCTGTTTATTTTCACTTGATCAGTCTCACTACACTATCACTAACTTGGACACCCTTTTCCCAGGGTAACAGGATCAAGTCCTTTCCTTGGGGTGAGCTCAGCTGTTCAGTGGATAGTCTGTCGTATAGTCCCAAGAATGAGCTCATTCTACAGCTTTCTCCTTAGAACTGTGCTGCTGAATTCTGTGACAACACATTCTCCTTCCACTAATAGGACAGAGTATTTTCAATCATCTGACAGAATAACCTGATGCACATTTCTTTCTTCTAAGAGAGCTAGCTGCTTCACTTTCTATTCTGTACAAACTCCCTCCTGAAGCTTTGCATGTTGCGGAGTCCACAAGGAAGTCTGTGCACTGAAGTAGTGTCAGGGAGAGGGTCAAGCATATGAAATGAGATTGGGGGAGTCAGCAGAGGCCTGGCCATGTGGGGCCTCAGGGGCCCCCACTCAAGAATTTGGACTTTTTCCTGTGGCAAAGGGCCTTGTTGCCTGGTGGCGGTTGCTGCTGCTCCTTTGCCAGTTATCATTGGAACCAGTCTGGGAAGCCTTGCTGTACATAGTGGGGGGCAGACCCATACCGTGGCCTCCCTGGGGGTCAGTTCAAGCATCCACCAACCTTCAGTCTGTTTCTCTTTGTTTCAGAGGTCGTCTTTTCATCTTACCCTGGATTCTCCACCTCAGAGGTAGGAACAGCCTGTTTTCCATTTGTAGACTTGAGTTGAAACATCAGCCCATTTTCATTCATTCATTTGCAGTCCTGGGCTTCCACATGCTAGGCAAATGCTCTACCTCTGAGCAACATTCCCTAGCCCAAGAACATTAATTTGAATAGAAACAAGTGAATGACAAGGACCAGAAAAGACATTTCCATAGAGCATGTCAAGTGAGTGCATTCATTGAGCAGACAGTTATGGGCACCCAGGCACTAGAGAGGCAGGGGAGAACTGATGGGGGCCCGCCTACCCTCCTCCACCTGCAGTCTGGCTCTCACTGCTCTCAGAACTGTTAGTAATAAACCTGACTGAAGGGCTGAAGCCCAGGGGCTCTCCCCACTCCCACAAAGCTGGGAACGTTCTTGCTAGATACATCTCTACCTAGAATCTAACCCTTGATGTCAAAGGCCTAGACCCTTGATTCTTGTCAGCACAGCTTTTGCCTTAGGATAAGATCTCCGTCACCAAGCTCACCGTGATTAATGCACCTAAACTAAACGTCAGCAAATTCATTGATAATAAGAAGTACAACTGTACTTGTGATCAGTCTGCATCCTCACCGATACATCTGTATGAGGAATGGAGGAATGGTACCACTTAACAGTTGCTGAGGAACCAACTCAGTTGCCAACTTCAGACAATAGCAATTCTTTCTTGTCACAATTATTGGAGCTAACAAGGAAGTTCTGCTGGCTTCACTGCAGCACATCCTGCAACTACAGTTACCCTACCTCTAGTAGGGTAGCTTGGAGGTTGGCTAAAAAGGACAGTTGTCGTAGATGGGCCTCTCTGTCTGTCTGTCTGGTCTTGTTATCATCTAGATAAGGACCAGCTACCTGTAAAGCCCCGGAAGGTGAGATCTGGAAGGGACCCAGCAGCACTTCTGCCCCTCCCTCACGGAGTCAGGGGCATTGCGTACTCGCCCAGCATGTTGATGTGCTTCTCAGCTAGGAGGGTCACCTCCAGAGCCTTTCTTGGAGAATCCTTGGCTCCATGTTTGAACTCCATCTCTACCCCTTTCCCTCCCAGAGGTCACATTGGTTCAAAGGTCCAACCCTGTAGCCATCTTCCAGGTGTCTCATGACTGCCTGGCCCCCATCCTCATCTCACTAGCAAAATCTCAGGTATAGTCAAGAATCCTGAGCAGCAGACATTCCTATCCCTCAGGAAATTGGAAATTCCAAGACTTGGAAAGGTCGTAGTTAGAAGCTGGGTGTCAGCAACCTGGGACTAAGAGCAGACAAATTCTGTACTATACAGCAACCAGTCAAATTTCAAGGGAGTAGAAATATAGACTCTTCTACCCCATCCCTGAATGGGAGGGGCAGCAGGGTAACCCTGCAAAAAGACATATACATGGCCAGGACTGTGTACTGTAGGTGTCAACATAATTCCTAGTTCTATGTTCAAATCCCAATTGTCTAGCATCTGAAAATGTAGAGAAAGAGTTGGATGACTGAGACTTTCAAGGGACGCTAAAGGTCAGATAATGGTCTAAGACAGGGTCCTCTGTGCTCCTCAGCAGGGCGTCATGCCCTAAGTTGAGTACACTCAGCCTGGATCTCTGGTTTCTCCTGTTCTGTGGTCCATACTTGCTCCCTTCAGCTCACCTAATCAAAGTAGGAATAAGTCCCAGAGTCCTGGGCCAGAGACCTTACTACTAGACTTGCCACCTATCACTTTGAGAGTCTAACCAGAGACAAGTGGTGGTAAAGTAGGAAAGAAATGTAGTATTGAGGGTAGCTACACTAGAAAAGCAAAAACCGAAAGACAGAGGGACACGGTCTTAACCCTTGTCTTGGGAGCACTAGCTTGGTGGAGGGGTGGGGATGGGAAGAAGTGTGCATACTCCAACAGTCGGTTGGTTGACCGTCACCTCTGCTCTGGTCCTGAGTGCCTGCTGACTTTCAGTTATCCCTGCGTGAGGAGGCATTTCAGTCCTGACACGAAACGTTGGCTTCCACGTGTACAGCTTCGATTCCTCACATGGGATGTCTGCCTATTAAGACTCACTTCTTGGAATCTTGAAAATACCTTTCTCTTACCTTGGCTCTTCAGCCTTGAAGGGAAGAAGGAAAGATTAGATAAATGTAGTGCTAATCAACCTTATAGTACTAGATTTTAGATGGACATTATTTACATGATTAACATGTCTGGGTGAGAGTTGAACAGTGATCTGACCCAGAGTCTAAGGTAGCAAACAGGACAGCTGCAGGCCAAGTGAAGAGCCTGTGTATCTAGCCAAGTCAGCCTTCAGGGTCCCTGTTTCAGGGGGTTGCATGGAGAGGGGGTGGTCACATCAGACTGCCATGATATGCTGTCTCAGCTTGTGTTGGGGTCCCCTGGAGAGGGCAGTCATATTAGCTTTTGTTTCACTCTCCCCCATGACCGACCTGTCCCATGGATGGGGCTTTACAGGTTGGCCTAGGAGGACACAAAATGCTTTGTCCAAAGTAGACATCCCATAGATGTTCACCAAATGAACACATGGAAATCAGAGCATTAGTTTATCCTAACCATCAACCCAACTTCTACCCTTGTAATATTCTCCACTCACATGGCTCTCAAGGAAACAGTGAATGAAATTATGTTAGATGTGGTCAATGCTATTTCCATTTTCTGCCTGATCAAACATGTTGACCCTGAGGCAGTCTGGGTTGAACAGAGACCATGACCCTGCAAGTGACCCATATGGACCTTACCACATTCAGGCCCCAAGACTTAGCTGTGGTTTCATCCTCATCCAGCTCTGTAGAAGGGACAAGCTGCTGTGGGAACGGGGGGGGGGGGGCAGTGAGCCAGAGCACCTCTGATGTCTGCCTCAGTGCCACTGACCCCTGGCTCAGAGAACTTGGAATCTAGCACTTTGGGTGCTAGAAATCAGCTGACTGTGTGACCTCAGAGAACTTGGAATCAGAATTCTGGGCCCTATATGTGTCCCTTCTCCCAGGTACAAAGCTCATGACAGGACATGCCACAGGAAGGCAATCACCAGCTCGATTTCTTTATCATTAGGACACTTTGACTTTTGACTTTTTTTTTTCCTTCTAAGACAACCAAGGTATGTTCGTTCCCTCCCATATTCGAGATACTTCCTGTGAAGTCACTGAAGGTCAGGAACCAGACGTTGGCCCCACCCTTCCCAGAGCTGAGGTACCTTAGCCTGGCCTACAACAAGGTGACTTTGCTTCTCTACCTGTTTCCTCAGGGGCACAGATGGGTGGTGAGATGTGAGCTTTTCTGGCTTGAGCCCAGCCTTCTGGTTCCCTGTACTATAGGTTCATGTGCCCAGGAATTCTGAGAAGGGCAAATGGAAGGAGTGCAGGCCAAGGCAGGAGTCCATCATTCAATTACAGATTATTTATTTGGTACTTACTGTATGCCTGGTTTAGTGCTAGGCATTGAGCACACAGCTAGGAAAAGAAAGACTTGGCCCCTTTCCTTGAGAAGCTTGTCAGCTATAGGGAAGACAAATACTGGACAACCACAATGTAGACGTGATTGTGCTGGGATGTAAGTACTATGTGGACAGTCTAACCTCGCATTTGAAATCGGAGAAAGTTCTTGAGGAACAGTAGTGTTTAGGTTAAGATCTGAACCAATGAATCTAGACAAGTAAAGAGGAAAGAAAAAGCAGATATAATGTCCATGGACAGATTTCATGTTTCCCTAGTATTTATCAAATATTCCTATCCTCTTTGGTCTTCTGTAAACTCTCATTTATTTGGGTGCTAGGGAGCAAACCCCAGAGCCTTGGGTATGCCAAGCACATGTTCTTCTATTAAGCTGTAGTTCTAGCCTCTGTATTTTTATTTTCCTCCCATTAAGGTGTTTTTAATTTTTCCTATCATTTTTGTTTCTGATCCATGGGTTGTTTAGTTTCCAGATCTATGAGGCTCTTCTTGGATATGTTCATTTCTAACTACTTCTAGCCAGATAACATCACCTATTATTTCTTTTGATATTTGTTTAAACCTGTTTGATAGCCTCTGAAATGGCCTGTCTTGGTGGATATTCCATGTGCGCTGGGTTTATTCTAGTAGGAAGCGGGATAGTATTGTCTATTAAGGAGATTGGCAGTGTCACTGTGTGTACTCTTCTCTGTCAGTTGCTGGGAATGTTGTGTTGAAATTTCTACTTCTGTGATTTTGTTTTGTTTCTCCCTTTAGTTCTTTCAGGTTCTTTTGTTTTTTTTTTTGTTTGTTTTTTTTTTTGTATTTTTTGCTGGTCCTAGGCTCTGGGCCTGAGCACTGTCCCTGAGTTTTTGTGCTCAAAGCTAGGGCTGTACCCCTTGAGCCACAATCCCACTTCTGGATTTTTGTAGTTAATTGAAGGTAAGAGTTGCATGCACTTCTCTGCCCAGGCTGGCTTTGAACCGTGATCCTCAGATCTCAGCCTTCTAAGTAACTAGGATTACAGACATGAGCCACTGGCATCCAGCAGTTCTTTCAGTTTTTGTGCTAGGTAATATGAAACCAGTGCATATATATTTAGAATTGTTGTATCAATGAGCTGCATACCCTTTTTTATTACATTGTCCTCCTTTGCCTGTTAACAATAATCCTTGCATTAATGTCTTTCATTGTTGTTGTTGTCTAACTTTAATATAGCTGCACAGCTTTTCTCACACTGTTTGCGCTGATCTCTGCCCCAGGCTGGCAGCCTGTCTGTACTTGCATTGAAAGTACATCCCTTTCAGTAGCCCCCTAGTAGGGAGCTGGCCCTTGCTAGGCTCGCACTGTGTTTTCCTCTCCTATCCTTGCAGCTTAGGGTCTAACTCCACTTCCCTCCCTGGCCTGCAGCAGGCTGCTATAGTTGCATCCTTGGTGCTTACAGCCTAGGATGGGGACTAGAGCAGGTTCTAGCCCATTTTTGGCAGCCCTGGTGGGTTTTGATTCTCTAGGATTAGTTTTCTCAAATGACATCCGCTGTACCAGATACAAGTGAGTGTCCTGCCCCTACTCCGGGAGTAGAGTAGTGATATTTTTTTCCTTCCCCCAAATACCATGTCTGGGTCAGTAAAGTTTTCTGTCCTTACTTGCCAACCTGTGCTCTGGAAGATCTAGCATTAGGCACACACCCCCTTCCTTTTCTCCTACCTCCTCAGGGACAACTTCAAATATCCATTGTCCCATGAACAGTGGCTCTTATCAGCCTCTCTTCTATATTCCAGACTAGTGTCCTACTGCCTACTTGGAGGTCTCAAAGGGGCCTCCAGAATGAGATGATGTCCTTCCATTGTCCTCCATCATTCACCCAGTTACTCAAGCTGGAATCTGGTGGCCATCCTAGATACTCCTTTAAGGGCCCTCTCCTCCTCTGTACATGTCAAGTCTGTCACCAAATCTTACCAAATTTAGGTCCTCCTGTTTCTAAAGTCTCTGCTGTCTCCCCCCTGAGCTATACTCCTTGGCATTGGTGTGGCTCCTCCATGCTTCTCCCGCTTCCACGCTTCCTCTCTGTGCTTAGTCACCCTACCCTTTCTCTCACAGGCATGCAACTCTCCTGCCACACTAGAGTAATGCTAGGGTAATGTTGCTGCAGCCAGCTTGGGCATCTTAGTCATTTAGCACAAGAAAAACTTACTTCTTGCTTTTGTAAAGTCCGCTGTGGACACTCCTGGTTGGCAGAACGCCTTCCGCATGAGCAGGTGGGCACTGTGTTGGAAGGGACCTTTATCACTTACATTCCACATTGTACTGGCGGAAGCAAGCCACATGACCCCACCTAGCTAGCTGCCTGGCTGCACTGGGGTGGCAGCGCCTCCGGCACTCACTACCTCCTCCCTCCTCCAGTCTCAGCCACCAATCTCTTCCCTGTCTTCCCAGGTCCTCTCCCCCCCAGCCCCATCCCAGGCACCATGCCCTTCTCTGGTACCATCTTTGGGTCCTGTACTCAACCCAGCTGCAACATGACCCTATGTGTTCCAGTGACTCATGGAGGAATATAATTTTTACCTACCAAAGGCTGGCCTGGTCAACAGTATCACTTAGCAGCCAGCTTCATAGATCATAGAGCAGTCCCTGGGCCCCAGCTAGCCATGAGGTGCCCCTTCCAGCGGGCTCTGCTTGACCCCTGATGGTTGAGCTCCTGATCTCCTGCCTCTTCTGTCCTCCCCCACAATGACTGGTGCTGACCTCAGGAAGAAGCCCTCAGAGGTGGAGGACAGGCTGCTGGGGGGTGCCCAGGTTTGCCCGGAGGAAGGTGATATGAGTGATACTAACTCTGAAGTCAAAGTCAGTGCCTGGCCAACCTTCACCCTCTTTGCCAGAAACGTGCTCTGTGCTCATTCCTATGGTCCCAGCAGTCTCTCCGATACTTAATGTGGGCTGTGTATCCAGTGTGGAGAAGGAAGGATGACTCTCTGGTGTCAGATGTGGAATGGTGCAGGTGGAGTCAAAGATAGGGGCAAAGCATCCTCGGCATGAGCAGGTGGCATTGCAGGGAGAAGGCCCTGCCCACAGTGGCATCTCTTCCCCAGTCAGCAATGGGGGCCCGAGGTGACAAGTGCCACCGACCTAATACCTGCCCTGCCGTTGTTACAGATCTCAAAGGAGGATGCTGTCCTGCCCGTGGCTCTCTTCCCCTCTCTCTGCGAGCTCGTTTTTCATAACAACCCTCTGGTGTCCCACACACGAGGTATGATGCTCAACCTTCCCCTGCAGCGTAGCGTGCAGGAGCAGTGTGGGCACCCCACTCCCACCACCTGGAGACCAGGCCTGGGCTCCGCGTTGTGCCGGGGTGGGTGAGATCCAGGGGGCCCCAGGAAGGGAGAGGACCCACTCCATACATGCTTATCCAAGTGGGCCACATGGTGCTGTCCCCTGTGGACTCTGATGGGAACTGAAGCTCAGGGAGGCTTGTGATCTTCAAGGGTCACACAGCAAGAAAGAGTCGGGAACGGAAAACTGAATTTTCTTTCTTTCTTTTTTTTTGGCCAGTCCTGGGGCTTAAACTCGGGGCCTGAGCACTGTCCCTGGCTTCTTTTTGCTCAAGGCTAGCACTCTGCCATTTGAGCCACTTCCGGCTTTTTCTATATATATGGTGCTGAGGAATCGAACCCAGGGCTTCATGAATGTGAGGCAAGCACTCTACCATTAGGCCATAGTCCCAGGCCCCAAAACAGAATTTTCTAGAGCTGGCAGGCATTCTTTGAGCTCCCCGCTGCTTTGTGGAGCAGATCTGTTGTGGCTTCATTTCCCACTTCCCAAATGGTGGGTCCCTCCCTCCCAGAGCAGGCTGAATACCAGGCACTGTCCGGTGGTGGAGGCTGCTGTCTCGGAGGCAGCGGCTGGAGCAGGTGAGGGGCCTGGGTCTGCATAGTTCCTTGCCACTGTCACCATCACCCCCACCCTCTCCCCGACCCCAAGCAAATTCTTTAACCTCTCTGGGCCTCCATTTCCTTGTCTATTGAATGAGAACTATATGGCATCTTCTCCCTGGGGCTGATGACAAAATTAAGCTATATTAGCATGTGTCAAGCAATTTGAACAGTGCTTGGCACATAGGAAGCCCCAGTCACTGCGAGCTAACATCTTATTTTCCCCTCCTGGCACCAGGGGTCCCACCACTGCTAAAGAGCTTCCTCCAGGAGCGGCTGGGGATCCACTTAATTAGAAGGAAGTTAGTAAAAGCTAAGCATCACATGTTGATGCCTCGGAAGGAATCACGGAAGGTACGTGTTCCAGGGCCCCCGGGCCTATGTGGATGTGCGCACACAAGCCTGAGCAGCGTGGCTCCCTGTCACCTGCCCTCTCCGTGCAGACAGCATGGCCTGTCCTTTCCTGACTCTAAATGCAGATTGGAATGGAAAGGGCCTGACAGCCAGAAAGGCCCCAAGCAAATGGAGGCACCTTGGGCATCACCGAGTCAGGGACCCCCTGATCTTACAGAGACATTAGGCCCATCTGAGAGGAAAAACAAGTCTTGAGGTTGAAAACCCAGGAAGAGACTTGGCTCTGTCACTTACACAAGAGTTTCTATCTCTGGTCAGGTGCTGGTGGCTCACCGCTGTAATCCTAGATGCTTAAGAGAACAGGAAGATTGCAGTTCAAAGCCAGCAAGCCAGAAAATCTTGAGAGAGTTGTCCTTCTGAGACTGGGAGGATGACAGTGCAGGCAGCCTCCTGGCAGTGGAGGTGAAGGAGGAGAGAAGACCTATGTTTCTGCTAATTAATGAAATTGAGCCATTCAACAGGAAGTTTTCCCTTTGCCCCAACCCTAAGGGAGCACTTGCATTTGAGATGTTATGTGCACATATATTTTATATGCTGGTATATGTACACCTTAAACATGGCCCTCAGAGTCCCAGAGGAAGGTCAAGGGCCCTGTGGTAAACCTTGATCAGCCCCAGAGGGCAGAGCGGTATTGTCAAAGACGACACAGCCTAGGAATGAGACCTAGAGTCCAAGCTGGAGTCAAAAAGGCCAGGCCAGGGCTGGGAATATGGCTTATTGGTAGAATGCTTGCCTCACATACGTGAAGCCCTGGGTTTGATTCCTCAGCACCACATAGACAGAAAAAAGCCAGGAGTGGCACTGTGGCTCAAGTGTCAGAGTGCGAGCCTTGAGCAAAAAGAAGCCAGGGACAGTGCTCTGGCCCTGAGTTCAAGCCCCAGTACTGACCAAAAAAAAAAAAAAAGGCAGGCTTTGCAAATGGGACATTGGTCAGGTCTTCCTACCCTCTCTGAGAGCCAGTTTCCTCACTATAAAGTGAGGGTGATTGAGCCAAGCAGGGTGGCTCACACTAGTAATTCTAGCTACTTTGGTGGGCTGAGATCAGGAGAATGAAGTTCAAGGCCAACTTGGGCAAAAAAGTTCATGGTACTCTATTTTGATGGCTGTGATAGCACATGCCTGTCACCTCAGATTTGACGGGAAGTGTAAAATAGAAGGATGGCAGTCCAGGCACTAGTCCAAAAGTGAGAACCTATCTCAAAATACTTGGTACAAAAGAGGGCTGGAGGTACGGCTTGATGTTAGAACACCTGTCTAGCAAGTTCAAATCCTGTCAATAGTAGTAATAACAACAATAGTTCCCTGGTAATGTTGCGGGGTACATAAAAGTTATACATAGGATAAACACAGATAGACGGTTAAGTGTGACTTCCTTTCCTGCCTCCCTGGTTCCATACCCAGCAGCCTCAGGTTGGTGACGTGGAGGAGTGACTCCTGATCGAACCCTGCCTTCCTCCCACGACAGGTGAAAAGCCAGGTCCCCAAGGTGCCGAAGCAGCCTGTGATACCCCACCAGCTCTACATGGTCACAGCTGAGTCTCCCTTGCGGGATGTGACAGAGCCAGAGGCAGAGCTGGAGGAGGATATGCCCTACGCCAGGAGTGCCTCTCAGGACATACAGATGCCCACCGAGGACCTGGAAGGCCTCTCCCTGTCCCGCAGGACCTTTGTGCCCCTGCCCCCCATCTGCTCTGACTCCACTCTGCATAGTGAAGAGACTGCATCCTGCCCAAGTGACACAGCCGGCCGAGTCAGTCCCGAGCACCTGTCGGATGAGGACATCAAGAGCACAGAGTCCATCTTCCTGACCCAGGTGCCTGAACTCACCTATCTCCCCATTGTCTGCAGAGCCCATAGCAAGCAGAGGGCAAGTCTGGGGACCCAAAGGCAGCTCCCTTGGCAGAGCTTGTGTGGCCACTCAGGAGCTCCAGAGAGGCGGGATTACAGAGATTACATCCCTGGGCACAGACAGCATCTGGAGTCTGGCTGATCAGGTTTCTACAGGGTTGCCACTGTCTCTGCCTCCCTGCTTCAGGCCACCTCACCTCTCGTGCTGCCCCAGGGTTCCAGGAGCCAAGGATGCCCAGGGGCAGGACCTGCCCTCCAGCACCCAGAGTCTACTGGGAAACTGAGCCTAAGAAACCTGGAAGAGGGCAGGGCACTTCCGCCGCCCCCCCCCCCCCCACTGGATGCACTGAGCTCTGTAGGCGGAGTAGGAGCTAGCAAGCTGGAGACCCAGGCAGCACGGGCTCTCTGGCAGAGAGTACCACTCGATGGGTAGTAAAAAAGATGCTACAGACAGATGATATATCGGGAAGGGAAATGCAGGTTGAACGTCCCTTATCTGAGAGTCTGAAATCCAAAATGCTTCAAAATCTGAAATCTCTCCAAGCCCACCATGACCACAGTGGAAAACTCCACACCATGAAACTGCGTTTCATGCATAAAATTATTTAAAATATTATGCAAGATTTCCTTCCAAGCGTACATGTGTATAAAATGTAAATGGTTTCTATGTGCAGGATTGGGTCTCATCTCTGAGGTATACGTACGTGTGTGTGTGTGTGTGTGTGTACATGCATGCAAATATTCCAAAATGCAAAATGCTTTAAACCTGCACAGAGGCCAAAGATTTGACCAAGTTCACTTGAGCATGATCTTCCTGCCTCCAGTCTCCCCCTTCAGTATGCCCATGACCAGATCTCTTCAAGGTGTACACCATGCATACATTAGATCTAATTCTCCACTCATCCCTTTTAGTCCACACAGGGCAGATAAATTCAGAGTGCAAGGGTCCCTCTGTGAGTTGCCTTTGAATCTTTCTAGACAATGCAGAGCTGGGTGCTGGTGGCCCCAGTCTGGAATTGTAGCTACTCAGGAGGCTGAGAGCTGAGTGGTCCTGTTTGAAACCAGCCCAGACATACAAATCTGCAAGACACTTTCTCCAGTTAACCAGCAAAAACCCAGACGTGGAGGTGTGCCTCAAGTGGTAGAGCCCTAGCCTTGAGTGAAAAAGCCAGTCGAAAGCTTGAAGGTGTGAGTTCAGGCCTGAATATCGGCACAAAAGGAAAAACAAGACATGTAGATAGACTAAAATCCTCCATAGTTTGCCACCAGTATAAAGATAGATAAAATATAGACCACAAAAGACACCCTCAATTTGGCATTTAAAGGCCCTTACTCGCCTGGGCTCTGATTGGTGCCCATCTCTACCTGGCTCTCCAGCCGCATCAATCTTTAGTTGTCCTAAATGCCCCTTGATGAGTCTGAACTCTGTACCTTGGTAGATCCCGTTCCTTACCTGCTGAGTCCCGGTGCTCATGCTTGCAGTCCTTGGCCCCGCCTGGCGTGTAGACAGCTCTCCTGGCTCCTCCAGGCATGGCTTTCCCCTGCAGTTAACCCAAACCACAGCCTTCTTGGAGATGTTTGGTCCTTAACCTGGCTTGCCATCTGCTTCCTCAGGCCCTATCTCCACCTTCAGAGTCCAGGGTGGGGACCGGTGCAGAGCTGGTACTTGAAAGTAGGCGGGGAATGAGCTGTTTTCTTCTCTGCACAGGTGAATGACCTGCCTGGCCCTGGCACCCACCAAGGCGATTTAAAGGGGAAGGAGAAGCACCCAAAGAGACCACCCACCGCACCCAGAGAGGTGAAGAGGACTCGACGGAAGCTCCCGTCGGCCCCCTCCCCGAGCAAGTACGTGGGCTATGAGGAGCTGCTGACTGCCAAGCCCGATCCAACCTTCGTGGAGCCCAAGGGTAGGTGAGGGCCGCAGACACCTTCGCGGCCAAGGTCAGGGCCGAGTCACGGTGGGTGCCTAGCGGCCTCGGTCCGTGTCCGCAGAGGTCTCCTTGCCGCGTTCTGGCTCGAAGCCCCGCCTGTTGGCGCCCTTAGCCGTTTCCGGGCCCCCCTGGCTTTGGGGGCCCCGGGCTGGCTCAGCTGGTCGGGCTGGAAAAGCCAGGCAGTTCCCAGCTCAGCCGAGGCCCAGAGGGCACGCGCGCAGCCCTCCGCTGGGCCCTCCTCGGTGCCGGCCCCGCCGTGCGACTCGCTGAGATGGGGGGCTGGGCGTCCAGTAGGACCGGTTCTCGGGGGGCCCGGGAGGCTGCGCTGCCCTCTCGCTGGGGCTGCTGGGGCGAGGCCGGGCGCCCGTGGCATCTTCTCCCTAGGCATCCGGAAGAACGCCCAGGCCCTGCAGCGCATGCTCAAGTACCCGCTGCTCTGCCGCTCCTCCAAGCCCCGGCTCGACGCCTTCCAGAAGCCCTACGTCCCCAGGAGGAGGCGGGTGAGCGCCCAGCCGCCCGGGGGCGGGGGCGTCCCCAGGGCCCTCCGGACCCCGGCACCCCGCTCCCTGGCTGCCCGAACGCCTGCCTCCTCCTGCAGGCCGCGAGGGTGCCGGCGCCAGCCCCGCAGAAGACCCGCGCTCAGCTGCTGGACGACATCCTCATTCGCATGCGGGACCCGCGCACCGTGACGGAGGCGCCGCTAGGTACGGCCCGGCCTCCCCTCCCCCGGCCCGGGTCCTGGGGCGGGGTGTCTGGGGGAGAACCGGGCGAGCCCCCCGCCCCCTCCGCCCCGCCCCGCAGGTGCGGTGCTGCGCCGGCGCGCGGAGCAGCGGCTGGTGACGCAGAAGCAGTACCTGGAGGCCAAGCGGCTGCTCCGGGAGTTCCGCGCGCGCTACCGGCAGCTGGTGCGCGGCTCCCTGAGGACAGTGTTCGGGTCGTCCCCGCCCCAGACCCGCCCAGCGCTGAGCACGGGGCCCCCCAGGTTCGGCCGCTTCCTCGAGATCATGGACGAGTTCTGCCAGGAGCCCGCGGCCGGCGACTCGCCAGGCTAGGCCTGCGCCCGGGCCCTTCCCGAGGCCTCTGCGCCCTGGACTGGGCCTGGCTCGGGCCCGGAGGTTCGGCTCCGCCTGGCGGGAGGCAGCCTGGGGTCCCCTCCCCCGGCTGGGCTGCACCGGGTGCCTGGCCCAGCAGCAATAAAGAGCGGTGCAGGGCGCGGTGGCGTGCGTGCTGGCCTTCTTCCTTGTAAACAGGGTCGGGGCCGCGGCCCTCCTACCTGGGAAGGATCCTCAGGGAGGCAGGCCCCCCAGGGAGCCTGTGGGACACCCCTGAGCCCCATGAGGAGGGCAGAAATGGGGGTGGGGTGGCGGGGTGAGGTGCCGGAATGGAGAATCAGTTCCGAACCTAAGGCTCTGGTTACCTGCCTTGCCCACTGTACGAAGGGGGGTAAACCCAAGACCACGGGGCCTTGTTTTTTGTCCATGAGGAAAGCATTTTCTTTGAGGGGAAAAGAGGGTGATGGGACTAACAAAGGCCAGAGCTTAGCTGGGATTTCCCAAGGTTCTGAAATCCAGGACCCAAGCTGAGGACTTAATGCAAACAAACTAGCTTTGGTTGCACAACAGACCTGTGTGGTCAAGGTAGTCTGCCCATTCTCGGTGTATGCCCAGCTGGCAGCATCTGCTACAGAAGAGAAGCTGGACAAGGCCGCCGCGCTGGCTTCCAAGGTGACTATTTGGGGATGAATGCTGGGCACATCCAGTCACCAAGACAACTCTTGCTCTAAGACTCCTCTCCTGGAGATGCCACCTTGTGGCAGACCTGCAGTCCCTAGGATCCAGGAAGCACCAGCATAAGGATTATGGTTCCTCAGCAAGCAGAGACAACCTAATTTGCAACTAAATATGTACATGCGAGTGTACTAATTTTCAGTCTCTCACAATCACCAGTACTGACATGCTGGTATGCATCATGCAGCATAAACACAGGGAGCCCCAAGTGAAGAAGGCACCTGAGCAGATGCACATAATGCACGGTGATCCTCAGCGGCAGCAGCCATGTTTGACGGCATGCTGCTGACAGCACGGATCTCCTAGAGTGCAAACACCCTGTCGCTAGAATCTCCCCACCAGTCACTCACCAGCTTCACCAGGTTTCAATACTGGAGAACCCCCTGAACTGCTCCTTTAGTCAATGGTGGTCAGACCATCGACACTTGAGGGGCCCCTGGGCACATCCCTGTACCCACCTCAAGGCAGCCTCTAGCCCTTCCAGTCCATCTGCCTTGCTCCCTATGACTAGGCTGTCTCTGCAGTTCTAGCCATTGACCTTAGCTGTCATTAGGTAAGTCTAGGTAATACTAGTTCTCCTCTGGGGACAAGAGTATATTTGCCCTCTGCCCATCCAGGCGGAGCTTTCACCAATATGAGGACATTCTGGAAAGGCTGGGCCACAAATACTATCTCAGTTGAAGATTCCAACTGTATAATCAAGTTGCCTCTCCTAGACTTGCTAAGCTGTTGGTGATCATCCCCAATTCTCTACCTAGTTTTCCCACCTTGGAAGCTGTAGAGTACTGACTCCTCCGATTCCCTCACACTAGATGTCAATAAATATGTGGACCCCAGGAAGGGAGCTACTATTTGCTATCCAGTGACTGCTTCACCTCTAGGAAGATCTGGTAAGACCACATGGCAGTTTTTCTTACTGGTCCTTTCAAGACCAACTCAGTTATTTCCTTGAATCCTTTCACACAGAACTGTTTTTCTGTTCATCCAAGATGTCAGTGAGCACCATGACAGTTCCATGTGGGCAAAAGAAATGAATGATGCAGAAACATACCCTGCCCCATTTCCCGTGGTTCCTCATCCCTCTCTCTCTCCCAATAATGGGTGTACAGAGGAGTCAGATTGGTCCCTTGCCTGTCACAGTCTAAGGGGAGTCTTCCCTAGATAGCAGTTGGAATCACAGCTGGCCAAGGCTAGTGTAGAACAAGGCGTCACCCTAAGGGTGGCTTACACCAGGGAAGCAGCAGTCTGCAGCTTTGGAGTCAGAGGGCCCAGCTTCTAAGATGGACAGAGTTTGGCCAGAATTCCCAACTCCAAATGAGAACTGCACCACTCACCTCATCCAGCTACAGGATAACTAATGATTGGCGTGTAGGGCATTTTGTTATTTCAGGGGCCAGGAGACAAGCACTGCTCTTGATTCTCCAACGAGCTGCACGTTCCCTCTGCAACCACTTTTCCTTTGAAGGTTCGGGCCTACTAATGCCAAGGGCCCCTTGGGCTGGCATACCACGTATGGCACTAGCAGCCTTCCAGATGGGTCTTCCAAGTTTACATGGAACCCCCGGGATACATTTGTTCCCTATTGGGTGAAAACTAGTGCTAAAGGCAATCTGATGAATTTCTGGTTCAAAGCCTGGACACACAAATCAAAGACTCATCTCCAGTTAACCAGCAAAAATCCAGAACTAGAGGCCTGGCTCAAGTAGTAGAATACCAACTATGAGCAAAAATGCTGAGCAAGAATAATAGGTCCTGATCCCCAGTACTGGCATGCACATGCATACACAGTATCAGATTTCTAAGTATAGCCCTCATGCAAGGACAATGTCCTCCTCCACACTCTTTACTCATACTGTTATGAGAGAATAAGTTGTATATTGGAGATAACGTACACCCAGAGATGTTGTCATACACCTTGGAAATCTCATCCCAGCTTCCAATTTCTCCCATCATTCTGAAATTCAAAGAAGCAAAGCATTCCAATATGGGGATCTCCAAGTTCAAAGAACCCAACGCATCACAGTCTAAGCATATTCATGTTTGTCAGACATTGCTCTTCAGAGTCAAGGCTGGTAAGAAGCAGAGCACTCACACTTTTCATGAGTTTGCTTTACTGTATTTTCAACTTGGGCCTTGCCCCAAGCAGGCAGACAATACATTGAAAAATGCACTTTGGTACTGTTGCAATAAACGTTATCATCCCACTCAATTCCACGTCATCTCATTGTGTTAGAAGCATTTCTGACAAGCCATCCCTGCTCCAAGTCCTGTCTTTGTCAAAATGCTTTTTATGATGAGTCAGGCAAAGGGAAGCCAGCAATGGCAGTCCACAATGATCCAGGCCTTCCTCTGCTTCTAATAGAGACAGCATGTTGACTATATTATTACTGGACCACCAGGGAGCTGCAGCAGGCTGACTAAACCCAACAGACAACCCATATTCTATTTCCAGGAGAGAAGGGGAAAGGCCTTAGGTAACTGTATTTGTACATAGGTTAAGAGTACATTGTGCACAAGGAGAAAAATCCAACAGTTGGCATTTAAGTTCATCATAAAACCTGTTCTCTCAGGACTTTTAAGTGCTCTGCTAGAGGCCCAGCATTGGTGATGCCATGTTTGATGCAAACCTGATTGAGAGGGAAACCCCTGCTCCTTTTGTGGCATAGTTCAGAGGGTAGGTGGTGACAACCATGGAGAGTCTGCTGCCATATTAACTTGTAACCTGGGCCAAAAGCTACTCTTGAGATTTAATAACTTGGTACTTGAAGAGTATACTGTTTGTACCTCAAATTAAATGACAGGAAAGGAAGATGAGCAAACCTTGCTTTACCTTGGCTTTGTCCAGGACTTAAGACACCAGGAAAAGCAGGGTGAGGGGAGTAGCGAGCCTGCTTAGAATCTGAGGTTGCCTTTCACATTTAAAAAGTTGCCATCTTCCTAGCAAAACAGTAAAGACCCATTTACTCACAAAGGAGAGAGTATGGGTTTTTGTTTTGTTTTGTTTTTCTGAGGACAAAAAAAAAAAAAAACCACAAAAAAAAAACCCCCACTGACAACACATAAAAGCAATCAGCCCACTCAGTCTTGGCACTTTTTCTCTTTATCCAGACTAATCTCTAAACAGGTCACCTTTGCATATCTCTACGTCTCTTTTCCACAGACTGGTCTTCCTCAGAATGCTCCAGTAATGACAATCATGTGTAAAAGATACAATTCTGTATCATTTTCAGAAGAAAATCTACTCATCCCTCTCACCCTAGAATCTGACCCACTTCCTATTGAGTCATGAGGATTCATAGCCTGGTCAGTTCATTCCAAAGATGAGGCCAAAAGACCATTTTATGGGTTGATGAGAAAAAGGTTGTTTAAAAAACATTTAAAGATCCTAAGGAGTTTGTGATTTTCAAGAGAAAATGAAGGGCTGGACAGATATTAGCCATTAGTAAAAATGACAGTTACACCAACCCAAATCTTATCTGTTTCCATGATTCACACTTAGATTACATTATAGGGGTTTTCCCTACCTGAGTGTATACTTAGGGGATTAGGTAAATTTTAATCTTAATTGAAAAAAATGTGTAGAACTTGAATGATTATTGACTCAGGCTCCAGAAAGCCACAGTATAAAGTAGAGGACAATGAGCACTGGATCCTCACTTGTTAGCAAAAGGGGTGAAGAATTTTAGCTTGGATGATTTCCATGCCTATTCCAGCTCTACCATTCCATGATTGTGATCTAGCCTTTGATTCTTTCTGCACTCTCCCCATTCTTGCTCTTGACAGTAAGTCAGTGAGGGAAAAGAAAGGCCCTGGTGAGAGGTGAAGCTGGAGGTGAAGTTGCTAAAGTGACCATGTCAGTGACCCATAGCCTGCCTCATTTCTTAGGACTGAACGAAAAGCTGCTCCTGAAGAGGGGTGATTCGTCTGTAATCATTACAAAAGAAGATTCATTTTTCCCTGGTAAAATTACTTTGGAAATTGAAAAACACTGTTACCTAAATACTGATGGGGTGTCTAAAATGTTCCAGGCAGCCTGCTGGGTGCTGGACATGCAAAATAGGGTCGCTGAAGAACACTGCTATAAAAGAAATGGCCTTCTGTAAGACCATTATCATACTCTCCAGACACAGACACAGACAGACAGACACACACACAAACACACATACACACATATTCAATTACATTCCACTGGACATTAAACATCTCCACAGCAGAGACCATCATTGTATCTCACGACCCAGCACAGGCTTGGCACAAGTTTAAGAGATTCTATGTATACATCAAATTAACAAAAAAGATAAACAGCACAGCCTTCAGTCATCGGCCTCCCATTTTAGTCAGTTTGTAATCAGAAGAGAGTTAAGTAATTTTAATCTCTGGAGGACACTTTTCCCTTTTTCCTAAGGAAGAACCAGAGGAGAACATTTATGACTAGCATTTCCTTCAGCAAAAAAAATTAAATCTTTTTTTTTTTTTTTTGGCCAGTCCTGGGGCTTGAACTCAGGGCCTGGGCACTGTTCCTGGCTTCTTTTTTTGCTCAAGGCTAGCACTCTACCACTTGAGCCACAGTGCCACTTCTGACTTTTTTCTATATATGTGGTGCTGAGGAGTTGAGCCCAGGGCTTCATGTATGCGAGGCAAGCACTCTAACACTAGGCCATATTCCCAGCTCACAAAAAAAATTAAATCTTAAAATGAAATTTTAAAAACAAATGAAAACACAAAAGGCTTCCCTGGTAAGCCTCAGCCAGATGTAATCTTTCTTATAAAGAGGCAAATTAAGGAAAGGGCCAGGGGCCAGGTGTATAATCCTTTGATGTGAAGCCAAGCCAAAGGCTCAGATGACTTCTTCCAACAGAGACAATCAACAAGTCATGAACATGTTCCCAAAGTGTGGGACAGACTGAGAGACTCTTGAGGGCGCCACATTTCTTGGCCTTTCCATCAAAATGACTCCCACCCTCCCACCTCTCTTAAATTTCCCTTTTAGTAAGAAAACATGATGTATATACACAAGGAACACTGGGGGACTACTTTAGTGATTTGTGAGAAAAAAAGATTATTTTGTGAAATACTGTGTCTCTTATTCTATTTTTCCCTCCCCCATTCTATTTTCTCCTCTTGTCTCTCTCTATGCCAGCAACTCTGTGACCACTTTCATAGCTGAGCAACAAGAGATGTAAATTTTTCTGAAAGTGTTCAGGTTTTAGTTATTAAATATGAAAAGCATCTTAAAATACAGATAATATGTTACTGGAGGTTTTTTTTTTCCCCCCTCCTCCAAAGCCAAGCTGGTTACAGACTAAGTCTCTTTCCTCCTCAATGAAACTGTTTAGCCTAACCGCTCAGCAGGTAGTGTGGGAAGTGACCACGGCCCACACCGTCCTGGCCATCACAGCTGGGGCACAGGGAGCAGTCAGAAAGCTGCAGCTAGGGTTTGGATTATCTGCTTACAAGAAATAGCTTTTCACTCTGCACCTGAAACTTATCGCTACTATTATGCACATTCTTAAAATGAAAGGATTAATTTGGGAAAATATTTAAAATATATATCTTTCATCTATTAAAAATATTTATCTTTTTACCAAAAAACAAAATTCCAACTGAAAGCACTTTTCAAATTATTGGATATAGAAAAAGTGGCAAGTGGAAAAATAAATGTCTTTGTTTCTACCATCAAGATTAGCCTTCCAACAATACTTACTATGATCAAAAATGGAAATATAGGAAGTGGTAAGTTTTCTTCACAAGCTATTTAGGAAGGTCACTCTCCCTGGCCTCTGTAGACCAGGGCCAACTCTTCTCCTGGGAACACTAACATGCCCTCTCACAGCCCCGAGAAGCCACAGAGGCGCAGGTCCTAGAACTCAAGGGAGCAGTGTGGATATAAAGTATGAGACGGATGCACGTTTTTAAAACATGCATCTCTATGCATGCACGTGCGCGCGCGCACACACACACACGACACAGTATATACTTAGGTGAGGAACATACCCACCAAAACTGTCATTGAAGAGACCCCACATGTCCCAGTGATGACCACAACCCACCTGGCACCTCTTTGACAACTGTGTGGGAAAGGTGCACTACAGGAGAAAATGGCTCGGACTGCTTCACAGTGACACCTCATTTTTTACTTCACACTCTTGATTTTGATAAACCTACTTGTCTTCCCAGAGACTTCAAATCACTTTTGGCTAGTTCCAAATTTAAAATTCTCTCTCTTGTAACTCCAAACTTGAGATTGGAACCTGTCCTAAGAAGAATATGCTGTTGGTATTCCCTGCCAATTCAGTGTTCTGGTCCTTAGCCTCTGCCTTAGCAAAAAGAGGCCAGAACAAACCACTTAGGTTCCTTCCCATTCTAACATTTTAGAGGGAGTCTGTGCCCCCACGTGTTTCCAGACTTTGAAGACAGTTTCAGAATCGTTTTGACCAAAGATAACATCATGAGGGAAAGCTGTAGTATCCTGCTTGGGGGCTACTCAAGGGAGATAACACACATTGCGATATACAAGCTTCAGAAGGTTTGTTAAAATGCCAGTCATGTGACTATGTAACACCTCATACAATCACAGACAATGCTAGCCCATCTGAGATTCCCTAAAATCATAACCTAATCTCTATTCTCAATGAGCCCAGAAGGGCAGAAGCACCAAGTACCACTTGGGATGCAAAAG
Organism: Perognathus longimembris pacificus; assembly: GCF_023159225.1. Taxonomy (NCBI): domain Eukaryota; kingdom Metazoa; phylum Chordata; class Mammalia; order Rodentia; family Heteromyidae; genus Perognathus; species Perognathus longimembris. Next base: position 331,764 of record NC_063173.1, on the reverse strand, counting down.
ACACACAGTGTCAGCTGCTAAGAAAAATAACCCCAAATGTCCATGGGACTGAATTTACCAGCTGCATCCAGCTAGATAGATACCTTGTTTCCACAGTATGGAGTTTCAGCATAATTCTTGGCCTGACTTTGGGACAATTTGGTTTTAGGATTTTAAATCAACATTGCAGATAACCATCACCATGTGAAAAGTAGCAATAAAGCCCCAATTGTATTTCTTCTCAAAGGCTGGAATCCCTAGGAAATCATAAGACTGTAGACTAGGGATAGGGGCGGGGAGAGGGCAAGGTAGACACCTCATAGCACATGTGTAGGCTCCCCATCCATCCAATGACTTGCAGGTTGGTTTTGCACTATCACTGCTTCCTCTAGGTATCATTGACAGTCTAGGATGCAGTTCATTTCAGCAACTTGTGAGTTTAAGGAATCTACAGATTTGTTGCCAGAAGACAGATTTGTTGCCATCAGTGTAGGCTATACTGCTTAGTAGTTGCAAGAATCTGAACATGTACACTATGTTTTCATCATCTAATGTTGGGGAAAATATCATTTACAAGCTAGGTTTCTTAGGATGACCAAATTAAACAGTATTTATGAATCTGCTGTGAGGCATAGAGCACTAGCTAAACTGAGAATGTAAGCCAACTTGCAGAAGCAGAAGCTCCACTGATTTAGGATGGCATGGCAAGGGGAAAGAGAAAGAACATATTTAATCTATCCTTTTGGATATTCCACAGTACCACACTGCTCCACTTCTTTGAAAAAGAAGGAGTAAATGTTTTATCTGCAAGGCTGATTTAAAACAAAATGCAATTAAATGTCAGGAGGTTCAACAGTTTGAGAAGGTATCCCTCTTCCCTCTACCATTCTTAACTCTGGCCACAATTTTTTTTTTTTTTTCCTGAATGAGGCCATTCCAAATCCCATTCCAAGTGGGTGCTACCAGATTTGACCCAGAAGTTCTCTGAGGTGGGTCACTCAGAGGAGGAGTGCTTCTGGCCTGGGTCAGAGAGAACAGAGAGGCAATTCCCGTGGATTTTGACTACCAAGACCCTGGAACCTCTCAGAACCATTATTAGACAGTGTTTTGCTATGAAAAGAAACCCAAAGTGAGAACACTCAGCTCTTCTAGATGAATGATCCAGGGCAAAGACCTCTTAAAAACAGGTACCACTGTTCATTAGGTGCTACTTGGCCCCTGCCATACTGCTGGACCTTAAGAGATACTGATCCACACGTCCTTTCCGCCGACTCACAGTCCGCCTCTCATTGTCAAAAGCACGCTGCAACTGCAGAGCCAGCTGCCGGTCTTGCTCTTCCTGCTGCAATTTCTGCTCCATCTCTCGAAGTACTGGATCTTTTGCGACCAGACCTACTTCACTGCTAGTTTGTCGCAGTTTCTTATGGGAGCCATTTTGTTCCAGGTGCTTGGTCTTACAATGTCTTTTCCGGCCCCGACGCAAGGAAGGAAGTGCTTCCTCATTGAGACTGTCTACCAGAACACCATTAGCCCCATCAAAACGATTCAATGCCTTGAGCTGTTTCTTTGTTTTGAGGACCCCATCCAAAACATTGCTCTGGGGTAACACTGAATTAACTCCGGAGCCTTTCACGGCTGTGTTTATACAGGGCTTGTCTAATGTAGCATCTGTGATTGACCCTGACCCCTCAAACTGCTCCCCATCCAAAGAAGTTGTCCCACTGGCTGCCCTGTTGAGTTCTGTGGGATAGCAGGTTTCCAGTGGGACCTCAGTGCTCCTTTTTCTACCACTGTCTTGTCCTGATTTTGTTTGGCTACTGGAGGGGAAATACTCAAGATCAGCGGTGGTGATGGTACACTCAGAGAATATCTGCCCCAGGGACAGTCTTGTATTTAAAGCCAGAAGTGGCGTCTCCTTGGTATAATAAAGAACTTCAGAACTGGGTAAGTCCTCTCCTGTTTCAGGGGCCAAAGAAGTGAGAGTAGCTTTTGAAAGGGTTTTTTTCATCTGCCGTTCCTGAAAGATCTGCTCCCACTTCTTGAGAATCCGTGGGCTGGCCTCATAAGAAGTCTGCTTCTGCAGGCTTCTGCTGAGGTTTCGAGGGGTTGACTTGATGATAAGGGGACTCAGAACACGCCCATCAGGGAGTCTCTTGGGAGGAGTACATGGAGAACAGACAATGGGCTTGAAATGGTTTAGCTCTTCGGAGATGCTATCGTTGCTTTCAGGGCTAATGGAGCGTTCTGGCTTATGCAAGGAGACCAAAGATGAGAGGGAACTGAAGGGTAGACGTTTTTCAATGGTTAAGTCAGGAGCTGAGAGGCAGCGATTGTTTTGAGTAGACAAGAGGACACCAATAATGGGGTTGGTGGCTGGAGTCATAGTTGTGACCTAAAAGAGATTTCAAAGATTTTGTGTGTGTGTTTACTACACAGGGAAGAAAAGGACAAGAAAATGAAGAAGGGTAATGTCAACCTAAGAAATGGAGGGGGAAGCTAGGCACCAGTGGCTCACACCTGTAATCATTCTAGCTACTTAGAAGGCTGAGATCTGAGGACTGAAGTTCAAAGCCATTCAGAAGAGGAAAATCAGTGAGACATCCTATCTCTAATTAACCACAAAAAGCCGGGAATGGAGTTGTGACTCAAATGGTAGAGCACTAGCCTTGAGCCAAAAGGCTTAGAGACAGCACCCAGACCCTAAGTTCAAGCCCCAGGACCAGGACAAGAATTTTAAAGGGGAGGGGGTAATTTAACCTAAAACATGCATCATTTAACAAATTCCTACACACTTGAGACAAGATTAAAGATATGAAGAGTGAGGGAACTAATTGAGAGCGTTTACATAGTTTTCTCCAATGGCCTAATGACGTCAATCTGGTTACTAATTTACTCTGTCCTCCTTCACACCAGCATGTAGAGTTCTCCAGTAGAAGGTGCATAGGGGACCCTGGAAGCCCATGGCTGAGGCGTACCTTGGCTTTGTTGGGTGGAGCTGCTCTGAATCTGCTCTTCACTTTGTCTTGAACTGTGTCACTGCAGCTCTGACTCCGCTGCACCTTAGAGTTGAGCTTCCTGCAAATAAATAGGTAAAGGCAAATGCCAAAATTAGTTCATATAGTTGAGGAAAAAGATCATCTTTTTATGCATTCTAAGTCTAAGTCATTCACCAAGAAAGATCCCTTGTGATGTTACAATTGAAAATGAGTTAATTAATGAAACACACTCTAAGAGTAAATCTTGCCAAAAGAGAAAGAATGTTTTACAGAGAGAACACCTTGTTCAAAGCAAAATGAGGCAAGACCAATGTTTATTCTGCCCATGTCAGAGAGATGTAGGGACACTTCACCAGTCTTAATAGGGTGCATCAGCAAATCATTCTTACAAACAACATTTTCTTTTTATTAAGCTCAAACTTCTCCTCAAACGATCTAAATCAACCTTTCCATGGAAAAAAACATTGAATAACTTACAAAAATGCACATTAGTGGCAGTCTGCGTGTGTGTGTGTGTGTGTCTGTGTCTGTGTGTGCTGGTCTTGGGACTTGAACTCAGCCTAGGCACTGTCCCTAAGCGTTTGTGCTCAAGGCTGGTGAGCACTAGTGAGCACCACTGAGTACCACTGAGTCACAGCTCCACTTCCTGCCTTTTGAGTAGTTAAATGGAGATAAGGGTCTTGGGGCCTTTACTGCCAGGGCTGGCTTCCAACCATGACTCTAAAATCTCCTCAGTAGCTAGAATTACAGGTGTGAGCCACCAATGCCTGGCTCATAGTAGAATATATAAGGAATCAAAATTAAATGTAGTCTCGCCCTTAATTCATTACATTTGAGTTTCCAAAGTCTAAATCTTGGTGATTTAAGAGGCTTTGAGAACATATGATTTTTATCTTATGACTTACATTATGACTTTATAAAACCCAAATGAAACTTCACAGTACCTATTTGTATTGTGAAATCCATTAAATTTTAGCAAGATGAATGTTGAGAGCGAGCAGTTACTATGTAGATAACCCCTCTCAAGTTTTTTCTTCTAAGCATTTTACTGTATGGGCGCTTACATTTTGGTCTCTGATTTATAGTGATTAAATTTTGCATATGGTTTGAGGCTGGGGTCTTACTTCATATTTAGGTGTCCAGGATACATGTAAATCGTATGCTGTGATAGAATCACTTGCAAATAACTTCTACCTGCCCTGCAGACCATAATTAATTTCTTACCTTTATTTCCTACTCCACAACTCTTGCCAAGCAAGAGTCTCACACCAAGCAAGCATTAATCATGTACTTACTGTATGCCGGACACTGGGGGATACTATTCAGACTCTGAGAATCAGAAAATGAGACACAGTGGAAGTGTTCAGAGAATCAAAGTCCAGAGGGACAGACAAATAGGTAATGCAATAGGGTGAAAGGGCACAAAAAGTGTATGTAAAGGCAGAAGCATTGATTCTATCATTACTCAACATAACAGGGCATATAACTAGGAATAACCTAGTTAGGCTAGTACTTAGGCTATCTAATATAGACTGACATAGTAATCTATTGATCAAAATGTTATGGTGCACATTGATTATACTGTAATGGGATAGTATAATGTGGCAAATATGCAAGTCAGATTTTCTCTTCTGGATTTTTTGTTTCTGTGTATTGTGGCTATTTGATGAATAACTTTTATTTTTTAACTTTGTGTGTGCTGGTACTGGGACTTGAACTCAGGGCCTGGGTGCTGTCTCTTAGCTTTTTTACTTAGTCCACAGCTTTACTTCCAGCTTTTCGATGTTTAACTGGAGATAACATTCTCATGGATTTTCCTGCTCAGGCTGGGTTCAAACTTGGGTCTTCAGATCTCAGCCTGAGTAGCTAAGATTATAGGCACTCAGCTCTTAATTAGTAACTTTAAAAGCTTGATTTTATAAGTTCTATTCTTTGTTACATGTGGCCACTGAAGTCTCTAATACAAGTTGGCTTAGTGATCAGTTAGTGGTGCAAGAGAGTTCCTTGAATGCCAAGACTCAGATCTTCTTTCCCCCTTGATTAAGCATCCATTAATTTGCAATAAACTTTTTATTATTTTCTGGAGTTCCAGATAGTTTTGGTTTTTGCCCATCTTGTGGCTTGAACTCAGGGCCTGAGCACTGTCCCTGGCTTCTTTTTGCTCAAGGCTAGCAGTCTACCACTTGAGCCACAGTGCCACTTCCGGCCTTTTCTATGTATGTGGTGCTGAGGAATCGAACCCAGGGCTTCATGTATACGAGGTGAGCACTCTTCCACTAGGCCACATTCCCAGCCCCTCCAGATAGTTTTGACTATAAAAGAGATGGAATTTTGGAGGTCCTGGCTCTGCCAATTTTCGTTGATATCACTAGGTAAAGTGTCTTTTTAGATATTGATGGATATCTAATTATTGGAAAAGAAACAGGTTTTATTACCTTGGCACTGTTCTGAAGCCCTTCTGCAGATAATGGCATAATACAAAGAGTCACTAAAGTCATAAATGTCTTGTATAAAACATCCACATAGTCAGGTTCCAGTGCCTCACATCTGTAATTCTAGCTACTCAGAAGGCTGAGATCTTAGAATCGCAGTCCAAAGCCAACTGAGGCAGAAAAGTCCCCATGAGACTCTTATCTCCAATAAACTACACACACACACAAAAGCCAGAAGTGGTGCTGTGGCTCAGGTGGTAAAGCACTAGCCTTGGGCACAAACAGGCTCAGGCATAGAACCCAGGCCCTGAGTTCAAGCCCCAGGACTGGCAAAAAAAAAAAAAATGTGTGTGTATGTATGTGTGTGTGTGTGTGTGTGTGTGTGTGTATCAACATATTATACAGATAATACTATTACTTTTGTTATTGTAGCTTTGGTTAGGTAAAGAATCTTCAAAATGCTGGCTCTGAATAGTCAAGAACAGTGAACTTTTTAATGTTCTTAGGACTGAAAGAGTTCAAACAATACTTTCACTAAAAAATAGGGAGTAATTACTTCTGCCTCATTTTTGTATATTCATTGCTGTAACCCCAAACTCAAACACAGTGTGTCGTAAAAATACATAAAAATGTGTGCAGAAATGTCTCTCCCTTAAGAAAAGAGGGAAAAATTTCAACACTTATTTGGACCCCATTATCTGTCAGATACTGTACTAAGTATTTTACATATATTATCACATTTAATCCACACAGAAACTATGAGGTGGATATCATAAATCCACAATTTGTAGACAGAGAAATAAGGGACAGGATTTTCTCTTTCCTCCATAGCTAGGGTGAAGCTTAAAACCAGAGAATCGCTGATTCTACAGCTTATGTTCCTATTGCCACAGAATACTAACGGTACTAGCATCCTACTCTACCATCAGAGAGAGCTGATACATCTAGGAAAGCACTATTTGAACACATAATTTAGTTGTAAACAAAAGAAAGCAGCACTGTCTAAAAGTCAACTGGTTTAAAATATTCACTGCCAAGAGCCAGATGGTTGGCTAAAAATACCCACAACCACAGTAAGTCTGACTTACAAAGAAAAGCAAGGCAGCAGCTGGCATAAACTCACAACTGGAAAGCTAGGAGACTTAATGCCTGTAAAATTGTGCTTGAAAGATTTTGAATGATAATAAAATGACATAAAATGGTAATCAGATCACGCTATTGGTTACTCTTATCTCTCAGAACTCTGTGCTATACAAGTTTCCTGGGTTCTTTTGTTGTTTGGTTTTTGTGGGGGAGTTGCCTTGTTTGGTTGTTTTTGTTTTTTGGCAGTAACTGGAGTTTGAACTTAGAGCTTCAGGCTTGCTAGGGCTGGTACTGTACCACTGAACCATGCTCCCAGCCTACAAGTTTCTTAATTAAGAAACTGGCATACCTTTAAGGCACATTTGGGAGGATGGGGATACACACACATGCACATGTATACACAAGTTTACACACACACACACACACACAATACCCGAAGCTTCCTTAACTTTTGGAGCAGCTGCCATACACACAAAATGGGCGAGATTTTATTACAAATCTCCACTTGTGTGTTTATGATCTAGAATACCTGTTTTGTCTATACTATAGCATTCATTTTATGTTTAAATGTAAAATATAATGGATTTTAGTATATTCAAAAATTTTAAACTATTTCAACAATTACTTTTGGATTACTTCCATCCCTTTGACAAGGAAGCCAATGAGACCGAGGGTGTGGCTCAGGAGTAGACAGCTTGGCTACCAAGTGTGAGGCCTTTGGTTTAACTCCTGGTACTGAAGAAGGAAGAAAGGAAGGGAGGGAGGGAGGGAGGGAGGGAGGGAGGGAGGGAGGGAGGAAGCCAGTATGCTCATTTGTCTATTCTGAACATTCAATAGCATACTAACAATAAATTGATCCTCCCTCCCTCCTTCTCTCCATTCTTTCCTTTCTTCCTTCCCTAATATATTGAAAATAAGTCCATCTTTGCCTTCCTTCCTGCTTTACTTCCTTTGAAGTAGTAAAGTTTGAAATGAGAACCTCCCAGGATCTTGTTCTTGCTAGGCAAACATCCTATCACTTGATATATACCTCCCATCTTTTTTGCTTTTGTTTTCTTTTCAGATAGGGTTTTTATTCAGGGTTGACTGTGGAACTGCATTTTTCCTACCTTCACTTTGTATGTAGCTAGAATTACAGATCAGGTGTGCATCACTGAACTGGCTTTCTTTTATTCTCCCTCCCTCCCTCTCTTCCCTTTTATTCTCTTGCTCTTGCTCACTAATGCTCTCCCTCTTTCCTTTTTGTGTGTGTGGGGGTTGGGATTCCCTAATTTTTGTCCATGTTGGCCGTGAACTATAATCCTCCATCTCTGCCACCCACATAGACTACTATATCTTTTGCTGAGCAAGTGAACAAGAACACTCTTTCCCTAGCTCTATTCCAAAAGGCCTAGCTAGCACAATACAGAAGTATTTAAGTTTCCTCAAACAGCTTCTCACCTTCTTCTGTAGTAACCTTGCATTTAACAAAAAAGAAAACAGAGGAAAGATGGCGCCATCACAGTAGGGAGGCACCCTGACTCGCTCCAACTGAATAGCGAGCTGGGAACTCCAACACCCAACACCCCATCAAGAACCCAGCAAAACCAGCAGCCAGAAGCAGTGGAGATATGCAGGAAAGCACAAAGGAGTAAAAAAGAAGAGCCGAAAACCTACACGGAGCCGGAGAATCTCTGGGGCACCCTCCCCCCACCAGCCGACCCCGGCCCGAACAGGGCCAGGCTGGGAAAGGGGAACCTGGCGATCGGCAGACAGGCTGCTGGGAGCGCAGAGTCCAGACAGCGGGACCCCACGGACTCTAGGGAGAGTGCGGACCAAGACATACGGCGACGGCAGCGATGAGAAGTTCGAGTCCACACCGGGATCGGACGGATGGCGGCTGGGGAACCCAGCGCGGCAGAAGGGGGGAGCCGGGGACGCCACCACGACACTTCGCCACCCCCTGAAGGACCAACAGCTGCGTGGGACACACACACAATCCAGGATCAGTGAGTCCCCCATTACCCCCCCTCCCCCAACGGGAGACCAGCTATCAGAGACCCAAACTCTACAAAGAAGCTAGATCTCCCTCCCTCCCCCTCCCCACCCCGAGGGAACAAAGAACTCCCAAATCAGGCGGGAAGCTCCCATCAGGCGCTGGGAAGTCAGTTTAGCAGGGGAAGGGCGGAGCAGCCCCAAGGCCGCACAGGATCCAGAACTGGCCGAATCGGCCCTGTCCCTTTCCCAACAGGGGCCGGGGGAAGGCCGGCAGTGCAAGCCCCACCCGAGGCGCCTGGACCTCGCGGACTCTTACAACTAAAATCACAGGCGTGGGGCTGGGAATATGGCCTAGTGGCAAGAGTGCTTGCCTCATATACATGAGGCCCTGGGTTCGATTCCTCAGCACCACATATACAGAAAATGGCCAGAAGGGGCGCTGTGGCTCAAGTGGCAGAGTGCTAGCCTTGAGCAAAAAAAAGAAGCCAGGGACAGTGCTCAGGCCCTGAGTTCACCGCCTAGGACTGGCCAAACAAACAAACAAAAAAATCACAGGCGCTGGTGGGCAATACCAGCACATCAGGGACACCTGGGCCTGATCACATGTTCCCCCCCCCCACCGCCTCACAGCGGAGGCGCAGTCTGAGGGCGCTAACCCACACCCGGACAGTTGATCGCACTGGGCCCCACACATACTGCCCCCCACAACGGACTCGCAGGAGGGCGAAAACAACCCAACAACCCGGGGCTCGCTCTGGGAGGCGTACCCCGCTAAAGTGGATGGGGCCACAGCGCCAGCGCCTGTTGTAGCGGGCACACAGGGCACAGGTGGGCGGGGCCCCCGGCGACAGCGCCTGCTTTGGTAGGCGTATCCCGCACAGGTGGGCAGGGCCACAGCGGCAGCACCTGCTCTGGTAGACGCGCCTACACAGGAGGGAGGGCAGAGCTATAAACCAAACCTGAGAAGACATCCACAGATCTCCAGATGCGCAAATCACAAAGAAACATAACACAGTTCATCAAAGAGCAGCTCCAAAAAGCAGCACGACTGAAGAGGAGATGGAGAATAAAAAAGAAAATGAGGCCATGTTAACAGGAATGATGGAAAGCGTCAGAAATGAAATCAGAAAACAATTCCAGGAGTTTAGAGCGGAAATCTGGAAGGACACTCAGGAAGCCAAGAAAGAAATGGAAGCAAAAATGGATACAATGCAAGCCTCCTTTAAAGAAGACCTTAACATCCTGAGAATTGAAATGCATGAAAAAATAGATTTAAAATACAACTCTTTGTTTTTGTTTTTTTTTTTTTGGCCAGTCCTGGGCCTTGGACTCAGGGCCTGAGCACTGTCCCTGGCTTCTTCCCGCTCAAGGCTAGCACTCTGCCACTTGAGCCACAGCGCCGCTTCTGGCCGTTTTCTGTATATGTGGTGCTGGGGAATCGAACCTAGGGCCTCGTGTATCCGAGGCAGGCACTCTTGCCACTAGGCTATATCCCCAGCCCCTAAAATACAACTCTTTAAAGGAAGAAATTTCCACGATCAGAGCTAATCTGACAACCATAAATAGCTCTCTGACATCCATAAACTCCGCAATTGAATCCACAGCACAAAGAATTGACCATATGGAATCCAGAATCTCTCGCCTGGTCGATGAAGCAGCCGACAACAACCAGAAAATGACCACACTCCAAGAAACGGTGAAGCTTCAGGGCAGACTAATCCAAGAACTAATGGACAAAGACAAGAGATATAATCTGCGCATAATTGGAATAGAAGAAGGAGCCGAATACCAGAGCAGAGGGCTTAATCATGTTCTCAATAAAGTTATTGCAGAAAACTTCCCCAATCTCACAAGGGACCCCATCCAGGTAACCGAAGCCTATAGGACACCTGGCAGGCCAGACCCCAGAAAAGCCACCCCAAGGCACATAATATTCAAGACTTCAGATCTCAAGATTAAAGAGCAAATTCTGAATTCAGCCAAAGCGAAGAAAGAAATTTTCTACAATGGGAAGAGGATTCGATTAACAGCAGACCTCTCCACACAAACTTACCAAGCACAAAGTGAGTGGAAGAACACGATCCAAGTACTTCAGGCTAACAATATGCAACCTCGGATCAAATATCCAGCGAAATTGGAGTTCACATTCAAAGGGAAAACCAGATCTTTCCACACCAAAGAGGAGCTAAAGGAGTATGTGAATAAAAAACCAGCCTTACAGCGAATTCTAAGAGGGGAGCCCCACCCAACAGAGATCATACAAGATACACAGACAGAAACAGAAAGAAACTACAATAGCCAAAGCCCAACAGAAAGAACAGCTCACTAAAGACAAGAAAAAAAAAAAAAGAGGAAAAAACAGCCCAACAAGAAAATGGAAGGAGAAAAAACACCCTTATCCTTGATCTCTTTAAATATAAATGGTTTAAACTCTCCGATAAAGAGGAGCAGACTGGCAGAATGGATCCGCAAACAAAAAGTTGACATCTGCTGCCTACAGGAGACCCACCTTACAGCAAGAGACAAAAACAGGCTCCGAATGAAAGGATGGAGCAAGATCCTACCAAATGCACTTACCAAAACGGGAGGTGTAGCCATCCTGATCTCAGACAAGCTGGACTTTTCATTAAAATCAACTCAAAAAGACAAAGAAGGACACTACATATTAACACAAGGAAAAATCCAGAATCAAGAACCCTTCTCCATTGTTGGTGGGAGTGCAAATTAGTACATCCACTTTGGAGAACAGTATGGAGGTTTCTCAAAAAGCTAAATATAGACCTACCCTATGACCTGGCCATACCACTCCTAGGCATCTATCCTAAACAGCAAACCCCAAGATATCAAAAAGACATTTGTACTTCCATGTTTATCGTGGCACAATTCACAATAGCCAAAATATGGAAACAACCCAGATGCCCCTCCACAGACGAATGGATCCAAAAAATATGGTACTTATACACAATGGAATACTACATAGCGATTAGGAATGGTGAAATATTGTTATTTGCAGGGAAATGGTCAGAACTCGAACAAATAATGTTGAGCGAGACAAGCCTAGAACACAGAAAACAAAGGGGCATGATCTCCCTGATATATGACTGTTAAGAAAGGGAGACGGAGAGACAGTAGAGACCAAGTCTGTGAAACCAAAAACTGCTTGTCAAATAGCATTCCCCACAGGATTGGGGTAGCGACCCAACAGTATGTAACTAAAACCAAACAATTACTCAATATATAAAGGTCAAAAATTGACCTCTCAGGGGAATACAATAACTCAAAAGCTATGTATGTACGTTCATATAAGACTACTGTCGACATATGGTCTAATATCAACATTACATTTAAAGCCCTAGGCGAACTTTCTTGGGCATGGCCACATGGCTACTGTATATGTTCTTGATACATTGTATATTGTATATATGTCTACCTGACCTAGAGAAGGGATAGAAAAACAGGGCGTAAGATATCACAAGATATCACACTGGGGCTGGAGATATGGCCTAGTGGCAAGAGAGCTTGCCTCGTATACATGAGGCCCTGGGTTTGATTCCCCAGCACCACATATACAGAAAACAGCCAGAAGTGGCGCTGTGGCTCAAGTGGCAGAGTGCTATCCTTGAGCAAAAGGAAGCCAGGGACAGTGCTCGGGCCCCGAGTCCAAGGCCCAGGACTGGCAAAAAAAAAAAAAAAAAAAAAAAAGTAATGTACACACTGCCCTACTATGTAACTGTACCCTTTTTGCACAACACCTTGTCAAAAAAATTTGTGTTCAATAAATAAATAATTTTTTTTTTTTTTTTTTTTGGCCAGTCCTGGGCCTTGGACTCAGGGCCTGAGCACTGTCCCTGGCTTCTTCCCGCTCAAGGCTAGCACTCTGCCACTTGAGCCACAGCGCCGCTTCTGGCCGTTTTCTGTATATGTGGTGCTGGGGAATCGAACCTAGGGCCTCGTGTATCCGAGGCAGGCACTCTTGCCACTAGGCTATATCCCCAGCCCCAATAAATAAATAAATTTTTAAAAAAGTATAACTAATGCAAAGAATCACTGGTTGGTTACTGGTGACTATTCTAACCATTCTTTTATTCAAGACTGGGAAAAGGACAGTTTCTCAAGTGCAAATTAATAAACTCTATGGACCACTTGGTCTGAATGGCAATAAATAAATAAATAAATAAAAATTAAAAAAAGAAAACAGCCTTCTGTTGCAAAGACAGATTATTTCAAAACAAATATTCAAATACAGGGCCTCGTCATAGAGCTTTGACAGCAATTGACAGAAAGAACATATACATCTGCACTCAAAGGAGAACTAGGTTCCAAAGCTAGCTGTCACTCTACTGTGTGGACAAATCCTTGAGTGAGTTACTGAACCAAAGTGTGTGTTTATACATGTGCACACACACACAACAGCTTCTTGGAGAGTGGTCTTAGGATCAACACTTCTGGGGGAGAATGTGTGAAAGCAGGACTGGGAGAGTTCAAGTGTAATGCATCAACCAATCCCACTAGATGCTCTGTAGCTAAAGTACCTAATGAACAGCTTTGAACTGCAGTTTCCTTAGCTATATCTGAGCATATTACATGAGGTATGTAAAGAACTTAACATGGCAGGAAGAATCAGGAAGTACTAGGCAAAAGCCAGTTCCCCTGATTCTACCCCTCACCTTATTCTAGGCCTTTCTGGGAACTACCAGGACATTTCCATTCTAAAATGACAAAGGCACTACTGACATCTCTAAACTCTGTTCAATTTCTACCCTGCCCGCTTTTGTTGTTGTTGTTGTTGAAATAGGGTGTTACTAACCTTTGCACAGGCTAGTCTTAAACCTCTGAATTATACCTCCCAAGAAGTCGATATTACAGCTAACATACCCAGTAGTAATAGTAAATTCTTTTTTGTGTGTGGGAGGGGATGCTGATACTGGGGCTTGACTTGGGGGCCTCACACTCCCATGAAGCTTTTTCTCTCATAGCTGGTATACTCCCATTTGAGCCACACCTCCACTTCTGGCTTTTTTTCTGGTTGGTTGAAGATGAGAGTTTCCAAATTTATCTTCCCTGGCTAGTTTCCCACCTTGATCCTTAGATCTCAAGACTCCTGAGTTGCCAGAATTATAGGCATGAGCCTCTGATGCCTGGCTAGCAGTAAATTCTTTTGGATAGAAAGGCTCCAGCTATGTGTCCATCATAGCAGCAAGGAAGAGTTACTATAGCAATACTTCAGGAAGGAGGGATAAGGGTGAGAAATCTTTACTTCATACAAAAAAATTGGAGTAAAGATATACGTCTTTGCATCTCTATATTAAAATAGCCTAAAGTACATGGTAGCTATTCCTAGAATATCTGCTATATAAATGATTCTTCCCACCTTTCCTTTCTCCCTGTCTCCCTCACTCCCTTCCTTCTACCTAAATATGCTTATAACATTCATCAAATTCCTCTTTCCTTTCCTTCCCAGAACATGCAGAGTCTAAAGGATCAAGAGATTTCTTAATAAGGAGCTTGAAATATTTCAGTTTGCTTTTTTGAAACCCATGAAGGTTGTTAGTTCTAAGCAATGAAAAGGAAATTAACTCTGGTCTCAGTTCCTACTAAAAAAATGTTTAAGTTCCAAGGGAGAAAAAAGAAAAGAAAAGAAAAGTAATAATCAACACTTGGAGTTGGACACATGGCTCAAATGGTAGAGCACCAGTCTATAAGCAAAAGCATCAGATACCGAGTTCAAGTCCTGGTCTCCAACCAAAGGGAGAATCTATGGGTAGTGTCAGACCGAAGATGACTTTGTTGTTTACCTCTAGGATATGCTGCAGCAGATAAATTAGCATAATTCTACCCTGAGAATGCCAAAAAATATTGCTTTTCTTTAAAACTTTAGGTGGGTGCTTTGTCCATCTATGAAAACTCAGATCATACTTCTTTTCATCCCCTCCAACTCCCCCACAGTAGCTACAACAATACCTGTGCGCCCTCAGTCTGTTTTGAACAAAATTCAGTATCAGTCTCTTACCCTGCCAGGAAAGCTAAGGAGTAGGAGTTGTTCTTGGAAACAAATGCTGAGCGATGTGCCTGTGTCATCTGGCCTCGAGAAGGTTCTTCATTCTCTGAATCTGAGAGACGTGTAGGACACTGAAAGGAGACAAGGTAGACAAGACTGTCCATTTGAGATTCTTGTGGAATATAGTCTACAGCTTCAAAGCTTGCTTTTTCTGAATAACTTTTTGAGTTCTGATCTATGTTTGCATATGCCTCCTGGATATTCCAAACCCAAATGTAGTTCAAATTCAATTTATCCAAAATTAGATTCACTATTTCTCTTCTCTAAGTCCTATCGCCAAACTATATAGACACCCCAATGCTATCTATGACTCTTTTTCCCCCTTACTTTTAAGTCATTATACATTTAAATAGAACTTTTGGGTACTCTAATATTGCAAATACTTCATTTTTATATCAGACTATTAAAACAATGACTGTTACTATCTTTCTCTGATGGTGAATAGACTCAGAATAGTAACTTGTGCTAGCCTGGATCTCAATCCTCCTATTTATGCTTTTTGCATACTTGGGATAACAAATGCATGCCACCATGCCAGCTTTTATTGGTGGTGACCGGATCTTATGAACGTTTCCCCAGGCTGACTTCAAATCATGATCTGCTTGCCTCCGCCTCCTGAATGCTAAGATTTTATAGAGGTATGTCACCACACTGGCTTCTAGGTGGTTATTTTTTTTAATAATAATTGAAGAATAATTACTATTATTATTATTACTGGAATCAGAAGCCCCAAGTTAGGCATCTGTGGCACACATCTGTTACCCTGATTACTCAGGATATCCTGTTTGACATCTGAGGATCAAAGTTCAAAGCCAGCCCAATCAGGAAAATGTATGAGACTCTTATCTCTAATTAACCAGGAAAAAGCCAAAAGTGAAGCAAAGCTGTGGCTCAAGTGATAGAGCACTAACTAACCTTGAGCAGGAATAGTGCCCAAGCTCAGAATTCAAACCCAGGACCGCCCCCCCCCCCCACACACACACAGAATATGGCAGTCAGAAAGTATCATTGACCCAAACAGTGTAAATAAAATTCAGTTTCTGAAGTTCAGGGCAAATGTCTTTGTAAAAATTAAACCAAAAGTTCAGACATTATGTAACTTGGCTAAAAGTGTAGTTAGTTGCAACATAAGGATCTAAGAGGTAGACTTCTGTTCTAGGACTTTCACTCTACTCTGCTATATTGTCTATCTTTATATATGCTAAGGCTTTATTAAATCCTGCTTATTAAAAAGATTACCTAAAATATGTAAACCTACATCAATGTTTTACATGATGTGCAAGTCTAATTAGATCAAGTATAGATTAAATAGATAATACTGAGGAAGTATCTTAAATCTAAGCACAGTTCCACTTATAGAACTATAAACTACAGAGCAAAATACACCCTTTAAGGAAATCTAAGGATAGTAAGTAAGCGAGTCTAAATGACACCACACATACAAAACTTATCACATGCTCTATACTACACTAAATTTTCCTCACACTCAGTTTTTTTCCTCCTGCTGTTCCCTTAAGTGTTTTACAGGTCTCACTGTCCCACTTTCTCTAGCTCTCACCTGGATGAGAGCTACCCTTCTTTGAGGCCCTTAAATGACACAGCCAATGACTATTACTGGACTCTTAATTCATCAACACAATTTCTTTCGGATCCATGTCACCTAGGGTAACTACTGATTTCTGAGGTGTCCATAAAAAAGGTAAATATATACTTACATGTTCCAGATTTGTTTTCAGTACTAATGGCTCATCTCTTTTTTTCTGATCATCCATTTTCCTTTTCCCTGTTTCTGTATCATCTGGTAATAGTTTGTGGATTTGATCTTCAGAAACCTTTTCTTCTTGTAACTTTTCTCCTCTCAGCTAAAAAATACAAATTACACAGAAATAGCAGAATTTTGGAAAATTCTTAAAATTTCTTAAAAATTCTTAAAGTCCTCTTTTACTCTAGTCTAGAAAAAAACACATGACATGGTTGTTTGAAGATTGCTTTTCATGCTGGGCACTGGTGGCTCATGCTTGTTATCCTCACTACACAGGAGGCTGAGATCTGAGGACTGCTGTGCAAAGCCAGCCTAGGCAGGAAAGGCCATGAGACTCTTATCCTCAATTAACCACCAAAAGGGCCAGAAGTGGAGTTATGTCTCAGGGGCTAAGAGGGCTAGCCTTGAGCACAAAGGCTCAGGAACGGCACCTGGGCCCTGAGTTCAAGCATCAGGACCTGCCCAAAAAAGAAAACAAAATTCTAGTTTAGTCTGTTTGGGTTTTTTTTGTTCTTGTTGTTTTGTTGGTTTACTATCATGTCTTCAATTCCCTCTTTAAACAGCCAAGATTCATGGTCAAACCTTCAATAATTAGTAGGGTACAGTTATACACACTTATATTTTCACTACTCAGAAGGCTGTAGTGGGAAAGTTAAGGAGTTTGAGGCCAGCCTGGGCTACCCAGAAAGACCCATGCCTCAAAAACAAATTTTTGAGTCTTGGAATATGGCTTAGTGGTAGAGTGCTTGCCTGGCATGCATGAAGCCCTGGGTTCAATTCCTCAGCACCACATACACAGAAAAGGCTGGAAGTGGCACTGTGGTAGAGTGCTATCCTTGAGCAAAAGAAGATCAGGGACAGTGCCAGGCCCTGAGTTCAAGCCCCAGGACTGGCAAAAAATAAAAACACCCACAGTTTTTTTAAAAATACCACTAATAATGTTCTTCTATACACTTTCAATTCCACTGCATCTCTCCACCAAACTTTTGTTAAAACCCAAATCTATATTAAACTTAATGCATTATTTTCACCACAAGTATCTGAACTAGTCCTTTTATTTTTTAGTGGCTTTTAAATTTCTATTTTTTTTTATCATCTTGAAGTTGTTGTACAAAGACATTTCAATTCAACATGTCAATTTGTGAGTACAATACCTAACTGTGCTTATCTCCATTGTTATCCAATGAGGCAGACTGCTAGCTGTCTGGCCAGGGTCCACTTCTTTCTTCCTTACTAAGAATACTCTGATTTTACTCTAGAAATTAATATCCCTGGCTTCAACAGCATGTTTCCGAGCCTCCCAGCAGCAAGGAGCCTATAGCATTAGATAATAAAATATAAGTCACTGGATAAGGGGAGTTTTGGAGAGAGACTTTAGGATGACATCATTCAAATGGCATGCACCCTTCTGCCTGGTGCCTGAACATGCTCCTAGAGGAGGACCAGCCTTCTCATACCACAAGGAACAAACAGAAAACAGAAAACAAAAGGAGCTCAAACCCCAATGGTGCGGAACTGCCATATCAACCATAGACTGCCTGCCTCCTCATGTTTATTTTAAAGTAGGTTTTATTGTGTATATTTAAAGTGTATAATATGGAACAGAGTACATATAGACAGAAAAATGGTTACAGTAGTAAAGGAACTTAACATATCCATCTCTCACTTAGTTATCCATTTTCTTTGTTTTTATGGCAAGAACAACAGAATAAAATCCATTCACTTGGCAGGATTCTCAAATATTTCATTTGTTGAGTCATTATTTTGGGGTCTCTGATATTCACAGCAAATACAATTCGACTTCTAGGCCTATTACAGTTTTATGTCTCACAAAGTGCCCTGAGAGACCTTTCAAATTATAAGTCAGATTATATTATCTGTTTCCTTCACACCTAAAATGGATGTATGCTCTTTACCAGGTTACAAGTTCTTCTTTGACTGGGCTTTTTGCTACCTCCCAACTCATTTCTCTCCATATTTCTTACCACCCTTCCACCTCCATCTGAAACCTTTTCCCCTTGAACAAACTTATTTGTGCCTTTGC
Source organism: Perognathus longimembris pacificus (assembly GCF_023159225.1). NCBI lineage: Eukaryota > Metazoa > Chordata > Mammalia > Rodentia > Heteromyidae > Perognathus > Perognathus longimembris. The sequence goes on along the minus strand of NC_063173.1, from coordinate 313,433 downwards.
GCTTGCTGCTCTCTTTGCCTAGAACCCTCAGTCTACACACCTTTACTTGTTTCAGGTTTCACCTCCTCCAAAAAAAGAAATGTTCTTATAACATGACTTATAAAATGGTAGCCCCTCTGTACAACACTATAATAGTAACAATAAATTTTTTTTTTTTTTTTTTTTTTTTTTTTTTGCCAGTCCTGGGCCTTGGACTCAGGGCCTGAGCACTGTCCTTGGCTTCTTCCCGCTCAAGGCTAGCACTCTGCCACTTGAGCCACAGCGCCGCTTCTGGCCGTTTTCCGTATATGTGGTGCTGGGGAATCGAACCTAGGGCCTCGTGTATCCGAGGCAGGCACTCTTGCCGCTAGGCTATATCCCCAGCCCAACAATAAAATTTTTTAAAGAAAGAAATGAATATACACCTAACAAGGGCAAGGCTCTAAGTCTAACCCTGGTATTGCCAAAAATAAATAAATGAATACACATCATGATCCCATTCATATTGAAGAACTCTCTTTCTCCTCTCTCTCTTTGTGCATATGTATATAAATACATAAGGTCTAACATACACATTATTAGTATTAGTTACCTCTGGGAAAGAAAAAAGTAGGAAGAGACTCATGTTTTGTTCTGCATATTTCTACAGTAATTTTATGTTAGAAATACTATATGATAAAGAGAAAAAGATTACATATCTGGCAATATGAATTTACTCATAGTCACAAAATTTAGCAACTCCTAGTAATTTCAAAAAGCAGAAAGTCAAAGATCATGACTGGGATACTGAGAGTCTACTTCTACAACATGAGTGCATGTTGGTAATTACAGGGAGGGGGATAGAAAGGACTTTTTGAATCTAACTTTTGTGTACAACTCCCAGATAATTAGGTTGAAAACAACAAAAATAATATATGTGGACAAAATTAAAAGCTGCCCCAATGATAATTCTTCTGGAATACTTATTAAAGTCAGAGCAACAAAAGTAACAATAGCTATATGTGATACCTAGCAAGACAAAGAAAACTAATATTAACAATTTTTAGCAAGAGCATTTTGCTAAAGTTGCCAAGAATAGTTTTCTTTCTTGGTGGCTAGTTACAGTAACAGGTGAGTAATAGGTCATAAGATTTATATTTTTATCTTTGCAAGAACACAAAAAAGCAATTCTTTTTTTGTTGTCAAGATGATGTACAGAGGGTTACAGTTACATACTTAAGGTAGTGAATACATTTCTTGTCATACTTGTTACCCCCTTCTTCATTTCTCTCCCATCTTCCCTTCCCCCAACCCTCCCCTTGCTTTCATAATTTTTTTTAACCTCCCCAATGATGGACATCGTCATTCTAGTCTACAATGCTTATGAACTCTATGAATATTAACAATAAAACAATTCCTTCCAGGTTGGGTGTTATGTACATTTCTTTCCTTTTGCTTAGTGTAATCTGTTCCTTCTCTTTCTTTCATTCTGCCCCACCCTTGGGTTGCTTAGTTTGTTTGCTTTCATATCCATTGCAGCTGCTGGGTCCCCTCTACTGTATTTTTCTTTTCACCAGCTTTCCACTCATTCTGTGCCCTCCTCCCAGCTTCCCTCAGATATGCCATATATGAGAAAAGAATATAGGGTCCTTTAAATACTAAAAGACTAATTAAGAAGAGGTCTTTTGCTTCCTTATCTTTGGAATTCTTTTCAGTCTGAATATTATTTTAGGTACATGGTGTTTGGGTTTTCCTTTTTGGTGCATTTCTCCCAAGTCTGTCCTTCAAAAAAGGAATTCTTAAATTTACTTCTAATTTAGTTCCACATCTGACTAGAGTGGCATAAAGCAATAATTAAGGGGAAAAAAAAAGCTAGGCACTGTTGGCTCACATATGTAATCCTAGCTACTCAGGAGGCTGAGATCTGAGGCTCTCAGTTCAAGGCCAGCCCAGGCAGTAAAGTCCATAAGACTCTTACCTCCAATTAACCACCAGCAAATCAGAAGTAGAGCTGTGGCAGTAGAGCACTAGCCTTGAGCCAAAAAGCCTAGGGGACAACATTTAGGCCCTAAGTTCAAGCTCTAAGGTACACACACACACACACACACACACACACACACACACACACACGCTCTGCACTGTAAAATTTAAAACCCCAGTGAATCAAATCTCCCCACTAAACATTCTTTACTGTTACTATGCCAATTAATTTTAATAAAATAAATACTGGACTGGACACATAGTGGATCAAGCCTGGAATCCTAGCTACTTTCAGGGCAGAGATAATGGTTCACGGTTTGGAACCAGCCCAGGCTAACATATTTGTGGGACTCCATCTCAAACCAGTGGCTGTATGTGGTAGTACACCACTGTCATCTCAACTATAGGGGAAGCACAATGTCTGGACACAGTAGTAAGTGCCTGTCATACCAGAATCATGAGGAAGCTCAAGTAGGAGGACCACAGCCTAGGCTAGCCAGAGTGTAAAACAAGACTCGACCTTGCCAATAACTAACATAAGCGGGGGCTGAAGGCTTGGCTTAAGTGGTGAAGTACCTGCCTAAGAGAGCACGAGGCCGTAAATTCAACACATAGTATTGTCAAAAAAGGAAAAAGAAAATGCTACAATAATATGTATACTATACCTTTCTTAGGCATTCATATTCCTCACGAAGTTCAATTGGCTTGCTTAGTTTGATTGGTGCTCTGAATATAAACTCTGAAGGAAAAGAAAATGAAAATTTTTTAACAGGTCTTTCTTGTCTAACAGATGCACTATATTACAAATTATATATAAAGTTGTAGTCCTCTTAAATTTGAATATTCATTCAAATTAAATTGGGCTTGAACTCAGAGCCTGGGTGTTGTCCCTGAGCTTTTATGCTCAAAGCTGGTGCTCTACCACTTGAGCCATATCTCCACACTTGGCTTTTTGCTGATTATTTGGAGATAAGAATCTCATGGACGTTCTGCCAGGGCTGGCTTCAAATCACATTCCTCAGATTTCAGTCTCCTGAGTAGCTAGGATTTCAGGTATATGCCCCAGCACCTGACCCTCAAATTAGTATTCTTTTTTTTTTGGGGGGGGGGTGTCAGTCCTGGGCCTTGGACTCAGGGCCTGAGCACTGTCCCTGGTTTCTTTCTGCTCAAGGCTAGCACTCTACCACTTGAGCCACAGCACCACTTCTGGCCGTTTTCTATATATGTGGTGCTGAGGAATCAAACCCAGGACTTCATGTATAGGAGGCAAGCACTCTTGCCACTAGGCCATATTCCCAGCCCCTCAAATTAGTATTCTTAAAGGCCATATTAATGTGTAGTCCCATTAACAATTATGAAAGTACCATTTCTTCACATCTTTTCTAGTACAACTTGAATGCTAAGAATTTAACTTTGTTGATCTAAAAGGTGATGTTATTCCTTATATACTTAATGAGGTTGAGTTCTTTTTATATAACTAAGAGCAATTTGTATTCCTTGTAGTATGAGATGTGGGTGCACATTATTCCTTTTATTAACTTTTCTTGATTTGTTAAAGCTAAAGTAGGCACTAGTGACACCTATAATCCCATAGCTGACATCCTATAATCCAACACCTATAATTCTAGCTACACAGGAGGCTGAGATCCAGATCATGATTCAAAGACAGGCCCTAACAGAAAAGTTTGCAAGATTCCATTCCCCAAATAACTGTCAAAATGAGGGATATAGGCACGGCTCAAGTAGTAGAATACCAGCCAAACATGTGCAAAGCCCTGAAATCACAGCCAGGGTGAAAGGAGGGAAGAAGGGAAGGAGGAGGGAGGGAGGGAGATGTCTCTATACAAGAAAACTTAGTTTTCTTGAAGAGCAACACTTTCCCCCGTTTATATTTGTGTTGACTTTGCTTATAGTAGTTATTTTTGTGTAGCTATGTTACTTTTATTTTATTGCTTCTAGACTTGTGTGTATTTTGAAAGATATTCAGATCAAGATATGATCAATTCTATATAACCTTTTTTTTTTCTGGTACAGCCCTCAGATTCTTCTCAGATCTACTTTTAAAAATTCTAAGGGCTGCGAATGTGGCATAGTTGTAGAGTGCTTGCCTAGTATTATGCATTGAAGTCCTGGGTTCGATTCCTCAGTACCACATAAACAGAAAAAGCCAGAAGTGGCGCTGTGGCTCAAGTGGTAGAGTGCTATGCTAGCCTTGAACAAAAGAAGCTCAGAGACAGTGCCCAGGCCCTGAGTTCCTGTCCCATGATTGGGAAAAAACAAAAAAATAATAATAATAAAATAAAATTCTAAATATTTCTATTTGGGAAGCAACATAAGTAGTAAAATCTTATTCAGGCTTATAAATACATCTACTCTCCAACACAAGAAACCAAAAATACTTTTAGTGATTGCTCAGTAGAAACGATCATTTTAACTTGCTGTTGGAAAATTTTTCTAAAATAGTTCTTGCTGACATTTAGTACAAAATGTCTTTTCAATGAAAGTCATTATTTTGTACAATATATGCTAATAAAAATTCATAAATGTCTCAAAAGCTTAACATCTTCATCTTAACTTATAAATTATATACAAAGAGTGAATTCCCTAAGTGTAAACCTCAGAGCCTCATTAAGTCAGTTTCAACTTCTCCTCTACAATCAGAATAATACTGAATATATTTCAGGTTAATAATAATCAAATCATGGCCGGCTATTACAAGGATCAAATGAGTGTAATAAGTGAAAAAAATTTTTTTGCCCATCCTGCAGCTTGAACTCAGGGTCTGGGCTCCGTCCCTGACCATCTGTCTTCACTTGAGACACAGCCCCAGCCCAAGCTTTTTCTGTTTCTGTGGTACTTGTTGGGGATTCAGTTTCGGCCATGAAGAGGGAAGGGCAGAGCCCCCAAGACGCTGCCCTTCCCCACCAGCTCTGGGGTAGTGTGGGAGGAAGTTCGTCCCACCTTCTGGCCTCAACCGGAAGAGAAGCCCCCTGCCCTAGGGAGGTGAACACGTGCGTGCCACCATGATGGGGTTGTCCCGCCCACAAAGGAAGTTTCGTGATGTCACTTGATGGACATGGTCCTTAGCCTATGACTGGCCCTTTGGCCAGCCCCCTTTCTTTCCGGCCATCACTTCTATATAAGTGCCTTTCCCTATTAAAGTTTTGAGACGCATCCCACCACCGCAGTGTGTCCCTGATGCCTTCCTTTTGGCCCCCCCTCTTGGTAACATGTGAGGGGACTGGGGGGAGGAGAGGCTTCAGCAACCTTTCCTCAACTTAGCGCAAGTCCATGGAGTACGCCTTTGGCCTTCCACCGGCGGAGGGCAAGGCCGAGTGCTCTTTCATAGATTTCAGGATTCACCATTCTCCCCGTGGGATCGGGGAGAAGGGGATCGTTCAGATCCCGACATCACTGAGAATCAAACCCAGGGCTTCATGCATGCTAGGCAAGCACTCTACCGCTAAGCCACATTCTCAGCTCCAAGTGAAAACATTTTATGAACTATTTTGGTAAGTGTGCAAGACACTTTATCAAATATAAAGTTATCTTTGCTATTAGTGTGATAATGTTGTTAAATTATAATCAGATTTACTTGCAAGCATAATTTATATGAAACAAAGACAGTGATCCAACTACTTTGATATGTACATTACATGAAAATATAAATTCCTTTTGGAATATTTATTAAGAAATTCTAGGGCTGGGAATATGGCCTAGTGGCAAAAATGTTCGCCTCGTATACATGAAGCCCTGGGGTCAATTCCTCAGCAACACATATATAGAAAAGGCCAGAAGTGGTGCTGTGGCTCAAGTGGTACAGTGCTAGCCTTGAGCAAAAAGAAGCCAGGGACAGTGCTCAGACCCTGAGATCAAGGCCCAGGACTGGCAAAAAAAAAAAAAAAAAATTCTAAAGTTTTTGTAAAGCTAAGTAGAAACATAGTGTATTGGCTGAAGTTTGACAATATCTCTGATGGAGATGAAAAGATAACAGGAACAGATTGAACATATGGGACAGTGACCCAGAACCAATTAAAAGAATTAGTAGGCAGGCACTGCCTACTTAAAAATAAGTAGGCAGGCACTGGTGGCTGATGCTTGTAATTCTAGCTACTGGCTGGAGCCAGCCCAGGCACAGAAGTCCATGAAATGCTTATCTCCAATTAAACACCCAAAAATCTGGAAGTAGAGCTGTAGCTCAAGTGGTACAGCACCCAGGCAGCGTTCAAGCCCCAGAACCGCCACAAAAGAAAGGTAATAGGAAATAAGGCATAATGGCACATAAATGTAATTCCAGTATTCAAATCTAAATGAGACAGAAGGCTAGCACATTCTAGGCTATCCTAGACATTGAGTCAAAAAAACAAAGCAATAGAACTAGGACCTGTGGCTCACTCCTGTAATCCTACTCTGGAGGCTAAAATCCAAGGATGGCAGTTCAAAACCAGCCTAGCCAGGAAAGTCTCTGAGATACTTCTAATTAGCCACTAAAAGTCCAGAAGCAAAGTTGCTGTGGCTTAAGTAGTAGAGTGCTAGCTTTGAATGAAAAAGCTAAGGGACAACACCCAGGCCCTGAGTTCAAGCCCCAGTACTGGCACAAAATAAAACAAAACCAATGGGCAGAAACAAGGGTACGGAACCAACTTAGTGTCTACATAAATCCTCTTAATCCTGGGTTAGGATTATGGTAATTTTAAGAATATAAACTACTAGCTGGGAACTAGGCTCACTTTGATAATAATCCTAGATACTTGGGAAGTTAAGAATCGAATGAATGATATACAAAGACAGCCTAAGCAGAAAAGTTCACAAGACCCCTTTTAAACCTATGTCTAGGTACAGTGGTGTATACCTGTCAGCTTAATGTCATGGGAGGCTGAGAATGGGAGGACCATGGCTCTCAGCCAGCCCAGATAGAAAAGTTCACAAGACTCTGTCTCAACATGCAAAGCTGGATTGTGGCACGTCTGTCATCCAGTTACAAAGGAAGATGTAAAACAGTCAGATTGTGACCCAGGCTCATGCCTAGGCAGGAAGGGAGACCTTATCTCAAAAATAACCAGCACAAAAAAAGGTTATAGATGTGGTTCAGCAATGGAGCACCTGCCTAGCAAGCACAAGGCCCTGAGCTCAAACCTCAGTGTCACCAAAACCAAAATTCTAGTCAAGATCAATTTGCCCTAAGACTGCTATGTTATAAATAACAGTATGCCCCCCAAGAATTAATTATACAGATCACTTAAAGTTCTTCTTGAATATTAAAACAAACATAAAAAAGACTGAACTGATCCAATGCGACCTTAAACACTTAGTCCTATTTCTTATATAAATATCCCTCTAGAGGGCTGATGATGTAGTCTGTTAGGGATGAGTCCTTGAGTTCAAATGATAGTTACCATTGAGAAAGGAGAGGAAGAGGAGGGAGAGGAAGGAAAGAAAGAAAAGACTTAAGAAAGATTCTCTAAGAATGACAAATAGAAGAAAATCCCAATGGGCTTGGTCTCATCATCTATCAAATGGGAATCAAAAGAGTGGTACCAGCTAGGTGCTGGTGGCTCACACCTTTAATCTTAGCTACTCGAAAGACTGAGATCTAAGGATTGTGGTTCAAAGCCAGCTGGGGCAGGAAAAGTCCATAAGACTCTTATCTCCAATTAGCTACCAGAAAACTGGAAGTGGTGCTGTGGCTCAAAGTGGTAGAATGCTAGCCTTGAGCAAGAAAGCTCAGGAACAGTGCCCAGGCCCTGAGTTCAAGCCCCATGACTACCACCACCACCAACAAAACCCAAGCACTGCTGGTTCATTCCTGAAATCCTAGCTACTCAGGAGGCTGAGATATGAGGATCACAGTTCAAAGCCAGTCCTGGCAGGAAAGATTCTGTGAGACTCTTATCTCCAATTAATTACCAAAAAGCCAAAAGTGGAGCTATGGTTTAAGTGGTAGAGTGCTATCTTGAGCAAAATGTACCCAGGTCCTGAGTTCAAGCCCAACTACTGGCACACACAAAAAATTGGCAGTAAAAAATACTGACAAGGGCTGGGGATATGGCCTAGTGGCAAGAGTGCTTGCCTTGTATACATGAGGCCCTGGGTTCGATTCCCCAGCACCACATATACAGAAAACGGCCAGAAGTGGCGCTGCGGCTCAAGTGGCAGAGTGCTAGCCTTGAGCAAAAAAGAAACCAGGGACAGTGCTCAGGCCCTGAGTCCAAGGCCCAGGACTGGCAAAAAATAAAAAATAAAATACTGACACATCTATCTCACAGGAAAGCAGACCACAATTAAAGTAGTAGTAGTTGTTGTAATTTTTAAAGATTAAAATAGAAATAGCAAACATTTAGTGAGAGAGCACTATGTGCTAAGTGTTACACACACACTCAATGCAGAATAAAACTGATGTCACAGGCCTAACTTTCTATCTTTACACAAACCTCCTTTTACTAGTGTTAGGGAACTTGGATTTCTGGTTGGTGACCATACTTTTTCTTACCAGTTACTGGCAAGAATGGTTCAATTTACTTTAAACTATTTACAGAAAAAAACAACTGACAAATAACTCAATAACTTCATGATGCAACTAAAGCTTCTAGAAAAACAAAATCCAAAACTACTAGACAGAGAGGGTAAAAATTAGACCAGAAATCAATGAATTAGAGACTAAAAAAGCTACACATAGAATCAATGAAACAAAAAGCTGGTTCTTTCAAAAACTTAAGTTGACAGACCCATAGCTAAGCTGATAAAAAAAAGGAAAGAAGAGACTCAAATCAACAATATTTGTCACAAAGGTAATATCACAACAAACATCCAAGAAGTCCAAAAGGTTGTAAAGGAATACTTTCAAAACCTATACTCAAGATGGAAAATCTAACAGAAATGGATAAATTCCTAGAGCTGTCCAAGCTGAACCAAGAAAATATAAATCATTTAAACCATCCCATAATAAGCAATGGGATTGAGGAGTTAATAAAGAGTCTTAGGGGAAGGAAAAGTCCAGGTCTAGATGGATTCACAGCCAAATTATACAAAACTAAATCCATTTCCTCTAAAATCAGGAACAAGACAAGGATGTCCACTTTTTCCACTCCTTTTCAATATAATTCTGGAACTCCTAGCCAGAGCAATAGGCAAGAAAAAGACATAAAAAGGATTCACATGGGGAAAAAGTCAAAGTATTCCTACTTGCAGATGATGTGATCTTTATCTAAAGGGCTTGAGGGACTCCATCGCCAAGCTCCCAGGACTGATCAATAACATTGGAAAAGTAGCAGGATACAAAATCAACCCACAAAAATCAGAAGCCTTTCTGTATACCAACAATGTATAAACAGAGAGGGAAATCAGGAAGACAATTCCATTTGCAATAGCTTCAAAAAATATTTAGGAATAAATCTAACCAAGGAAGCAAAAAACCTAATAGTGAAAACTATAAAAATCTGAAGAAAAAAACTGAAGATGACATCAGGAAATAGAAAGACCCCCCCCATGTTCATGGATAGGTAGCAATGAATATAGATGCGCAAGTATCTTTGCCATCTCCTGGCTTGTTGATGATCTGGGCAAATGCCCAAGAGTGGTATGGCTGGATCATAGGGAAGGTCTATGTTTAATTTTTTGAGGAGCCTCCAAACCTCCTTCCAGAATGGCTTTACTAGTTTACATTCCCACCATAGTACAATAGAGTTCCTTTTCCCTCACAAGCCTATCAGCATTTGTTGTTCAAATTCTTGATGGTGGCTGGGGTGAAATAGGATCTCAAAAACATTTTGATTTGCATTTCCTTCATGGGCAAGGGATGTTAAGTATTTCCTCATGTGACTATTTGCCATCCTTGCTTCTTCTGAGAAGTCTCAAGCTCCTTTGCCCATTTATTGGTGGTTTATTTTGGATATAAGGTCTTTGTCAGATGTATTTCTGGTAAAGATTTTCTCCTAGTCTACTGGCTGTCTTTGTAGTTTAGTAGCTATGACCTTTACTGTGCAGAAACTTTTTATATTGATGTAACCCCATCTGTCAAGTCTCCTACTTGCTGTGCCCTTGGGACTCTTTTCAAAAAGTTCCTACCTGTGCCTATAAATTCTAACTCCCTCTTGAAGTAATTTCAAAGTTTCAGGTCTGATGTTGAGGTCTTTGATACTCTCTGAGTTGGTATTAGTGAATGATGACAAATTTTCATTTTCTTTATATGGGTATCCAGTTTTCCCAACACAAATTATTGAACAAGCTATTTTTTTTTTTCCTTTGGCTTTCTTTTTATCTTTGGCTTCCTTGTCAGGTATCAAATAACTGTAAGTAAATGGCTTTATTTCTGGGTTTTTGTATCTGTTCCACAGACCGTGGGGCCTGCTTTTTGTCACTTGCAGAGAAATGGATGGGCCTAGAACAAATAATACTAAGTGAGGTAAACCAAGCTCAGAGAGACAAATGACACATTTTCTCTCATATGTGGAAGGTAGATCTAAAATGTAACTGGACCTGATAATCTATACAGGATTCTAGACATTCACACATAGACTAAAGAAACCCTTAGGGGAAGAATGAACCCAAAGGTGTAACTTCTCTGAACTACTTACCAAATTATACATCTCTAGGCATGCACACACAGTGAGACCAAAGGAGGATACTCTTAGGAAAGGAACACAGGCACAATGCCAAAGTAATTCCAAAATGAACTCCAGGAAACATAAACCAGAGGGCTTTTGGTTTTTTGCTTTTTCTGTTTTCTTTTGGTTGTTTGTTTAATGTCTTTGGCAGGAAGGGGGCACAGACATGGGGGGACAAATGCAGCAATGGATTCACTGGATGTTATGTTGAAAATGAACTATATAACTTGTGGGTAAGAAAGGAAAAACTGAGTGAGGAAAGGGGTGTCATTGTCCAAAAAGAAATGTGCTCTTTATCTGACTTACATTATTATTGTTGCCATTGATGGTGGTCATGGTGTTTGCTTTTGGTTTTTTTTTTAAGGAGGGCAAAGAGGGAACACAGAAAGAGAGGGAGGAAGGGTAAACAATTGCAACCATGTTATTCCTTTGTGTGGGCAAGGATAACAAGGGGAAAAGGGCAAAGTAAAGGAAAGGGTGATATTGTCCAAAAATTAAATGTATCATTTCTTGACTTATAAAATGATAACCCCTCTGTGTAATACCTTAATAATAATAAAATTATATTTTAAATAATATGCATATGTTCAGCATAATATATGTATATATATATACACATACACACACACATACACATACACACACACACACACACACACACACACACACACACACTCCTGCTAGGAGTCTGAAATACTGGTATATGTGAGCAAAGGTGTCTATATAATCAGCTCCCAATCTCAAAAGTTTCCCTGTTGGCAACATTTTGCACATGTCCTACCACCTTGCTGGAGGAATTAGACATATCCTCAGTGCTTTCACCTAGAGAAGACTTCAGAAACCCCACCTAGATTTCTCGCAGACTTTCTCCCACAGATCTTTTCCCTTTACTTAGTATTTTTTTACTACCATAAATCATAGCTGTAAGTTCAACTCAACTATGTTGAGTTCTGCAAGTGCTTCTAGTGCGTAAGTTTTATGGTAGTCTAAGGGACCTCCCCACACACACACACACACACACACACACACACACACACACACACACACTCTCTCTCTCTCTCTCTCTCTCTCTGTTTTGTCTTGCTATGTAGCCAGGCTAACCTCAAATGCATGATCCTCCTGATTACTGGTGTGTGTCCCTAGGTTGGAAATCTTTCATATCTCGGTTTCTACCTGAGAAATGAAGGCAACACATTAGTTAACTTCTAAAGTTAATAATTAGTAATAATACTTTTATTTCACTTTCATTTCCTACTCCGTGTTTCTCTAAATTCTATAAAACTCCACTGAAGTTTAATAATAAAAAGAAAATGCTACTAGGATTTTAAACTCACATAGGAGTAGTTATCAAAATAGATCAAGCAAAGACCAGAAAAATGAAAATCCCAATTATTTATCTTTACTGAAGTTTCAACTTGGGGCCTCATGCTTGTTGGCAGATAGTATCCTCCTTGAGCCACACTCTCAGCCCTGAAAATTTCCCCTTATAAATTAAGGTCTTTCACAATGTCTCTTGCAATTGAATGGAGAACGTGTACAGAGCATTTAATAGTATTAATTATACTAAGACCACTAATAATAGATTAATTAATAATTCAGGTTCTCTGATATTTAATTGAAAAAGAATAGACATTTACAATAAAACAGACCTTCTAGGAGCTTAATTTTCTCTTCACTTCTCTCTTCTTCCTAGGGTCATGTGTCAGTTTCCTCTACTCCAAAAGAGGAAACTGCGGTTGAAATGCAAGCAATGCTGCTACAAAAGCTAGCAGCAAAACATCACATCATAACTAGAAAAGACACCACCACCTTCCATTGTCCAAGGTGATAGTCACAAACATACCAATTCTACCACTAGCTATTAAGATTTTCAAATGTTTTAGTAGCACAGAAACAACCACTCACTCTTCCTTTGCTTCTGTAAACTGCATCAGTACAACTGGGATGCTGAATGACTGAGCATTCATAAATGAATCTAATGGAGGAAATACTTTCTTAATACCTATCCTGTGACTACAACAATGCAGCATAACAGGAAGAGAAATTATTTTTCTTTTCTTTCTTTTCTTTTTTTTTTGCCAGTCCTGGTGCTTGGATTCAGCGCCTGAGCACTGTCCCTGGCTTCTTTTTGCTCAAGGCTAGCACTCTACCACTTGAGCCACAGCACCACTTCTGGCCATTTTCTGTATATGTGGTGCTGGGGAATTGAACCCAGGGCTTCATGTATACAAGGCAAGCACTCTTGCCACTAGGCCATATCCCCAGCCCCCAGGAAGAGAAATTCTTAAAGGACATAATGTCTTAAGAATGATAAACACCTATGGCCAGTGACCTAGAGCTGAGAATTGCCTTCAGTCTAATGTGAATTGGGGTGACGGGTACTGGTACAAAAATAAGCTACAGGGCAGGTATTTGCTACATGCATCAAATCAAGTGTCATGGTCAACACAACCTCACCCAACACATTAGATATGGAAATGACTCACCTGTATTGAGAAGACAATAACATAAGAACTCTCAAATCTAAAGTAAATGGTCCCTTGATACCTAGATATGCTTGAATTTTTACCCCTTCCCACCCAATCTTAATTTCTTATGATTGCAATAGAATAAAAGTGAACTTTGGAGTTACTCTATCTTATGACCTACTCAGTCTTAGATTCTAAGTTGAATAGTCCCCTTTATTAGCTATTTGTCCCTGGACAGATAAATCTCTTTGCACTTGAACAGCCTCACCTGAAACTTGATGAAAATATAACCATATCTTAGAACTTACATACAAATAAATGAATTCAAGAGCTGGTGAATTTATTTAGCATTATGCAAATGTATGGTTATATTATTGTTGTAAAATAGTTAACTGAGGAGTAATAATTTTCTTTAAACATAAAGGGATTATTTTCTGTAATCACAACAACTGGTTTTCTACTACTTAATTTCAATATAATATGAGGTAATCCATAAGACATGATCTCCTCCTACCTCTTTAACTTCCAACACTTCATTCCCTCCCCACTTTACAGTCTACCAAGTTTATAGTACCTAGGATAAAACCACCTCTGTCTCCATGCCTCTGCCTAAAATGCTTTCGACTTCCACTTGTTCTTCCCAACTACCTCACTTCTGGCCAAAACAACAACAAAAACCACCCTCATCCTCAAAACTCAGTTTAAATTTCTACAGAGCATAGGATAATAAAAGCCAAAAGATAAAGTTGGAAAAAATGTTTGCTCAACCCATAATAAATGGCTAATTACCATCTCTATCATCACTAGCAACAGCATTATGATACAGGCAGTTAGGTAGGACTTACACGATGCCTAACACATCTAATCTTCATCACACTCTAGCAGGGTAGGGAACCTTTCTTCTGCCAAGGGCCATACAACATTACCAATGTAAGAGTTGATGAAAAGTACCCATGGCTGTCCCATTACGTACCAAATTATTTTGAGGGTCTCATATGGCCAGAGGGCCCCCAACCTGAGGGTCTCATATTTACATCTGAGCCAGCTTAGACTGCATTTCTATTTATACCACTGTCATAAGGAAGCTCCTTAACATTCTTTCACAGAACCTCTTGACTTTGTATCCCTAGTGCCTAGCAGAGTGCTTGGCACACCACATAAGATATGTGTTCCACAAGTATGTACAAAATGAATGAATGCATACAACAGCTAACTTATTAGGTCTTTTATTTGTATAAGCACTTAGCATGTATCATCTCATTTAATTCTCACAACTATGTTTTGGGGGAGTGGGGGGGAGGAGCTTCATGAATCTTAAACCTATGGATTTGAGTTTTTAATTAAATCAGAAAAATTCTCAAGCCACCATCTCTTCAAATTCCACATCTCAGGGCTGGGAATGTGGCTTAGTGGTAGAATGCTTGCCTAGCAAATTCCACATCTCTCTCCTTCACTGTATCTACATTTTCCCTAATATATTATGTAAGCCTGATTAACATGCTCCCTTCCTAAGCAACAAGAGGCCCATGTAGAAAGGGTGGCAAACATGTAGCCCCCACCCCCACTTCCCTGAGACATTCCTTTAGTACATTTTATGACCATGTAAGGCAACAAGATCCCCTTACAAGTGATCTCCAGGGTCAAGGAAGCTGCAGGACCCCCCTTGACAGCAGCCATCAATCATAGCCTGACATGGTGAAGCCCCTGGACTGCACATCCACACTGAGGTCCCCACCTCCAAAACCTCCTAGGTTATATATGTCAACCCAGACAATAGACCGCACTTCTCCCTTCTCCCCGTGAGAAGGGGTCTTGCCAGCCCCTTTGCTGGCAATAAGCCTTTGTTCTTCTGTACCTGGATGTCTGCGTGGTTTCTGGCAATGTCTTAATATATTCTAACAAATATGTTGGAACTTGTGTGTGTGCACATGTGCATGCGTGGGTGTGGGTGTGTGTTGGAGCTTCTTGTTGGAGTTTTCTATCTTCTCTCCATAGTTTCCTTCATTTGATCTTGTATTCTCCAGAATTTCAAAATATTTATCTCCTACTGATTTTCTCTTCATCTGTATAAGTTATTTAACTTATTTACTGAAACTTCTAAGCTGACTATCCTTTTCATAATATTCAGTCCTTTTTCAAATGTGCCTATCTCTGGGAGGGAAGGAAATGAATAATGAAAGGGGTGACATCAAGATGCATTATATTCATAAACTCACTTGTTAAATGATAACTACTTTGTACAGTTGTAAAAATTTTGCCTATCTCAAAATGGCTTATTAATTAGAATGTCAATTATCTAGTCACATAAAATATGCTAATTTAAATTACCTTTCAAACTGCCATTCTACCATCCCAGTTCTTAGAGCTATAAACCTTCTGATTGTTCTATCTGCTGACTCTAATTTGTGACAGAAAACTGCTTATATCTTATCATTTTTAATAGTAGAAACAGTTCATCTTTGGTTGAGCTTATTTCTTCTGTAATGATCCCTGTGATCTGAGATGTGAGAGTGCTCCTCAGTTTTTCTTTCTCTAGGTAACTAAGATATATCATGAAGTCAGTCTTTATATTAATATCTCAGCATAGGGATACCTGAGCTAGATAACATAAATTTAGATCTGAAATGTGAGCAAGCAATGTATCCTGTGCCTCAATTTCTCAGGGAAATTTTTTTCATTTTCTCTTTCTATAAAGGGCCAGGTAAATCAAGACCAGATTTTTTGTGTGTGCACGCACACAAGTTTTGCAGCTTGATGCTGTCCCTCAGCTTTTTTTCTCAAGGTTAGAACCCTAGCAGTTGAGTTACAGCTCAACTTCCAGTTGTTTTGGTAGCTTATTGGAGATAAATAGTTGTAGACTTTCTTGTCCTTCTGGCTTCAATTCGCTATTCTCACACCTCTACCTCCAGAGTAGCTAGGATTACAGGCATGAGGCACTGGTACCCAGCGCAAGACCAGATTTTTTACTAGCCTCTCCTTTTATATAGATTACAACCCACAAAGAATCTCTGCTTTATGTAGAAATCCTGGTTACTTTTTGTACTTAGTACTCCTCTAAGAACCTCATCCTTCACTCAAAAAACTCTCATACCACCCCATCAGTGTGCTTCAGAGTAATACACAGCTTAAGAGCTTATAGTTTTGATTTCAGTTCGATTTTTTTTGTTCCTGAACTCTCAAGATTTCCTTGTCTTTCCAGAAAAGTTCAGAAATACATTTAAAATAATTGCTCTGAATTATCCAGCTTTTCTGGATATTTGCAGCATATGAGTTTTCAGCTTATCTTGGCCACCTTGCAAAGAAACTTTGGCTCTCCAATCCATTTGCTATTTATTACCCTCATGGGAGTGATCTTGCTATAGCACAAAGATGAAAAATTCTTTTAAATTCTTCAGGAGATTTTTATTCTTTGGCATGACATTCAAAGTCCAGCAACGGCCTAGTTCTGCTACTCCTCATCCATCTACTCTTATGTACACTCTTATAGCCACTCCTATTTACAATCCCCAGAACAAGTTGGTTCATGCTCCTATGTCTTTAAGTGCACTGATTTCTCCTTCTCCCTTTATCCTGCCCTTACCTACCTGCTGATGAACGTTCCTGACCTATCCAAGCTGAATTGCCTTCTTTATGAAAATTACAATTATTGAGCTCTTCATATGCATAACATTGCTAACAAGTTATTTAATACAATTTTGCTATTATTATCCCCATTTTCCAAATAAGGAACTAAGATACAGAGAGGTTTAGCAACTGGCTCAATAACATGTAGATGGCAGAGGTGGAATATAAACACAAAGAGTTTATATCCACATATCTCTGCTAACCTGTTCTCCTAATGCATATTATAGTCTTTTACAATTATACTTTGCATCACAGTTATTACTGCACTTGTAGCACATTTCAGGGCCTATTTTTATACCAATCTTTCCAACTACACTTTGAGATAGAATCATGTATTTTATATTTGTAGCACTAATGACAAGCACATTGAAGGCCCTCAAGTGGAATGAATAACTGAAGGTAATATCCTATAGACATTGTTTTAGCTCAGCTCCTCTTCATCTCTTTCCGGAACTACTAAAAGTCCCTTAACTGGATTCCCTCCCTCCAGTTTATACTCACATTTTCCCTCCTTTAACCAATACTCCCTTTTCCTAAGCACGTGGTGATGATCATACCACTACTTACAACTCTTTACAGGCACCATCCTATATGTAGAATAAAGTCCAAAATTCTTTCAGTATGATCTAAAAAAACAGCCCTCATCATATGACTTCTGCAGTCTCTCCAACTTCCCTACTCCAGTCTCATACACCACCTATATTTAACTTCTTCTCAATATATGAATATACAATGGATCAATACATGAATATACAATGGCCTTCTTGACTTTGGTTACCAAAGTTCCTCTGTCTGGAAGGGCAATCCCTTCTCCCTAATATGTTAACTTTCTATTCTCTTCAACATATACAATCCAAATGCCTTACTAAGGTTTTTTCTAGATAACCAGCCCATTCTTAGAATTTCTTAGCATTATGTATTTTCCTCACAAATGACTTGGATGTTATTTGACTGTGTGTTTACCAACTAGACTAAGGTAGATGAATGAACAGGGACAAAAATATTATTTGACTATAGAATAAAATCTGATTAACAGATCCTATATCATTCATACCTTTAAGTAAAGTCAGCTATTAATTCAAAGTGGGTAAACTCTTCAGACATTAACTGGAAGTCAGACAGATAATGGAAATATGAACAAACAAAAATAAATAACTACAGCCAAGCACTGGTGGATCATATCAATAATCCTAGCTACTCAGGAGGCTGAGATCTGAGAATATTGGTTCAAAGTCAGCTTGAGCACACAAATGTCAGACTCTTATTTCCAACTAACCAGCAAAAGGCAAAAGTGGAGAATGACAGCTATGAGTAAAAAAGCAATGCCAAAGTATAGCAAATGAAGATCTCCTGAATTACTGTTGCTCACTCCTGAAATTATATAGAACAATTCTTTTAAAAATTATTTTTATTATTTTTGTTGTTGTTGGTTGTGCAACTTGAATTCAGGGCCTGGGTGCTGTCCCTGAGCTTTTTCACTAAAGGCTAGGGTCCTACCACTTTGAGCCACAGCACCACTTCTGGTTTTCTGGTGGTTAATTGGAGATAAGAGTCTTATGGACTTTTCCTGCCCAGGCTTGATCTTTGGTTCTCAGCCTCCTGAGTAGCTAGGATGACAGATGTGAGCCACTGGTACCTAGCTTATTTTTACTTGTTTTTAAGTAGTGGTACAAGGAATTACCATTCAACAAACTGGAGCAATTCTATTGTAATTAATTGGTTAAATATAATGAGGCAATCTCAACGTGAGTTTTGCAAAATACATAAGCAAGCACAATGCACATGTTTTCAGGAAGGTCTAACACAAATTCTGGACTGTGTGTCATTGACGTGAAAAGGATGCACTATTTTATACATTTTGAAACAATCCTTATAGACTAGGGAAATCCCAGTCACATGGTTTCATCATTCACTAGTCTTATTTACAATTTAGGTGACACACTTAGCAGATATCGTCAACTGAGTAATAAACCAAAACAATTTTTTTACTAAGGAAATTGTTAAAATGTACGTAAGGGAGTGTTTACAGAGGATGGAGTAGGATAAAGAATAAATGAAGCACTATTCAATATTTTTTATCTAAATTTTTGAAATAAAAATTTTTAAACAAAAATAGAAAAAAAGTTGGCTGAATAACAAACAGTAGCTCATGCCTGTAATACTAGCTACTCAGGAGACTGAGATCTGAGGATCTGGGTTCAAAGCCAGTTCAAGCACAAAAATTCTTGAGACTTCTCTCACCAATTAGCCACCTAAAAGCCTGCAAAAGTGAAGGTGTAGCTCATGTGGTAGAGCACCAGACAGACACACACACACACACACACACACACACACACACACACACACACACCAAAAACAAGCAAGAGTAAAGAGCAAGAAGAAAAGAGGTATTTTTCTTCATTGCTGTTTTTGTTTTCTTTTTTTGTCTTGTTTGTTCATGTATCTGTCTTTGGGAAGGTAAGAGGGGGCACAGAAATGGAGGGACAAAGGGGGAACAAATACTGCAATGGTACTCATTAGATTAGACACTATGTTGAAAATGAACTATACAACCTGTGGGTGTGAACAGGAGGGAAAAACTGGGAGGGAGCAAGGGAAAAAGAGACATTGTCCAAAAAGAAACTTACTCATTACCTGACTTACATAACTGTAACCCCTCTGTACACCAATTTTATAATAATAAAGAAAATTTTAAGAGAAGAGCCCAGAAATGGCACAAAATAAAATAATTCATTTCTCTTGTCTACAGTAGACTGTCACAAAAAAGTAAATTTTCACCTTCAGATTCAAAGGTAGTATAATTTAGAACCATTTTGACTTCAAATCAGTTTTTAAAAAAGAATTATTAAAATACATTAATCATTTTTAATGAGGCTTATGGTAACTGCTATGTATAGTTCTAAATCTAGCTATAAACATGGCTGTGTGATCAATATTTGTTTATATATCAACAGAAGCTTCCATATCAATAGAAGCAGGATACCAGTAGTTCATACCTGTAATCCTAGCTCTTCAGGAAGTTGAGACTGAGACCTAGAGGACTGTAGTTGGAAACTAGTCTAGACAGTAAAGTCTGTGAAAATTCATTTCCAGTAAAATGTTGGATTGGAGGCCTGGCTCAAGTGGCAGAGTGCCACCTGTGAGCAAAAAGCAAGCAAGAGCATGAGTACCTGAGTTCAAGCCTCAGCATCCATTCACCCACACAAAGGACTGTCTCTAAATTTAAAATATAAATTCCATGAGAGAGAAAGAGGAAGGGAAGGAGGGAGGGAGGGAGGGAGAGAGAGGTGGAGAGAGGGAGAGGGAACGAGAGAGAGAAAAAGAGAGAGAGAATGCTTTAATATTCATTCACTGATACTTCTCAAAGACCTAAAATAGTACCTAGCACTGAGTAAGGAGTCAAAAAATCCCCAAATACTGGGGCTGGGGATATGGCCTTGTGGCAAGAGTGCCTGCTTCATATACATGAGGCCCTGGGTTCGATTCCCCAGCACCACATATACAGAAAATGGCCAGAAGTGACACTGTGACTGAAGTGGCAGAGTGCTAGCCTTGAGCAAAAAGAAGCCAGGGACAGTGCTCAGGCCCTGAGTCCAAGCCCCAGGACTGACAAAAAATAAAAATAAAAAATCCCCAAATACAGTTCAAGATGGTACAAATACTTAGCATATCCATAGATACAATGAACTGCAGATCCTCAAAGAACATAAAATTGAAGTCTAAGTCCACCTTGACACACACAAGCTTTCACAAATCAACAAAAACAATGGACGGTACATCAAAAGTATATTGGCAATGCATATAAGAAGTAAATTAAAAGTTTATACCCAAGGCAGGTTCTGGAACCTTAAAACTTACAAAAAACTGGCTAAAATAAGTAAATAAATCACAAAAACTTCACCAGCACAACCAGCATTTTTAACATAAATAAAGCTTTGTACTTAAAAAAAGACACTAAACTTCAAAATAAAATTTTTTAAATTTAAGATAGCCAGTATGGTGATACATCCCTATAATCTCAGCACTCAGTAGAGGTTAAGGTAAAAGGATTTCAAGGTCAAGGCCAGAGGGAGCTAACTTGAAAGACTAAATAAGTAAATACAACAAAGTAAGTTTAAAAATGGGAGGAATAAGATTTAGCTCAAGTGGTAAAGTGCTTGCCTGGCAAACAAGAGGCCCTAAATTCAATCCCTGGGATTTCAAACGGTAATTAAAAATAAAGCTAGCTGTGATCACACACATCTGTATGCCAGCTACTCAAGAGGCTAAGTAGGGAGAATCACTTGACTGGAAGAGTTCAAGAACAGCCTAAGCAACACAGAGAGATTTTGTCATACACAACACACACTAAATATATAAATAAGATTTCACTTAAATACTAGTATATGCTATAAAATTTCACTTATAGTAATAAGGAAAGTAGGCCTGACTTTTCCTTTATCAACTCATTTAACTATGCCAAAAGAACATTGTGAAGGAATATATTTCTGAATATTTCTAAAATTGCTGTTCCAGTTGCTGTTTATTGCTCATGAAACCATGATACAAACATACATGAAATTAGTTTTTGTTTGCTCTCCATTTTTGAGACAAAGTCTATTTATTCCCAGGCTGATTTCCAATTCACGATCATCCTACCTCTACCTTGAGTGCTGGTATTTCAGGTGCGCACCACCGTGCCTGACTATAATTGGTATTTTCAGATTTCTCTGAAATCTGAACCTGTGACTAGTAATTCTGCTCTGGACTTCAACTTGCTCACCTGTATAATGAGGGACCTGAATTAAAACAACAGTAAATTTTACACCCATTCAATGAAATTCCACACAACTGTTAAAAAGAAAATTTTTGAGAGGAAGATGGTGCCGCCACAGTAGGGAGGCACCCCAACTCGCTCCAACTGAATAGCGAGCTGGAAACTCCAGCACCCAACACTCCATCAAGAACCCAGCAAAACCAGCAGCCAGAAGCAGTGGAGAAACACAGGAAACGAAAAGGAACAAAAAAAGAAGAGCCTATAACCTGCACAGAGCCGGAGAATCTCCTGGGTAACCTCCCCCGACCCGCCAACCCTGGCCCAAAAAAGGCCAGGCTGGGAAAGGGGACCCGGTGAAGGGCAGACTGACTGCCGAAAGTCACTCCTGGAGCGCAGAGTCCAGACAGCCGGACTCCACGGACCCCAGGGGGAGCGCGGACTGAGCCACGCCAAGGCACATAATATTCAAGACTTCAGATCTCAAGAATAAAGAGCAAATTTTGAATGCAGCCAAAGCGAAGAAAGAAATTTATTACAATGGGAAGAGGATCCGAGTAACAGCAGACCTCTCCACACAAACCTACCATGCACAAAGAGAATGGAAGAACACCATCCAAGTTCTACAGGCCAACAAGTGCCAACCTAGAATAAAATATCCAGCAAAGCTGGAGTTCATATTTGAGGGGAAAACCAGATCTTTCCATAGCAAAAAGGATCTAAAGGAGTATGTGAATAAAAAACCAGCCCTACAGCAAATTCTAAGAGGGGAATCCCACCCAACAGAAATCATACAGGACACACAGACAGAAACAGAAAGAAACTACAATAGCCAGAGCCCAACAGAAACAACAGCTCACTAAAGACAAGGGAAAAAAAAGAGGAAAAACAGCCCAACAAGAAAATGGAAGGAGAAAAAACACTCTTATCCTTGATCTCTTTAAATATAAACGGTATAAACTCTCCAATAAAGAGGAGCAGACTGGCAGAATGGATCCGCAAACAAAAAGTTGCCATATGTTGTCTACAAGAGAACCACCTTACAGCAAGGGATAAAAACAGGCTCCGAATGAAAGGATGGAGCAAGATCTTCCAAGCAAATGCACCTACCAAAACAGCAGGAGTAGCCATCCTGATCTCAGACAAGTTGGACTTCTCATTAAAATCAACTCAAAAAGACAAAGAAGGTCACTACATTTTAATACAAGGAAAAATCCAGAATCAAGACATCACGGTGATAAATGTATACTCACCGAACAAAAGAGGCCCTACATATGTCAAGCAAATTCTCACAGAACTACAGAACAAGATAGACCCAAACACAATCATACTGGGTGACTTTAATACCCCACTCTCTCCAAGAGACAGATCCAACACCCAGAAGATTAGTAAGGGAGCTGAGGACCTAAGTAAAACCATATCCCAAATGGATCTGACAGATCTATACAGAATCTTCCACCCTACAGAGACCCAATACACCTTCTTCTCAGCAGCCCATGGATCATACTCCAAAATAGACTATGTCATACCCCACACAAAGAACCTCAGCAAATACAAAAGTATTGACGTCATCCCATGTATTATATCTGACCACAGTGGATTAAAGGTAACCCTCAATAACAACGGTTACCAGAGAGGCTATACACATTCTTGGAGGCTAAACCCCACACTGTTATCCAACACTTGGACCACAGACCAAATTAAAGATGAAATCAACGAATTCATAAGCAACAATGACAATGAAAATACATCACAAAGAAACCTATGGGACACAGCTAAGGCAGTACTGAGGGGCAAGATCATTGCCCTCAGCACTTACATTAAAAGAATGGAAGCAGAGCAGGTGGATAACCTCACGATGAAACTAAAACAACTGGAGAAACAAGAAATGATCGAACCTAAAATGACTAGGAGGAGAGAGATCACAAAGATTAAAGAAGAGATAAATCTGATTGAAAATAGAAAGACCATTCAACAAATAAATAAGACTAAAAGCTGGTTCTTTGAGAAAATAAATAAAATTGACAGACCCCTCGCAAGACTTACAAAAAAAAGAAGAGACTCATACGTAAAATCAGGGACTCCACCGGAAAAATCACAACAAGTACACACGATATTCAAACAATCATAAGGAACTATTTCCAGAACCTCTACTCACTAAAAAACAATAATTTTACAGAAATGGATCAATTCTTAGAGAAGTATAAACTCCCCAAACTGAACCAAGAAGAAATAAATCAACTAAATAAACCAATAACTTACAGCAAGATACAGGGGGTAATCAAGAACCTCCCAACAAAGAAAAGCCCAGGCCCAGATGGATTCACCAATGAATTCTATAAAACCTTTAGTGATGAGCTAATACCAATACTCCTCAAACTCTTCCGCGAAATAGAAACAGAGGGAGAAATCCAAAACTCATTCTAGGAAGCTAATATCATACTCATTCCCAAACCAGGCAAAGACCCAACAAAAAAAGAGAACTACAGACCAATATCACTAATGAACACAGACGCAAAGCTCCTCAATAAAATATTAGCTAACAGGATCCAGAAACTGATCAAGAAAATCATACATCATGACCAAGTAGGCTTCATCCCACAGTCACAAGGATGGTTCAACATCCGTAAATCAATCAACGTAATTCACCACATAAACAGAACTAAAATCAACATTCACATTGTTATCTCAGTCGATGCCCAAAAAGCCTTTGACAAAATACAACATCCATACTTATTAAAAGCTCTGGAGAGAACAGGAATAGATGGAACATTCCTCAAAACAATAAAAGCCATATACAACAGACCAACTGCTAAACATCATATTAAATGGAGAGAAACTTAAATCATTCCCCCTAAACTCAGGAACAAGACAAGGATGCCCACTCTCCCCACTTCTTTTCAACATAGTGCTGGAATCCCTAGCCATAGCAATAAGGCAAGAGGAGGACATCAAAGGGATCCACATCGGCAAGGAAGAAATCAAGTTATCCCAATTTGCAGACGACATGATCTTATATCTGATGGACCCAAAAAACTCAGTACACAAACTCCTACACCTAATAAACCAATTTGGCAAAGTAGCAGGATACAAAATCAATCCACAAAAGTCAGCAGCTTTTCTGTACACCAGCAATGTACAAGCAGAAAAGGAAATTATGGAAACAATTCCACTTACAGTAGCCAAAAAAAGAGTAAAGTATCTAGGGATCAACTTAACCAAGGACGTGACGGACCTATTTAATGAGAACTATAAAAATCTAATAAGGGAAATCAAAGAAGACACAAGGAGATGGAAAGACCTCCCATGCTCATAGGTAGGCAGAATCAATATAGTGAAAATGGCCATATTGCCCAAATTGTTATACAAATTCAATGCAATCCCTATCAAAATCCCAGTCACATTCTTCACTGAAATAGATAAACCAATCCATAAATTCATATGGAACAGCAAAAGACCTAGAATAGTCAAAGCAATTCTAGGCAAAAAAAGCAGTGCAGGAGGTAGCACAATACCAGACTTCAAGCTCTACTATAGGGCCATCATAACAAAAACAGCCTGGTATTGGTATAAAAACAGATCGGAAGACCAATGGATCAGAATTGAAGATCCAGAAATAAAACCGCACTCTTACAATCAGCTGATATTCGACAAAGGAGCTAAAGACATACAATGGAGTAAACATAGCCTCTTCAACTACTGGTGCTGGGAGAACGGGGCAGCCATATGCAGAAAACTCAAAGTAGACCCAAGCCTATCACCACGCACCAAGGTCAACTCAAAATGGATCAAGGACCTCAATATCAGACCTGAATCCTTGAAATTACTGAAGGACAGAGTAGGAAAGGCGCTAGAACAGGAAGGAACTTCCTGAATATAGTCCCAGGGGCACAACAAATAGGGGAGAGACTCGACAAATGGGAGTACTACAAATTAAAAAGTTTCTGCATAGCTAAGGACATAGCCACCAAAACAGAAAGACAGCCAACCATATGGGAAAGGATCTTTACCAGCACAGCAACAGACAAAGGCCTAGTAACTGTCATCTACAGAGAACTCAAAAAACTAAGCCCCTCCAAGCCCAATAAACCAATTAGGAAATGGGCAAGGGAGCTAAAGAGAGACTTCACAAGAGAAGAGATAAAAATGGCAAAGAAATATATGAGGAAATGTTCAACATCCCTGGTAGTAAAGGAAATGCAAATAAAAACCCTAAGATACCACCTCACTCCAGTTAGAATAGCCTATACTCTGAACTCAGGCAACAACAAATGCTGGAGGGGGTGCGGGGAAAGAGGAACCCTTCTCCATTGTTGGTGGGAGTGCAAATTAGTACATCCACTTTGGAGAACAGTATGGAGGTTTCTCAAAAAGCTAAATATAGACCTACCCTATGACTCAGCCATACCACTCCTAGGCATCTATCCTGAACAGGAGGTCCCAAGATATCAAAAAGACATTTGTACTTCCATGTTTATCGCGGCACAATTCACAATAGCCAAAATATGGAAACTACCCAGATGCCCCTCCACAGACGAATGGATCCAAAAAATATGGTACTTATACACAATGGAATACTACATAGCATTTAGGAATGGTGAAATATTGTTATTCGCAGGGAAATGGTCAGAACTTGAACAGATAATGTTGAGCAAGACAAGCCTAGAACACAAAACAAAGGGGCATGATCTCCCTGATATATGACTGTTAAGATGGGGTGATGGGGAGACAGTAGAGACCAGGTCTGTGAAACCAAAAACTTCTTGTCAAATGGTATTTCCCACAGGATTGGGGCAGCGACCCAACATTATGTAACCAAAACCAAACAACTACTCAACATATAAAGGTCAAAAATTGACCTCTCAGTGGAATACAATACCTCAAAAGCTATGTATGTGCGTTCATATAAGACTATTGTCGACATATTGTCTAATGTCGACATTACATTTAAAGCCCTAGGCGAATTTTCTTGGGCGTAGGCCATGTGGCTACTGTATATGTTCTTGGTACATTGTGAATTGTATATATGTCTACCTGACATAGGGAAGGGAAAGAAAAACAGGGTGTAAGATATCACAAGAAATGTACACACTGCCCTACTATGTAACTGTACCCTTTTTGCACAACACTTGGTCAAAAAATTTGTGTTTAATTAATAAATTACAAAAAAAAAGAAGAAAATTTTTCTATGTGCTAATATGTAAAGACTTCATTGCATGTTGGTAAGCAAAAAAAAGCAACTTACAATGTGTACAATACACAATCTTTTGTATAAAAAGAGCAAAAAAGGGCTGGGAATGTGGTTTAGTGGTAGAGTGCTCACCTAGCATGCATGAAGCCCCTGGGATTGATTCCTCAGTACCACATAAATAGAAAGCCAGAAATGGTAATGTGGCTCAAGTGGTAGAGACTAGCCTTGAGCACAGAGAAGCTCAGGGACAGTGCCCAGGCCCTGAGTTCAAGTCCCAGGACTGGCCAGGAAAAAAAAAAGAGCAAAAAAGTATTCTTGAATATATATATATTTATATATATATATAAATATAAAAATATATATAAATATATATATATATAAATATATATACACACACACACACAAAAAGGGAAAAACAAGCAAGAATCTATGTGGAAGTGGAAAATTAGGGGCAAGAGTGCACCCTTTCACTGAAAATTTCATATATTTTCATCAGAATTATATGAATGAACTAAAATTTTAAACTTCAAAAAATATGTACGTTTAACAGGTTCAGAAAATCACTGAAGCTAAAAGATAATTCTCAAGCCCTTTTCATTCAGCAACATTTTTCTATTCTAAACTTGGCTAAATAAGTATATAACGGTATATACTCAATCATTCAATAAAAAATTAGAAAAGTAGATTTCATTATGATCCTCATATAAACATAAAATAACTGGTGGATTCTAAGTAACTCAACAGATCCTAATTTAGAATCCCAATTTAGATAGATTTCCTTAATCACTTAAGTACTTAATGGAAAAAAATGTTTTCTTCAAGGGAAAAAGTTTGCACAAACAGAAAGTAAAACTCTCAGGGCTCAAATTTTAAATATTTTGTAATGGCTTCTAGGCTCAGAAAACCAAAACAAAAATGTCTAATCTGTTTGACTATATAATCAACAATACTGGTAGGAAGAACAGAGAGATGGTCATATGTTTTGACTATAATCTCAGATTTTTCTTATTTTTCCCTCGCTGACATTTGAACTCCAGGTCCTGTGCTGGCTGGGTTGGCACTCTACCACTTGAGCCAAACCTCCAGCCTTGCTGGTTATTTTGGAGATCAAGTCATGAGGCCTTTTTCTGCTTCAAATATATGACCTTTTTTGATTTATGTTTCCTACAAATATCTTGCTAGGTAAGCATTACTTTTGAATTTGATCCTCTGGATCTCAGCCTCCTGAGTAGCTAGGATTTTTCAGGTGTGGGACACCCACACCCAGCTCATAATCTCAGAATTTGAAGAAAATTAACTGAACAGCAACCAGATGGGTTTGGATTTAATTCTTTGGCAAGGTACTTAATCTCTCTGGGCCTCAACTGTGTCTATAAAATGGAAACAAAATTACCTATCTCACAAAGATATTGTGATGCTTAAAAGGAGTACCAAGAAGCATACGTAAAAACAAGGTATCCTAGAATAGAGCAGGTATCTCAACAGAATCATATCAGATTGCATTCTGGATCTTGTAGTCGCTAGGGGCTGCACTTTTCATATACAAGCAATGCTCCTTCCTTTACTGGAAATAACATAAGGCAGAATTCCTAACAATTATATGGTCTCTTCTGATTTATGAAAATGTCTTGCTAGGTAAGATTTTAAAAAATAAAACTGTAGATGGGGTGACTAGACGGGTCCCCAAAAGTTCTAAGTTTCAGACTTCGTTTGTATTTTAAGCAGGACAACTTCTGACTCAGCAATGAATAGTTTAGGCTGCAGATGTTAACAAAGGCCAAGAAGTTCTGGTCAGAGTTCCACAACAGACTTTTACATTTAAATTGCCAGGAAAGTAGGAAATCTATACAGCTAAAAAGACAGAAGCGGCCCTGGCCAACCAATCTTGGTGCACAAAACTTTTAAACCCCACCCATCCAGCTTTTGGACGCAGCGCCGGTGGAACTTTTTCCTCCCATTGTAACACACTGCCACTTAGGCTTCCCACTGTGTGCCACGCTCGGTGCTAAGCATGCCCTTTCCAGGATTTTATGACAAGAATGGCACGCCTGCGCTCATTCTGCACAACACTCGGCTCTCAGCTCCGCCGAGTTCCCCTCGGTCCGCAGCCCTCCGCGGACCCCGTCGGCCCGAGCCCTCCGACTCCACGCCCAACACCAAGCAAAGCACTTGTGGGATCCCCCAGCGCCCCTCCCGCCCCACACCCCAGCTCCAACCAGCCCCTAAACTTGTGCCAAGAGTGGATTCCCCGCAAACCCTGGCCTACGCAGGGCGCGGGGACCCCTCGCCGCCCCTCCACATCAGGGGACGCCCGCGTCGCTCCCCAGTCCGACATTCACGCGCAACACCCCGGGCCGGGCAGAGCCGCCTCCGGCCCCACGCCGCTCCGCACGCTCGCGCCGGCAGGGCCCAGGCCCGGCCGGGCCGCGCGGCCTGGCTCCGGACCCCGCGGGGAGGAAGGGAAGGAGGCTCCACCTGGCTCCGCGGGCGCCGCGCGCAGCTCCGGCTCCGGCCTGGGCCCCGCGGCGGCCGCGCCCCCGTCCCGGCGCGGGCGGCAGCGCTCCGGCGGGCCGCGGCGGGCACGCTCGCCCGGCAGTTCGGCGTCGGCCTGGCCGTCGTCGCGCGCCCGACGGTGGGCCCAGCCCGGGCCGCGGACGCCGCAGCGCGAGCAGCCGGGGCCCGCCGCGTCCGAAGCGCGCCGGGTGCACGCCCCGCACGGCGACGGCCCGCCCGGCAGGGCCGCCGCTTCCCCCGGGGTCTCCCGGCACCCGCGGCGGTCCGACCCCTCCGGCCGCGGCGGCGGCGACGCCACCACCAAGGCGGAGCCGGAGGCCGAGCCCAGAGCCCCCGTCTGGGCGGCCGCCGTCTCGTCACAGCGGCCTCGCCGGCCCCGCCGACTCAGAGCCGCCGCAGCCGCCGCGGAAGAGGCCCGAGTACTCGGGCCCGCCGCCGCCATCTTGTTTCTCGTTTGAAGGGAGAGTCGGTGGCGAGGGAGAAGAGTGGCGGGCGGGCCGGCGCGGGGCGGGCATCTCATCTGCATATTCATGAGGGGGCGTGGCCGCGGCGGGCCGGGAGCGGGCTCTGTCCGGCCTGGTTGGCGGGAGAGGCCCCCCGTGCCTAGGGATCAGCCGTGCTCCTTAGGGCCGGTCCGCGGCCGCGCCCTCAGCCGACTGCCGAGCCGGGCCGGGCTCCCTGCCGGAGGACCTTATTTGGAAATTCCGGGCGATCTTAATAATAGCATAAGTAATCACTTATTCCAGCCGGCGAGATCCCGGTAGAGTGGGCCGCGGTAGGGAGTGGGAAGCCTAGGAAGTTGGCCGGGGCTGCCCTGGATGTGAGGCTCCGGGCTTGCTCCGGAGGATCGGATCCCACAGGACCTGTGATCCCAGTATTGGCCTACCGTGGTCAGTAGCCGCCGAAAGTAACAGCCTCTAGTCAGTCCTGATCTCCTCCTCTTTCCACATCCTTTCCTGAAACTGCCCTTCCTTTACTGGCAAAACCATACTGCCTTGTTTTTGTTTGGCTTCTCCCCCTTCCTCACCCCCCCACCCCACCCCACCCCCCCCGTCTCCTAGCTCCTCAGACCCCCTATTTGAGTCATACTCCTGTCTGGGGCTCATCTGTAGCTGCTCCAGTAGCCTCGGGTCTCTGCCCTTCTCTTTTCACTCTGCTTTGTTTCTCTGGTCCATCTCACACTTTCTTCTGAAACTCTCTAATTGGCTTCTGCAGGCCAGGCCTCCTGAGGCCAGCACTGAATATTTAGTTGTCTGATGGAGGATGTCTGCATCCCTCGTGTCCAAAAGGAGCATTGCTTGCTAGTGTTACATTGTATTTGGGAGTTAGAGTTTGTTAAAAAGAATTTACCAAGAGAATTTGAGAACCCAAGGTTTATTAGGGCATTTATATAAGAGAGGCAGGCACATAACAGACAGAAGGACATGGTGCTGTCCCTGCCACTGCTCCTCTTGCTTCTGCTCAAGCTGCTACATAGATGTGGGGTTAGGAACAGGTGTTTATGGAGTTAGTGGGGATTTTGTTGCTTGGTTTACGTGTGTGTGTACCTATTGGTTAACTGTCTCCTTTTCAGACCAAATTTTGGGGAGCTAGAACAGCTCAAGCACTCCAAACCAGTCTTTTTGATGGGCTAGGCCCACCTGCATTTCGCCTAGACCTTGGTATTTCTCTGTTTTCCATGTCCCCTTAAATGGAGCCTCCTCCACATATCTGTCTCCCACCTTCCTTTTAAAACAGTTTTCTACCCCTATTCTATGTCTAAACTTCAAGCTCCAAACCTAGTCATCTCCAACTTTAGCTTCATCTTCCATATCTGGCTTAGTCTAGTCAGTTTTCCCATCATCTCTCTTAGATTATTGCAGTAGCATTTACAGATTTACAATTTTACAGCACTTACAATTTTAATCCCATGGACTCTCTTTTAATTCAATCTGCTTGCTGCAGAGTTGCTTCATAAAAGCCCAGCTTTGGCTGGGGATATGGCCTAGTGGCAAAGAGTGCTTACCTTGTATACATGAAGCCCTGGGTTCAATTCCCCAGCACCACATATACAGAAAATGGCCAGAAGTGGCACTGTGGAGCCCCAGGACTGGCAAAAAAAAAAAAAAGCCCAGCTTTGACCTTATCATTCTAGCATGGGCCAGGGGGAGGTGATCAAACTTCATTGTCCTTCTCTTTCTGAATGTCCAGGGGATGGGGAAAAGAAAGCTCCCCCCCCCCCAACATGGAAAGATGGTTCTGTTACAATAGGGCTCCCACTCTGTTTTCTTTGCCCTAAGGTAGATTTGGAGCCAGGAAAGCATTACATAAATGACATTTCCTGCTTTATAAAGGAGAGGCTTAAAAAATAAAGCAAAAGCAAAAAATTCAATGCAACAATGTAATAGAAGGTACTAGAAGGCCTAGATTTCAGTGAGAGTGCCAGCATCTAGTAATAAACCAATCCAAGGCAAAGTAATTGGTGACAAAGAAAGCACAAAAATAAAAAGAAAGATGGATTCTTGAAATGAGAACCAGATGTCTAGAGGACAATCAAGAATTGAAGAAGGATCAATGAGTAATTGATACAAATGTTTGTGTGCCTAGAAACTCAGAGAGTCAGAATCCTTCCATACGCAGAAGTGTGGCTTCATGGGGCTGTCCTTTACCCATGGGACATCACTTCTTTCCCTTCTTTTTTTTTTTCTTCAAATTTTTATTATCAAACTGATGTACAGAGAGGTTACAGTTTCATACATTAGGCATTGGGTACATTACTTGTACTGTGTGTTACCTCGTTTCTTTCCCTTCTTGAACTTGTTGAGGTCATTTTGCCCAGTTCTGACAAGAAAGACCTGTGGTTCAGAGATCATCTTTTGAAATGGAGCCATTTATGTGAGCTGTTCCACATTTTTTTTACTGTATACAAACTGTACAAAGGGAGATTGTTATATTGTTATGTTGTCCATACAATATAACTCCATTACTCTTCTGTGTCCCCCTTTTTATTTTTTATTATTTTATTTAATTTTTTATTGTTATTATAAAGTTGATGTACAAAGGGGTTACAGTTGCATAAATAAAGAGTACATTTCTTGCCAGGCACTGGTGGCTCACTCCTGTAATCCTAGCTACTCAAGAGGCTGAGATCTGAGGATCACTGTTCAAAGCCAGCCCCGGCAGGAAAGTCTATGAGATGCTTGTCTCCAATTAACCACCAGAAAACCAGAAGTGGCGCTGTGGCTCAAGTGGTAGAGGGCTAGCCTTGAGCTGAAGAGCTCAAGAATAGCACCCAGGCCCAGAGTTCAAGCCCCATGACAGATAGATAGACAGACAGACAGAGAGTACATTCCTTTTTTGGACAATGTCACCCCCCTTTTTTTGGGGGGGTGCCAGTCCTGGGACTTGAGCTCAGGGCCTAGGTGCTATCCCTGAACTTCTTTTGCTCAGGCTAGAGCTCTAGCTCTTGAGCCACAGCTCCACTTTTGGCTTTTTTGGTAGTTTAGAAGAGAAAGTCTGTGAGACTTTCCTGCCTGGGCTGGCCTCAAACCATGATCTTCAGATCTCAGCTTCCTGAGGAGCTAGGATTACAGGTGTGAGCCAACCAGCACTTGGCTCCTTCCCCCTTAATAAAAAAAATGAAATAACCACACAATTTTAGTGATTTCATTATTGTGTTCATGTGAATAGCTTGGACCTTTCATCTGAAGAGCTGATTTACAGGTCTGCAATGATGTAGAATCCTTTATTAGATACAAATAGAGGTAGGCAATTTTCTTTTGCAGAAGAAAAAGTAGATCTTAGCCATATCGGACCAGATACCAGGAGATCAAAGCTCAACTCTGTGTGATTTCAAGGAGCTGCCTTCTCTATGGACCTCATCCTCCTTTAAAACAATTCACAGCTGATGTCCATCACAAAGCTATGTACTGAGGTCCCACCTCAGTGTTTTGGTGGGATCTAGTGTTTAGTGGGATACCTGGATGTGTTTTTTTTTTTTATGTTATAATAATTCCAAAGAATACTGTAAGGGAAAACCACCACTCTAGGTATATTCAAAGGTCTCTTTTGGCTCTAACAT
This sequence comes from Perognathus longimembris pacificus, assembly GCF_023159225.1. Taxonomy (NCBI): domain Eukaryota; kingdom Metazoa; phylum Chordata; class Mammalia; order Rodentia; family Heteromyidae; genus Perognathus; species Perognathus longimembris. The sequence goes on along the minus strand of NC_063173.1, from coordinate 280,282 downwards.
TCTAGAAGTCTGATTTTCAATTTCCACTCCCTTCTCTCCTCTATGCTGTTGCCAAAGTCTCCTACCAAAGCAATAAGGGTGACAGAAGGCAACACAAATCTTAGAAATCCAGAGTTATTCTTGATGAGAAAGAGAATGCAATAAGAATAAGTCTTAAGTTTCGATCCTAGCAGCCTGGAATTGTGATCACAATTGACAGCTGACAATAACAGAACTAGAGAGAAAGAGAGAGAGAGAGAGAGAGAGAGAGAGAGAGAGAGAGAGAGAGAGAGAGAGAGAGAGAGGCTGAATTGGGCATGGTAGACATTTTGCTTGTTTTGCTTTGTCAGACAGCATTCAAAACTCATTCGTGCCAGGACAATGCCCCATTCTAAGGATAAAAAGGGAAGAAGCTGAGGCAGGGGGGCTACTCTGCTACTTTTCTCCCTGCCTTCAGCATCCAAAACATGACACATGACCTTCTAATCCTCAGTGAGCGACACAAAGACATAGAGACAATTGGAGTTGCTCTTAGCAACAGAATCAGTAGGTATCCAACCACAACGGCATCAGTGGCTGTCAGACAGAGACTTGGGAGAGGGGCGGTTGGTGTCCTTACCTTGGTGGTGCGGCCATGCCAGATTGTTCCTAAGGTAGGAACTTAGTTGTGGCACTCACTGCCTAGCCTTCCTAGATTATAATCACATCTGATTCTTCCACCTTTCTGTCACCCCTTCATCCTTTCAGCAAATTCCCTGTTTTCTTTCTTTTTCTTCCTTTCTTTGTTGGTTATGGGACTTGAACTCAGCGCCTGGGCACCCTACCACTTTGAGCCATAGCTTCACTTCCAGTTTTCAGGTGGCTAATTTGAGATAAGATTGTCATGGATTTTCCCTTCTGGGCTGGCTTTGAACCTTGATCCTCAGATCTCAGCCTCTTGAGTAAGTAGGATTACAGGCATGAGCCACCAGCAGCTGGCTGCTAAATTCCATTTTTTTCTGAAACCATTTACAATTTTGTCGTTTGCACTGGGGTACTCTGATCAAGACACTGGTTTTGCTTTTCAAGTATGATCTAAAAAATGGCAATTAAGAGTTCTCTGCATTTGAAAATGATCCAAGAAGCTTAGGTCAATGGTATAGAGCAGAACTAGCCCAAATGGCACATGTTGCTTTTTTTCTCAATGCCTACCTGTGCCATAGTTCCCAGGGAAAGTGGGACCAGAACGCTCACTGGAAAGCAGGCTGGCATGAAGAGCAAGCGACTGTGTAGCCACACACACCATTACTTCCTCTAGCTGCTTCTGCTCCTCCATCCATGCATTACTTCCTGAATCATCCGCCATTCCCCCTACAGTGCTTATACCCAGGTAGCTCTGCACAGTTCTTAACTTCCATTATTAGCCCTTTCTCACTTCACATCCACATCCCTACAAACCCTTGCTCCCTCTGGATGGTGGCTCCTGCTTCTGTCTCTTGGATTGACTGACTCTCACTCTGGTGTGAATCAAAACCATTCTGAGCCAGGCACTGGCTGCTATTTCTTGCAATCCAAGCTACTCGGAGGCTGAGAGCTGAGAATTATGATAAGCTAGCCTGGACAGAAATGTTTGTGAGACTTTATTTCCAATTAACCAGCTTAAAAAAAAAAAAAAAACTCGGATGAAGGTATGGCTTGAGTGGTAGGTAGAACATTAGCCAGGAGTGAAAATCCAGTGAGAGTTCAAGGCTCAGCACACACACATTCTCTTACACACACACAGCCATTCTGCCTACTTCTAGTAGAAGACATTTCTGCAGAGCCATGAACCCCCTATTCATACCTTTCTTTCCTCATTTCTTTGGTGATCTTTTCTTCCTGTGCTCTTTCTCCCTTGCTACCTTCATACTATCATTCACCTCTAATACCTTCCCTTTTGTTTCAGATGAAGTGAGTCCTTTTGCCATGCTAAAACCTCTATCCATGATGTTCATGTCATCTTCCCAGGCTCCTTCACCCCTTTCCAAACAGTCCATGAATACAAAATACAATAAGACTTGGTCTCTGTTCCCTTCTAGCCAAGATTTATAACAGAAAAGAAATATAGCAGAATTACAAGTGGTGTAACAAACAAATGCAAAGGGTTAAGAAGAACAAAAGTGGGGGTCTTAGGGAAGGTCTCCATAGAAGATGAGATGTTTGAACTTTGTGTTGAAGGATGAAGTGGAATTCACCAGGCAGAGACAGGGGAAGGCATCTCACTGTGAAAACTGAGCAGAGGCACAAATGTGCAAAAGTTTAGAATCTATGTGGAACTAATGAAGGTACTAGATGTGGCTAGAACTAATGGAATAAGGCTAGGAAATTGGACATGAGTTAGAAAAACTATAATTTATTGAGCCAGGTACCATACTAAACAATAACATACCTATTTTATCTAGTACTCCTGTATTATGTCTGTTTTATAGAGCTATATCCTTATGATATTGGGAGACCATTGAAAGATGTAATATTTGGATCAAAGGAGTGTTCCCAATAGATTTGTATTTTACAAGTATAACTGTCAGACTGTAATTACCAGCAAGGAAAACAAATAATAATTGTTGGGGATTCATGCTGCCCTTCCCCCAGCCCTGGGGCAGTGTAAAAGCTAGCCACTCCCATCTTCTGGGTTCTACGGGAAGAGAAGCAAAGCAGCCCCCGCCTCTCGGCCCAGCCACGTGGGTAATGGTGGAGGCCCGGTCCTTGGGGGGCTGTGGTCTCCGCCCATAGAGGAAGTTCCATGACATCACCTGAGGGACAGCCCATCCAGCCTATCATTAATATTCAATTAGTCCCTCCCCTTCCTGCCCGCCATTACCCTTATATAAACCCCTCCCTGATTAAAGTTCTTTGAGACTGGTGGAACATCCAAACCGGCTCCCCAAAATCTCTGTCCTGCGTCTACTCCGGACACGCGAGGGGGGACAGGGGGGAGGTCTCGGCATCTTTTCTGGACTCAGCATAGCCCGTAAAGACACGCTTTGTTCTGTGGGCGGCGGGGGGGGGGGGGGGGGGGGGAACGGGTAAAGCTGAGTGTTTTTTCACAATCTGGGATTTATCATCTCCCTGGGTGAAGCGGGGAGAGGGGGTCTTGAGCCCCGACAAATAATTTTGTTACAGGAAAGTCAATGAGCTATCTTGATTCTTGCATTAAAGAATTCCGGCAAGACTTGAAACATAGTGAAAGTGTTAATAAAGCTCATTAGGAAAGAAAATTCAGTAGATTAAAAAGAGGTACAAGTAACAGGATGAGCCTTTGAGGTTTGAGTACATACTGAGATTGGCTGTGAGAAATTTCTAGCCCAGTGTCGCCAACAGAGTTGAGGTTGCCAGTAAGCAGCATTGTCACGAGGTTAGAATTACGATGTGCAAAGGAGTCTACCTGATCCCTAGAGTAAGGTAAGCAGTCTTGAGGTTTTATTTTGTTAATTAAAGATCCATTGTTCCAGGGACACCTTAGACTCACCTTAGACTGAAATAATACTTTGGCTTAATCTTTAGGTAGGTGAGAAACTCAGGAACATCTTAGGATGTCTTAGGACATTAGTAGGCTACTTTGATCTTAGAGGTTGGTCTTCTATGGGCTGGAGAGGTTAATTACAATGTTTGGTTCCCTTTGCATTTCCCTATGCTCATTTCTTATGTTCCAGAGGCTGTGTTTGTGTGTGTATACTTCAGTCCTGTGGCTTGAACTCAGGGTCACAGCCTGGGCACTGTCCCTGTGCTTTTCTGTTCAGTGCTAGTGCTCTACTATTTGAGCCACAGCTCCATTTCCAGCCTTTTTGAATAGCTAATTGGAGATGAGTCTGACATACTTTCCTTCCTGGGCTGGCTTTGAACTGAGGTCCTCAGATCTCAGCCTACTAAGTAGCTAGGATTACAGACACCCAGCTCAATTTTGTCATAAATAAATGGATAGACCATTATACTGAGCAGAATGAAGGATTTGCCTCAGAAGAAAATGTTAAAGGAGATACAAAACAGCTTCTCACAGATTTCTCTCTAGAGAGCAACTGATAGAAGATGGGCTCATTTTCTTTTCTTTTCTTTCTTTCTTTTCTTTTTTTTTTTTTTTTGTTGTTGTTGTTGCCAGTCCCGGGGCTTGAACTTAGGGCCTGGGCATTGTTCCTGGGCTTCTTTTGCTCAAAGCTAGCACTTGACGGCGTGAGTCACAGCGCCACTTCTGGCTTTTTCTGTTTATGTGGTACTGAGGAGTTGAACCCAGGGTTTCACGCATGCTAGGCAAGCACTCTGCCACTAAGCCACATTCCCAGCCCAGTTGGGCTCATTTGAAAGGTGGAAACAGATTACATGCTTTCCCATCCCCAATTTCTTTGTCCTGAAGGAAGACAGGATTGTACCCCAGCCTACCAGTGATCAATGAGAAACTTGGTTGCTCCATTTATTCCACAATGGGCATAGTCCCCCATTCTTTGTTTACTAGGCCTGAGATCTGCTCTCCCAGAGTCTGCTAGTCCACTAGTCTGCTCGTGTCTAGGGACTGTAGTGTCTGTCAGTGACCACAAGGGGGCAAACTGAGACTAACAGTCTCTCCCACTCGGTTTCCATGGAGCCTAACAGATGTCAGAGCTGGTACTGCTTTAGAAGCTTTAGATCTGAGGCTCTTATCAAACCTCTTTGTTTACAGAGAAGAAAACTAAAATCCAAAAAGGGAAAATAACTAACCAAAGTCATGCGGTGAGTTGTAGGAACTAGAAACCAAGTCTTCTGACTAGTCTAGTTCTTTAGACAGTCTGCCACATTAAGCCTTTTCTTGTCTTCATATATAATTCTAAGATATACTGGTTTTTAACCATATAATTTTTATGATAATGACTTTTGCCCCTCAATTTAGCTCTCAGAACCTGAAGTCAGGAACCTAGTTTTGACCAGCATTGACTATCTTGTTCAGGCACCTAGCTCATCATGCCATAGGCCCCTCAAACCCCATGCAAGACTGAGGAGTTCAACAAACCCTGTGCAGCTGCTATGTGGCAGGTCCAACAATGGCTCCTGAGCACACAGAGGAGCTCAGTGTCTAGGAGGCAAGAAACCTTTAACTTAAATGTGGGGGGAGGGGTTGCCAGTCCTGGGGCTTGAACTCAAGGCTGGAGTGCTGTCCCTGAGCTTTTTTGCTCAAGGCTAGTGCTCTACCACTTGGGCCACATTTCAGCTTCCAGGCTTTTACTAGTTGGAGATAAGAGCCTCATGGTCTTTCTTGCCTGGGCTGGCTTCAAACTGCAATCTTCAGATCTCAGCCTGCTGAGGAGCTAAGATGGCAGGTGTGAGCCATGGGCACCCAGTGAACTGAAAGCTTTAAAATTCAGGAGAGGCGTTGTCAACAGTGGCATAGAGCAAAGCTACATGGAGGGGTACAGAATTTAGTCCTAAAGGAAGAATGGGAAGTCATCAAGGCAGGAATAAGGGAATTCTAAGTAGAAGAACAACACAGAAGCCGACACATAGAGACAGGAAGCTATGGTATGCAAGGTGGAAGGATTGCTTCTGAGGAGCTGGCGCATGCTGTTGCTAGAGTCAGTGCAGCCCGCTGCCTGAGTCCTGGCATCCAGCAAGAGAAGAATTCAGGCAACGCATGAAATGTAATGAAAATAAGATCACTTACTAGGGGAGGACTGTGCCAGGTCCAGTCAGTATTCCTGCATGTCAAACAAACATTGTGAAGGGCAAAGAAACATTAAGTGGCAAGGACATGTCATGGGAACATAGCTCTTCAGTTCATCTTCAGCCATCTTTAGGGTACAAACATGAGTGTTAGATTTAAATAGAGGAAGGATTAGAGGAAAAGGTATAAATAATTTGAGTCCTGATCATAGGTGTGACCTGGATGGTCATTATCTCCGTTCTGGTTCTCCCAGGCTCTGGAGAAGTTATTGCTGTCATGACTTGAGGGGAGCAGTCTTATCCCCTCCACAAGGTAATTCCTCCTGCTACAGGTGCAGCCTCATCACTACAGGTAATTGTCCCTATATGGTCTATAGAGTCTGTCCTTCCAGGCCACCTTTAGTTTCAGTCCCTTGTCATTAATATGACAAAGTCTTACCTTTCCTGGAACCCCAGGTGACTTCAAAGTGACTGTAGAGAGGACAGATTACAGAAGATACATACAAAATACAGACAGTGATGACTGGCTTTTCTCCTGCTTTTTATTATTTTTGTAGGCCCCAGTGAGGAGACAGTGCTTTTCGGGGGTTGAGGCGGGGGGGGGGGGGAGCTGGCTAAACACCTATTACAAGCACATTCAATAAACCAGGAACAGATCGTCCAACTGCATTCACGATTGAGTTATGAGCATTTATTGAGATATCTGTGAGAAATTCTTATCCCTGGCTCAGTCTATAGGACTCAAGTCACCAATGAATCAGGAAAGTTTGGTTTTTGGTTTATTTTAATGTGCATTTTGTTTTTGTGTTAGTTCTGGGGGCTTGAACTCAAGGCCTGGGCTCTGTCTCTGAGCTTATTTTTGCTCAGATATACCACTCTACCACGTGAACCCCAGCTCCACTTCCAGCTTTTTTTGAGTAGCTTATTGGAGATAAGAGTCTCCTGAACTTTCCCGCTTGGGCTGGCTCTGAACTTTGCTCCTCAGATCTCAGCCTCCTGAGTGAGAGCCACCAGCACCCAGCTAGGATGTTTGAATTACAGTACAATATTTCTCTCTGAGTGCTGTGATTGCTTCCTCACACGGTCACTGCTTATATCTCTTTACTATGTAAAATTCCTCAAGGACTGGAAGCCTTGAAGAATTTTCCATTTTAGGTCTTCTTTGTATATTCCCATCATTTATAGCTAGCAGCTACCTATTCATTCTACATGAGAGAAGCTGGATTCTAGGCAGAAGTGGAGTAAATAAAACTAGAAAGGAAATTTGCAATCAGTTATAAAGTTATTCATGCATTCAACAAAAACTAAGTGCTTCTGTGAGCCTGGCATCCCTGTTGTTGTTGTTGATGATGATGATGATGATCATAGGGAGAAGAGTGTCTCTGTGTGTGTGTCAACAGTGAGAATTGTGGTGGTGAAAATCTTAGGCTGGCAAGCTGGCTGAATAGCCAAGGTTTAGGGGGTTGAGTCTGGAGTTCATTCCTCATGGGACTCAGATAATTCAAATAAATATTCTGTCTTTTTCTTTCTTTTTTTTTTAACAACGCAGCAAAATAAAATTCCGATTATTGTTGGACAACATCGTTTCAAACATACATCAAACAGGCCAAAAAAAATAAAATAAACAGCAACTTCATAGACAAAAAAAAGAAGGAAAAAAAAAGAAACCTTTTTATCTTTGGCCTTTTTAACAATCTCATACAAACCAACTACTTTATAGTACAGCTAAATACATACACAAAAGAAATTACTGGAATGCTCGGAATAAGATTTTTTGTTGTTGTTGATTTTGCTTTTTCTTTTTACAAGGTTTTTTTTTTCTCCTTTGAGATTATAATGAACATGGTCACACCACAAGTAGTCAGCAGTAGGACAGAACGCTCTGAAGGCTGGTTTGGTCATCCGAGATCATTAAAAATGGCTGACCCCTCACAAGAGGTACAAAAATATAAAATGTAAATAAAAATACAAACAAAATTTCGTTTTGAAAGTACTTTTAAGAAAAAAAGGAGGGCGCTGGAAGTTTTGGTGTTTCCCTCCCTGTTGCAGATTCTTGCTGTGGTTGTGGTGGGCGGGTGGCCGGGCCTCCCCACCCCAAGGGGACCCACCAGGTTTAGAACCCGAGGCGGGAAGGGGAGGCGAACCGGTCACGGCCGCCTTCTGCGGGTTAACTTTTCCTCTTTGCTGTCTAGTCATCCTCATCATCTAGTCTTCTGCTTCTTGGCATCAACATCCTCCTCCTCCTCCTCTTCATCTCCATCCTCCTCCTGGCCATCACCTTCTTCCTCCCCCCTTCCTCCTCCTCCCCCTTTCCTCCTCCTCCCCCCTTCCTCCTCCTCCCCCTTTCCTCCTCCTCCCCCCTTCCTCCTCCTCCCCCTCCTCCCCCCTTCCTCCTCCTCTTCCCTCCTCCCCCTTTCCCCCCTCCCCCTCCCCCCTCCTCCCCCCTCCCCCTCTCCCTCCCCCTGCTCCCTCATTACTAGACTCCTGTCCCCATCTTCCTCATTAGCCGCACTCCCTTTGGCAGGGGCTTCTCTTCCATTCTCCGCCTCCTCCTCCACTTCCTCCTTCCCCTTCAAGCCCTCAGTGGTGACCTGGAGCTGCCATCCACAGCCGTGGCATGGGGAGCAGCGAGGGAAAAAACAAGAGCCAGCCCGAGGCAGGAACCATGCAGGGATGGCTTGTCAGAGCCGCCAGTCCCGTCCTTTTCTTTTTTTCTGTCTACAGCACTTCCAAACACGATCAACGTTCCTAAAGCTTACCGGCCTTTCTGTAGAAGAGTAGCAAGCACCCATCCCACCAAGTGACACTGTATAAGAAGGACAGGGTTATCTGTCAGTCCCAGGAAAATCGTGTAACAGGAAGGAGAGGAGCCTATAGTGGGCAGACAAAGACAATTTTTCTGGATTAAAAAAAAGGCTAAAACTACAGAAAAGACTGTGCTGAGCCTGGCGTATGGTGAGCCTAACTGCAGATATAAGAGAACACAGACTATTAAGAGGGGCAAGCATTATAAAGTAGGAGGAGATGGAGTCGATAGGGTTGACTGATCCACTTCTAAGCATCATTTATTATGAAGACAAGGTCTTGAGTTCAAGTTCACACACACACACACACACAAATCAAGCCCCTCCTATGTGCACTATTCTCAGGACATAGCAGTGATCAAGAATAAAGGCCCAGTTAGGCGCTAGTGGCTCACTCCTGTAATCGTAGCTACTCAGAAGGCTGAGATCTGAGGATCATGGTTCAAAGCCAGCCTGGGCAGATAAGTCCAAGACATACTTATCTCCAATTAACCAGCAAAAAGCCAGAAGTGAAGGTATGGCTCAAATGGTAGAGTACCAGCCTTGATCAATTCAGCCAAGCAAGAGTGCCAGGCCCTAGGGCTGGAGGCATGGAAGTGTTAGAACATCTGCTCAGCAAGCATGAGGTACTGAGTTCAATTCCACGTATCACCAAAAATAGAGGTTCAATCTGTCCTAGACCTTTTGTGCTCATGGGGGACAACAGATCACATACAAGTGAGGAAATGTATGGACCTAAAAGGAGACACTATGGTAGAAAATAGGTAGAAGGCAGACACTGCTAGCTAAGTTAGACCAGAGAACCTCACTGAGGAAGTGACATTTGAGCTGGGCAGAGTGCCATTGTGGGAAAGCATTGAAAGCAGGAGGAACAGCCAAGGCCAAGATGCTAAAAGGAGCTGAGCAACTTGATGTAGTCCAAGGCCACAAATAAACCCAGTGGGCCACAATACAAGGGAGAGGGGCCTGAAGCTGTCATGTCAGCAGGGGAAACTCATAGAAGGATATATAAATAGTGGTACAGAATTTGGACTGGATTCTAAACGCAAGAGGAATGATTTAGCAAGGATTTACTTTGTGTGTGTGGTGGTAATACTGGGATTTGGATTCATGATCACAAGGCAGGCATTCTATTGAGCCACACTCCCCGTCCTTTTTGCTCACTTGTTTTTCATATAGGCTCTTGCACTTTTGCCCCAGTCAGCCCCTGATCACAAGTCTCCTATATCTGCTTAGATTCTAAGCAGCTCCAGGCATGCTCATGCCTGGCTTGTTGACCTTGCTAACAGGTCACTTGGAACTGACCCAGAGCTGAGATCCTGTTAGCTCTGCCTCCTGAGTGGTTGGGTTTACCAGCACATACCACCACACCTGGCTCTGGGAGATGTTCTTAAAAAATAAGTGTACTCATTACCTGACTCACGTAACTCTGACCCCTCTATATGTCACCTCTACAATAAACAGAAAGAAAACTCTGGTAGCTCCTGATTCCCACCTTTGGGTGGATGCAGAGCCTATTGCCATGTGGCTGTGTGTCCCAAGGTCTATAGCACCATTCTTCAGGGTTCTAGCTCCTACTTAGCAGACCTATTGCCAAAGGCAGAGGATGAACAGCTTTTCAGACTAGTCTCCCTGAATGATAGACAGTTTATTTCCCATGATGCTTTGCTTGTAAGAATGCCTGCAGTAGAGAAGGCTCTAGAACCTAGATGAGCCTATTCCATGTGTTCCACTAACAACACATCATCGCCACCCAGTGTCCCTCATGGGGGCTCTTTGAAATTAACCTCTATGTTCTCTCAATGTGGTTTCCTTTCTCCTTCTTTCTTTTTCCCTCCTTCCTTCCTTCTTCTTCCTCCTCTTTTTCCTCCTCCTCCTCCTCCTCCTTTCTTCTTCCTTCTTCTGTTTTGAACTCAAGATCTCATGCTTTCTAGGCAGGTGCTCTACCACTCAAGATGCTCTCCCAGTGCTTTTTGCCTTATTTTTCAGATAGAGTCTCAATTTTTTTTGCCCAGATCAGACTGTGCCCCTTCTACCTAAAGCTCCCTAAAGTAACCACCACATCAGCCTATTTGAGGTCTTGCTGTTTTATCCAGGCTGGCCTCAAACTGTAATAATTCTGATTATTGAGTAACTGGTACCAAGCCCAACTAATCCTGATTTCTTTTTTTTATCTTATATAACTCCATAGTTTTTTATTTTGAAAACAAGCTTTTTGAAATATCCTTATAATTTGAGGTGAGCTAATTGATGGTACACCAAAGTTACCTGTTTGCCTTGAAGTTACTAATTGCTGATGAAAGAATAGTTACCAACATATCATTACAGCACACTAACCTAATGGCACTCTGCAATTTTTAAAACTTCATGGCTGGTCAATTTTGGTTGGACACTTGAGTTGCATGTGTATGGAAAACATTCTCTCCACTGACTGAAGGTAACCTGCATATAAGTGTACTTTCAATCTAGAATTCAATTCTTAAAGGAAAAGTGGCTCAAATTGGAGCAAATAAGCAGACTCCCATGAAATAAACTAAATACAAAGCAACAAGTAGTAAGAATACTAAAGATTTATTCCACCAGTCTTCCTCTTATTTTGTGTTGTTATTTGGTATTTTGAGGCATTTTATAGCCCAGGCTGGCCTTGAACTTATGATCCTCCTGCCTCATCCTCCCTAGTGCTGGACAGTCACCACCATTCCTTGCTTCTATCTTAAACATACAAGGGTGCTCTATGAGTAAACCGAGTTAAAACATTTCTGAGAGCAGAGGAGCTGCTATCAGTAGAGCTATTGGGACTCTCTAAGAGCCCAGGTCAGCAAGGTACAAGGTAAGCGGTAGCACTGGGCAGTGCTAGGCATGCAACATGCCAAGTAGACCACACTGTCCCGGTCTTCCTGAGCTCAGGTCATTATTACTTCACAGGGTTGTATTTTGTTCTTCCCTATTTGTTCCACTGTTTTGTAATGAGGAGAAAATGAGAAGTCAATTAACTTCTTGGGTAAATAAAACTAATTTGTCACCTACAATTATGTTTAAGAGTAAGTCAGCTGAAGAAACAACAGGGGCTGGGGCTAAGGAAAGCTTCTACACTTAGGCACAGGACTAGTGGGCGAGTTGTTGGCTTGGCTGTGGGCAGTGCTAACCTAGTGGGCCTTCTCTAGGAAGGCCTTGCAACACCGGAGGCACTGCTGATACACCAGCTCGAAGTCGGGAGTCGTTTCCATAATAGGGATCTTCAATCATGAGTTGTTTTTGTGGATCATAGCTCCCAAGTAGTTCAATTGTAGCTTTGCAGTTTTTAACTTGATTACTTTTTCTATTCAAATCTCTCAGATTGCTTTCATCCATACACAGCATGTAGTCGAATGTAGCAAAGTTGTCTTCGGTGACCTGTCGGGCAGTGTGACTCATGGGGTGCCATGCTTCCTCATGCAGCTCTGCCCTCGAGAGTCAGGGGGTTTCCCCCTTCATACGTGGATGTGGCCGCACTGTCTATCCTCCAATCATCTGAAACATTTTGGTCAGCTACAAGTTTTCTGAAAACTGCTCCTGCGATGGGTGACCGGCAAATGTTACCCAGGCACACGAATAGTACGGACTTGGGACTCTGTTCCGTCATCTTCCTGGGTGGTCGCTGGCGCCTAAAGACCACGTCGGCGCCTAATCCTGATTTCTTGATACGCCCTCAACCACACTTGATATATAGAATTATTCCAGGAGGAAATGGCCCATGGGAGCAGGGGAAAGAAAGACAAAGATGTTCATACAGTTACATAAAACTCAAACAAATAGAGTGAGCTTCACTTTAAGAAAATTCACTCATTCACATAGATGTTTACGGAGCCCTCACAATGCACCAGGTACTATTGTAGATAATGAGGATTCATTCGCCCTCTCCAAAACACTTACAAACGCTGTGCACATTATCTGGAGGTCCAGATGAACTTGGCCTAAAATAATAATGGGTTTTAGAAATATACACAGACTAACTTGGTTGGGGAATGTAGTAGAGTTGAGATTGTTCACTTTACAACTAAATTCTGACAGCTCCTTTAAACAAGATTTTCCACCGTGTGTGTGTGTGTGTGTGTGTGTGTGTGTGTGTGTGTGTGTTATTCTCCTGTATCAACCCTACTGTTGAAATTTTCTTTTTTTGTGTGTTTGCTTTATGATTGTGCTGGGCTTTGAACTCGATGCCTGTGTTTCCTAGGTAAGTGCTCTACCAACTGAGCCACATCCTCAACCCAATTTCCATTTTTTAGAATTTAAGGTTATATTAAGTTAGATTCCAGCACTTGGGTTTGAACTCAAGGCCTGGTACTTGCAAGGTAGGCACTCTGCCACTTGAGATATCTATCCAGCTCCTCCGCCCTTTTATGGTTTTAGTTATTTTTTGGATAGGGTCTTGTGTTTTTGCCTTTGGACCTCAATCCTCTTATCCTTGCATACAGCTGGGGCACAGGCACATATCGCCATACTTGTCTTATTGGTTGAGATAAGGATCTCACCTGGCTTTGAAATCTCCTCAGATCTTCCAACTCCAAATAGCTAGGTGTGAATAACCATGGCTGGCCAGTTTTAATGTTGGTTGATTGGTTGGTCTTTTTCCTTTTATGTTGGTTTCAAACTCATGATCCTCCTGCCTCTTCCTCCTCCTGACTATCAGCATGTGCCACCAGGGACAGCCATTCTTGTTTGTTTGTTTGTTTGTTTTTAATAAAGTCTTATACTTTTGCTTGGGTTGGCCTCAGACCTTGACTTTCTTACTTCTGTCTCCAGAGTAGCTAGATTACAAGTGAGTACCACCATGCTCAGGCCCTGTGGTAAATCTGTTTTAGAACCTTAGTGTCAGAATTTAGTGGGCTAGATTGAGAAGGCTTTCCTTGACCCTAACCCCCACATCCATATCCCAATGATAATTTCACATAGTTAAGCAATCTGTAATCTAGGAGAAGGCCTTTTAGCCACAAATAACATCCACAAAGAAGAAAGGTTAGAGTAATTAGGGTATTACTCGATAAACATCCATTTCTCACTGGCAAAGCTCTGTGCTAAAGGCTAAAGAAGACAGGCAGTAAAGAGCAGTTTATAGCTAAGGGTACTCACAGCAGAGTAGGTCACAGTAAACTTACAGATAAGACTGTGAGGATGATGTCATGGAAGAACAGAAGTAAGGAGCAGCTGCTTTACTTTTTTTTTTTTCAAGCTCTAGTCTTGGGGTTTGAACTTAAGACCTGGGCACTGTCCCTGAGATTTTTTTGTTCAAGGTGAGTGCTCTACCACTTGAGCCACACTTCCACTTCCAGCTTTTTTTGACAATTGGAGGTAAGAGTCTCATGGATTTTCCTTCCTGGGCTGGCTTTGAACTGTGATCCTCAGATCCTAGCCTCCTGAGTAGCTAGGATTACAGGCATGAGGAATCAGTGCCCAGAGAGCAGCTACATAAAAGAGATGTGTGTGTGTGTTTGTGTGTGTGTGTATGCATGTGTGTGACTTGAACTTAAGGCTTTTTGCTCTCACTTTGCTAGTTCACTCAAGGGTGGTGTTCTACCACTTGAGCCACATCTCCACTTCCATTTTTTTGCTGGTGAGTTGGAGATAAGAGTCTTGTGTTTTTGGTTTTTTTTTCTGCTCAAGTTGGCTTTGAACCATGATCCTCAGATGTCAGCCTCCTGAGTAGGAGTATAAGTGTGAGCCACCAACACCTGGCTCATCATCTGTCTTGTTCCTCACTGTTCTCCAGCACCTAGCACACTGCCTGCCAATGAGTTTGCACTCAGTAATTGTTGCATGCAGGAAGGATGCTGGTAGCAGTAAGCCTGACCTTTGAAAAGCAAGTTTGCTAGACAGATAAGGTAGTTACCGGAAGGACATTCCAGGCATAAGAGACAGTATAGGCAGAGGTGTGGAGGATTAAGAGCTCAGCACATGTGAGGAAAACCCTGACGGTGGCACAGGAGCCTGGAGACAAAACTGGTAAAAGCAAAAGTGTGAAGAAGAGATTTTTTTTCTCCCTCTGATCTCTGTGGAGCTCTCAGAGACAAAAGGAGGGCTGAGTGTAGGGACACATGCTTGTAATCACAGCTGCTCTGGAGGCTGAGGCAAGAGGATTGAGAGGTCAAGGCTATCCTGTGAAATTTAGTGAGACCTCACCTCAAAATTAGCCTGGTAGATGCTGGTGGCTCAAGCCTATAATCCTAGCTACTCAGGAGGCTGAGATCAGAGGATCATGGTTTGAAGCCAACCCAGGAAGGAAATTACGTGAGATTCTTACTTCCAACAAACTACCAAAAAGCTGGAAGCGGAGCTGTGGCTCAAGTGGTATGTATAGTGCTAGCCTTGAGCAAAAGAAGCTCAGGGAAAGCATGGCCAGGCCCTGAGATTAAGCCCCAGGATTGGCACAGAAAAAGTGCTGGGAAGTAGCTCGACCGGAAAGCACTAAGTTCAGCATACACAAGGGCCTGGGTTCTATTCCAAGTACTAGAAGGAAAAACAAGGCAAATGAAGCTGGTTTGCTGTGTGGATCCATGGGAGTGAAATCACAAAGCATCCTATTTCAGTTTCACATAAAGATCTAATGGAGATGTCCAGCACTGTTGCTAGACATCCCAGGAGCAATGAGCCAATTCTCTGTTCAGGAGATGCATTATTTCTTTTCCTGACTAGCTTGGGAAGAATTTGTCAAATCTCGTTTTTAAAGGATATTAGATAATAGATGGATCAGTACCTTCAATCATTTTTTGGCAGGAATCCCCAGAACTTTCTTCAAATGTTGATTTCTTTTTTGTGAGTGTGGGTCTTGAATTCAGGGCCTAGGCACTGTCCCTGAGCTCCTTTGCTCCAAGCTAGCACTCTGCCACTGTGAGCCACAGCTCTACTTCCAGTTTTCTGGTGCTTAATTGGAGATAAGAGCCTCATGGACTTGCCTGCCGGGGCTTGTTTTGAACTGTAATCCTCAGATCTCAGCTTCCTGAGTAGCTAGGGTTAGAGGGTGAGCCACCAGCGCCCAGCCCAGTTGAAACGCTTGGTTTCTTACTTCTCCCTCTTACCCCCTCGTCACCTCTATCCCAGGTGCTGGGGACCAACCAGGGTCTCACTCTGTGTTAGGCAAGCACTCTACTCCCCTCCTGCCTTCCCCAAAAAAAACACAGCCAGGTGCTGATGGCTCATGCCTATAATCCAAGCTAATCAGGAGGCTGAGGATCGAGGTTCAAAGCCAGCTCAGGCAAGAAACTCTGTGAGACTCTTTATTTTCACTAAACTACCAAAAAATTCAGAAGTGGCGTGTGGCTCAAGTGGTAGAATACTATCCTGAGCTAAAAAAAAAAGGTCAGGGACAGAGCCCAGGCCCTGAGTTTAAGCCCCAGGACTGGCACACATATATACCTACACACACACACACACACACACACACACACACACACACACACACCCCTTATGTTTCCTACTGATTAAATTTCAGGCCAACAGGTGGGGAAGGCTCTCTCATGAATAGACAATGTCTTTTCAAATTGCTAAAGTCTTCACTCAGTAGTATAGCTATTATTTAAGATGATGACGATGATGACAATGATGATGATGATGATGGTTGTGGGGCTTGAATTAAGGTACTGGGAGCTGTCACTGAGCTCTTTTGCTCAAGGCTACCATGCTACCACTTTGAGCCACAATTTCACCTCCAGTTTTTGAGTGGTTAATTGGAGATAAGAGTTTCACAGTGACTTTTCTGCCCAGGCTGGCTTTGAATTGTGATCCTTAGATCTCAGCCTCCTGAGTAGTTAGGATTAGAAGCATGAGACACTGGTACCTGGTAGTAGTGTAGCAATTAATTCAGAACCTTTATGTACTAGAGACTTTGCTGAGTGCTGGAAATTGAGACCTAAATGAAAGGGGGGGTAGGGAGCTGTCTTTTCTCACAGTGCAGAGCAATTATGTAAGTAATTATTTATACTACAATAGCTACAACACAAAAAGTTCATTTGGCAGACAGGTGTGGTGGGGTGTGCACCTCTAATCCTTACTCCGTGAGAGGAAGAGGTAGAGGGATCTTAGTTCAAGTGTAGGCCAAGCAAAGTTTGGGAGACCCTAACTTTAAAAATAAATAAGTAAATAAAAAATAAAGGGCTAGACCTAATGGCTCACACTTGTCATTCTATTTACTCGAGAGGCTGAGACTGGGAAGACCTGAGTTCAAGGCTAACTGGGTAAAAAGTTTGAGAGAACTCATCTCAGCCAATAAAAGCCAGGCCTTGTGCTCAAGACTATCATACCAGCTACTCAAAAAGTGTAAGTAGGAGGATTAAAATCTGAGTCAGCTTGGGCATAAACACAAGGCCCTAACTATGGCCAAATGGTCTGGGGGCATAGCTCAAGTGACAGGGCTAAGCTCAAGTCCCTGGATACAATTTCTGCATGGCATAAGTAAGTAAATATGAATACATAAAGTAATTTTGCATATCACTTTGTCTGGAGGGCATTAGGAAAGACCTCCGGGGTAAAAAGACTCAGAGCTGACTTGGAAAAGTAAAGTGGGACGCATTAGCCACATATGGTTTGCACTTCTATAATCACAGCTACTCAAGAGACTGTGGCATGAGGATCAGGAGTTCATGGCCAGCCTGGATAACTTGGTGAAACAGTTTTAAATAAGATTTTTAAAGGGCTCAGGATATAGCTCAGTGGCAAAGCACTTGCCTAGCATGCTCAAGTCCATGGGTTCATATCCCAGAAAGGGATTCAGTATGTGAAGGAGAAGAACATTCGCTCCAGGAAAAGGAGGAGGAGTACAAGGATGTGAAGGCATGGAGATGAGTGGCCCCTTTGGAGAGGTGAGTGGTTGGTTAGAGTGTAAGGTAAGGGATGGTGAAAGGCAGGAAATCAGATGTGCACAGTCTTTAACCCAACACTGACATTTTTATTTAACCTATAAGTGATGGAAGGCTGTAATGGATGTGTTAAGTAGGAAACGTGATGTAATGAGATCTGTAGTGGAAATGGTCAGCAGAACTCTTATGGCAAATGTGAGGAAAATATATTGGGGTAGGAGAGCACAGAGTAGGAACAGAAGACCTGCTGTTTAGAGGCTGTGAGGGAGCTGGTAGTGCACACATGTAATCCCAGCACTCAGGATGAAGTGGGAGAGTCATGGGTTCCAGGCCAGTAAAAGAGAGGGAGGGAGGGAGGGAAAGAAAGAATAAGAGAGAAAGAGAGAGAGGGAGAGAGGGGAGGAAGGAAGGAGATGGAGAAATCAATTAAGAAAGAAAAAAGGAGCAAAATAAGAGACGTAGACACGTCTAAATAAGGAATGCTGAAGTGCTGAACTCGGGGATAAGACCGAGGGAGGGAGAGGAGAGATGAGCAATGGAGCCCTTGTTTGTAAAGGAGAATGAGTAGAATGAAGGGAAGGCTAATCTTATGCCACTTCTTACACTTAAATCATGAATATATGTGCACCCACATTTTAAACAAAGATGGAGAGCGATAAGATCTTGTTCTCAGACATTTGGGGTGAGCTTGTGCCACAATTAAACACTAAACCGAATTCTACATTCCCTGAAAGCCAAAGCAAGGAGGGAGTCCTAACGACACACATAGCTTCTGCTATCCGTTAACACGAAGTATTACACACTCAGGTAGCGGGAGATGGGCTAGACTCACTCGAGGTGCGCCTGAAGGTCACTGGGGACGGACGGGTTTGTGGGTGGGTCCGAGGGCTCTTTCTGGGTGCACCGGTCGTTTCACTGCTCACAGTCTGAGGGGCTGGCAGCCCTGTGGAATCGGGAGCCCAGCTTGGCCCGGGAAGTTGTCTTTACCCACTGCCTGCCAAGGTGTTGGGGCCCGGATGGGGGTGCGGCCCCACACCCCTTCCTACTTCGTACTCCCCGTGCTCGGCGCGCTGAGAGACTGGGCGCGGACAGGGGAGCGCCAGGACACCACTCGCATACTTTTCTTTTTGTGCAGTTCCCGGGGCTTGAACCTGGGGCCTGGGTGTGGTGCCTGAGCTTTTGTGTTCAAGGCTAGCGCTGAGCACCCCCCCACTCCTGGCTTTTGGGGTGATCCACTGGGGATAAGCGTCCCGTAGGCTTTCCCGCCCGGGCTGGCGTCCAGCCCAGTTCCTCAGGTCTCAGCCTCCGGAGCGGCGGGGATTCCAGGCGGGGGCCGCTGGCACCTGGCCAGCGCGGCCCTGTGGGTCGGGGCCGCCGGCCGAGGGGCCGGGGCCGGCCCGGGCTGTGGCCGCCCCCCACCCCGGGAGAGGCACGGCCTCGCGGGGCGCCGAAGGGCTCTCCGGGCGGGGGCGGGGTGGGAGGGGCGGCGGGCGCCCACCACGCCGCGAGCTCCGCGGCTTCTCTTCGGAGCTCGGGTGGCGTGCCGCTCGTGAGCTCGCTGCCGACCGCGGTGGAAGGGGGGACGGCTGCGGGGAAGGCATCGAAGGCCCTCCTCGAGCGCGGGGAGCGACGCCGGGGCGGCGTGCCCGGGACCACAAACTGAGCGAGGGCGGCGAGGGTCCTGATTCCATCCAGATGCCGGGCTGCGGGCGGCCCCCGCGGCCCCTCAGCCCCACCTGAAGCCGAGCGCGGCGGCACCGCCGCCCCCCCCCCCCCCCCGCGGCGCGCTGGGGCCACGCGGGGAGCCGGGGTTAATCCCCCCCCGCCGCGCCCCGCCTCGCGGCCTCCCCTCGGCGGGCGCCGCGCCGGGAGCGCCGGTCCCGGAGCCCCGCACGAGAGAGGCGGGCGGAGACCGGGGGCCGGGATCTCGAGCGGCCAATCCACGCGTCCGCGGTGCGCCGGGGGAGGCGCCAGCGCCGGGCCCGCGCCGGGCTGGGCGGCCGGCGTCCCGCGGCAAAGTACAAATGCGCCCGAGCGCGGCGCCTGGCGCCCTGGGCGAGCCCCGCCGGCGTGCGCTCAGCCTCCCCCGCGGCCGCCGCGCCGGAGCCGCGCCGGAGCCCAGCGAGCCGCGGGCCGCCCCGCCGTCGGCCGCCGCGCGCCCCCTCCTTCCGCTCTCGGCGCGTTCCTCCGATCGCCGCCCCCCCTCGCCCTCCGTGCCCACCCCTCTCGGGTCCTCGCTCCCGCTCCCCCTCCGCCCCGCCGGGCTGTGGGCACGCACCCGTGCCCCAGCGGCCCCCTCGCCTCCCGCTCCCCGACGCCCCGGGGCCGGGGGGAAGGAAGGATGGTGCCCGAGGTGCGGATCCTCGCCGCCTTGCTGGGACTGGCGCTGCTCGGGTTCCCCCTGGACTCCCACGCCCGTAAGTAGAGGCACCGGCCCGGGGGCGGAGGGGCGCCGGGGCGCCGGGACCGTGGCCGCCCGGCGTGGCCACCGCCGTCCGGGCAGCACCTGCCACCCGGGCGGGCGGGCGGGCGGGCGGGGCGCGCGAGTCCCGGGACCGAGGCGGGCCCCGAGCGGAGGGCACCGCGCCGCCAGGGCCGAGGACGGCGGGCTGAGGGCCGCGGGCGGGGGGCAGAGCACCGCACCCCCCCCCCCGCCCCCGTGGTGGGTGTGCCGAGGGGTGGGTTCCGGGAGAGGAGCCGGGCGGGCTGGGCTGCGGCGGAGGGGAGTGCGGAGACCGAACGGCGGCGGGGTTTGTGGAGAGAGAAGAGAAGGGGCCTCGCGCCTGCAGACGTAGCTACCGCAGGCTGAGCGCCGAGGATCGCGGTTCGAAGCCGGCCCGGGTAGGAAACGATGTGGGACTCTCAGCTCCAATAAACTCCCAAAAAGCGGGAAGAGGAGCCGTGGCTCAGTGGCTCCTGAGCTAAAAAAAAAAAAAAAAAAAAAAACGGCTCAGGGACAGAACCCTGAGTTCAAGCTCCAGGACAGGCACAAAAGAAAAGAAAGGAAAGAGAACGAAAGAAAGAGATAAAGGAAGGAAGGAAGAACTTGCTGGAATTGACAGAGCCATCCAAACCCAGAACTTTCTCATTCCAAAGCCTGCCCCACAGTGTCTGGAAAGGACCTTCATTTGGAGTTGTGAGGCTCTGGGAGGCAGCAGGGCACCGTGAGCTAGATCAGCGGCTTCATATCCAGGCACCACAGACTCCCAGCTGGTGGGAGGCAGGCCTGGAGGGCATCTCGCTGAGCTTCAGTTTTCTAGTCTAGAAAAGTGAGAGTTTAAACAACAACAAAAACACCTCCAGGTTTGTCGTAATAATTCAGTGATAGAAACCAGGTGAAACAGCTAGCACAAGGATGGAGAGTGATCATTACGCACACACACACACTAAAGCTGGGCATGATGGTACACACCTGTAATCACAGCATTTGGGGAGGCTGAGGCAGGAAGATCTCAAGTTCCAGGCCAGCTTGTGCAACATAGCAACATCCTCTCTGAAAAAGCAAAGAAACAAACCTGTGTGCCTAGTTCATATTTTCCCACTTTATACACAGTGTAACCTCAAGCAGGTTATATATTTTCTCTGTGGTTACTCATCATTGGGCCCCACAATAGGCTGCTTAGACCCCTTAGTGTCTCTTGCTAATGTCTTAGAAAACTGAGAGGCTGGATGCAAAAACCAAAGCAAAGATTCTTTTCAGAAGAAGGAAGGAGCTTAGTTCAGATGCTGAGGTGCTTGAGAAAGAAACCAGGGCAAAGGAGAGGACGTAGTTTATTCCAGGTCACAGGGGTGCACCGGGCATGAAGCTCCCCACTGCCCAGCTCCTAGCCCAGTGCTCTTTTGTCTCCTTCATGCTTTCCTTTTGCATGTGACTTTCCGGAGCTGGTGGTGTTGGCTTTTGTTTCAGGGAAACATCTCTGCTAGTGAGGAAAGGCTGACTTCAGTCTTGACATCTCTGGCCTTTCTGCTGCATACGACTCACAGCCAACCTTAGGAACAAGTCACAGAAAGAGCTCACCATTGGGTTCAAGTCCTAACTCTGTTTCTTAGACCTAACTGACTTTTGCCAAGTCATAAGTTCTCTGAGCCTCAATTTCTTCATCTACCTAAGAGAGGTACTAACTGAAACCTGAAAGATTCTGGGGAGAATTAAGGTTGTGTTAAACTGCCCAGCACATTACTGACTATTCTGTAAATATCACCCCCCTTTGACAGACTCCCGCAGTGGGTTTTCTTCCAGTACTTGCCTGCTCTTGAAAGAGAATTAGCACAAAAGGCCCTCCACGCTTGCCTGCCTTTCCCTCTGCCGTCATCCTTAGCCCTCAAGGTTTTGCTGCAGATATCATTGCCCTGTGGAAGGATGTTCTAGAATCTAGCACTGTGCTGGATTTCTGGTGCCTTCCTCATATCCTTCCTCTTTACCTCTGTATTTTGTCAGACCTTTACAGCTTGACTTTCCTCATCTCTTCCAGAAAACTCTATTTGATGACCTGGTCCCCTCTGACCGCCCCTCCTGTGCCTTTCTGGCCTTTGAGTGTGTCCATCTGTGACCAGCTCTGCCATTGCGCTATTTCCCCTGCAGGATCATACAGATAGGGCTCCAGAGTTGGCAAAAAGTCGAGGTGTGCTGAACTGGTGTTGGGAGGCATAATAAGACTTTAGCAAGTCAGAGCTGGAAGAGCCTTCTCACCTGTTTCTACCCATCACATAGCCTGTCCTTAGAAGTTAAACCCAAGTCTAAAAGGGATGGCTTTGTCACAAGGTCACACAGTAATTTATAAAAGAGAAAACAGAGATCTGGACTCTAGTCCCTGATTTGTCATTTATTGGCTATGTGAACTGGAACAAATCACTTCGTTTCTCTAAGCCTCATGTTGTCTAGGGCTGACAGTCTATGGGTCTTGGGCGATCCTGCAGTCACTCTCCAGGATCCTGTCTGCAGTTCACTTTTGAAGGGCCTCGTCGAAGTGTGCGTGAGATCTCCAGCTTACTACGGATAAGACATCACCTGGTGCCAAGCTAGGTGCTTTCGGAAGTGATGCTAACAGATAGGAGTCACACTCCCAGGTGGCCACATCCTGCAGGGAGCCAAAACCCCTGCCTGCATCCAAGGCTGTTCAGCAAAGGTTATTCCCTCTTGGAATCTTATTTCTAGCCATAGACTGATACCCGATGCCAACCTAGCTAAATTTGAACTCCATCCACAAACTGAGTCGTAATGCTTCATCTCTGACCACTGACTGAAGATCAGTTTCCCCTAGCCCTGCTCTATAGGGCCCCTGGCCTGGTTACTGACTGGAACTGACTCTTAACTCCAGGCTGTGCCAACATCCATATGTGATGTTGGTAACTCTCCTGCTTGGTCATCCTCCCTCGGACCCGGAACTGGCCCAGCTAATTTCCTCCTTCTCTCGGCTCTTTCTCCTATGTTGGCTCCCTTCTTCTCCTTACTTTGTACTCTTCCCTTAACTGTCCCTTGTGGATGGCCAGCAAGCTTCTGCTTTCTCCTCCCTGCCCCATCCAGTGCTGCTTTTGAGAGAGTCAGTTACCCAGTAAGAACCTGCTTTTTCTTCAGGGCTTTGTGTATGATGGTTCCCAGGTGATGAAACTGCAGACCCCAAAAGCAGGCATGGACAGGAAGGAAGTGCCCCATGGTACAATGTTCAGAGGGAAAACTTGGAATCAGAAGGTCATGAATCCTTGATTCTGTCTGTCTGTACCCTGATTCCAACTGTGACCCTGGGTAAATCCCTTTTCTCTGCCCCTCAGTTTTCCCATTTGTAAGGTGAGACCATTGGACTCAAATGGATGAGCAATGTCATGTGGTTTTGGTTTGTTTGTTCCTAGGGCTTGAACTCAGGGCCTGGGTGCTGTTCATGAGCTTCTTTTTCTCAAGACTAGAGCTCTTCCGCTTGAGCCACAGCTCCACTTCTGGCTTTTTTGGAAGTTTTTTTTTTTTTTTAATTATTATTGGAAACAGAATCTCTTGAATTTTCCTGTTGTGGCTAGCTTTGAACCACAATCTTCAGACCTCAGCCTCCTGAGTAACTAGGATTACAGGCATGAGCTGCTGGCACCTGGCTGAGCAATGTAATTTTTAAGCACCTGTCATTCTAAGATTCAAAGATGTGGTTGCTTTGTTCCTGAGTCCACTCAGACCTTTGGAAAGGAAAGAGTTGTTGAAGAGTATATATATTCCCGCCCTTCTATGGAGGACCAGATCCTTAGACACCAGGAAGAAGGTGCCTAGAGTGCCTAAGGTAATGGGTATAGTGGGAGACTCACCATGCTTTTCAGCTTCAGTCACATCCTATCAAGTTGTGTGTTGGGAAGGGGCACCCAAGCCAAGGCCCAAAGACTGGCTCCAGGCATCCCCCTTTCTGGCCAAGCGGTACTGCATTTCCCCTCTCCCACCAGTAGAGGTCTCTGCCTCACTCATTCATTAGCTGCTAGGCTGCTGTGCCTTCAGACAACAGCTGCGCAGTTGCTCCAGCTGTTGCACCTGTTCCAGGACTGGCCTCTCAAGTTCCCCCAGCCGCCGGCTGTGGCGCCGGTTCTGAGAGAGGGACCTTGAATCCCTTGAACTCCCAGAGAGGAGGACTGGTGGGAGACGGGTGTCCCTGGGAGGTGCAGTGCCAGAGATCATTCTGAGTATTCTGTCTCTGGGCAGGATCCCTTCCTGCTGTCCCTTCTTGTATTCAGGAGTTCTTTACCATGTCTCACCTCAGTCCGTTTGTTTGCAAGTTGCTGTGAGATGACTTTGGGAGTTTCTGCCAGAACAGATCAGTGATCAGAAAAGTCCTGTCTCTCTGATGTTCAGAGTAGATAATAGAGCTGCCCTTCCTGGCTTGACAACTCTTTCCTCCAAGGCCTTCCTGTGCTGCTGCATTTCTATCCTATGCTAAGGGAAGAAAATCAAGTTCAGAGAGACCCATTCCTTTTCCTAGGTTGCACAGCTCAGCCCCTGAAGCACTGATTCTTCTGATTCATTTAAGAGATCTTCCCCATTGGTGTCAGAGCCCAGAGTGGAGCTTATGTCTCAGAGGGAAGCAGGTTTGTTTGTGTGAAGAGAGGACTATAAATAAACAGAGAAAGTGCAGTTGTGTGGGTGGGAGGGAAGAGATGAAAAAGTTCGCACATTCTTGAGTAGCCCAGATCCCTTGGGTTTCCTGAGTTCCTGAGACAGGCCAGCCACAATAACAGACCCCTCTCTTCTCGCTCTGGTCCCTTCTGGTTTATTTTCTCCGCCTCCTCTCCAACCAGAAGCTTCTTTCGGATGGACTTTTCTGCTTCCTGTTGGAAGGATTCTCAGCCATGCTACCCATCCTTATCTGATTCCCAGTGAACACAAGGGTCTCAGGTCAGACTGTGGGATGCACTTGGATGGGGACAATTTGGGAATTTTGAATTCCATGCAAAGATCATGAAAGCAGGCATCCTTTTAGCTCCCCCAGGCTCCTAAGCTTTGTGTACATGGAGTTCTTTTTTTTTTTTTGGTCAGTCCTGGGGCTTTTACTCAGGGCCCTGGCTTCTTTTTGCTCAAGGATAGCACTCTGCCACTTGAGCCACAGCGCCACTTCTGGCCATTTTCTGTATATGTGGTGCTGGGGAATTGAACCCAGGGCCTCATGTATACGAGGCGAGCACTCTTGCCACTAGGCCATATCCCCAGCCCTACATGGAGTTCTTTGGTGTGCTCGATGCTTAAGAACTCTAGCCAGGAGCTGGGCAGAGAGGTCAAAGTCTAATTGCTGTGAGTGGCAAAATAAATGTGCCGAGACTTGGCTCTCCTTCAGTAATGAAGTTTTTTCATCAGAGATGTCAATTAAGAGCTGTCCATCAGATCTCCTCCCAGAGCCACTAGGTCTTGGTCAGCTCCATTCTTCTTCCCTCACTCCTTCAGCAAGACCAGCTTGATGAAGGATTTGTCCAGGACCCAAAGTGCAGTGAGATCTGCTTCTTTTTCTCAGGAAGATAGCTCACGGTTCAATAAGGAAGGCAAACCCACTCACCAAAAGAACTCAGTACGCAAGGAGAGGCCAGGGCCCTACAGGGTGGAGGCGGATATGCATGCGTACACATACATATATGGGTACACATACATATTATATAACATTTTACATATGCATATGTGTGTGTGCCAAATGCACCTCCACAAAAGGCCTGTCTTCTCCCTTTGGGCTGATAAAGTCCTTCTTGAGTCTCAATCAATCTCTTCAGCTTAAAGCTTTTTTTTTTATTGGCACTGGAGCTTGAACTCAGGGGCCTCAAGCTCTCACTCAGCTTTTTTCCCCCCACAGCTGGCACTGTACCACTTGAGCCATTGCTCCAGTCCAGCCTTTTGCTGGTTAATTGAAGTTGGAGTCTCACAAACTTTTCTGCTAGGGCTAGCTTTTAACCTTAATCCTCTAATCTCAGCCTCTTATGTAGCTAGGGTTAGAGGGGCACTTGGCTCAGCCTGAACTCTTGGTTCTCACTCTTGCCTTACCACTTCTGCTCCCATTCCATCTGAGCTTTGTGTGGGCACAAGTGAGTGGTACCTGGGGGACAGAGCTTGCGTGGGAATGGAGCTAGGGAAGACTACAGAATCCCTTCCAGGAAGCTGGGAGCTTTGACCTTCGTGTCCACTGTGGTGTTTGTGCTCTAAGAGTTCTTTGGGGGCTGCACCCTACAACTCTGGAACAAAAACAAATACAGGAAACTGGCTGTTAAGAAAGTTAGGGGCTGGCACCCAGATCTGGCTTTTGTTTGTCTATTCTCATCTTTTGTTTAAATGATCATCTAATAGGTGTCAGGCACTAGGCATATTAAATACATTATCTAATTTAATTCTACAATAATTACAAGAGGAAAAGATGATGACTAGTCCCATTTAATAGATGGGGAAACAGGCCCAGAACAGTTAATTTGTCTAAAGTCAGGCTATAAATGAAAGATAAATCTATGATTGAAATCTTGCTCTGTACAATTCAAGGTGCTTAAGAGAAGATATGCTTGACCTCTAAGTTAAGGAGAAAGCCCTGGACAAGGGTGGGTATGATAAGAAATGGTGGTAGGTGAGAGAGGAAGCAGGAGAGGGCCAGGGCCAGGATAGGAGGAAGAGGAAGGGCAAGGGGAGGACACGAGGAAGTTGGGGAGATATAAGAGACACAAATTTGTCCCCCTTCACAATGTCACTCACGGTTGGCCTCCGTGGCCTAAAAAAGTTGGTGCACATGGAGCTATCAGCCTCTCTAAGAATCATGAAATCCTGAAATGAGCAACTTTAGAATCACACCATAGTGCAGTTCTACAACTTTAAGTTCTAATGAACTAACTGTAGGCTCTTAGAAGCATAGAATTCTCGAGTTCTTTTTTTTTCCCTCCAGTGTTGGGCACTGGACCCAGAGCCTTGCTTGTGTTTGGCAAGTACTCTTACTTGAGCTACACCAACAGCCTTTTGTTTGTATCTTGTTTTCAGAGATAGAGTGTCAAGTCTGGCCTTGTACTCACAACTCCGGAGTAACTGGGGTTACAGGTGTGAGCTACCATGCCATGCCTGGAGGAATTCTCACATCGTGATTCTTAGATATCCAGAACTAGAGTTTTCGAATCTGTAATCTTCAACTCCTAAATGAAGCAGGAAACCTTTGAAGATCATAGTTTATCTCCACCCTCTTGTTTTTGAGTGGGAAACTGAGTCTCTGAGAAGGAAAGAGACTTCCTGAACCCTACCAGAGTACGTTTGCAGCTCAAGGAATGAGAGCTCATTCCACCAGCCACAGGGAAGGGCAGTGGCTGGCCTCTAGGCAGCCAGCCTCAAGCCTAGCAGGTCCTCTTCCTCCTGGGTTTTGGCATGGCCTTGATCACTCCCCTCCCTAGGGGAGGAGGGAGCTCCAGGCACTGCCACCCGCCTTGTGCCTCTCACCTTCCAGGGTGTGGTGGGGTGGGGACCATGGCCACAGGAGGCTTCATGCCAGGCCCCCCACAGTCTCAGCCTCTGCCAGGTCTGTTGGGAGTGGAGGTCAGAACCCTCCTGGCCCAGGCACTGACTGAGCCTTTCCCTGTCTTCAAACTCCTTGCAGGCGAGAGGTAAGGGGCTGACAACTGGCACAGGGGTCAAGGCTGAAGGGCCACCCCAAGAAAGGTAGGGCAGGGTGTTTTTTCTACAACAGGCTGAGACCAAAGGTGACCATGGTGTTGCAATTGGCCCTCCCTGGTTGGGAAGGGGACTGAGGAAGAAAGACATGATTCACTCCTTGGAGAATTGGTCTGGCTCTGACCCACACCCCAGCTGGGCCTGGTTTCCACCCTTTGTCCATGGAGGCGGAGAGATAAACACAGCCAATTTGATAGAGGCCAGCAGGGCCTTGCTGGCTCTTCTGGACTGGAATCTGCTATCTGGTCACTCCCTCCACTAGGGGAGCTGGGAGTGGGACAAAGAGAGACTAAGCTGTGAGGGCTGTGATCCTCAGAAGCATAGACCATAGAGGCCCCATGACAATGGTCTCAAAGCTTTTTCCTGGGAGGTCCCAGTGAGCAAAGAAGGCACAGTGTGAGGAGCCAGACAGAGGCCGATCTTAGCAGCTTTTCAACTTTCTAAGGGCGAGCTCCTGTTCCCTGGTGGTATGTGCCAGGGGCCTTGGGAGTGAATTAATTATGTGAGAAGAAAAAAAGATGGAAGGTTCCAGAAGTCAGGAGAGCAGGAGAGGGGTCTAACCACTTAACAAAGCAAACTAGTGTTTCAGTCATTTTTAGAAGAGTTCATCTACCTGGTAACAAGTGGTATGCAGATTACTGAAAGGTCAACAAATGTGTTCAGAGTAGTAGCAAAGAGCATTTTTTAAGGATATGTAAACATCATTTTCTTAATTACTTATTCACTGTGGCTAGCTGAGATACAGGGACATTGCATGATGAAAGTAGGAAAGTGCTAGGAGTTGCTTTGCTGCAAAGGTAGATCAAAAGCTAGTGACAGTGGCACATACCTGTAATTCCAGCAATAAAGAGGCAGAGGCAGGAAAATCAGAAGTTTGCAGTAGCCTAGGCAAAAGCACTGATAAGACTCAAAAAAAAAAAAAAACAAAATAAAAGCAAAGGAAGCCAAGTACCAGTGGCTCATGCCTATAATCCTAGTACTCAGGAGACAGAGATCTGAGGATGGTGATTTGAAGCCATCTCAGGCCGGAAAGTCTGTGAGACTTATTTCCAATTAACCATGCCCCTCTGACCCCTCTCCCCCCAAAAAAGCCAGAAGTGAAGCTGTGACCCAAGTGGTAGAGAATCAGCTTTGAGAGAAAAAGCTGAGATAGCATCCAAGCCCCAGTACTGGGGGAAAATTTTTTTTTTTAAATAAAAACCAAAAGGACTCAAGATATAGCCTTGAGGAAATGCAAAGTGCAGGGTTCAATCTCAACTACTTCAAATACAAAATATGATAGGTCACAAGACCCAAAGAGAGAGACAGAGAGAGAGAGTTAGTTGGGGAGGAAAATAAAATGGGATGAAGGAAAAGAAAAGAAGCAGTTATGAGGGTTGTCACCCCTGCTTGGTGGCTGACTTGCTGTCTGGCCCTAGGTGTATAATTTCTTCTCCTGTGCCTCCCATTACCCTTCTAGTTGTACCGCTGGTTAGAGCACAAGTTGAACCTAGAAGGCCTTGTCACTCTAACTGCCCCCAGGGACAAATGCCTAGGCCCTGAGAGCAGCAGCCACATCTGCCACATCTGGGTGTGGTCAACTGAATTAAAACCCAGGGCCCCTGGCCTGGAGCAGTGTCCCCTGAGTTCCTTTTGCCTCAAGAGAAGACCACCTGAAGGATAGTCCAGATGACGCCCGAAGAGGCTGGGAGAGGAGGCTGGTCTTGGTTCTGGCATCTCCTGGATTCACAGCCCTCATTGCTTTGCCAGGCCCAGACATGTTCTGCCTTTTCCATGGGAAGAGATACTCCCCTGGAGACAGCTGGCACCCCTATCTGGAGCCCCATGGCCTGATGTACTGCCTGCGCTGCACCTGCTCTGAGGTAGGTTCCTCATCGCAAGGCCACCTGCCTTAGGGTTGTGACACTGGAGGTTGGGGCACCCTGGAACTAGGTCTCCTGGCACTGGGCTGTCAGAGGCAGTGGAGGGCCGTGAACAAGCCCATCACTAGGCAGGACTAGATGGCCTCCCTAAGCCTCCCAGGGGTTAGTCCACAGTGGTTCTGTGGCTGGGCTGGTGAAGGCCTGGCTCTGCATCTCTCATCCCAGCCTCCTTGGTAGCTTGAGCCAGTGTCTGTCCGCCTGCTTCCCTCCCACCAGCTGGCCAGAGCCTTTGCAATCTTCCTTCCTGTTCCTTGCTTGCTATGTACCATTTCCTAGGCTGACCTCCCTGACCCTGCCTTAAGATTCTTTATCCCAACTTGACTAGCTTCAAATTTTGTTCTTGGAGATTTTGTTCAAAAAAGAAGAAAATGACATTAACCCCACATAAGTTTCTCTGTCCCATTCTCCTTGCTCTTGTGGAAAGCTATCTGTATCAGTCACCCCTGCCCCTGAGAACAGATCACATCCATGCCCAGCATACTGCCTTCCCAAAGGCTGAGCCACAGGGGCAGAGGCTGAGTCTTTGTTTCCATTTTGTCCATTCACACTTCACCCCAACAGTTAGCTTTCCATCGTGCTAGCAAATCACATGAAGTGGTAGGATGATAAAGAGAAACGTTTGACTTTGGTTCACAGCTTCAGAGGTTCTAGTACATGATCTATTGGTCCTATGCTTTAGACCTGTGGCAAGGCAGGGCATCATGTTATGTGTGGCAGAGCAAAACTGCTCACCTCATGGCCAGGGAGAGAGGGGGAGAGAGAAAGGGAGGGAGGAGAGAGAGAAGGAGGAGGGAAGGGGAGGGGAAGTGAAGGGGGAGTGGGAAAAAAGAAGAGATAAAGATAAAAAGGAAGGAAGAGAGAATGAGAGAGAGAGAGAGAGAGAGAGAGAGAGAGAGAGAGAGAGAGAGAGAGAGAGAGAGGAAACCCAGAGAAGTCCCATAAAACCATTCAAGGGTACATCTTTTACAGGTGCAAAACACCTCCCTGGGGACTAAGCCTTTAGCACATAGACCTTTGGGAAACATTCAGTCTCCAAACTATAGCACCAACCTAGAGCCTCTACAGAGCTTTGCACATCAGCTAGGTGGACTAAGCAAGATCCTACATGGTCCAGAAGTGTCTGGTGAGGGGTGAGGATGGAAGAGAAGGAGAGGGGGAAGAGACTTAGGGGAGTTGAAAACCCTTGGCTTTAGCTTAGCTGGTGGGGACCAGTCAAGGTGTCCCTAGTTATTTTTGTCTGGATGTGGTGCTGGAGAAGCTCCCAGCTGATGCCCCTTAGCCCCTGCTCTCTCCCTCACAGAGAGGGAAATCTCCTAGTTAAGACAGGTCCCTCTGGGGTTGGGGCAGAGAAGAGCTCCTGAGGATGTGGAAGATGGGGGACACAGCTCCTCTCCAGATTTCCACACTGGGGGCTCACCTTTCTCCAAGATTTTTTTCCTCCCTCTGACTCCCAACTGGTTCCATTGTGATGGCCTCAGGAGTCGAATGTAGCCAATGCTGGTGGCTCACACCTGTAATCCTAGCTACTGAGAAGACTGAGACCTGAGGATCTCAGTTCAAAGCTAGCCTGGGCAGGAAAGTCCACGAGATTCTTTCTCCAATGAAACACCAGAAAACTGGAAGTGGTGCTGTGGCTCAAAGTGGTAGAGCACTAGCCTTGAGCACAGAGAGGCTCGGGGACAGTGCCCAGGCTCTGAGTTCAAGCCCCAGTAGGTCTGTGTGTGTGCGCGCAGGTGCGTGAGCATGGACACACATACACAGAGGCACACACAATGACTTAGATGCAAATGGGACACAACTTGGCCTCCCTTTGATTTTCCTTAGTCTGTCTGAGGCCAACTAGCTTTCTTAAAAAGAACTTTTATGAATATAGACAGAGAACAGGAAACCATAACAGAAAATTCCAGACATATCATGTAGTCCAGTTGACAAAGTCCAAGCTTTGTGATCGATCCATTGGCACTTACTCACTTCTCTTTCCCCAGAGCCCACTCAGTTTCTTCAACCCTGATCCCTGCCCTACCCACCGCCATCCCCTCCCTTTCATTTCTTCATTTAGCCGCCTCCGTGTCTTTCCTGGGCACTTACACAACCCCCCCTAATGAGTTCCACTCGAGAGTCCATCTTCCACCAAGAAGCTAGAGTGATCTTTTCTGAACATACTAGTGACCATATCAATATAAATGTCACCTCCTTAGGAGGGCTTCCCTTATAGCTGTTTCTAAAACAGTAGTTGATCTCGGGCCAGGCATGTTGGTACACACCCATAATCTCGGGAGGCAGAGGTAGGGCAATCATCATCTGGATTCTGCTCGGACAAAAGCATGAGATCCTATCTGAAAAACACTAAAAGCGAAAAGATGGAGACAAAACTGAAGTGATAGGTTACTTGCCTAGCAAGCATAAGTTTAATCCCTAGTATGCATGAAACAATCAGCTGTTAATCTAATCACATATTACCTTGTTTTACTTTTGCCATAGTTTAACATCCAATATTGTTTTGGGTGTGTGTATGTGGTGAATGGGGGGGGGGGTGTTGGAGACATGGCTCAGGTGGTAGAGTACCATCCAGTGATTGAAAGTAAACATCAGATACTAAGTCTGCGTCCTTGTCTCATACAAAAAAAAAAAAAAAAGTGAATGGGCTGGGCATTGGTAGCTCACATCTGTAATCGTAGCTACTCAAGAAGCTTGAGGTCTGAGTTGAGCAGTTTGAAAGCAACTGGAACAGGAAGTCTGTGAGACTCTTATCTCTAATTAACCACCCAAATGCCGAAAGTGGCACTGTGGCTCACGTGATAACACACCAGCCTTGAGCAAAAAAAGGCTAAGGGACAGTGCCCATGCCCTGACTTCAAACCCTGGGAAATATCTCTCTCTCTCTCTCTCTCTCTCTCTCTCTCTCTCTCTCTCTCTCTCTCTCTCTCTCACACACACACACACACACACACACAGAGAGAAAATGGCAGTTCTTGTTCAAATGAACCCCTCTGAGCACATACACTATGAAGCCTCTGCCTCTTGGCCTCTCCACAAGGGGTGGCTATACTGTTCCTGAGAGGTTCTTTGGAGCCACAGTGGGCTCTGCCATGCACCCTTCTACCCTTAGCCTGTCTCCACCTGACTCCTGCTGATCACCTCTAACCCATGCCTCTTACAAGGCCAGAGTAAAGGGGAAGATTCTAACATTTCAGGGTATATACTTCTTCCCACTCCAACTTGGCTTCTCATCTGAGGGCCTCAGTTTATCCTCTCAACATTGAGCAGCCATGTGTGCCGGGCCCCTAGATGGCTCCATTGGAACGCAAACCAATTCTGTAGGCTTGGCTATACCCTTGGCACTGACTAGGCCTGGCCCTCTTGGGCAGCAGTGACCCCAGAGCTCAGACAGTCTGGTCCTTGTGCCTCTGTAGTAGGGCTGTCTAGAGCTTTTGCTGTGAGGATGGCAGGAGGAAGGAACCAGGGGATAAGAGGTACAAACCAACTTTGCCAACTGCAGAGTCTTGAACAAAGCTGGTTTAATTCATGTTACAGACAATGTAGGCAGACAATTCCTTTGGAGTTGATGACTAAATAGCAGCAAGGCAGATGGGAATGCCGGTCACCTAGTAATTCAGTGATCCTGTGACTGGGAAGAACAAGGCTTAGACAGGCTGAAGAAAGTCTAGGAGCTGCCTGGTAAAGCTGGGAACTCTTTGGAGATGGGCAGTGGCCTCTCCTACTGGTCTGCTCATTTCTGTCTGAGGATCTTTCTCCACCTAGTTTTCTCCCACTTACTGTACTTAAAAGGCAAGCATTGGAGATACTTCTTTTCTGGTGCCAAGTCCACAGGCTCTGTCCAGAGTGATCCACTGGTGATTAGGGAGACCCAAGTCTTCTCAAGTTTTCAGTCTTGTTCTCATCCTGGCTACTGGTCTGGCTACTGGTCCTCATATGTTCTGTTCCCCCCTTGACCAGAAAGCTCAGGCTTAGGGTCAAAAGAATAAAGTCCTGGAGTTGAAATAAAGTCCAAGCAACAAGACCAAGGTCAAAAATGACTCCTCTCTGTGTGTCTCTCTGTCTCTCTCCTCTTCTTCTTTTTTTGTGTGTGCAGGTACTGGGGTTTGAACTCTGGTCTCATGCTCTTTGCTTAGCTTTTTCACACAAGGTTGGTGCTCTACCACTTGAGCCATTGCCTCCTGTTGTGGTTTTGCTGGTTATCTGGAGATAAGTTTCTCAGATTTGTCCACATGAGTTGTCTTTGAACCACAATCCTCAGATTTCAGCCTTCTGAGTAGCTAGGATTACACGTGTGAGCCAAGGACACTTGGTCAACTTGTATTGAAGGATGCAAACCACAAACAGGCCTGCCTTCCCCCAAGTGGGAAGGGGGCTCAGATGGGATGAGTGGGCCAAGTGGGGTGTGCCTAGTGAGCAGGAGCAGGGGCTGGGCTCACAG
This sequence comes from Perognathus longimembris pacificus, assembly GCF_023159225.1. Taxonomy (NCBI): domain Eukaryota; kingdom Metazoa; phylum Chordata; class Mammalia; order Rodentia; family Heteromyidae; genus Perognathus; species Perognathus longimembris. The sequence goes on along the minus strand of NC_063173.1, from coordinate 246,530 downwards.
GTTGCTTTTAGTTCCATTACTGAATTAAGACAAGGTAGAGTTCTGCAGCTGGGGTGGAGGTTTTGGAAGAGGACCCATGCAGGTGGAACCACAGCCGACTCCTGTGTCCTCTTCAGACTGCCCATGTGAATTGTTACCGCCTGCACTGCCCACCTGCCCACTGCCCACATCCTGTGGCGGAGCCCCAGCAGTGCTGTCCCCGATGTGTGGGTAAGTAGCCTCTTTCTCCTCTTGTTCCGACCTCTCCCTTGCTTACTGACCAGCATCTCACTCCTGATGCGAGCCCCTGACCGAGCGAAGCTCCTAGAAGAAGTGGGGAATCTGTTCACCAGAGGTGTTGAAATGCAGAGATTCTCTCAGGATGCTTCGTGGATCCCCAAACAGGTTGACGTCATAACAAACATCTGTTTCTTAAGTCTGTGTGCATAGCAGGAAGAGGAAGGAAAAGTAGAAGCTAGTTGTGGAGAGAAGGGCTTCACCACAGGAAGTGAAGATGTGTTTTCTTGGGTCAGAAGGCCCTTGTATCAGTTCATTTGCTGTTGTATAACACAACATCTGAACTGAGTAGTCATAAAGACAAGAGGGTTATTTAGCTCAGTTTTAGTGACTGACAGTCCAAGAGCTGGTTGCCTCATCAGTTCAGCTCCTGGTGGGATCCATCTTGATGGGATGATGGGGAGGGAACTGGCTGCGTGTAGGAGACAAGAGCAACAAGCCTTCTTTATTAGCAATATACTCCTGGTAACTAACTGGGATCCCACTAGAATTACTTTGCCCCAATACCTAGCCAACATACTAGGTCCTACCTCTTAGGTCATACTACCACCTAAGACCTCTGTACAGGGGACCAGGCAGGCTTTCAGCACACAAACCTCTGGGGGACATAAACAATATCTAAATCATAGTAGTTCTGTAGATGAGACTTCATGATTGCCACCCTGGGTCTGGGCGTAACCAAAGAAGGGGGTACATGAACTCAGTCCTCACTGGGCTGAGATTTGGAGGCTCCATGGGGCCTAGTGAGAAATGTCTGGGAGTCCATGATTCCAAGAGCCTGGGAGACTAGACTTCTCAGAAGCAGAGGTTAAGGTGGAGAGGTGGCCTGAGAGAAGCTGACATGACAACGGAGTGGCCTGTGAGGGACAGCTGGGGGGAAGGCCAACTGAGGAAGGGGAGAGGCTGAGAGGAGAATGCGTGTTCAGAAAAAGCGAGAAGATGGTGAGGCACATAGAGTGATGGCTTGCTCCTGAAATCCTAGGCACACAGAAGATACGATTGCAAGAATCCCTGCTCCCTTTTTGGCCAAGGCAAAAAAGCAGTGAGATCCCATCTCACTTCATAGCTGGGTCCAGTGGCCCATGCCTTTTATCGCAGCTGTAGTGTGAAGCATAAGTAGGAGGATCAAAGACGAGGGGGAGGGAAGTAAGACCCTATTTTAAAAATAATTGTCCTAAGCCATGCTCTGGTGGCTGATGCCTGTAATCCTGGCTGCTCAGGAGGCTGCGATCTGAAGATCATGGCTCACAGCCAGCCCAGGCAGGGAAATCTGTGAGATTCTTTTCTCCAATTAACCACCAGAATGCAGGAAATTGAGCTGTGGCTCAAAGTGATAGAGCACTAGCTTTGGGCAGAAAAGCCCAGGGCTAGCACCCAGGTCATAAGTTCAAGCCTCACAACTGAAAAAAATAAAATAAAATAATTGTCCTGAGCTGAACATCACCTAGCTATTCAGGAACCTAAGATCTGAGATGGAGCTTAAGTGATAGAGTGCTAGCCTTGAGCAAAACAAAGCTCAGGGACAGCACCCAGGTTGAGTTCAAGCTCCAGGACCACCACCACCACCACCACAATAATAACAATAATAATAATAATAATAACAACAACAGTAATTATCTTGGTCCTCACTACACTACAGAGTCAGTGCTGTGGTTTGTCTCTACCCAATCAGATTGTGAGCTTCTTCATGGCAGGGACAGAGTCTTGATCTTCACTTCATTTACGCCCAGCATGGGGCCTGGTCTACAGGGAGGAGCCTAGTACAGGAATGAACAGGGTTGTCTCAGGGGACAAACGCCTCTACCCAGAAGGATGAGGACTGACAGAATTCCCAAGGGTGAAGTCCCTGGTTTTTCCCTAGCCCCCCTTAGGCTGGAACCCTGGAGTCATGTCCCATGATGCTTCTGGGCCTCAGACACTGAGCGGCTACAGGCCTGTGGTGGAGGGTCAAGGAGGGAGATACCCAGTGAGGTAAAGGTATCAACAGGACCTCTTAGATACCTGATATGGAGAATACCTGGGAAGACCAAAGCCAGAGCTTCAGTAATTTGTTTGAACTCAGGGACTTGCACTTGTGAGGCAATCACTCTATCACTTGAGCCACATACCTCAGTACTTTTGGGTTTAGTTAGTATTTTTTAAATAGGTTCTCAGGCTTTTGCCCAGGGCCTATCTTGGACGTAATTTCCTACCTCTGCTTCCCAAATAGCTGGAATTATAGACATGTTCCACACCTGGCCCAGAAATTAGTTTAAATACCAAGAGGAGACTTAAAAATGCAAAATCTGAATGAAGAGAGGAAGGGTGGGTATACATGTACATGTACAATATACATATGTGAAAATGACACCAGGCAAATTGAGGAGATGGGTGGGGTTGGGACAGATGGGGAGATCAATAAATGGGGTGACATTGATCAAGATGTGTTGTATTCATAATCTGACATGTTGAGTTGAAATCCCTTTTGTACAACTTCTTTTTTTTTTTTTCCTCAAATTTTTATTATCAAACTGACGTACTGAGAGGTTACAGTATCATACGTTGGGACAACTTCTTAAAAGATAATTTTAAAAGATCTTCAGAAAAAATGGCCTAATTTTGATGGGGATCTTTGATCTGTGTGAAATCTCATTTTCCTCTTCCTCCTACTCTTGGTCTCCTACAGAGCCCCGCACGCCTTCTGGGCTCCGGGCTCTTCCCAAGTCCTGCCAGCACAATGGGACCACATACCAACATGGAGAGATCTTCAATGCCCAGGAGCTGTTCCCCGCCCGCCTGCCCAACCAGTGTGCCTTGTGCAGATGCAGCGTAAGACCTTCTACTGTCCCTGCAGCCCAAGCCAGTGCCACCCTACAAAGAACACAGCTGTTGGGCAGGGTGGGGGAACTGGGATGAGAATGAGGGAGTTCAGGGGAGGGGAATATCTGGGGTCCTGGATGTCCTACCTCTAAGGTAATCTTTCTTTGGGCTTCCACACCCTTTCAAGCTGCTGCTGCTTACTCCTGGTACTTTGATTCTCTCCTTCTCCTCCTCCTCCTCCTCCTCCTCCTCCTCCTCCTCCTCCTCCTCCTCCTCCTCCTCCTCCTCCTCCTCCTCCTCCTCCTCCTCTTCCTCCTCCTCCTCTTTTCCTTCTCCTTCTCCTTTCTTCTTTTTTCTTCTTTTGTGGTGTTGATCCTTGGGCTCAAACTCAGAGCCTGGGCTCTTTACTTGAGCTTTTTTGCTCAAGACTAGCACTGGACCTCTTGAAGCACAGCTCCACTTCTGGCTTTTTTGGTGGTTAATTGGAGATATGGGTCTCACAGATTTTCCTGCCTAGGCTGGCTTTGACCTATGATGCTCAGATCTCAGCCTCCTGAGTAGCTAGGGTTACAGGTATGAGCAAGCAGCATCTGGCCTCCCAAGCTTCCTACTAAGCACTGGTCACATGGTACGGACAGTGACCCATTTCTGGTTTTCCCAGGGGTCACTGCACTCCTTGAGAGGAGAACCATTTTGTATCTGTACCCTCCACTGCTCCCAGCCCAGAACATGACACACAGAGGATGCCTGTAGCAACTTCAGAGTGAATGATCAGTCACAATCAATCATCAGTCCTGGACCATAGAGACAGGATTTAATTGGAAATTGTTTCAACTTCCGCTGACAGAGGTCAGAGATGGGCCTAGGGACAGACAGCAGGATGAACTCTGCCATGAGATCAGAGACTGAATCCACTGGGCTGCGACTGACCTGGAATGTCTTTACCTTTTTTCCTGTAGGGTTCTAGGTGTGAGTTCTTCCAGACTGGTGAGAGGCATGTTATTTTAACCTTGGGGCTTAACAACCAGTCAGTGAACAGTGGGAGAAACCTCTGTCCTCCCAGCTCCTGACCAGTTGAGCCTTCCTCTGAGTCCATGAAAATTGGGATGAGCTGGTCGCTGACACCCTCTGTAGATGAGATGTCAGAGACCCAGGCGGGGGCTCCAGCTCTGTCCTGGCTCCCTGTGTGACCTTGGCAAGTGACCTTCATTAGTAGCTTCCCACCTATCTGAGGCTCTGAATATGAAAGTATCTGTATTTCAGAGTCAACAACCTACCAATAACAGGGACTGAATCCTTAGTGAGTGACAACTGTTTACAGATCTGTGCTTCTTGCCACAGTCTAGACTATTTTACCACCAGGTTCATAGAAACACCTTGTATTTGTGTGTGTGTGTGTGTGTGTGTGTATGTGTATATATAATATTAATGGTCCTAGAAAGCTATTTATTACTACTCCTCTTTCAGATGAGCAACTCTGAGCTCAGAGCCACTCCCTGTCTTACCTAAGATCACACAACTTGTAAGTGGTAGAACCAAGGGTACCTAACTCCAAAAGCCCTCGTTTTTCTCCCAGGAAGAGAGAAGCTGAGTTAAGAGGGAACTGTGGGAAGAGGTAGACATGGTTGTATTGGGCTGGCGAGAATGCTCTAGTAATTCCTTGAGCCCATTCTCCCTGGATACAGGAGTTTCCCTTCTTCCTTTACATCCCTGGCGGAGGGACTGGCCTGACTGCATCAGCTGAGGAAACACCATGGTGACTTCCCTGAGCGATGGAGGAATAGAGAAGGGGCTCCAGGTCACTTGCTCTGGGATCTCCATGCCTTGCAATTGGTTCTCACAGCTCTGCCCTCCACTGATCTTCACAGCCACATGGCCATGCCCCTGTTTCATACTGGGGGAGAAATGCAGGCCCCTATCTCCCAGAAAGCCCTGCGCTCTGCAGTGTTGCCATTCTAGAATTGTGTCTTGAAGTTGGAGGTCAAGGGCTTTCAGTAAGAGCAAGATAAGCCCAGATATCACCCCCCATCCGCTATCCATGCTCAGGCCCTGCTCCAGGCCAGGGGAAAAGGGTGGTCATTTTTTTTTTTGCCAGTCCTGGAGCTTGAACTCAGGGCCTGAGCACTGTCCCTGGCTTCTTTTTGCTCAAGGCTAGCACTCTGCCAACTTGAGCCACAGTGCCACTTCTGGTCGTTTTCTATATATGTGGTGCTGGGGAATCGAACCCAGGGCTTCATGTATATGAGGCAAGCACTCTACCACTAGGCCATATTCCCAGCCCTAGGGTGGTGATTTCTGTAGGAAAAGCCAGAAGACAAGGTTCTGGTCTATTCTGTCCTCACTGCATCTCTGAGCAGATGGCAGCGGCTCTCATCTGTGGGTTGGGATGAAGCCCACTGCAGAGGCTGCTATGAAAACCTGGGGAAGACTGGTTCCGAAGTGATCTTCAGGGCCTAGAGTGGGAGGTACTGGGGACCCCCTCTGAGCTTCCTGCCATACCTCCCTCCCCCTCCACCCCCCCCCCATGGGAGACCTCCAGGCAGTTTGCTCCCAGAGGAGAAAGCTCTCCCAGCTCTGGAGTCTGGCGGGTAGTGGTCAGAGCTCATTTCCAGCCCCATTTTGCTCTGTCTGTCAGGAGGGCCAGATCTACTGTGGCCTCACCACCTGTCCTGAGCCTGGCTGCCCAGCACCCTTCCCACTGCCCGACTCCTGCTGCCAGGCCTGCTCAGGTGAGTGGGCCCCCAGCCCCACCCCTAGGCTTAGCCTGGACCCCCCAGAGAGGCTGCCAGGACTGCTACTGTTGCCATCCCAGGAAGCAAGCGGGAAGAGAGGGCACATGGTCCTGTCACAGGATTGGGTTCATGAGGACCTGCCCAACAAGCAGAATCCAAGGAGAGTCTCTGGATAAAAGAGAGGCCAGAAAATAGAATTAGGGAAGGGTGCACGCTGGGAGAGGAGGGTTGTCAGCCTGTCTTTCTGTGGGCTGAGGCATCTGAGAAGAGCTTCCTGGAGGAAGAATCACTCACACAGGAAGTGCCACTGTGGACCATGCCCCCATTTGTTGGCATTTTGGAAGGCCCACTGGACCCAGAGTCAAGTGACTCCAGTTTAGTCCAGGTTCTTGCAGCTAATGCCACAAGTCACTTGCCTTCTCTGGGCTCAGAGGTACATGGAGAGGCTGACCCCAGCGATGTCAAGCCAGAAGCCCAATTTCTATGTTCTGGGTCTTTGAAGTGGGAACCTTCCATGAGGGCTGGATGGAATAGTAAGGCGGGGACACAGGAGAACCCTGCACTTGGGGTGTTAGGAAATGGCAAGGCTCCAATACAATCTGTGAGTTCATTCCCCAAGGAAGTTGCGGGGGGGGGGGGTGGCTGCAAGACGCTGTTTACCCCAGGGGGCACAGACTGGCCCAGAGAATAGGGCCCGGGTATTGTAGTGAAAGCCAAGGCTTAGTTGCTTCAAGTAGAGCTGGGAAGCTGAGTAGTTGCAGGAGTGGGTTTCTGGTCACTCAGGATGGCCATGGAGGGGTGCCTGGGTCCTAGAAGAGGTGACTTCTACATAAAGACTGAACAAGATGCTCTGATCCAGCCAAGCAGGTTAGTTCTAATAATGACCAGGAGAAAGCCAGCCAGGGGGGGTGGGGGAGATGACTTTGCTAATACATGGAGGAGAGGATATAATGAGAGGTGGGCCCAAGCCCCCACCGGCCTGAGGCAGTGCTCAGTACTGGGAGGGGTGGAGCCTGGATTACAGGCAGAGCCAGTGCCAGAGCCCAAGACTGAGGAGCCCAAGGCTGACCCACCTTCTTTTTGTTTTTAGATGGAGCAAGTGAGAAATCTGCTGAGGACCACACCGTGTCATCGCATCAGGGGGTGGTGAGTGCCCAGCTGTTCTGACAGAGTGGGGACAGGTTGCTGTCCCCAGGGCCCCAAATCTTCCTCAGGAGGAGCAGGCAGGGCTGATTATTGTCCTCCTTTTTTTTTTTTTTTTTTTGTCAGACAGCAGGCTTGAACTCTGGGCCTGGGCTCTGTCCCTAAGCTATTCAGCTCAAGGGTAGCACTCTACTACTTGAGCCACAGCACCACTTCCTCATTTCTTTTTTTGTATTTATTTTTTTATGCCAGTCCCAGGGCTTGAACTCAGGCCATAGCTGATGTCCTTGAGCTTTTATTCTCAAGGCTAGCACTCTTAACACTTGAGGCATAGCTCCACTTCAGCTTTTTAGGTGACTAATTGGAGGTAAGAATCTCACCAACTTTCCTTCTCAGGTTGACTTTGAACCACGATCCTCTGATCTCAGCCTCCTGAGTAGCTAGGATTACAGACAGGCATGAGCCACCAGTGCCTGGCTTGTCCTCATTTCTTGCTTGTCTCCTGGGTCAGCTACACTAGATCCTGCTCCCTGCACATTTTACCCCCGCTCTCTAGCCTGACGTTATGGGTCTCCTCAAAGCCTATGGATGGGCCACAGAGAAAACAAGTTGCCATGCAGAACAGGAGCAAGCCTCAACCTTCACATCTCCTCCTCAGAACCTCTTACCCTCTTCTAACCTCCTGGCAAAATGGCCTCTGTTATGGACCAGGCTTCCTCAACCAGTTCCTGGAGTGCTGGTTCCTTTTCTGGGGTCGGCCTCTCTGTTCTCCGTTTTTTGTCTCCCGTCAATCATGTGTGAAGTTCAGATGAGCTAAACATACAAGCTCTCTGGAGGGGAAAGAGCTGGAAGAATGGTCCTGACTCGGTTTTTCTTTTGGTCCTCTGTGCCTTGTCTACCTGTGAAAATCCCTTCGCTTTTCAGCCTGAGTCCTCTGAGGCCTGGAATATGAAGGCTGGGCTCTCCTTGTCAGAGAGCCCCAGGTGTGAGTGTGAGCTCGTGACCTTTCCCCTCTATTTCAGGCTGCCATCAGGTAGGGCCTATGCCATGGGGCAGAGTTACCCCATCATCTTACATTCCACCCTCTCCCTAAAAGACTGTGTGGGTATCAAGCAGCTAGGCATGGTGCTTGGCCCTGAGCAGGTACTTATGAGGTACTGGGTGACTTGAACAGGTCATCACTTAGGGGTTAAGTTCTTAGAGTTCTTTGCTACTATTCTTCCCTTTTGCCCTTCCTTCCTCCCTTCCTCCCTTCCTCCCTTCCTCCCTTCCTCCCTCCCTTCCTCCCTTCCTCCCTCCCTCCCTCCCTCCCTCCCTCCCTCCCTCCCTCCCTCCCTCCCTCCCTCCCTCCCTCCCTTTTTCTTTTTTTTGTCTTTTTTGGTTCTGGTCCTGGGGCTTGAACACTGGGTTGGGTACTGTCCTTGAGCTTTTTTACTCAAGGCTGACACTCCACCACTTGAAGCACAGCTCCACTTCCAGCTTTTTTGGGCAGTCAATTTGAGATGAGTCTTATGGACTTTTCTGCCTGGACTGGCTTCAAACCACAATCTCAGCTTCCTGAGTAGCTAAGATTATGGGCATGAGCCACCAGCACCTGGCTTCTAAGTCTTTTTTAATTATTATTTTTATTGTTATAAAGGTGATGTGCAGAGGGGTTATGGTTACAGCAGTCAGGTAAAGAACACATTTCTCTTGTTTTTTTTTGTTTTTGTTTTTTTTTTTTGCCAATCCTGGGGCTTGAACTCAGGGCCTGAGCACTGCCCCTGGCTTCTTTTTACTCAAGGCTAGCACTCTACCACTTGAGCCACAGCGCCACTTCTGGCTTTTTCTATATATGTGGTGCTGTGGAATTGAACCCAGGGCTTCATGTATATGAGGCGAACACTTTACCATTAGGCCATATTCCCAGCCCAAGAGCACATTTCTTTTGGGACAATGTCACCCCTTCCCTTGCTCTCTCCCAGTTTTTCCCTCCCATTCCCACTCACAAGTTGTACAGTTCATTTTCAACTTAGTGTCCAGTTAATACCACTGCTGCATTTGTTCACCTTTTGTCCCTCACAAAGACGAACAAACAGACAAGACAAAAAGAAAACAAAAATGACAAAGGAAAAAAGCTCTTGTTTGCACTTCTTGGGGTTCATTTAGACAAAATGATTTTATATGGTCAGAGACACATAGGTATTGGCTTCTAACTCTTTTTAAGCATCAAAATCTCCACATCTCTGATCAGTTGTATGTCTCAGATCAACACCTCAGCACACTCACACCCCAATACCTCACCCCAGCCCCAAAGCTCTGGCTCTGACCTAGTCTGAGGGCTTGTTGGTGACTGAGTTTTCAAACCTCTGTCCTTTGTGAGTTCGCAAATATGCATTGCCTGAGAATACCTTAGACCCCATCCAGATCGTTCTGTCCAGAGCCTGTGCCTCTCTTCACTGAAGTCTGCTGGGGTCCGTACTTGGGCTTCTCCTTGTGGTTCTGCTTATGGCTCCACCACCAGTGAGGGCCTGTCACACTCAGTGATCAACACTCTTCCTGCCATTTGCAGAGAAATTCCCAGGATCCGTGTTCTGGCCATGGTGGGAGGAGAGGCCTAGGCACCCCGGCCCCTACTGGCCTCAGTTCCCCTCTGAGTTTCATCCCTCGCCACTTCCGGCCAAAGGCGGCAGGCAGCACGACTGTCAAGATTGTCCTGAAGGAGAAACATAAGAAAGGTGGGATCTGGGCCCTCCTCAGCCTTTTGATGAGAAAGAAGGGCCCCAAGTGCTCCTACCACCTTCACCCTCTACTCTAGGTCCCCAGTCCCAACTTGACCATGAGCTTGAGAACTCATAGACGATCAAAACTGAGAGTGCCCTTGAGTGGTCTAGCACCGATTTGACAGCTGAAGACTCTGAGGTGCAGAGTATCGAGTCAGACACAGAACCAGTCCTGGGACAGTACAGGATGAGTTTTTGTTGTTTTGTATAAGATGGGGCTTTCTGTGTAGCTCAGGCTGGCCTTGAACTCATGATCCTCCTGCTTCAGTCTCCCAATTAAGAATATGTTTTGTCATGTCTTTATAACAAAATAGAGTAGACAGAACTGTATGAAGCCAAGCACAGTGGTACATGCCTATAATCCTAGCACTTGGGAGGCTAAGGTAGGAATATCTTGAGTTTCAGGCCTGTCCTGGCTTCATATCGAGACTCTATCTCAAAATAAGAAACCCAACAAATAGAGCTGGGAATATGGCCTAGTGGTAGAGTGCTTGCCTCGCATACATGAAGCCTTGTGTTCGATTCCTCAGCACCACATATATAGAAAAAGCCAGAAGTGGCGCTGTGGCTTAAGTGGTAGAGTGCTCGCCTTGAGCAAAAAGAAGTGAGAGTCAGTGCTCAGACCTTTAGTTCAAGCCCCAGGACTGGCAAAAGAAAGAAAGAAAGAGAGAAAGAGAGAGAGAGAGAGAAAGAGAAAGGAAGGAAGAAGGAAGAAAGAAAGAAAGAAAGAAAGAAAGAAAGAAAGAAAGTCTGTCTGTCTCAGGCCTCTGAGGGCAGGAGAGCAGGTCTCTCCAGGCATCTCTGAGATGGGTTCTGAGACAGGGCTGTCAGGGCTGAGGGCCAGGTGTTCTATCCTGGCCTGCAATTTGCAGGCAAGGTGGCTGGGCTAGATTGTGTGGGGAGAGAAGGAAAGTGGGAGGCTTTCCCTGAGGTGCCCACCACACCCATTGCGAGGTCAGGGTCTCTGGCTGGCTCCTAAGGCTCTGAGTCTCCTCCCTTCCTGCCCTCCCTCCTCTAGCCTGTGTGCATGGGGGGAAGACATACTCTCACGGCGAGGTGTGGCACCCGGTCTTCCGCTCCTTCGGCCCCCTGCCCTGCATCCTGTGTACTTGTCAGGACGGTCACCAAGACTGCAAGCGTGTGACCTGTCCCACCGAATACCCCTGCCACAACCCCAAGAAAGTAGCTGGGAAATGTTGCAAGATTTGTCCAGGTAAAAGGAAGTGGAGGGGAGCCGTGGGGAGGGGGGCAGAGAGGGCACAGACCAATGTGAGCTCTGGCTCTGGCTCCAGACCTGGAGCCTATGTGCCTAGAACTACAAGTCACAGCATTTGCAGATGCAGTTAGAAGCCCAGGAGCAGAAATGTCAGACCTGATTGGACCCATTAAATGTTACAATAATAGACTTAGAAGTCATGGACACAGAACCAAATAGTGCTCTGGACTCCATCGTAAAATCTTAAACTCTCAGAATCGTCAGGCGAAAATAGTCGATGTGGATTAAATACTTCATCAGCTTCTTGTATATCTCAGAGGACAAGGCTGACCCTGGCCACAGGGAGATCAGTTCCAGCAAGTGTCCCAAGGTGCCTGAGCAAGTCCTCATCCACATGTCAGACTCCCCAGGCCCAGACAACCTGCACCGCTTTGCCCTTGAGTGGGAGGCTTCTGACCAGGTGGAGATCTACCTCTGGAAGCTGGTGAGAGGTGAGTGGCCTGATGGAAACCTGGTAGTTCTCTGGCCTGTCCCCTTTCCTGTCCACAGACCCCTCAGATCCCCTGGCCGCCCTTCCAGGTATGAGAGTCCCAGATTCCAAGATGTTGAGAGATTGTGGTTGTGACAGTGCTGATAAACTTGCTCACTCACCCAGAGATGCCAAGGCCTCCAAGTGCTCCCTCTCCTGAGGGGAAGGGGTTACTGCATCCCGCAGGGACCCAACCCAGATGCAATCCACAGATGTTGAAGGGTAGGACTGCAGGCAGGAGGCCCTCACAGAGTTCGGCCTTGAGACTAGTTTCACTCTCAGCCTTTTCCATTACTCTGTGGTAAGTTGACATCAGAATGTATCTCTCATTCTGTGAGAAGGCGTGCATTCACCAAGGCTGCTCTTACCACCACATTGGGGGTCAAGAGGAGTTTTCATCAACACAGGGATTGTTGAGAGTTGCACCTCCTCCTATAAAACATAAATCCCCTGGGTAGAGTGAAACATTAAGCCCTGATCCAAATGAAGCTCAGAGTGTGATTCCACTGGTGGGTTTGGCTGGGGTGGAGGTGGAAGAGGATGAGGGAAATAACAGCCAATGTGTGCAGCACTGAGTGAACAAAGTGCTTCCACATTCACTGTCTTCTTCACTCCTCAATGATCCTGAGAGTTAGGTATTATTATCCCCATTTTACAGATGAGGAAACTGAGGCTCAGAGAGGTGAAGTACCTGGCCCAAGGCCACACAGCCAGTAAGTGAAGGACGGGTGCTAGAGCCCATGACTTGTGACATCAGATGCGGCTCTTTCCCTGCTCTACTCTGCCCCCTGGCATAGGAGGAATGGAAGAAGAAAGTGGAGCTGTTCAGCCTGGAGAAGAGAAGACTCAGGGGCCAGGACTGCTGGCTTCATGGTTCTGAAGGGTTGCCCAGGCACAGGGAGCAGCTGTGCTCTGTGTGACCACAAGGCCAAGTCACAAAGCAGGAGCTTTGGAATCAGGCAGACCTGGGTCTGAACCCCAACTCTGCCACTTCGAATCCTGGCTCTGTTCTTTCTTAGCTGTGTGATCTTGGCCAATCATTTGACCTCTCTGGGCCTCAGTTTCTCTTCTGTTTGTTGGAGAAAAGGGATTTTGATGCTTAAATAAAATGTCATAGGGATGGCCCCTAACCTAACCCTAAATCTAACCCTAACTCTCTCCCATCCTACAGTAGGCACTGAACATGTCATTATCTTCTCTTACCAGGTAGGTTGGTTTAAAAAATGGGAGAGGCATACTTCTACCCAAGGAGGAAGACTTGGATTGTACAGAGGAGGGGAGGGAACAAGTGTTATTCATGACAAAAGTGCAAGCCAGAGCTGCATGGGGATTGTTAGAGCCATGACTGAAAGTCAGCAGCTCTTACCATTGCTTGCCACTTAAGACTCTGCAGCTCCTGGCTGCACGTGAACTCCAGCTTCCTGCACTCCCCACGTCCCAAGGTGTTGCTGGGAAGGCAGAAAGAGAAAAAGCCCAGATATGTGCTCAGGAATACAGGGCTTAATGGCTGGTGTGGGCAGGAGCTTCAGGTGAGCTGAGGCTACTCAGGGAGTGCTTCCTGCAGGATGGGTCTCCAGACCTGAGGGAAGTCAGAGGGATTCAGAGATGTCAGGCAGGGGATACTTTGCAGGCAAGGTGGCAGGGAAGCCTCGGATTCAGGCTCCAGAGCCCACCCACGCTTATCTCTCCTGGGCCCTGGGGTAGGTATGGAGCAGGCCCCCTGTATAACAGGGCTGCCTTTAATCTCATGAGAAACCCACTGGGTGTGTGCTAATGCCCCATTGTACCTATAAGAGCAGAGTCTGGGAGGTCAGATGACCCCTGACAGTCACAGAGCTGTAACACAGATTCAAGGCAGGTCTGGCTATTCCCGGTGCCACCTGGTAGCACCTACTTTGGTGAAGGACCTGAGGAAGACCAGGAGTGCCAGGATGGCACAGGGGACTCTCATCCTCACTAGGCCAACAGGAGCGAAGAGGGGAGGCAGCTGCCACCTTCCCGTGCCAGGCCTGCTGCCCGGTCCGGGTGGCCCCACCCCCTGTGCAGGGCCCCCGGGCTGCCCCTCACTCCTCCCCTGGCTCCCCCACGCAGTCAAGCTCCTTCGGCACCCGTGGCCAGGGCACCACGGCAGGAAGCGTGCGGGCAGCAGGTACGGAGGCTGTGTGAGGAGAGGTGGGCCAGTGCAACCACCAGAGCCACAGGAGAGTGGCTCAAGGTTAAGGGCCTGAGATTCTGGAGTTTTTGAGCAGGAGGGACCTCAAGAAGGGGGCAGGAGTCCTCAATTCTTAGCTCCGCCAGGGCTGCAGCCTCCTGAGAGTCTCTGCTTCTGCCTGCAGTGCTCACTCTCAGCCAGAGCAGCTCTGGACCCCTCCTGCCCCTTGGAGCTCACCCCCAGCGCCGGCACCGCCCCGTGGACTTGGGGCCCAGCTGCCATCACACTCAGCACAGCCCTCAAAGGGCAGGTGGCACCGCCATGGTCCTCAGGCTAGCTTTACACTCCAGGCCAAGGAGCCCAGCCCTTTGATGATGTCGTCCCTCATGGCCACAGTGTGGAGACTCACTCATCCCTGTCACCTCCTCTCCCATTTTCCTGTGTCATGGGGCGTGTGCAGAAGGGCCTGCTTCTGCCTCATCTCACACTAACACCAGGTTCATGGAGCTACCTGCTAGTCTGTGGCATGCAGGCCGAGGCCTGGAGGACAGAGCTGGTATTTCTTGATAACTTCAGTGCAAACTTGGGGTCTGTGCTTTCTGTTCCCCTTGATGGGGTCCCCCTCTGACTCCACATGCAGAGCTGCTTGAAGGCTGCACTGGCCTGGCTGAGGCCTCACTGGCTGCATCTGTTGTTTCTGGACAGATTCCTTGGCGGGTAACAGCTGGTGCACCCTCCCAGCTCATGAGCTCAGGGACTCGGGGCCTGCCATGTGTGGTGACATGGCGCCAGGGGCTGGCTGCCCTCGAGATGCAAACATCAGGGGATCCAGTGAATACCTCATGCTTCCTCAGGGCCTCACTCAGACTGAGTACGAATACATTTGTCCATCCATCTCTCCACACAGCCATCCATCTAACTGCTCACCACTCATCCATCCATCAATCATCCATGGCACGAGTGACAGGGGCAGCATCAGAAAAGAGGCTAAAGGAGATGGGTTTTATAGTGGAGATGACAGGAAGTCAGGAAGGAAGATGGCAGGGCCATTCTTCCACCATACATTCACAATCCATCTACCTATCCATCCACCACCCATCCATCCATCTCTCCATTCACTCTCCATCTGTCTACCTGTTCACCCATTCTCCATCCTTCCAGGGTTTCATTTACTCTACATGTCTAACTTGAACCAAACTCAGGACCCAATAGGAGAAAAGAAGCAGGAATGGACACAATGAGAGCACCTTAGAATGATACAATGATAAAAAGAAACCAAGTGTCATGGGTAGAACAAGGAGAAAATTATAACTGCCTTCCTTGAGGGTGGATCAGGGAGGGACTTCCTAGCTAAGGCTTGCTGGATAGGTATTGGTGGGTGGTAGTCCACATGGCCCAGTAGCAGTAGATAGCAGTAGAAGAGGGTCTTCCAGCAGAAGGGCTGGTGTCTTCAAATGCAGGAAGAGTTCTTTGTTGTCCAAACAAGTACAGCTATTGACTCTTACATGCCATTCCAAAAGAAAAGATGGACTAGTCCATTTGGGCCAGCCACCAATCCCTCCCTCCCTCCCTCCTTGCTAGCATGGTGGACACTGTGAGAGCAGGTGGCACTGGTGACAGGAACAGCGTCATCCAAGAGGCTACAGGACATGGGCTTAAATGATGACTGGATGTCAGGGAAGGTGAATGACAGGATCCACAGGGCATGGTGTCTGCTCAGAATGGGGGCTGGGAGAGGAGGTGGCTGGGTTCATTCTGAGCCCGTCACACGGTCCACAGACCACAAGGTGCTACCTTTTGTGCTCACATCAGTGTTTCTTCTCCACCCCCTCCCATCTCCTCCCCCCCCCCCCCCCCCAGGAATCTTCCACTTGATCCAGATCAAGAAAGTCAGGAAGCAAGACTTCCAGAAAGAAGCACAGAGCTTCCGGCTACTTACGGGTACCCAGGAAGGTGGGACACTGGTGCTGAGCATGGGGCCTGGGAGGAGGCCGGGCCCTGGGGAGTTCCCAGGCTGCTAGTGCCAGGAGGAGGAGCTGGGGGTGTCACTACAGACGTCAGTTCCCAGCACAGGAATCCAGTGGGCAGGGAAGGGGGGTGAGGGGAGTGCTGAGATTTCTCAACCCCGCAGCAGGAGAGCTGGCTTTGGCCTTAGGATTGGGGGAGGAGGGTCTGAGCCTCAAGTTCTTGTACAGTCCACTCCATGTCCACTATAGCCTTCCCAACCACTTTCCTCAGTGTCCTTCATTTGCTTCCCATTACTCAAAGACTTCAGGTAGGGGAGAGCAGGTCCCAGAGGAGGCATTACCCATAGTGGTCAGGAATGCAGCTCAGCCCCAAGACAGGTTGTCTGAAGGCTGACTCAGACACAAAACCGTGGGCTGCTCACCCCTTCCCCTCCCTGTGGGCTCCAGCCTCGGGCTCACACAATCCCTTCTGCCCTGAGCCTTTTCTGCTCATAATACACTCAACACACAGACACACAGACACACAGACACACAGACACACACACACACACACACACACACACACACTTCTCTTCTTCCTCCCTCCATGCAGGTCACTGGACCATCTTCCGAGCCCAGTCTCCAGAGCTGAAGGTCACAGCCAGTCCAGACAAAGTGACCAAGACCTTATAACAAAGACCTAAACAGTTGCAGATATGAATTTTATTGTTTTTGTTATTATATATTAATAAAGATGTTGCATTACCCCCAACTCAGCCTCTTGCATGGACATCCATACTCCTCTCTGCTCCTCCAGAGACGGCAGGGAAGCCCAGCCTCTCACCTTTTACAGAAGTGGAGGCAAGTGCAGAAAGGGCAACGCCGGCTCCAATCCAATGGCAGGTTGTCACTAGAGCCAAGGGTAGTTCCTACAGCCTCCCCATCCAGACCCTGTTCCTCGGCCCTACATTTCTTTTGCTCACAAGCCCCCAACCACACAGCAGTCTCCTTCACACAGATCTGTGGTGCTGAGCTTAAGAAGAAAGATTGAGCCAGGTGCCTGTGGCTCACTCCTATAATCCTAGCGACTCAGGAGGCTGAGATCTGAGGATCAAGGTTTGAAGCCAGCCCAGGCAGGAAAGTCCTTGAGACTCTTCAGTTAACCACTAAAAAGCCGGAAGTAGAACTGTGGTTCAAGTGGTAGAGCGCTAGCTTTGCACAGAAGTTCAGGGACAGAGTTCAAGCTCAGGACTAACACACACACACACACACACACACACACACACACACACACACGAGAAGGAGAAAAAAGAAAAGGATTGGCTTTACTAGGAGATTGGCAACCAGAGCCTCAGCCAGAAGTCAGGGGCCCTCGAAATCATCAGCTACTTTACAAGCAGGACTCTGAGTCTGCTGAGGACTGGAGCAGAGCGTACCCTTCCCCAGTCCCACACTGTGGACCACCATTAGATGTCTGGGCTTCCTCATCTCCCAGGGGTTCCAAGACTGCAGACAGCCAACTTGGCCCACAATCTGAGAACAAAATCTGACACAGTGAAAGGAAAATGACAATCCATCTTTCCGGTGTGTCCATGTCCTTGTGATGTCAACGATGTTTGAAGGCCCCGGATTTCACCATAGACAGACAACATGGGACTTACTCACATTTTAGAGAAGAGGATTTGGAGGCTGAAGAAGAGCAGGCCTGGAAACTCTTGCTCCCTGAAGATAGAAAGCATTTACTTTCTACCCACTTCCCCCTCCTAAGAAGATTTATTTTGAAGCTGGGTGCAATTGGATTCTAGGTGTGAGGTTGTTAATCTCCGCTTCTCAGGAGACTGCAATCGAAGAATCATTGTGGAGAGCCAGCCTGGGCAGATAAATCCATGAAATTTGTGTGCCCAGTTAACCAGTTAAAGCCTGGAAGTGAAGGCATGGCTCAAGTGCTAGAGCTCCAGCCATGAGCAAAAAAAAGCTAAGCAGACACAGCCATTAGAAATGATAATAATATGTCATTTGCAAGAAAATAGATGGACCTAGAACAAATAGTAATTAAGTGAGGTAAGCCAAGCTCAGAGAAACAAATGGCACATGTTTTCTCTCATATGAGAAAACTAGGTCTAAAATATACCAGGGCATGATAAATTATGCAGGACTCCAGGCACGCAAACACAGTGAGACCAAAGGAGGATATTCTTAAGAGAGAAACACAAAGGTGCAAGGCCTATCTGCATCTGATCATATAGAAATTCATATTAAATATTTATTAAAATGAACTAAAAAAAAAAGCTAAGCAGAACTCCAGGCCTGAAGTTCAAAATGGGCCAGACAGCAAAAAAGACTCAGCCAGGGGGTTGGGAACGTAGCTTAGTGGTAAAGTGCTTGCCTAGCATGCACACACAACACCTTGGGTTTGATTCCTCAGCACCACATAAACAGAAAAGGCCAGGAGTGGCACTGTGGCTCAAGTGACAGAGTGCTAGCCTTGAGCAGAAAGAAGCCAGGGAAAGTGCTCAGGCCCTGAGTCCAAGCCCCAGGACTAACAACAACAACAAAAAGTCTCAGTCAGGTGCTGGTAGCTCATGTCTGTAATCCTAGCTATTCAGGAGGCTCAGCACTGAGGACCTTGGTTCAAAGCCAGCCTAGGCAGACAAGTCTGTGAAACTCTTATCTCCAATTAACCACCAAAAAGCTGTAAGGAGAACTGTGGCTCGAGTGGCTCAGCTTTGAGCAAAAAGGCTAAGGGACAAGCACCCAACCCTGAGTTCAAGGGGCCAGGACAGTGCCCTACAGCATCAGCAAGGGAACAGGGGAGAAAGATGGAGGGAAGGCAGGAGACTGGCAGCAGAGGGGTGCTGCAGTAAAACTTGAAATGGCCCTCTGTGGGACAAGGAAGTTCTGGTGACTGCAACAACCAGTGACGTCCAGGGAGCTAAGAAGCAGAAGCTAGATTGAGGTTGGGGGCAGGGGGTAGGATAGGTGAGATGGTTTCCAGAAAGCAAGGAAACAGCTATGTCTTTTTAAGAGATTTGGCAATGAAGAAGGAGAATGACAGATAGGCTGTGCGCTTGGGATGGAGGATGGGCTTCCAATGAGAGCCATTCAAGCCAGTCTTGGTGATGCGAAGAGGGAAAACAGGAGCTAGGCTGAGGAAGACAGATTCCTCCTTATTTGTTGTGTACTCCTCATTGCCCCCTCACAAAGATAGGAGGGTCTCTAGGCTGCCTGTCTTGCCCCTTCTGGGGTTCTCCAGAGTCCAGCAAGGAGCCCCAAGGTTCCACTCTCCTGTCTGTTAGCCAGTAACTCTCCTTTTTCTCTCACTCACCTCACCTCCTGCCTCCCTGGCACCCCATGACTGGCTGTTCAGCAGCACAAGTTCAAATCCACTGTCTCATCAGTTCCCTGGGACCACCCAGTGAGAAGGGGTTTAGTAGCCATATCACCAAGGTAAGGGAATCAAGGTTCAGAGAGGGAGAGTGGCTAACCAAGACCACACAGTAGTGAACAAAGTTGGATTCCAACTGAGGTCCATACAGATCCCAGAGAGCTAGAGGTGACAAGCCCTGGGCTGGGGCAGGTGTGGAACACCTATGCTCTGAGCCCCTGTTCCACCTGACCCTCTCCAGTAGCTCCTGGCCTCCACACTGGACCATCCCATTATGACGCCAGCCCTGGCCTCCAGGTTTCCTAGGGGTGTGTTTCCTCCTCTTCCTTGGCAGCTGTGAAGCTACGTCCTCCCATTCTCCCAAGAAATTCAAACTCTGGGAAATGGAAGTATTTCTGAGAAACTGGAGGTAGCCTGTGGTTTCAAGTTGGCCTAGGGACTGGAGGAAG
This sequence comes from Perognathus longimembris pacificus, assembly GCF_023159225.1. NCBI lineage: Eukaryota > Metazoa > Chordata > Mammalia > Rodentia > Heteromyidae > Perognathus > Perognathus longimembris. Next base: position 227,141 of record NC_063173.1, on the reverse strand, counting down.
GCCTGGGGCCCCACTGGGTACAACAATGTCTCTCTCTCTAGGCCTGGCTCAGCAACTCCTCCTTCCTTATGCTGGTCCGTGGAAGGTACCCTTGCTGCCTTCTCTCCTCCAATGTCTACTTGTGGAGGGTCACAGGTAGTGCTGGAGGAGGGTGACTACAGTTGGAAGGGGCTGGGCTGGCAAGGGCTTCTCTAGATGGACATTTCTATGCATCTGGAAGCTTTTTTCCCAGTCTCTCCAGGGCTTGAACCTGTGTGTACAGAACCTGTGTCTCTCTGTACACAACTGTATCTCTAGAACCCCAACTCAAGCTCCAGGCAAGGGTATGTGTGTGTGTGTGTGTGTGTGTGTGTGTGTGTGTGTGTGTGTGTTTCCCCAAAAATGACTGGGATTTATTTCAATTCATAGGCACACATGTCAAATCATTTCCCCAAACATCTCCTTTATAAAATACTGGATTAAAAAACATAGGAATATGGATTTCAATCCTGTTATTTGAGAAACTCAATCACATGAGTAGTAGTAAAGATTTAGAAGGATCACTAGAATGTTGCATTCTCATTGGATACTAGACAAGATAGGAAAAGTCAACTATTGACTGCTGGGCTGTTCAAGACTTAACACTGGGCTGGGAACATGGCTTAGTGATCGAGTGCTCGCCTAGCAAGCATGAAGCCCTGGGTTCTATTCCTCAGTATCACATAAACAGAAAAGCTCAGAAGTGGCTCTGTGGCTCAAGTGGCAGAATACTAACCTTGAGCAAAACAAGCTCAGGGACAGTGCCTAAGCCCTGAGTTCAAGCCCTATGACTGGCAAAAAAAAAAAAGACCGATCATTTTTCTTGATCTTATGCCCAGTGCAGTGTCTTACATAGTCTTGCTAGTTTGAGGTTTGTGTAATGCCTGTATAAAATCAGTTTTCTCTCTCCAATCCCATCTTTATCTCCCTCTGGAACAAATCAGAACTCACCACCTTGCATAAAATCAAACAGCAAGTATAAGTTGGGACTGGGACTGGAACTCTCATGGCTAGACTGAATTCATGCTCCCCTGTCCCAGGACGTTGGGGTTGAGGGTTAGAGGTCGGCCTGCTCACAGCTCTCCTACCACCGGGAGAGAACGTGAGAAGTCGCTTCCTTCTTTCCAGTAAATCCTGCTGAGCAGTCAAGAATGACCTTTCAAAACCATAATCTGGGCCAGGTGGCTTATGCCTGTAATCCTAACTACTCAGGAGGCTGAGATTTGGAGATCATGATTGAAAGCCAGCCCAGACAAGGAAGGCCATGAGACTCCTATTTCCAATTAACTGCCAAAGAGCCAAAAGTGGAGCTCTAGCTCAAGTGGTAGAGTGCCAGCATTGTGTGAAAAAGCTCAGGGACAGCACCTAGGCTCTGACTTTAAGCTCTATTACCAGCACAAAAACAAACAAACAAAACCCTCCCATAATCTAGCATCTAACCATTTCTCTCTATTCTCTCTTTCTCTGTCTTTGTCTCTGTCTCTCTCTCATTAAGGCCTTCCATATGTTCTCACATCCTCAGGATAACACCAAGGCTCTTTTTTTTTTTTTTTTTTTCCAATTGTGGGTCTTGAATTTAGGGCCTGGGCGCTGTCCCTGAGCACTACTTCCAGTTTTTCAGTGGTTAATTGGAGATAGGCATCTCATGGGGACTTTTTCTGCCTGGGTTGGCTTTGAACCACGATCCTCAGATCTCAACCTCCTGAGTAGTTTCCAGGGCTCCTTCTTGTGGCTCCTGCTAGCTCTTCAGGCTAATCCCTCCTCTTTGCCTCCCAGTAGCAGTGTAGAGTTTAGTCAAGCTCATTTCCCTCCCTGATCAAGTTGGGATGGATCCAGGCTCCATGAAGACTTGAATCGTGGGCTCTGACAATGGCAGGATGTACTTTTCTTTCTCAACCTTTTTGATCCTAAATATCAGCACACCATGCTCTGCTTAGCATCCTGACAGATCACAACCACAGGGAGAAAATGAGTCCTCATTTCCAGTGCCAGCAAAAATGCTCCTGGTGGGAGACAGATGCTGATTGGTCCACTTTGGGTGACGTATCAATGCCTAGGCATTGTCCCTGAGCTCTTTTACTCAAGGCTAGTGCTCTACCAATTTGAGCCACAGCACCATTTCCAGCTTACTGGTGGGTAATTGGAGATAAGAATCTCAAGAACTTTCATGTCCTGGCTAGCTTCAAACAACAATCTTCAGATTTCAGCTATGATTACAGATGAGAGCCAAGGGTACCTGGCTATATAGTTCATTTTCAACATAGTGTCTGGTGAGTACCACTGCTGCATTTGTTTACACTTTGTATCTCCATTTCTCTGCACTACCTCCCCCCACCATCTTGCCTTCCCAAAGATAGATAAATGAACAAGCAAGACAAAAAGAAAACATTTCTTGTTTCCGTTTCCTGGAGTTCTTTTCAGTAATATTTTATATGATAAGAGGCACAAAGGAACTGAGCCTTTGTGAACTTTTTTTCTTACGTGTGTGTATGTGTAGTGCTTGGGACGGGACCCAGAGCCTATGGCATGCTAGGAAAGTGCTTTACCATTCCTAGTCTCAAATGTAACCTTTAATAACCTTGAGGACCAAGTTCAAATACAGTTTTCTGACTTCCTTGAATTTGCTGCCAGAACATGGGAACATAGTAGAACCAGCCCTTGGCCCTTACCTTTCAGCTCTTGGCTCACCTTTCTTCTTATTCCAGTTGGTCCTGTACTGGGCAAACAGACACAGGTATACAGCCTCCACTGTCTCCTTATCGACAAATGCTTTTATACTCCTCCTGTAGTTATGTATGGGCTGAATCTCCTCTTAAGTCTGAGTGGGCTGTGATCATTTGTATCAAAAGAACAAAGGAGAAATTGGGTCAGACAACTCCAAGGCTAGGTCAGAAAAGGCAATGGTTTGCTGAGCTAACATTGAGAAGCTTAATCTACTATGTACCAAGTCCAATAACTCAGGCGGCCACGTGTGAGGAAGCCCAGAGCACACGCAGAAGCCAGTCCCCAGCTACCGCTGAGCTCCAGTCCCATTATCTGGAATGACAGCCATCTATGTGAATAAGAACTAGGTGCTTCCAGCCTCCAACTATTATTGAAACTTCTCAACTCAGGCCACAGACATTATGTGGCAGAGACAAAGCATTGTTAGTTTCCTGTTCAAGTTCCTGATCCACATGATCAGGATCAGGATCTGGGTAGAGTCAGGAGGATAGAGACGGGCCTTGAAGGTTGTTATAAATGTGTAAATTATGCGAGAAGCCACATACTTAAGGATCAAATCTTGGAGTGTTTATCAGAGCATTAGCAGTCTGCAGGCAGCCAGCTGTTACAAAGACCTGCAGCTCACACATACCCTCAACACTGTAAGGAAATAGACCGGAGAGGAAAGAAAGAACAAAAACCATACCAACAAAGCAATTCAGCTCCAATGGAGAGCTGACTTGGGGTGCCATGGTGACTAGAGATGAGCCAGGACACAGGACACAAACATGGAGACATGTGGCATGTCATTACTGTACCTGAGCTGGCCTGGCCCTAAATAGGGTCAGGTCAGGAGGCAGGGTCACCGGAAGCTCTCAGTCCCAAGTACTGAACCGACAGGTTCAGTAACCTTTAGGCCATGTGCCCACCCCTGTCTCTTGGGATTCAGGAACACCCACCCATCACCTGGGGATGAGACTTCCCTTCCTCTAGGAATCCAGGCACACCCATCAAGACATGATGCCAGAGAATACAACTCGCCATGTGGCCAATGATGGCGCTGGCTGGATCTGACCTCCATATTACAAGGTAGCAGGAGAATCTTAATTGAAAAGTAAATATAAAGAAAAGAAAAGAAAAAATGAGAAAGTAAAAGCATGGGCGCAGTGGCTCCAGCCTGAACCCTAGCTACTCAGGAGGCTGAGATATGAATACTGAGGTCCAAAGCCAGATCAGGTAGAAAAGTTCTTGAGGCTTTTATTGCCAACTAACCACTAAAAAGTGGAAAGTGGAGCTGTGGCTCAAGTGTTAGATTGCTATCCTTGAGGAAACAAAGCTCAGGGATAGCACCCCAGTTCTGAGTTCAAATTTCAGGACCCCCCCAAAAATGACAACAACAAAAACCAAGCTAACTAAAAACAAATGGGCTGGGATGTGTGGCTCCAGTTTAAAAAAAAGGAAAAAGGGGGAAAATTTGGCTTAGTGGTAGAGTGCTCATCTAGCATGCATGAAGCTCTGGGTTCGATTCCTCAGTACCACATAAACAGAAACAGAAAAGGCAAGAAGTGTCACTGTGGCTCAAGTGATAGAATGCTATAGCCTTGAGCAAAAGGAGCTCAAGGACAGTGCCCAGGCCCTGAGTTCAAGCCCCAGGATTGGCAAAAAAGAAAAGAAAAGAAGTAACAAAGTAGTTGCTTTAAACTGCCAAGTTTGGGGAAGAATGTAACTTGTCATGCAGCCAGCCTAAGTAGAACATGTCAGATTCTACCCATAGTTCCTAGCCACCTCCAGAGGCAAAGAGCCCTGAGGTTGAGAATAGCCACAGCCGGAAGACTGTGCAGTCTCCCAAGCAGACTCAGTTCCTCCAACGGAGACTTTCAGGCTCCTGCATTTCTGAACATGATCTGAAGGAGGGGGCTGCTACGGGTAGGTAGTAGTGCAGGTGAGCCAGGGTATGTGTGGGCCCGCTAAAGGACTTGGTTTTTCCTTGCTGAGTTTCAGGCTGGTCTATTCTCCACTCCACCATCACTAGCACCACCTACCACAACCAGCACAACTCCAGCCCCAGAAACCACAAGTCTGAGCCAGGTATGGCAGTACACAACTGTAATCCTAGCACTCAAGAGACTAAGCAGGAGGGTAACATTCCAGGCCAGCCTGGGTTATTGATAAGATCCCCTGGCTCTTTGAAAAAGTTCCTAGTGTGGTGAGGGAAAGATACAAACAATGTCAAAAGAGAGCGGCAAGCCCTCAGGACAACTGAGCACCATGACTGGGGGTGAGATAATGGGCAGGGTAGAGAAAACTGCAGGAGTATGGGGCATTTGAGAACTGCAGGAAAGTCGGGCTGTGGAGAGAACAGCAACAGCAAACAGTGGAGGTGATAGAGAGGAGCATGTGTCTACACTGAAAGCCCAGAGTGGCAGGACAGGCCAACTCTTCTGGAGCCAGCCAGGGCTAATGTTCAGAGAGCAGGCATTGCCAATGCCTGAGCCTGTCCCAACCGCCCGGGGCCCCTTTCCAAACCGGCCGTTATTTTGACTCTCTCTCCCAGTGTTAAGCTTGGGAGGATCTGGAGCTGTGGAGAAGCTCTGTCAGATTTGTGATCAGAGCTGGGTGCCTGGGGGCTCATGCCTATAATCCTAGCTACTTAGGATATTGAGATCTGAGGATCACAGGTTGAAGCCAGCCTGGGTAGGAAAATCCTTTGAGATTCTTACCTTCAATTACAAGTGGAGCTGTGGTTCAACCTTGAGCAAAAAAGCTCAGGGACAGCACTTAGGTTCTGAGTTCAAGCCCCAGAACATACACACTCTCTCTCTCTCTCGCTCTCTCTCTCTCTCTCTCTCTCTCTCTCTCTCTCTCTCTCTCTCACACACACACACACACACACACACACACACGTCCCTCAGGCTTCAATTCAACAGGACTTGGAAGGAGTCAGAAATGGAAACAGGGCTATCAGTTAGATAATACTACAGCTCTCAGTCAGTGATGGTGTTATGCCAAGTCGCAAGACGACCACTAAGAAGACCACCGAGATTCAGACATTCCGAAATGCAAAAGCAAGGCAAGGCGCCTCGTCCTACCCACCGACACAGCGGAGTTTAGGAGGGAGCCTCGAGCTGTGATTACACAGGGCTTATAAAGGCAAAGAACAAGGTTACAACAACCAGGTGTTCAAGCAAGCAAGATTAGGACACAGGTACAAATCTGATTGACTCAGGGTTCGATTCTAAAGTGGGGTTCACGTGGTAAAATGGGGTTCACATGGTAAAATGGGGCCTGACTTCAAAGTCTGGCACTTCATTTCTCCCTTTTTCTTTTTGGTACCTTGGGAGCCAATCATGGCTCCATTCTGTCCATTTCAATGGCTTGTATGTCTAGGGAATGATATAGAGGCAAGGCATGGGCCAGTAGGGCCCAAAGTAGTAACCAAAAATAACTCTGGTCCCTCGGTTTTAAAGAGGGGCTGATGGGTGAAGATCATCCATCTTCTGTAACTTCTTCAGGCTGACTCAGGGGCGTTGACCTTACCTAGCCAGGAACCTATAACCTTACCAAGGGACTGCAGGATTACTGCAAACTGAAAATTAACTTTTAGCTATACAGACTTACCATTAGCTGTATAGTGTTTAGTATCCAAATGTAAGCAACAAAATAATACATAAACTTCTCGGCTGTGCTCTAAGGGTCGGGTGGCTATACCCGTATTCCTGAGCAAGCCCAAAACAACCTAAAATAAGGGGGTCACTTCCCTTTGGAGTGAGCTGCCAAATTAACATCAACATGGGTAGCAAAGAAAGAAGGCAAAAAGAAAATTATAACAATGTTCAGTCTAACTTTCTTTTCTTAAGGCGAAGGCAAAGCAGCTGAGTCGGGTGCTTGGAGACCTCCCATCCACCACGGTAGTCGTCATCCAGGGCAAAAGGGTCAGCTGGCCTGGCGTGGGAACAATGGACCCAAGTGGCGATGCCATCTACCTTAAGGGCGGTGGGAGTAGTCAGTAGCATCACATAGGGTCCCTTCCATCGTGGTTCTAAGAATTTGGGCTTTATGCCTCCGAACACCCAATCCCCTGGTCTGAATAAATGGGGAGTAGGGACAGAAGCGGTATCATATAATGCCTTAAGTTGGGGCCACATTTTCTTGTGCACGAGCTGCAAATAATCAAGTTTACACAAAAATTCAGCATCATCCAAATCAGCAAGCAATTCAGTCTGAAGGCTAGGGATAATGGGCGGGGGGTACCCGTACATTATTTCAAAAGGAGTAAAGCCAAGCTGATAGGGAGAATTTCTTCCTCTAAGCAGAGCAAAAGGAAGGAATGACACCCAGTCTGCGTCAGTCTCTAAGGCCAATTTAGTTAAGGTTTCTTTTAGAGTCCGATTCATTCTCTCTACCTGTCCTGAACTCTGGGGTCTATAAGGACAATGCAATTTCCAATCCATCCCCAGTGCAGCGGCTATTCCCTGACTTACTTTTGAGATGAAAGCCGGTCCGTTGTCCTACCCAATGGTAGATGGGAAGCCATACCTGGGTAGGATTTCTTCCAGGATCTTCTTAGCCACTATATTCGCAGTCTCATGCTTTGTTGGATAGGCTTCCACCCATCCTGAAAAGGTGTCTACAAAAACTAGCAAATATTTGTATCCAAATTTTCCAGGTTTGATTTCTGTGAAATCTACTTCCCAGTATACGCCTGGCCTATCCCCACGGAGGCGAGCTCCTTTAGTCATGCTTTGTTGATTGGGGCCATTGCTAAGCTGACAGACCTTGCACTTTTTAACAATATCTTCAATAAGTTGATCTCCTTGTCTAATTTTCACTTTAAAGTATCGGAGCAAGTCCTGCATTCTTCGGGTTCCCATGTGAGAAGCCCGGTGGATTCTTTTAAGGATCCCCTTACCCAGCCCTTGTGGCAAGATAAGTTTCCCTTCACCAGCTTTCCACCAGTCATCGTTTCCTTCTCTGTCCAGGGTTTTGTAGGCCATGGAATTTTTCTTTATCCACTCCAAGTCTTCTTGGGAATACTGGGGTACAGGAGGCAAAGCTCGTGGCCCTGGGTCTACTAGAGTCAATACTTCTGCTCTGAGCTGGAGGGATGCTTCCTTAGCTGCCTGGTTGGCCAGATTATTCCCTCTAGTCACTGAATCAACTCCCTTTTGATGACCCGGACAGTGCATAATGGCAATCTTTGCTGGTTCCCATAGGGCCCGGATGAGGCTTAAAATCTCCTGCCTGTTTCTAATAGCCTTTCCTTCGGCTGTCAGTAGCCCCCTTTCTTGGTAGATGGCTCCATGGATGTGTACGGTGGCAAAAGCGTACCGGCTGTCTGTATAGATATTTAGTCTCTTTCCTTTGCCCATCTGTAAGGCTTTTGTTAGTGCCACTAGTTCTGCTCTTTGTGCAGAAGTTCCCTAGGGGATTGCCTCTGCCCACACTATCTCAGTGTCTGTAGTAACCGCCGCACCCGCATACCTTTTTCCATCTTGAATGAAGCTGCTGCCATCGGTGAACCAGGTGTGCTCGGCATGTGATAGCGGTAAATCCAGCAAGTCTGGCCGGAGGCTATGTGTTTGGGCCAGGATCTGCTCACAATCATGCAGGGGCGCTTCCAGATCTGGATCCAGCAGCAGAGTTGCTGGGTTTAATGCTGTAGGTACACAGAAGCTGATACGTGCCGGGTTAAGTAACAAGGTTTGGTAATGGACCATGCGGGCATTGCTCATCCATCGGTCAGGTGGTTGTTTTAGCACCCCCTCTAGAGCATGTGGAGTGGCCACAGTCAGATTCTGTCCCAGAGTCAACTTATCAGCATCTTTTACCAAGAGGGCTACTGCAGCTATTATTCTTAAGCACGGAGGCCACCCAGCGGCGACAGGATCCAATTTCTTTGACAAGTAGGCGACCGGTCGTCTCCAGGGCCCAATTGGCTGGGTGAGCACACCTTTTGCTATTCCTTTCTTTTCAGCCACAAACAATGTGAATGGTTTATTCATGTCAGGTAGACCTAAGGCTGGGGCTTCTAGAAGGCTTTTCTTGATTGCCTCAAAGGCTTTTTGCATCTGCTCAGTCCAATGAAATTCTGGAAGGTTTTTGGTGGCTTCATATAGAGGCTTGGCCATCTCAGCGAACCCAGGTATCCACAGCCGGCAAAAACCCGCTGTTCCCAGGAACTCTCTGACTTGCCTCGCTGACTTAGGCACAGGAATTTTTAGCACAGTCTCTTTACGTGCATCTGACAGCCAATGCTTGCCCTCTTTTAATATGAAGCCCAGATAGGTGACTTCAGGTTTACAAATTTGTGCCTTTTTAGTGGAAGCCCTATAGCCCAAATTGCCAAGAGTCTTTAAGAGCCTAGCTGTTCCCTTTAGACAACTATCCTTGTCTGGAGCAGCTATTAACAAATCTACATATTGCAATAGACTTATTTCAGTATTTTGGGAGCGGTACTCACTCAGGTCTTCATGTAACACCTCATCAAAGATTGTAGGCGAATTCTTGAATCCTTCAGGCAGCCTGGTCCAGGTCAATTGACCGCTTATCCCGATTTCAGGATCGTGCCAAGTAAATGCAAAGTAGCTTTGGCTCTGTGGGGCTAAGGGCAGGCTAAAGAAAGCATCCTTTAGATCCAACACAGTATACCACACATGGCTCAGTGACAGGGAGCTCAGCAGGGTATATGGGTTTGGGACTGTTGGATGAATGTCCATAACTCTCTTGTTAACTTCTCTTAAGTCTTGCACTGGTCTGTAATCATTGGAATTAGGCTTTTTTATAGGCAACAATGGAGTATTCCAGGCTGACTGGATGGGCTTCAGAACTCCTAAATATAACAATTTTCTGATGTGAGGAGTGATCCCCTTCTTTGCTTCTAGTGACATAGGGTACTGGCAAACTCTTACTGGGTCAGCCCCGGCTTTAAGTTCCACAAAGATTGGAGGACGATGTTTTGCCAGTCCCATTCCCCCAGTTTCTGCCCATGCTTGGGGAAACGCTCGTAGCCACTCATTTTCCGGAGACTCAGGCTTGAGATGCTGGTATAGCCTATACTCTTCTTCTAACTTGCTAGTTATTAGTATACTAACAGGCTTTTCTCTTGAGTTCATCACAGAAGCCCTACTGCCTGTTAACTGTATCTGAGCTTTCATTTTCGTTAAGAGATCACGTCCAAGCAATGGATAGGGGCAGTCAGGGATGACTAAAAACGAGTGGGTTACCTGGCCCGCTCCCAAGTCCACTGTTCTTCAAGTAGTCCATTTTTAGGGTTTAGTGCCCATCGCACCTTGGACCCATGTTGTTTTAGTGGACATCGGCCCTCTCGGGGCTAGTAATACTGAATTTTCTGCTCCCATATCTACCATGAACATGACTGGATTCCCCTCCACTTTCAATGTTATCCTGGGCTCAGGGAGGGGATCTGAGCCCTGACTCCCTCAGTCACTGTCCTCAGCCATCTCTAAGGTTGACAACATTCATGATCCTACTTTATGTCTTTCCTCCTTTTTCTGGGCTAGCTCTGGGCAGTTTTTGATCCAATGCCCCTCCTTCTTGCAATAAGCACATTGCTTCTTCCCCACCCTTGATTGGTGTTTGGGCTCCTGCTCCTTACTTGGAGAGGAGGACTGTCTAAAGTTCCCTGCCTGCATAGAGGTCAGGATTTCCCTGAGGTCCTTCTTGTATTGTGCTTGTTGTTGTTCCAAAATTCTAGCCAGACTCCTTTCCTGTCTTCGTTCTCCTGTTTCTCTCTTATTATAAACCTTTTCTGCCACTGCTACTAGATCCTTAACAGATTTTTCCCCAAGCCTGTCTAGAGCCTGCAATTTCTGCTTTATGTCCGGTGCGGCTTGATTTACGTAGGCAAGCATAATCATCTGAGCAGATTCCTGGGCCTCAAGAGCATACGGGGTGTATTGACTAAAGGCTTCCATAAGCCGCTCAAGGTATGCCGCTGGACTTTCACTTTCTCCCTGTCTGATATCATAAACTTTGACCATATTGGTAGGTCAGCGAGCCACCGCCTTGAGACCTGCCAGCAGAGCCTGGCGATAGACAAGGAGTCACTCCCTACCTTCAGCTGTATTGTAGTCCCATGCTGGTTGGGTCTCAGGAAAATAGGTGTCAATCAAGGCAGGATTCGTGATGGGCGTTCCGTTGGGGCCAGGGATAAGTCTCCGGGCCGCATCTTGGATACGACCTCTCTCTTCAGTGGTGAAAAGAACCTGTAAAAGCTGGCTACAATCATCCCAAGTGGGCTGGTGAGTAAAAAGTATAGTTTCAAACAAGCGAATTAAGTCCAGAGGTTTCTCAGAAAAGGGGGCATTTTGGGCACGCCAATTGTAAAGATCACTAGTAGCAAATGGCCAGTATTGGAATTGTTGTCGACCATCTGCATCCACAGGACTTATAGGGCGTAGGGGAAGGGCAACAGAATTATGAAGAGATGTAATTCTTCGGCGCGGCAAGTTGATTGAGCGGGGCCCTCCGGGGTGGAGGGCACAGCTGAAACATCTTCCTCAGAGTCCTCCTCTTGGAGAGTTAACTGGGGTGAGGCATATGGAGGGGGAAGCATTTCCTCCTCCGTGCTTCCTCCCTGGAGGACAGGTGAATATAATTTCTTCTCTCCCCTCTTAATTTCTCTCTTGTCACCCCGTGTTTTTTGAGTGAATATTGGGGTAGGGGAAGGAATGGAGGAGGGAGTTGGTAAGAAAGGCTGAACCCAAGCTGGAGTGTCCCTATCAACTAGTTCCCTCCAGGTGTCTATATAAGGAATCTGGTCTATATAGCCTGAACGAGGGGCTTCGATTAGGCTTTGATCTTAATTATGTCAAAACTTCCCTCAGGTGGCCAATTAGCTTTCTCAAGGGTGGGCCATTCTGACTTGCACAGGGTAATCCATTTTTCCTCCTTAAGGGCTACACCCCGGTTCTGAGCTATCTCCTTGATCTCCCTCCAGTGAGCTAGAGTCAAATCTAGGGGGCTAGATGGAGGTCCCCAAGATAGAACGTTACCCATTGCTCTGATCAGATGTTTAGTCCAAAAGGCAACAAAAGAAAAGAAACCAAAACAATTAATACAAAAGGAAAAAAAATAGGCAAGAACAAGAACAATTAAAACTGGAGATTTCCCAAGTTGGCCCACACATCCTCCTGCAAGGATGCAGAAAGGGTGAATTCAAGTTGAAAGTGGGGCTCCAGAGATCCCCCTTTAAGGGTGGGAGTCTGGGACATCCCCCACTCTCCCCAGGATTGTCAAGTAAGTGCATCTGCTTCGACAACCCCTTCAAGAAATAAGCAAAAGAAAGACAAACAAACAGGCACATTACAGGACAAGATAAATGAACAGGGCTGTTTTCTTACCTTCGGAGTCTGGGGTCTCGGGGGGGGTCTCTGGGGCTATCCCGGACGAGCCCCCAAATGTTATGCCAATTTGCAAGACGACCACCAAGAAAACCACCGAGATTCAGACATTCCGAAATGCAAAAGCAAGGCAAGGCTTTATTCGAGCTGCAACTCGGGCCTTGTCCTACCCACTGACACTGTGGAGGTTAGGAGGGAGCCCTGAGCTGTGATTACACAGGGCTTATAAAGGCAAAGAACAAGGTTACAACAATCAGGTGTTCAAGCAAGCAAGATTAGGACACAGGTACAAATCTGATTGACTCAGGGTTCGATTCTAAAGTGGGGTTCACGTGGAAAAATGGGGCCTGACTTCAAAGTCTGGCACTTCAATGGAAAGATGGAGAAGTGGGTGCATTGTGAGCTTATGTTGAAGGTCAATCAGTACAATCTGGGGTGAGTCAAACATGGCCCTCTCCACAAAGAGTCCATAGCACAATGGAGAAAAAATGACACACTGCCTCATTTCATCCTCACCAGAAATCTCAGAGGCAGTTATCAGCATTCCTGTTTCACCCCCAAGAGAAATTGATACCTGGCAGATGCTATTGGCTGCCTACCCAAAAGCCTTTGTCCAGCTTACTCTTTTCTGATAGGACCTCACTGGGACTCATGCTCAGAACCATGACTGACCTATGCCAGCCTTGGCAATCCAAATCTCTGTTGGTAATTGATCTATGGATCGGAACAGGACCAGGTGCTGATGAAGTTAAGATGGGACATTTTCCTCCTACAGGACAAAACAATTTGCTGCTGCCTTCCCTTTGCTTCTTGCTTCAGATGCTAAGAACTAATGACAGGAGACACAGTGCTAAAGCAGCCATCTTGTGACCAAGAGGCTGGGAATGATGAAAGCAAGCATGCCAAGGAAGGCGTGGGAATTAAATCTTCTATGACATGGATGAGACACATTGAGGGGAACACCTTCCTCCATCATTCATTCATTCATTCATTCGTGTGTGTGTGTGTGTGTGTGTGTGTGTGTGTGTGTGTGTGTGTACTAGAGCTTGCACTCAGGGTGTGGACACTGTCCTTAGCTTTTTTACCCAAGGCTAGTGCTCTGCCACTTGAGCCACAGTTCTACATCTGGATTTTGGGTATTAGAGGTAAGAGTTTGATATACTTTCCTGCCAGGGCTAGCTTTGAACCACAATGCTCATATCTCAGTCTCCTGATTAGCTAGGATTACAGGCGTGACCACTAATGCCCAGCTTCCATTGTTGTGCCAAGTTGCGAGACGACCACCAAGAAGGCCACCGAGACTCAGACGTTCCGAAATGCAAAAGCAAGGCAAGGCTTTATTCAAGCGAGCTGTGGCCTCGTCCTACCCACCGACACAGCGGAGGTTAGGGGGGAGCCTCGAGCTGCGATTGCACAGGGCTTATAAAGGCAAAAAACAAAGTTACAGCAATCAGGTGTTCAAGCAAGCAAGATTAGGACACAGGTACAAATCTGATTGGCTCAGGGTTCAAGGCATAGGGCTCGAGGCATTCTAGGGGTGGTTAGAGTTAAGCATTCCCAGCAGTTAAAGTTCTAGACTGACTGGGCCCTAATGGGCTTGTCCTGGGTTTGCTCACAGGGCCTGCTTATCTCAGGTTCACGTGGTAAAGTGGGGTTCGCATGGTAAAGTGGGGCCTGACTTCAAAGTCTGGCACTTCACCATGTTCCTTGTTAGATAACCTCACAGTTCATATTGCTTCACAAGAGACCCTCTTGCCCCTTGCAATATTCACAGGCGTTGACTGCCAGTGTTGACCAGCATGTACTTTATCTTTTCTTACCAGAGAACTGTCCTTGTGTGGACTTTCCTGAATTCACTTTGCCTGAAAATCCAGATGAGCCTAGGAATTCATACTCCCCTGCTCCTGTGGGGGACCTTAGCCAGTAGGGGCTGGTGGTATGGAGTGCTAATCGTGCTCCCTTGTGCTGCGTGGATGATGGAGTAGCCTGCAGGCCCCAGGGTTTCTGTGGGAAACTAATGAAGTGCCAACCAGGCAGCTAAGGAAGCAGCCCTTCAGCCCAGAGAAGTATTGACTCTAGTAGACCCAGAGCCACGAGCTTTGCCTCCTGTGCCCCAGTATTCCCAAGAAGACTTGGAGTGGATAAAGAAAAATCCCATGGCCCACAAACCCTGAACAGAGAAGGAAACAATGACTGGTGGAAAACTTGTGAAGGGAAACTTATCTTGCCACAAGGGCTGGGTAAAGGGATCCTTAAGAGAATCCACCAAGCTTCTCACAAGGGAACCCTAAGAATGCAGGACTTGCTCTGACACTCCAAAGTGAAAATTAGAAAGGAGATCAACTTATTGAAAATATTGTTAAAAATTGTAAGGCCTGTCAGCTCACCAACGCCCCCAATCAGCCAGTTACTAAAGGAGCTCACCTCCGTGGGGATAGGCCAGGCGTGTATTGGGAAGTAGATTTCGCAGAAATTAAACCTGGAAAAATTTGGATACAAATATTTGCTAGTTTTTGTAGACACCTTTTCAGGATGGGTTGAAGCTTATCCAACAAAGCATGAGACCACAAATGTAGTGGCTAAGAGGATCCTGGATGGCTTCCCATCCACCATTGGGTCAGACAACGGACCGGCCTTCGAACTAAGGAAGCTCCCTTAGGAACCTGGTGGCCAGACTTAGTAGTAGACATATGTGATCTGGCCACAGGCAACTGGGATGTGCCAGATCACTTGGACCCAAACCTGAATAAGTGACTTCCCGAGTGTGATGAGCAGGAGTCCTGTCCAGTTTGATGTGTGCAGTCCCTTGGTAAAGTAGACTAAGGTTATAGGTTCCTGGCTAGGTAAGGTCCAATGCCCGAGTCAGCCTGAAGAAGTTACAGAAGATGGATGATCTTCACCCATCAGCCCCCCCTTTAAAACCGAGGGACCAGAGTTGTTTTGGGGAAGATGAGGCAGGATAAACTAGAGGCATGCAAAACAGAGGTACAGAGACTGTACTTGTGAGAAATGGTGACAGGCCCTTTGGTTACTACTTTGGGCCCTACTGGCCCATGCCTTATCTCTATATCATCCCCTAGACATGCAAACCATTGAAATCGACAGAATGGAGCCATGATTGGCTCCCAAGGTACCAAAGAGAAAAAGGGGGAAATAAAGTGCCAGACTTTGAAGTCAGGCCCCACTTTACCACGCGAACCCCACTTTACCACATGAACCTGAGATAAGCAGGCCCTGTGAGCAAACCCAGGACAAGCTTATTAGGGCCCAGTCGGTCAAGAACTCTAACCACTGGGAATGCTTAACTCTAACTGCCCCCAGAATGCCTCGAGCCCTGAGCCAATCAGATTTGTACCTGTGTCCTAATCTTGCTTGCTTGAACACCTGATTGCTGCAACTTTGTTTTTGCCTTTATATCCCCTGTGTAATCGCAGCTCGGGGCTCCCTCCTAACCTCCGCTATGTCAGTGGGTAGGACGTGGCCCGAGTTGCAGCTCGCTTGAATAAAGCCTTGCCTTGCTTTTGCATTTCGGAACGTCTGAGTCTTGGTGGCCTTCTTGGTGGTTGTCTCGCGACTTGGCACAACACTAATACAAGTCCCCAAAAGGCTTGTGTCACATTCTTGTCTTTCAAATCTTTTCCTTCTCGTATTGCTACTTCCCTGTTTTGGGAAACAAGCTCAGGAAACACATTTTTGGGGAGAGGGCTGTCAATCATGGAGCTTGAAGTTAGGGTCTGGGTGCTGTCCCTGAGCTCTTTTGCTCAAGATTAGTGCTCTACCACTTTGAGCTACAGCTCCATTTCTGGCTTTTGAGTGGTTAATTGGAGATAAGAGTGACAGACTTTCCTGCCTTTTCTGGCTTTGAATTTTGATACTCAGATTTCAGCCTCCCGAGTAGCTAGGATTATGGGCGTGAGCCACTGGCTCCTGGCTAGGAAACACTAGAACACATCACTTTCACAGGACTCCTCACCTCACCCTCTGCCTCTAGGAATCCCAAGTGAATATAACCACCATCAGTCAGGCATTTTATACTTGCAGCCTAAAGCATCCTAATGGATATGTGTCCAGTAAGGTAACAAGGTCTCACTTCAGGTTTGTTCCAATATGAGGTTCTTGTCTGCCAAGTCCTATGATTTTTTGCTTTACAGTCATGGAGTTTGAACTCAGGACCTCATGTTTGACAGACATCCTTGTGCTTGAGCCACATCCCTATCCACTTATGATCTTTTAAAACAGGCTAATTGATGAGCTGCTGACTGGAGCCCTATTTCTTTTTCTAGGAAACTGAATACTGTGGAAAAGATTTATTAGTCTGTACAGTTGGTTTTGATAAACTATTGGTTACATGTTATAGCAAATTATCAACCTTTTCACTGCAACAGCATTTTTCCACACATGTCAGAATCTGGAAGCAATATGCTTTTCTCTAATGGTTTCTCCTCACTTTTAAAATACAGAAATAGGTTTTTGAGGATCAACTATCCACTTGTGGAAGTCATAAGACACAGATATTCAAAAACATAATATGGGTACAGTTGAGGTACCTGGATGAACACTAAGAGCACATGCAAGAAAAGATGGTGGTTTTCAAGGTTGAAGGTACTAAAGTAGTGTAGTGTACTGCTCTGCTCTGTTCTTCTGGGACCAAAATAGGGGAAAATCTTATTTCCATTCTGCCAATCACTAGGCACTAAAAACACTGTGAAAGGATCACAAATCCAATGGACACATTACAGGATTAAAACTCGTTAAATAACTGAACTAATCATTGAAGTAAATTGAAAAAAACCTCAAACTTCTTTAACATGTAAGTACATTTTTGAGGCATCATCAGAACAAATGGAGATTTAATTATGAATTGACCTGGGCTACATTCTGAGAATTTTGCTTAGTTCTAAAAGAATCTCCCACATTCTAGAAAAGCTGTGTTATTCCTCAAAGGAAATCTGACAGGTAGGATACCTGTATACCAAGTAATTCAGTAATTGACAGGAGTATTTAAGCAAAAAAGGAGACCAAAAGTAGACTTTATACCAATGTGTACTAGACGGATTTTTTTTAAATTACATAATAAATGTAAATCATAAAATCCAATGTACACCTAACGGTATACCTATTTTATGTTACATAAAAACCTAGAGACTCCAAACCCCGTGCTTACCATAACATTCTACCTGGGAAAGCCAATGAATGGGATTTCTTGCAAGTATTTACTGCTATGATACAAAACAATTGTGTGCAAACTTCAAGGTCCCTAAAACGGCAGTGAGTTTATATACAGAAAGATGTCACTATCTGATCCAATATGCAAGAGAGATGGAATTTCCCAGAGTTTATAACACAGAGCAGTAACCGCCGCAGGCCCCTCCGCCGTGGCTTTCTTCCCTGTGTGACAGCTTCATGCCCTCGTTCTGGTTCTCACTCTCCCACAGACCCGGCGTCTGGATGATCTTTTCAGCCAGTTCTTCAAAGGCACATTGTACACCATCACAGGTTTTTGCACTTGCCTCTATAAATAACATGGAATGCTTTCGTGAGAATTTCAGGCCCTCATTTCTACCAACTTCGGGATTTTCCTTGTCGATTTTTTTTCCCAACCAGCATGTTTACTATGTCATTTCTCGCACAGTATGTCTCCAATTCATTTAACCATTGTCCAGCTTAACAAAAGTGTCTCTTCTTGTGACATCGTAAACTAATATAACACCTTGTGCACCTCTATAATAGCTGGGAGTTAATGTTCTAAACCTCTCTTGACCAGCAGTATCCCATATTGCAAGTTTAGCTTTGTTTCCATCCACAGAAATTGTTTTCACCTTAAAGTCAACACCTATTGTTGCCGCAAGTTCTGGATCAAAAGTATCATCTGTGAACCTCAGGAGCAGGCTGGACTTTGGCCAATGATGAGGATCTTCAGGGTGGTCTGCACGTCCTCGTCCATCCTGACCCCACTCGGAGGTGAGCCCACTCGCCTGTCCCTGTTTGCCTCTTCGAAACTCTATTTTTGTAAAGCACTGTGCCCTAAGCATCATGACAGTGGCAGCTAATGATCACCAAATTACTAAGGGTCCGCCATCTGATGGGCCTCATTTGGTCTTTATTAGAACCCTTTAAGATGGATACTGTTGTATTTGTCTTCTAGGATGAGTAATAAATTACCACAAACATAGCCTGTTGAAACATTTATTATTTCACAATTTCTGTAGCTCAGAAGCCTGGCATAGTTCTCACCACCCATAAATCCAGGCATCAGCCAGGGCTGTGATCTCATCAGAGCCTCCAATGGGGAAACAATGACTCCCAAGTGCCCTCAGGTTGGCTGTGGGCAAGATATATCCCTTTGCAATTAAAGATGAAGGTCCATGTTTTCTCCTTGGTCAATAGGCATCTTGTTCCTAGAGGCCTCCTGTAATTCCTCACCACATGTGTTCTCCTAGATCCTCTCATAACAACAGTTTACTTATTCAAAATCAAGATCAGATAGAGAAAGCCTGTCTCCAAGGAGGGTCCAGTTCCTCTTTAGGGTGGCTACTTGATCAAATCGGGTCCACTGAGGACATCAATAACCTGTTGAATAACTCAAAATCAACTAATTTGGGACCATATTTACATATGCAACAATACCTTTCACTTAGCCAGGCATAGTATTACATGTCTGTAATCCCAACGGTTAGGAGGTGGAGGCAGGAGGATCTTTAGTTTGAGGCCAGCCTGTGCTACACAGTCCCAGTCTAACCTGGACTACATAGTGAGACAGTCTATAGATAGATACATAGATACATAGATAGACAGACAGATAGATAGATAGATAGATAGATAGATAGATAGATAGATAGAGACATACCTTTAGCTTTGCCATATTCTACTGGGCAAAAGCAAATCACATGTCCTGCCCAGACTTACTGAGGGGGATTATAAAGGATGTGAGTATTCTGGGTGCCATCCCAGGGTCTGTTCACTGCACTATTGTTCAGATTTGGAAACTAAGGCAAGGAGCTATTCAGTAATCAAGCAGCTAGTGAGCAGGAGTAGAACTTGACTGAAACTCTAAGTCAGTGCCTGTACTCTTCACTATGACTACTTTCCAGATGCTGCCTCAAATACTTTCCCTCTTTTGTGTTCTTTTTTTTTTTTTTTTTTTTTGGGGGGGCCAGTCCTGGGGCTTGGATTCAGGGCCTGAGCACTGTCCCTGGCTTCCTTTTGCTCAAGGCTAGCACTCTGCCACTTGAGCCACAGCGCCACTTCTGGCCGTTTTCTGTATATGTGGTGCTGGGGAATCGAACCCAGGGCCTCATGTATACGAGGCAGGCACTCTTGCCATTAGGCCATATCCCCAGCCCCCTCTTTTGTGTTCTTGAATCCTATCAAATTTTCATGAGCAGGAAAAGGAAGCTCAGAGAAATTAAGGGATTTACCTAAGGTCACACAGTGGTGGAATCAAAAAAAGCAAACTAGGTTTCTCAAACTCCAGAAGTGGCTGGGTGCTGTTGACTCATGTCTGTAATCCTAGCTTCTCAGGAGGCTGAGATCTGAAAATCAAAGTTGGAAGCCAACCAGGGTAGGAAAGTACATGAGACTCTTATCTTCAATTAACTACCAAAAAAGCCAGAAGTGGAGCTGTGTCTCAAGTAGTAGAGTGCTAGCCTTGATGGGGTGGGGGAGCTCAGGGGCAATGCCCCAACACCCTCCCCCCACAAACCCAAACAAACACAACAACCAAACCTCCAGAAGTGAATATCTTAACCAGCAGAGAAGGTAGCCAGGCCTGAGCCAAAGCAGCAGGGAATATAGGAGTTTCTGGGAGACAAAGATACCTGAGTGGGAGGCAAAGGATCAAGAACACTTCCAACAAGGTCATAAAAAAACACACACAAAAAAAACAGCAAAACTTAGCCCCCCCCCAAACCCAGCTATTTGAGGCAAGCACTCTTGCCACTAGGCCATATTCCCAGCCCTAAACCCAGCTATTTGAAAGGGAGGAGACACTGAATATTTTCAAGGCAGTGACAGCTCCAAGGTCAATGAACCTGGTGAGCACAGGCGTTTGGAATGGGGTGCCACTGTGACCATTTCATGAGTGAGGAAACTGAGGCTCCTTGAAGGGACAGGGCACCCAGTGGAGGATAGCTAGGCTCAGTGATGTGAACTGCTCCATTGCAGTCATTGCTGGGGAGATGGGGACCAGGAATTGTTTTCTTCCTACAGACCTGGCTCAACTCTTCCCAGCACCCCACACTGGCGCCAGCATCCACACGGGGACTTCAAAGGGGACTTCAGGGCCCACAGGTTCAGAGTCAAGGCGGCATGGGCTGGGGCTATGGATTGGTGGGGCGGGGGGGTGGGTGATGACAGAGCACCCCGGGGCATGCAAAACTCCAGACTACCCTTCAGGAATCGCTCCAGAGCCTAAGGGTCCAAAGGCTGCCCAGGATCCATCCCGACGGGGCGAGACCTTCTCCTCAGTCCTTCCTCTAGAGGCTCCAGGGTCAGCCTGGCCAGGCCCTCCTCGCCCCGATCGATCAATTGGGCCCTCCCGCAGCTCCCCACAGCCAGCGTGCGCGCCTGCATGGTGACTCCTCACATGGTCTCCGTTAGCTTTGCCCCCAGCGTGCACACCTGCAACCCTTGTTTCTCCCAGTTACACTCCAGGGCCAGCCTGCCTCGGAGAGTGCTATTCATTAGGGGGAAACTGAGGCTCCAAGGTCAACATCACTCACCCCTGGTGCAGGCCCAGATGCGAATCAAAATCTCCTGGACCAGGGAGCTGGGTGCCTCTGAAAGCCAACATGGGTGGAGGGGCCCTGAATCACCAAATCACACACTTATCTCAGACCTTTGGGCTTCTCTTGGGCCAGACTTCTACTGGCCTTCGATTCTCTGCTCAGAGCAGGCTCCCACCACTTCTTCCAAATACCCAGGCCAGGATGATGGTGGGCTCAAGACCTTGCTGCTCCCACCAGACCAGGAGCCCTTAGGATGGAGCTATGTGGCTTGACCCTGTCTGTCTTGACTACTTGTTGCCTGGCTCAGACAAATGTGCACGGAATGCTCTGGTACCTCTAGGCCAGACCCTGGCGTAGTAGCACTGGCTGAGGGACTTAGGAGACAGGGTGTGGGAAGAGAGCTACAGAGCCTGGCTGGGGGCCTAGACTCACTGCCAAAAGAGGTGACAGACAAATCAACTGACAGTTCCTATCCAGGGACATGACAGAGTTATCCCACACCTGGGGTCCTACCTCTGATACCTGTTCCTCTAGCAACCTCAGCTCTATGCCTCTGTACCCACTGGATCAGTGTGTGTAGCTAGACAGCTGGGGGCAGGGGTCTCCCACAGCAATGGAAGTCTCCCCCTGATCCAAGCCACCTGTGAGGAACACAACATGAATGAGGACAAGGAGGAGGAGGGGAGGGAGGGAGGACTACTCAAACACTCTCCCCCTCCCTAAGCCCTGGGAGCGAGAGCTTGGACAGACACACTATTAATACAAAATTTGCAAGCATGACTTCTAAAATTATCCCAGGCTGGCACGGCCCACCTGGCGCAGGCTGCACCTCTGCGGCTGCTGGACCGCTCCCCTTGGAGTTCTGGCCATTGGTCTGTCAGCAAACATGTCACTCTGCCCTCCCCCATGCATGGAGAGGGCTGGCCACTGCCCTGGGATGGGCCCAGGGGAGAGCAGCATGACAGGGGGACTGTCCCAGACTTAGGGTATGCAGAATGGGGGGGGGGGCTTCTGGTCTATAGGGTGTTGGGGAGACTATTCTGTTGCTCACAAGGAGTTCTCAAATGAGGTGGGATGAGGGAATAGTGCATGTATGGTGTAACATGGAGGTCAGATCTGGCCAGCGAAAGAGGGCAGAAGCTGACTCCATCTCCACTATCTCCCCCACCCCTGAGCTTCAGAGTTGAGGGCTCCGCTCCACCTGCTCAGAAGCCCTGGAAGATTCCCTCTCCTTGTGAACACCATCAGGACCTCAGAGCCAAGAAGGAACCTGAGAACTCTTGCCTTGTCCAAGTCTTTCACTGAAAAAGGGAGAAAACTGAGCCCCAGACTTCTGGGGTGACTAATCAACAAGCCCCTGTGATACCTCTCTGTTAGCTGATGATGGCCTTCAATAGTAATTGTTGCAAACTGCCATGCTGGGAACAAAGCAATAATGGAGACTGGACCATGGGACCAGTTTTGAGGTACCAGGGGACCTGCTGCGAGCATCAGCAACAGATCCAGAAGGTCCCGTGAACAGGGTTTTTATTCATTATAAAACAGGAGAGTACATGCAGAAAACAAGGTAGCTATTTCTAAGAGATAAGGGCAAGAGAGTGGGGGCAACAATGCAGGATTAATGACTTCCTGTAAACAGGAGGTGAAGGTGAGCAGTAAACAGCCTATCTGAATAGCCCCAGCCAGCTCCAAGGTCTTGGGAAGTTTGGGAGCTGAATAGATTATTACATCTAGGGTAGAAACTGTCCACTGTAATGCTGAGAGTAATAGATCCTACTAGGGCTACTTTCAGCTTTCTGAGAGTCAGAGAATGGCTTTCCAATTCTCTTTGGCAGACTTCATGGCTCTGCATTTATGGGTTCCCACAAGTAATGAGTGTCAAGCTGGTGCCAGTGGCTCATGCCTGTAATCCTAGCTACTCAGGAGGATAAGATCTGAGGATGGCAATTAGAAGCCAGCTGGAACAAGAGATTCTTATGAGACTCTTATCTTCAATTAAACACCCAAACAAAACAAAACAGCAGTAGAGCTATTGCTCAAGTGATAGAATGCTAGCCTTGAGCATAAAAAGCTCAGGGACAGTACCCAGGCCCTAAGTTCAAGCCTCTGGACTGGCACACACAAACAAAAACCTAAACAATAATGAGTGTCAAAACATTCCTTTGGTGCTGAGAATATGGCCTAGTAGCAAGAGTGCTCACCTTGTATACATGAAGCCCTGGGTTCAATTCCTCAGCACCACATATATAGAAAATGGCCAGAAGTGGCGCTGTAGCTCAAGTGGCAGAGTGCTACCCTTGAGCAAAAAGAAGCCAGGGACAGTGCTCAGGCCCTGAGTTTAAAGCCCAGGACTGGCAAAAAGAAAAAACAACAACAACATTCCTTTGCCATCATCGGTTTATTAAGAAACGATTTACTGAGCACCTTAATGTATGCCAGATACTGAGCTCCCAAATGTGAACTGCACAGTCAGACCCTTGTTTTCCAGTAAATTCCATCTCAGTCTGATGGTAAGAATGGCTTAGGTGAACCCTCACTCTGCTGTGCTCAGATGCTTTTCCATAAACTCACAGGACAACCCATATTGTTATGTATGTGTAAATTATTTGAGAAGCCACATATCGAAGGATCAAATTTTAGAGTTTTTATCAGAGCATTAGCAGTCTGCAGGCAGCCAGTTGTTACATAGGCCTGCAGCCCACACAGACCCTCAACACTATTGGGAAACAGGCCAGAGAGGGAGGAAGGAACAAAAACCATACCAACAAAGCAATTCAGCTCCAATGGAGAGCTGACTTGGGGTGCCATGGTGACTAGAGATGAGCCAGGACACAGGACACAAACATGGAGACATGTGGCATGTCATTACTGTACCTGAGCTGGCCTGGCCCTAAATAGGGTCAGGTCAGGAGGCAGGGTCACCGGAAGCTCTCAGTCCCAAGTACTGAACCGACAGGTTCAGTAACCTTTAGGCCATGTGCCCACCCCTGTCTCTTGGGATTCAGGAACACCCACCCATCACCTGGGGATGAGACTTCCCTTCCTCTAGGAATCCAGGCACACCCATCAAGACATGATGCCAGAGAATACAACTCGCCATGTGGCCAATGATGGTGCTGGCCGGATCTGGCCTCCATATTACAGTATACTGTGTCCCCCAGGTTATCACTGGGGAAACTAAGGCTCACAGCAGTT
This sequence comes from Perognathus longimembris pacificus, assembly GCF_023159225.1. Classification (NCBI taxonomy): domain Eukaryota; kingdom Metazoa; phylum Chordata; class Mammalia; order Rodentia; family Heteromyidae; genus Perognathus; species Perognathus longimembris. The sequence goes on along the minus strand of NC_063173.1, from coordinate 203,137 downwards.
AACCTATCCGAGATCACCCAGCGAAGTTGGGACTGATTTCTTCCCATGTTGTCCCGGGAGGCCTGGGCTCCCTCCAAGTCACTGGGGACAGGATTGCAGGAGGCCTGCTGTGGGAGCATCCTGTTCGGGAAAAACCTGGGGAGGAGAGCCACAGTGCATGCCCTATACACATTATACACACAGCTTGTGAGGAAGCCTGGCTGTTCTCCTGTGAATCCGCTCACCCATGCACAAATGCCATTCCTGGAATAGCAGTGTAACACAAGAACTGTAATCCTCCTCCTGGGCCTCACAGTGGCCCCATTCACAGATAGCAGGGGGGTATGGGGGTGAGGAGTGGGCCAGGAAGTAGAAAGACAGTGACTACCCTCAGAAGTCCCTGGCTACACCAAGCCCCTCACAGCAGCCCCTGGGCACTGCCCACCATCTTGTGTGGGCCCAGGCTCATGCTGTGTGGAACCTGGGTACCAGTTCCTGCTCTCCCTCCCTCCCTCCCTCCCTCCCTCCCTCCCTCCCTCCCTCTCTCTCTCTCTCTCTCTCTCTCTCTCTCTCTCTCTCTCTCTCTCTCTCTCTCTCTCTCTCTCTCTGTACCCATCCACCATGCTGACTTCTCCGCAGAATGAGAGAACCACTCTGACCCTGTCCCCATTCATGGCCACACAGGCATATCACCCCAGCGATATCCCCCAGCCTGCTGCCCACAGCTTCCTGGAACATCGTGATGCCATCCTTGCCTCAAGTCTGCCCAGCTGCCACACACCTTGTGGGCTGCCAGGGCTCTGCCCCTGGGCCCAGGGCGAAATGGCTGTCCTAATGCACTCACTGAGCCTGTGCCCTGCACAACTCCTCTGGCCCACATAGTCACGCTGCTCATAAAGTGTCCACTGGAGTCACATGTTTCTGTCCTGAGAGACAAGTGCTTTGTGAAATGGGTTGGCTCTGGAAGAGGGTACGTAGAGGCAAAACCCAACTGAAAGGCATGGAAAGTGATGGTACCCAGGCCTTCCCTGTGCAGTATTTTACTTTTGGGGAACGGCTCCCTGACCCCTTTCAAGGAAGCTGTGCCAAGAAGTCTTTCTATGCCAGAAGAGGCCACTGCTTGGACTGCGTTGGGGACAGCACCAGTTCACTGGCTCCCTGAGCCCTCAGGGATGGCCCACCAGAGCAGTGCTGGATCCAGGCTGTCGAGGTCCCCGCCAAGGCTCTGGACTAGGTTCGCTCAGAGCACCGGGCTAAGGAGAATCACAGTGGCATGGTGCACGTGGATAGAGGCCTTGGTGTTCCTTTCCCAAATAAGTTTCCCGAAGGCAGATCTATGCCCAAGAGCCTGGGCTCCTTGCAATGAAACTGCCTGCTCACAGACTTCACTTCCTAGGGGGTAACATGGGAGGCTGAGAGAGAGCACAGAAAGAGAAGCAGAGACTAAGGGAGGCCCAGCGTCAGGACTAAGCTAGGCTGACTGACAGAGGAGTTGAGACTGCTCCTTTTCACCACCCTGGAGCAGCCACCAGACCAACAGAGCTGCAGCTTAGACCCTACCATCAAAAACACTGTGCTGTTGGGTACAGGTGGCTCACGTCTGTCATCCTAGCTACTCAGGAGGCTGAGATCGGAGGATCGATGTTTGATGCCAGCCCAGATGGAAAAGTCCATGAGAATTATCGCCACTAATCACCAAAAAACTGGAAGTGGAGCTTTGGCTCAAGAGATAGAGTGTCAACCATGAGTGAAAAAGCTAAGAGCCAGAAACAAAGCTCTGAGTTCAAGCCTCAGTACCAGTAGAGAGAGAGAATGGGGGGGAGAGAGAGAGAGAGAGAGAGAGAGAGAGAGAGAGAGAGAGAGAGACCATGCTGCCTGAAAAGTCATTCTGTGTCTCCATCTCCATGGTCCTTAAGTGGCTCTCTACTCCCGAACATGTACAACCCAAACTGGACTTCTGAAACAAAACCTAGACTGGAGGCAAGGAGCATCAACTATGGTATGAACAGTAAGATGACCTAGACACATCACTCAGCCTCACCCAAGCTCAGCTTTCCCATGTAGAAATTGAGGAGACGAATCCCAGTTTCTCCATGTCCTCTGATAAAACACGATGTTAGGCATGCTGTGGGGGTTGGGAGAAGAAAAATAGTTCACAAACCAGAAACCTGCAGGAAACTCAGCATCCAGTCACAAGTGACCCGTCCTGCATAACCCTAGTCACACAGAAACACCAGACGGCAGTCAAGGCTCACAGAACCCTAGCCCAAGCCTCCACGGGCTGCAACTCACAGATTAGCCCCGATAGTCCTCACACCACAGATGATGACTCTGAGCTTCAGAAAGCCTGCTGGGAGGTTTATCCAGTGTCCAGTGTCGTGATGGGTAGTGAGGAATCAGGATGAGCTGTTGGGGCCTCTGCGGCAGCCCTGTTGGTCTGTGGTGCTGTTGAGAGGAGACGTGGGGGAAGGACTGTCCCTCATCTTCACCTTCTGTGTCTATGCTGGCCTGGTAGCCAGGGCCACGACCTTGAGCCTTAGCCCCCCTCGAGTGCACAGTGCGGCCACAGCAGACTCAGCTCCCAGCTCAATGCTCCCTGCCACAGTGTACCCAGACCTGGTACCATATTTTAGCAGACACACATCTCCCCATATCCTGTGAGCTCCTTGTTCAACAGGTTGAAGAACCATTTCATCTGGCTTTTGCCCTTCTGTGGGGTCAAGCACCAGCACATGGCACAGAGCCCAGCGTGATGTCAGGACGTCTAGGCAATCACACAGATGCTGTTCATCGCGGATCAGTGTGTGACAGGCTCTGTACCAGACTCTGAACTCACATCATGTTATTTCATGTGTTCATTAAATTGTTGCTGTTCCGCTTGAAAGAGGAAAACAGACATAGAAGCTTAGGGAGGTTGCATGGGTGGTCCAGGATCACATACTAGTGAATGCACAGGAAAAGGTCACTTTTTTTTTTCTTGGTGCTTATACTGGGGCTTGAACTCAGGGCCTTGTACTCTCTTGGTTCTTTCACTCAAGGCTGGTGATCTATCACCGAGCCACTTTTCACTTCCAGTTTTTTGCTAGTTAATTGAAGATAAGATTGTCATAGATTTTTCTGCCAAGACTGGCTTTGAACCTCAGCCCTCAGATCTCAGACTCCCAAGGAGCTAGGATTACAGGTGTGAGACACCAGCACCTGGCTCAATTGTCAGCCTTTTGAGTAAACATCAAATTCTTCATCATCCAAGACTTTTTGCAAGATGACTTTAAAACCATGCACTAGTCTGCTTCCCCTCCACATTACCCAAGCAGCCCTGCTTCTTCCCATGGATCTGCCTCGGGCTCTTCCCTGCCCTTACCCATCCTGAGACATGGAGGCACAGAAAAGATGGCATGGGGGAGCATAGGAAAGAAAGGTGTGAGGTAAGAGGAGAATGAGGTGTCTCAGAAGCCAAGAAACACAGGAAGACAGACAAGTGCCTCCTCAGGGCTGGCTGGATTCCTTTCTCCCCCCAGACAGGCACTCAGTGTTACTCACATGACTGACAGCTTGAGACTGAGTGTGATGGAGAAAAGCTCAGACCTGAGCTGGGCTTCCACTTCTTCCTGTCTGGGAGCAGTGGGCCTCAGATCTCTAGGACCTCATGTACTCTGCCAGTGCCTCTAAATGGGGCATCTCCAAGGCCTTCTTCCTCCCAGGGCACACCCCAGCCGCAAGTGTGGTGTGCTCTAGATGAGACTGTAGCTCAGACCACACGCTGCCTCCACATGTACCTAACAAGGCAAGGAGTCTGCAGAGTCCTGGGATGAGGCAGGAAACCTAGGTCCTGGGTTGGCTCTCCTGGTGTCTGAGTGTGCTCCAGTCCTGAGATGAGGAGTTTTATGAAGGATGCAGAAGTGGAGGCACTGCAAACACTGGTGGGGAAGATGGCCTATTTTTAACCCCCGGGGAGCAGGACCTTTGGCAGGAAGCACATCTGTTCTCCCTAGGAGGAGATGGGGATGGAGGGGACAGAATGAGGCATGATAGGGACTTATGGATGATAGGAGGCAAGGAGAGGACAAGGAAGAGAGGCTGGGCAGAGAATATAGAGGTCAGACAGGCGAGAAGAGGCCATGCCTCAGTAGAGGCAAGAACTGCCAAGGGCGAGGTGACATCACTGGGCCACCAAAAGCCAGATATGTGGAGGAGGAGCCAGTTCCATAGTTGCTTTCCTTCCAGCCCCTTGCCCTCCAGGGAAGGAAGCTGGGCATGGTGGCAGGAAGGGAGACCTTATTCTAAGAAGAAAAAATTAAAAAGAAAAACAAAGCTGGAATTATGGCTCAGCAATATCTCACTGGCTTGGTATGCTTAAGACCCTGTGTACAAACCTTAGTACCTCACCTACTCCTTCCCCCACAAAAGAGAAAATCCTAGAGGGAGGAGGACACTGGGCTGTAGTCATGCCAGACTTTGATGGTCCCCCAATCAAACAATTTTAAGTTTAAAATATCAGTCGAATTTGCATTTCACATATGTTTCCTTCATTATGTTCAGAACACTTACATCAGTTGACTAAAGTTACCTAACACAAGGTGGTGTGTGTGTGTGTGTGTGTGTGTGTGTGTGTGTGTGTGTGTGTGTGTTTGTACAGGTTCTGGGACTTGAACTCAGGGCCTGGATTTTTGCTCAAGGCTAACACTCTACCATTTGAGCCACAGATTCACTTTCAAATTTTAGGTGGCTAATTGGAGATGGAAGTCTCACAGACTTTTGTGCTCAGGCTGGTTTCAAACCATAATCCTCAGATCTCAAGTCTCCTGAGTAACTAAGATCACAGGCATGAGCCACCAGCACCCATCTCACAATGCTGATTTTATAATAAAGTATTTGATGCCTCTGTGCAAACACAGATGGACATCTGTTTACATGATGGGACAGGAAAACCCCAAATACAGTATCCAGAACTCTCTGGCAACTCAGTATCTGTACGGTATGGGCTATGTTATAATGGTATAGCTGTTGGGAGCTACAGCTCACCGCTGCCCCAGAACCCAGAGGGATATTACATGGCCAGGGAAAAGATCACTATCTCAAATTCAAAGTTGTTTCTAATGAATTCTTATCATTTTCCCACTATTGAGAAGTTGGAAAATCCTAGGGCAAGTCATTGTAATCTGGGGGTCACCTGTACAAAGATAACAACTTATTTCTTAAGCTCAAAGGTAGGAAACTGGGTGTTAATCATATTCTTCTTATACTTTTTCAAATGTTGAAATGTTTTATTTATTCGTTTGTTTGCTCATTTGTTTGGTGCTGCGACTTGAACTCAGGGCATGGATGCTGTCCCTGAGCTTTTCTGCTCAAGGCTAGTAGTGCTCTATCACTGAGCCACAGCTCCACTTCTGGCTTTACTTTCGTACTTAATTGGAAATAAGAGTTTCATGAACTTTCCTACCTGGGCTGTCTTCAAACCACAATACCCAGATCTCATCCTCCTGAGTAGCTAGGATTATAGGCCTCAGCCAATGGCACCCAGCTTGGAATATGTTATATTTTTTGAAAATCCCTGTCAGGAAACTTGCCAAAATAGTGATTCTTTGGGAATTTGTAATTATCATGATTATTATTATCTTCTTTTTGGTTATGGTATTTTCCAAATGTTCTACATTGAGCAGATATGGAAAAAATAACTAAACCTTTTAAAATAAATAAACATTTTCTGCTATGATCATAATTTTAGTCTTTACTGGAAATTAGGCACAACTGGTTGAGCCACTGCATTCTCACACCCTCTCTTTCAGAACTCCACAGACTCAACCAATCTCCACCTCCCCAACCCCCCACCTTCTCCACTCTTCCCTACAGCTGCTGTGTCTCCAGAGTAAAGCTCCTGTTTTATTAGTCCCAGGCTCAACAATGCTCTTTGTAACAGGAAAGATCTGCATTTGAAACTTAGCATCAATACCTTCTGCTCTGCCAATTCACTGCCATAAATCTGTTTCTTTACTGCTAAAATAATCCAAGATTTTGTGAGGACCAGATGAAAAAATAGAAATAAAACATTTAAGCTGGGCACCAGTGGTTCATGCCTGTAATCCTAGCTACTCAGAAAGCTGAGATCTGAAGATCAAAGTTCAAAGCCGGCCCAAGCAGGAAAGTCCATGAAACTCTTATATTCAATTAACTACCAAAAAGCCAAAAGTGGAATGGTGGTTTAAGTGGTAGAGTGCTATCCTTGGGCAAAAGAGCTAAAGGACAGTACCCAGGCCCTGAGTTCAAGTCCTAATACCACTGTGAAAAGAAGGAAGGAAGGAAGGAAGGAAGGGAAGGAGGGAGGGAGGGAGGGAGGGAGGAAGGGAGAGAGGGAGGGAAGAAAGAAGGGAGTGAGAGAGGGAAGGAGGAAGAAGGAAGAAAGGAAGGAAGGAAGGGAGGGAGGGAGGAAGGGAGGAAAGAAGGGAGTGAGAGAGGGAAGGAGGGAGGAAGAAGGAAGGAAGGAAGGAAGGAAGGAAAGAAGGGAGGGAGGGAGGGAGGGAGAGGGAGGGTGGGAAGGAGGGAGTGAGGGAGGAAGGGAGGGAGAGAGCAAAGGAGGGAGGAAGGAAGAAGGAAGGAAGGAAGGAAGGAAGGAAGGAAGGAAGGAAGGAAGGAAGGAAGGAAGGAAGGAAGGAAGGGAGGGAGGGAGGGAGGGAGGGAGAGGGAGGGAGAGGGAGGGTGGGAGGGAGGGAGGGAGGAAAGGAGGGAGAGAGCAAAGGAGAGAGGAAGGAAGAAGGAAGGAAGGAAGGAAGGAAGGAAGGAAGGAAAAAAGAAAACATTTGATAGTAACTAGCACTCAGTGTTGGATTAAATGTCATCATCATCCTCTTTGTTGTCATCATTGTTGATGTCTATGCCTACTACTTTCTTTAGGATGTTTTCTGAACTTAGTAAAAGAAATATTTCCACAGAAATGGAGGGACAAAGGGTGAGCAAATGCAACAGTGGTATCACTAGATGCTACGCTGAAAATGAACTATACAGCTTGTGGGTGGGGGATGGGAGGGAAAAACTGGGAGAGAGCAAGGGAAGGGGTCTGTTAAGTCTCCACCCAGTTACCTGGGTAACTGGCATGCCTGGAGGCAGTTACTTCCCCCTTCCCTGAGGTTGCATCCTAATCCACCTGGCCACACCCCCAGCCCCTGCCCTAGGTAAGGCAGGGCTGGGCAGTGGTGGCCCCTGCTCTCTGGCCTGCATCACCTTGGCCACAGGGCAGCAGTGGCCAGCAGTTCAGTAATAAACTTTCTCTCCTGCCTGAATACTGTGTGGTGTTCTCCTTTATCAGCTACCTATTTTAATAACTCTTACAGGGTCCAAAAAGAAATGTACTCGTTAGGAGCTGGGAATGTGGCTTAGTGGTAGAGAGCTTGCCTATCATGCATGGAGACCTGGGTTCAATTCCTCAGCACCACATAAACAGAAAAAGCAGGAAGTGGCGCTGTGGCTCAAGTGGTAGAGTGCTAGCCTTGAGCAAAAAGAAGCCAAGGACAGTGCTCAGGCTCCAGGACTGGCAAAAAAAAAGGAAAAAGAAAAAGAAATGTACTCATTACCTGACTTATGAAACGGTAACTCCTCTGTACATCACCTTTATAATAACAAGAAAAAATAAATATTTCAATTGGAATGGGGCACCAACCTTGCTTTCTATTCTTGCCAGATCTGGGTTCTAGTCTTCACTCTTCCACTAACTGTGTGAGTTCCTTCCCTTCTCTGTGTCCCAGCTGAAGACAGGAACCAAGGACTTTCTGCTCTATCATCTGGGACTAGAGTAATCATACAGTGTACTCCTAAGAGCAGAATAGTTTTGAGAGTGAAAGCAGATACTATCACTTTGGAGAAGACAAATTTAAGTATTCAAGCAGGATATTCTTGGGCACAATGCAACTGTGCTTACTCCTCCACATTCAGCAGATCCATTCCATTGCATCTTTGCCCACCAGTGTGATAGCAGCATAATCACACACATACACAACACACACACACACACACACACATACACACAAAGATGGCCACCTGGAACTTGACGACATGTCAGATCACAAGGCAAAGGTTAATAAGGTTGTGTATCAGATGACCTTGAAATAAAGAGATGATTCTGGATTATAAGTAATACCAACACAACCACAAGGATATTTATAAACTAAAGAGGGACATAGAAGTGTTAAGGGTAATGCAAGGTGACAAAAACACAACCAGTTCATTTCACTTTGAATGTGGAAGGGGGTCATAAGTCAAGGGATGCAGGCAGCTCACCAAAGCTAGAAAAGAGGTGAGAATATAGGGTCATACCTAGTGTTTCCAGAAAGGAATTCAGATCTGCTAGTTATAGGCCCACTGAAATCCATTTTGAGCTTCTGACCTCCAAAACAGTAAGGTAGTAAATATATTGTTTTGAAGCTACAATAGAAGCAGTCACTTCAAGTATGGCTTTATGCTCAGCAGATCCTTTTAGCTTGATGCTGTACAAATGCTGTCCCTGGCACGGAAGAGAGCTAGCCTAAGCTTCAAGAGGGTAGGATTCTAGTCTTCTCGGCTACCAATCCTTGAGGGGTCTTGAACAGATCAGATAACTCCTTTTGGACCTAGGCTTTGCCTTATCTTTGTGTGTGTGATGTGATGTGATGTGATGTGTGTGTGTGTGTGTGTGTGTGTGTGTGTGTTTTCAACACTCAAAGAACACTTATTTATTACTGATCCATCCATTCTGTGCTAAGGGGCTGTGGGTTGGGAGGTAAGGTGAACCAAGCTCACTCCTAATCATATGAGAAAATTTCCTTCTAGTTGGGGAGGCAGACATGTTACAGATAATTCACATTTATGCGGTAAGCAGATAGATTATTATATTTATATAATCTCGACAACTATATGTAGACTGGCCTGTTGAGGGTAAGGTCAGGGAAGGCTGATGACACCAGAGCTGGGCTTTAAAGGATGAGTAGGAATTAGTGGGGTAAAGCATCCCAGAAAGGTAGAGGGTGGAAGAGAACAGAATACTCCAAGCAGGACCCTAGAGCTGCAAGTCAGCACCCCAGAGGACAGTGAGAGGCACAGGCTGAAAGCCTGAATGTAAAGGGGACACGGTGGGCTGATGGGACAAGTGCATGACGTGAGCCCCGGCTTGCATTATCAGCCTGTGTGCTCTCTGGACCAGTGCTGGGTCAGGAGAAGAAGGTCTGTAACCTACAATTCCTCCTGACCTGGCTTGACGTGCTTCCCCACGGGCGTCTCCTCCTCACATCCCTCTAGACGTGAGCCAAAGGCCTGGCAGCTTCCCCAGCTGACAGGGGTGGGGGGGGGAGAGGTGGGAATGGGGCCACTGCAGAGAGGCCAGCGTGACCTCAAGAGCTGGGTTTCGTCATTCTGAAATCATGCTCCTGGCCTTAGCCAGAACCAGAGCGGTGGGGAGGAATGGGTGGGAAAACAGAGTGGGTGGCAGAAGGTTTGAGCAAGGTGCCAGGGCTGGAAGAAGGAAGCAGCTGGGACTAGCGGGGAGTTAGTTAGACTACAGCTTGGGTGCTAGCCATCAGGCTGTGTGACCTCAGCTCAGATCCTTGTCCATTCTGGGTCTCTCTGGGCAGCACAAGCCCTTGATCCCCAGGCCATTCCCAATGGAGCCTCCTTGTGGAGGATGAGAACTACAGATTTCAGATTCAATAGGTAAAGACAGGACTCCTGGGAAGAGCCAGTTGGCCTCTTTTATTTGCTTCTCAAAGTTGGAAAACTCTGCATCTGGCAGTACTTGCTGCTGCTGCTGCATTTTCTGTCTTTTAAAGAAACACAAAGTAAGCCTGTGGTTACTGTAACCAAATCAATCTTCCACTGCAATAATAACCTCTTACATTTGGTGAGTCTTTTACTGTTTACAAAGCACCGTGTGTGTGTGTGTATGTGTTGGTACTGTGACTTGAACTCAGGGCCCTGGGCACTGTCCCTTAGCTTTTCCTACTCAAGGCTAGTGCTCTGTCACTTGAGCCACAGCACCATTTCTGGCTTTTTGGTGGTCATTTGGAGACAAGAATGTCATGGACTTTCCTGCCCGAGTTGCCTTCAAATCACAATCTCAGATCTCAGCCTCCTGAGTAGTGAGGATTAGGAGCGAGCCACCTCTTCCAGGCTTACAAAGCACTTTCTTCTGCTTTCTCCTTTTAGGTCCTACAACAAGTTTGGAAGTGAGAGAGGGTTGGCATTCTTGTCTCTGATGACGAGAGGAAACTGAGCCATAGACAGCAAGTTCAGCTGCCCAAGCCACAAAGCACCATGGAGCTAACACCAAGAACTCGGGCCTTCTGACCACAGTCTGCCTCTGGTACCACAAGCTCTCTTGTTGCTGGAATGCCCAGGGCCTTAAACACCCTCTTTCAAAAAGAAAGAAGGGCACTCAGCTTAGCTGCCTGCTTTCTGAGCTTTCCTCCTTGAACTGAGCCATTACCCCACCTGAAGCTATCACCTTTGCGTCATGACTGAAACCTTGGCTGGCCTGTTTTTGTGCTTGAACTCAGGGCCTGGGCATTGTAGCTTTTTTTGTTCAAGGGTAGTGCTCTACCACTTGAGCCACAGCGCCACTTCCAACTTTTTCTGTATGTGGTACTGAGAAATGGAACCCAGAGCTTCATGCATGCAAGGCAAGCACTCTACTGCTAAGCCACATTCCCAGCCCAAATTTTGTCATTTATAGAGATATATTAGTGTATAGTTTTGTGATATTTTTCTCTAGGTTTTATACCAAGGTAATACTGACCTCATGGAATGAATTGGGGAGTTTTCCCCCCTAATATGTGAGGATTTTGTGAAGAATCAGTATTCAATCTCTTATTGTTTAGTTCAACTCATTCTTTTTTATTGTCAGGTTACATTTTATTGTATGAGAATGCTAGAATTTGTCTATCCACTCACCTCTTGCAGATGCTTTTGTTTCCATGTTTAGAATGAAGCTGCCGTGAGCACTGGTGTTCAAATTTTGCAGGGACACACACACATAATTCAGCATATCTTCATCATACATTTTATTTTGCTAGTAGAATTGCTGGGTCATTTAGAAAATGCATGTCAGCTTTCTGAGAAAGCTGTAGACTCATTTTCAAAGTGCTGGCATTGCTTTATACTGCTACCAACCTGTCCCTGGGATTTGGATGTAAGAGTGTGTCAAGCCTGACCATACCAGATATTGCCTATCTTCATTTATAGCTAGCTTATGGGCATGCTGTGGTATCAGTGGCAATTTCATCAACATTTTGGTGATGAATGATATTAAACATTTTTTTTTTTTTGCCAGTCCTGGGCCTTGGACTCAGGGCCTGAGCACTGTCCCTGGCTTCTTTTTGCTCAAGGCTAGCACTCTCCCACTTGAGCCACAGCGCGCACTTCTGGCCATTTTCTGTATATGTGGTGCTGGGGAATCGAACCCAGGGCTTCATGTAAACGAGGCAGGCGCTCTTGCCACTAGGCTATATCCCCAGCCCCGATATTAAACATTTTAAAAAATGTATTGAGGTTTGAACTCAGGACCTCTCTTTCTTTCTTTCTTTCTTTCTTTTTCTTTCTTTCTTTCTTTCTCTCCTTCCTTCCTTTCTTTCTTTCTTTCTTTCTTTCTCTTTCTTTCTTTCTTTCTTGTCCTGGGGCTTGGGACTCAGGGACTGAGCACTGTCCCTGGCTTCCTTTTTGCTTGAGGTTAGCACTCTACCTCTTGAGCCAAAGCACCACGTCTGGCTTTATTTTTCTATTTATGTGGTGGGGAGGAATTGAACCCAGGGCTTCATGCATGCTAGGCAAGCACTCTACTACTGAGCCACACTCCCAGCCCCAGGACCTCACACTTTCTAGGCAGGCACTCTAAGACTAAGCATTCTAGCCCCAAGCCCAGGTCTTAATATTTTAATGTACCCAATGTGTGTGTGTGTGAGTGTGTGTGTGTGTGCACACACGCACAATCCTTTATAGAACACCTATTAGCCTATTCATATCCTTTGTCTCATTAAAGATTACATTTTAATTGGGGTTTCTTAATACTGAGCTATAATTGTTTATATATTCTAGACAGAAATTCTTTGATAAATTATAGATGTTGCCCAGTCTCAACATCTCAAGTAGCTAGGATTCCAGGTCTGAGCCACTATGCCCAAGTCTTCGACTTACTTTTCTTAGTGATGTCTTTTACCATGGGGACTGAGCTGAGGCTGTTGGAGACAAAGGAGAGGAGAGTTTCTGGGAACCCTAGGCTTAAATACCAGACCCCCACTGTTCCTATCCAAGGTGCAGTAGGTTTTTTTTTTTCATAAATAAGTGCTTCTTAATTTGTTGTAGGCCTTGGGGCCAATTTTTTTTTTTCCAGTTTTAACATTTTGGCTTTTTGTTGTTGTTATTTGTTTTGTTTTTGTTGCCAATCCTGGGGCATGGACTCAGGGCCTGAGTGCTGTCCCTGTTCTTTTTGCTCAAGGCTAGCACTCTACCTCTTGAGCCACAGCGCTACTTCCGACTTTTTTTCTATATATGTGGTGCTGAGGAATCGAAGTGGCTTCATGTATACAAGGCGAGCACTTTACCACTAGGCCATATCCCCAGCCTGATTATTTTTTTTTTGAAGAGGATTTACCAACCTCCTTATTCTGACATTCCAGTAGTCCTGCTCTCATCATTGGAAGCCTTTTCAGCTATGTACTTCCATACTTCTTTGCTAAGTTCTGTCCACTTTTACTTTGTGAGACAGCATGTGCAAATGTAGTACTCTGTCTTCTTGATGAATTGGTTTTCTTCTTATGAACAAACCTCTTTGCATCTGGCAATCCTCCTTGTCCTGAATTCTATTTTGCTACTAAAATGACAATTTTAGGTTTCTCCCAATTTATGATTGCATCTTTTGAGGGGGGCAGTACTGGGGCCTGAACTCAAGACCTCAAGCTCTTCCTTGGCATTTTCTACTCAAAGTTGGTGCTCTACTGTTGGGCTCTGGCTATACCTTTAAGGGACAGTTCTGAGAGGCCTGCCTCTTCTCCCACCCTGGGGCTGTGTGGCTCTTAGCCACTCCTACCTCCCCCTCCGCCCCGGGCCAGAACCGGAAAGGTGGCTCTGACCAGCCCCCGCCTTCTGCCTCTGCCACGTGTGTGTGTCAAAATGGTGCTGGGCCAGGCCCAGGGGGCAGTCCTGTGGGATGTGATGACCGCCCATAGAGGAAGTTCCGTGACATCACCATGATGGACAGCCCAGATCAGCCTATCACTAGTGACTCCAGACCCCTCCCCTTCCTGCCGCCATTACTGTCATATAAACCCCTCCCCTGAGTAAAACCGGTGGAATTCCCAGAAGTTTTCTCCCCGAGACGCCCGTGTGTTCTGTGTCGGTTCTTTAAGTGTGCAAGGGGAGGAGGGGCATCTCGCGACTACGCACACCCCTAGGCTATCACGTAGACCTCACTCCAGCTTTGCCACTTGTGGGACAGGCGGCTTATGCGTGAGGGTGAAAGGGGACTACACAGGGGGTAATAAGGCCCTGCATAGTGGTGCCGAAACGTGGGGCACAAAGCCCATGGGAAACAGATTGAGCTACCGGTAAGCCCTTGGGTCACAGACGGTTTTCTGGGTGCGTAGTCCCCCCACTGGTGGGAATGGTGGGGCAGAGTTGAAGCAGATTCACGCTCCAAAATACTGGATTGGACTTCGGGACACTCGGGCCGGGAAAGCCGAAAGACTTCAGAACATGCTGCTGACCTTTTTAAACTGGCTGCTAGGGAGAGGAACAGATTTTCCACTGCCCGGGGTGGGGGGGGGGGATGAGCTTGAGTGCAGGTCCCGCAGCCGGTGTGGCGGAGAGGCGGGAGAGGCGCACAAGGCGGCAGCGACACGCAGAACAGGTGCTGCCATCCGGGCCAGTACTCTCCCCCCTCCCCCGGGTTTCCGGGTCCCGATTTGCGAACGGTGGTCCCGGGACGCGCAGGACGCATGGATGGTGGCAGCGTGTGGAGAGCGCCACTCCCGGACCGCCGGCGTGGAGCAGGTGTTGCCGGATCCTCGCATCATTTTTGGCCCAGTGGCCCCGGAAAGCGGTGGAGGTGGGAGGCCGGCAGCGCCATACGGCACAGCGAGCGCGGAGAAGTTTGGCGTCACCAGGGTTACGGCACGGCGGGCGCGGGGGTGGCGAGGTGCGCACGGAGCTCTTGGGCTGGCTAGCCCTTGCGCCGGCTCCCTCCCCCCACATCTGAGGCCTGCTAGACAAAAAAAAGGCTTTAGATTTTTGTTGTTAATGTTTGATAGGTTTGGGGATGGCCTCCTCCCACCGTCATCCCAGGTGATGGGCATGCCAAATCCCCCAAGGCTGGGCTGGGGCTTAAAGATGTCTTGCTGTGTTAAGCCGTGCCACGTGTCTGTTCTGTTCGTGTCTTGTCTCCCATCTCCTGGACCTTCTCCGGTTGTAAGAGCTGAACTTGTTTTTTCAAAATGTGGCTTCTTCATTTCCTTGCCAGATAAACTGTGAAAGTTTTTGTTTCCCAGGAAAGGTTTTGTTTTTTTAAATCGACCACGTGGTTCTAAAATTATGGGCAAAATAATATCATTTTGCCACTGGAATTCCAGAAAACTTACATGGCCAATCAAAAAACAATTTTAAGAGTGCTCAAAGCTTGTGCACAACCGTGTCTATATGTGTGTCTGTTTGTCTGTTTGTGGGTAAAATATATAAAATCTAGCATCATGGTTTAAAAGTTACTTGCCTTTTTAACTACTACGTTAACTCTCAAAACTCTTTAAGATCAAGGGATCATTTTTATACAAATGTGACTATTAACCTTAATTTTCCTGACCCAAAATTAACATTTTGCTTCATAGAATACAGGTTAACATGTGTGCTAGCCGTGTGGATTCTGTGACTAGAAAAAAAATTTTATCCTGCTTGAACCAGAAGGGCATCAGCCTACAAAAGCCAGAGAGTACTCAGAATAAGCAACCAGGGAATACTGGGAGATTCAAATAACCAGTCTGTGTAGAATTTTGCAGGCAACCCGGCAGGGGGTGACGATCTATCCAGAGGATTCCGAGAGATGCCTCTACAGCCTTGCCCAGATCTCTCCTGCCTGACTCCATCACACGTGGCTAATGAAGCCTGCTAATCCAGGATGGAGGACACAGCCACTGCTAAAGCTGAGACTTTTACATTATCCTGAACCTTTTCCCTCTCGATTGTTATTAATTTGTGTTCTCTTCCACCCTCCAGTAAGGTTAAATGATGATTTGATTTGATGGCACATGGATTTCATTCAGTCTGCTGTTCTCTAAGTGTTGTGACAGAACTCTGACAAGTAATTGTTGGCCAATTCTCAACAAGTTACAGGTGAGCTCTGTTCCTATTGTTCTCCTTGTTGCTTTAATTGTATCTAAAAAGGGCTCTTATGGCTAAAACGCCTTGGATTGCAGTTTGAAGCCAGCCCGGGCAGAAAATCTCCCTAAAACTCCATCTCCCAATTAACCAGCAAAGAGCCAGACTGGAAGCTTGGCTCAAGAGAACCAGAGAAATGCTGAAAGCAGCACCATGGCTCAAGTGGTAGAGCACTAGCCTCGAGCACAAGTATTCAGGGACAGTGCCCAGGCCCTGAGTTCAAACCCTGTGAATGCCGATGGGAGCATGCCATCCCAGCAACAAGCACCTGGACTCCTGGGACTCAGCCAGTCCAGGAAACAGGGATATGGAGAGGAGTAAGAGGAGAATGATGTCACATCCTAAGTGGAGTCACCTTGTCTCGCCCTTTCAAAACTAATCAGAGCCGGGAGATCAAGAGGAATAGTTGTACCTACCCATTGCCCATACCTGTCCATTTTCCTTTTCCTGCCAGTTGTATATATTTATTTATTTATTTTAGCCTCTGACTGGCTACTCCAAACCGGACCACTATCCCTAAACACTTCCTTCGGCTATCCCTCTTTCCTTGTAATTGGCCACAATTGGGTTTATATTCTGAAGGGAACTTTTCTGGCTTATGCCCAGGGTATGTTCTTCTATGCCCTTCATGTTAACTAGCCCTGTGAACTTGTCAGCCTTTTGCCTGACCTTTTCAAAAGTCTCTTTTAGCAGAATAACATCCCTCACTGAGGTCACCACCTGGGAACTTGCAGTTCAAGGCCATCATCTTTCTACACTGCTGTGCCCAACGCAGATCTGGACCCTGGAGGCCCCAGCCCTAGGGACTTCCTGATGTGCCCAAACTACAGGAGCTGGCCAGAGGAGACCATGACACCCTCTGGCCCTGATAATCATTCTCATGGAAATGCTGAGGACTTTCACCAACCAAACTGGATGGTACCAGGCCATATGACAAATCAGGGGCCCCTGACTACTTCACCCCCTTTCAGCAGGAAGTAGTTCCAGAAGAAATGACCTCCACCCATACTCCCAGCCTGGTGGCCCCCCTGTGTCATTAATTTAAAAAAAGGGGGGGAGAACAGCCCCCATGACCAGTTAAGGACAGCTATCCATGACCAGTTAAGTGCAGCTATGCTTACAGTAAATATCTTAAATTTACACAAAAAATTTTAAATCTCCCCAAATCAGTGCAGGAAGGAGCCTTGTATGTGCCTTTCCCGAATGGGAAACTAAGCCCAGAGCACTTGCTCTGGAGAAATGTCTTCTTCTCGTTCTCTCTAGGAAAACAAGGACCGTGCTGGATTTCTTCTGCTCTTCCATGGGAATATGGGAAGCCTGCCTGTGTGCATCAGCAGTAGATGACACCGGAGGCAGCCAGCTCCCCTTCCCTGTTTGCTTCCTGGACTGCCTGGTGTCTTTCTGGCGCAATATTGCCTGCAGCCTCACAAAAAACAAATGGAGTATTATTACCTTGTCATTTCCCTTTTGTCTCCTCCCTGCTGCTAAACTTAGGGATCCCAGTTGGAGGGAAATAGGAGTTGAGGTTTTTGACACCTTGCCTCAATGCTTATGATAAAATGTTTATAAGATAGGCATAAGGGCTTAGTACCTTGCCTCAATGCTTATTATAAAATGTTTTACTAACCACATGTGTTAAGTTACCAGCGCCTTGGCTTCTGTGGACCACCAGAGTCGCCAAAGCTTGAACCTACTTCTCCTCACTGCCAGAAGAGGAGAATGCTGTCTACATTGTCTTGAGTGGCTCAAAAACGGAATAAGAACTCCAATTTCTCCAGACTGAGCCAAATGGGTGGCCCCTTCACTTACCCCCCCCTTGTGGAAGAGGCCCCACATATATCTTATGTCAACATTTGCCTCATGTCTACATACGCGTTATGTTTACAGCACCCCTGCTATTTTAAAAAACAGAAGGGGGAGATGTTGGGCTCCGGCTATACCTTTAAGGGGCAGTCCCGAGAGACCTGCCTCTTCTCCCGCCCTGGGGCTGTGTGGCTCTTAGCCACTCCTACCTTCCCCCCCTCCCCTGGGCTGGAACTGGAAAGGTGGCTCTGACCAGCCCCAGCCCCGCCTTCCGCCTTGGCCGTGTGTGTGTGTGTGTGTGTGTGTGTGTGTGTGTGTGTGTGTGTGTGTGTGTGTGTGAAAATGGCGCCAGGCCAGGCCCAGGGGGCAGTCCTGTGGGATGTGATGACCACCCATAGAGGAAGTTCCGTGACATCACCGTGATGGACTGCCCAGATCAGCCTGTCACTAATGACTCCAGGCCCCTCCCCTTCCTGCCGCCATTACTGTCATATAAACCCCTCCCCTGAGTAAAACCGGTGGAATTCCCAGAAGTTCCCCCCCCCCAGATGCCCACGTGTTCTGTGTTGTTCCTTAAGTGTGCAAGGGGAGGAGGGGCTTCTCGCTACTATACACACACCGAGGCTATCACGTAGACCTCACTCCAGCTTTGCTACTTGTGGGACAGGCGGCTTACGCCTGAGGGTGAAAGGGGACTACACAGGAGGTAATAAGGCCCTGCACTCTACCACTTGAACCACACATCCACTTCTGGCTTTTTTGCTGGCAAATTGGAGATATGAGTATCATGGAATTTCCTGTTGGGGCTAGCTTAAGCAGGATCCTCAGATCTCAGCCTCTTGAATAGCTCCAGGATTATAGGCATGAGTATTGTTATCTGGCCATATTTTTTTTCTTATTTCAGGAGTTTCAACCCACCTTCATATTTAACATACTCTCTTGTTAACAGCATGTTTGTGTCCAAATATTTTTTTTAAGTCTGATCTAAGGATTTCTACCTTTTAATTGGAGTGTTCAGTTTGTTTTATGTTACTATACTTATAACATAATCTACCAACTTTCTAGTGTTATTTATCCCATGCATTCTTTGGTCACTTTTCTTTCCAATCTTCTTTAGTCTGGGTATTTTGTTTTCACTTCCATTTCATATCTATTGTGATTATTAGCCAGATACAATTTGTTGTTTATAGAGATTGCTCTCTCTCTCTCTCTCTCTCTCTCTCTCTCTCTCTCTCTCTCTCTCTCTCAGTGGTGAGGTCCATATGCTAGATAAGCACTCATCACTGAGCAGAACTCCAACCCCAAGTTTATTTTAAAATAATATTATACTACTGAAGTATGAGTCATAAAAGAATATATTTTCATATTTCCTCCCGCTGTCATTTGTGCTAGTTTTGTCATTTATTCTTTCTTATATTATGGGCCCCATAATACATTAATTTTGCTTTTACCTGTCAGCTTTCTTAGGTTCTTAGGATATGATTTTATTCTGATTCTGTTGTGACTGTTATTTTTTGAGAAAGAATCTCACTCTGCAGCTGGGACAAATGAGGGAATTATAAGTAGGATACTACGCTACACCTTGATATCGAAGTTTTGTTTTATACCAGTACCAGGGCCTTGAGCTCTTGTGTGGCTGGGGCTCTACCATTTGTGCCACATCTCTAGTCTAGCTTATTTTGATGATGAGCAAAAAGGAATAGGAGTGATGGTAACAAACCAGATTTTACCACTGGACGTTGTCATGTGAAATACACAGGAAACTCAAGAAGGAAACAATTGGATTCCCAAACCAGTAAATATATATGGCCCACAAAAATGAAAGAATTTTTTTAAATTCCCACCTTCATTATACACAAAGCCCAGTCAGCCCCATCAGCATGCCCAAAGAAGTGTCATGAAGAAGAGGCCAACATGGGACCTCTGACAGTGCTGCATAGCTGCCAGAACAACAAGGCTCCGATGCTGGCCTCCAGCTTCAGTTGCTTGGTCGCCATCCTTGTGAGGAGAACAGCTGTGTGACCTGAAAAATCTCATGTCTAGCTTGTGCTGTGTGGCCAAAGCTGCATCAGTGGCAACCTCAGACACTACATCAGACTCTGCATGATGATCTGCAACTTTTCTAGAAAGTCAGAGGAAGGCGTTTTCTAAATTGGAGTAACTTCTAGCAGAAATGTTACAGTGCTGAAGGTTCTTTTGGTTTGTTTATTTGTTTTGTTTTTGTTGCCAGTCCTGGGGTGTGAACTCAGGGCCTGAGCACTGTCCCAGGCTTCTTTTTTCTCAAGGCTAGCACTCTGCCTCTTGAGACATAGTGCCACTTCTGGCTTTTTTCTAGATATGTGGTGCTGAGGAATTGAACCCAGGGCGTCATGTATACAGGGCGAGCACTTTACTACTAGACCATATTCCCAGCCCCTGAAGGTTCTTTTGGTAGAATCGATTTTGCCTTTGCATTCTTGTCCTTAATAGACCCCAGAGTTCAGGTCAGGTAGAGAGAATGAATCGGACTCTAAAAGAAACCTTAACTAAATTGGCCTTAGAGACTGACACAGACTGGGTGTCACTCCTTCCTTTTGCTCTGCTTAGAGGAAGAAATTCTCCCTATCAGCTTGGCTTTACTCCTTTTGAAATAATGTATGGGTACCCCCCGCCCATTATCCCTAGCCTTCAGACTAAATTGCTTGCTGATTTGGATGATGCTGAATTTTTGTGTAAACTTGATTATTTGCAGCTCGTGCACAAGAAAATGTGGCCCCAACTTAAGGCATTATATGATTCTGCTTCTGTCCCTACCCCCCATTTATTCAGACCAGGGGACTGGGTGTTCGTCTGGAGACATAACCCCAAATCCTTAGAACCATGGTGGAAGGGACCCTACGTAGTGCTACTGACTAAGGTAGATGGCATCGCCACGGGTCCATTGCTCCCACACCAGGCCAGCTGACCCCTTTTCCCTGGACGACGACTACCATAGTGGAACATGGGAGGTCTCCAAGCACCCAACTCAGCCGCTTCACCTGTGCCTCAAGAAAAGAAAGTTAGACTGAATATTGTTATAATTTTCTTTTTGCCTTCTTTCCTTGCTACCCAGGCTAATATTGATGCTATTTTGGCAGCTCACTCCAAAGTGGAGTTGAAGTGTCAGACTTTGAAGTTAGGCCCCACTTTACCACGCGAACCCCACTTTACCACATGAACCTGAGATAAGCAGGCCCTGTGAGCAAACCCAGGACGAGCTTATTAGGGCCCAGTCGGTCAAGAACTCTAACCACTGGAAATGCTTAACTCTGACTGCCCCTAGAATGCCTTGAGCCCTGAGCCAATCAGATTTGTACCTGTGTCCTAATCTTGCTTGCTGGAACACCTGATTGTTGTAACTTTGTTTTTTGCCTTTATAAGCCCTGTGTAATCGCAGCTCGAGGCTTCCTCCTAACCTCTGCTGTGTCAGTGGGTAGGACGTGGCCCGAGTTGCAGCTCGCTTGAATAAAGTCTTGCCTTGCTTTTGCATTTCGGAACGTCTGAGTCTCGGTGGCCTTCTTGGTGGTCGTCTCACAACTTGGCACAACAGAGTGACCCATTTATTTTGGCAACTAGCAGGAGTCCTGTAAATCCCATGCAAGAAGGCATTGATAGTTTTGGGCTTGCTCAGGAATACAGGTATAGCCACCCGACCCTTAGAGCACAGTTGAGAAGTTTATCTATTATTTTCTTGCTGACATTTGGATCTTAAACACTATACAGCTAATGGTAAGTCTGTATAGCTGAAAGTTAATTTCCAGTTTGAAGTAATCCTGCAGTCCCTTGGTAAAGTAGACTAAGGTTATAGGTTCCTGGCTAGGTAAGGGCAACGCCCCTCAGTCAGCCTGAAGAAGCTACAGAAAATGGATGATCTTCACCCATCAGCCCCCCTTTAAAACCAAGGGACCAGAGTTGTTTTTGGTTACTACTTTGGGCCCTATTGGCCCATGCCTTATCTCTATATCATTCCCTAGACATGCAAGCCATTGAAATGGACAGAATGGAGCCATGATTGGCTCCCAAAGTACCAAAGAGAAAAGGGAGAAATGAAGAGACAGACTTTGAAGTCAGGCCCCACTTTACCACGTGAACCCCACTTTACCATGTGAACCTGAGATAAGCAGGCCCTGTGAGCAAACCCAGGACAAGCTTATTAGGCCCAGCCGGTGGAGAACTCTAACCGCTGGGAATGCTTAACTCTAACTGCCCCCAGAATGCCTCGAGCCTTGTGCCGTGGCCCCTGAGCCAATCAGATTTGTACCTGTGTCCTAATCTTGCTTGCTTGAACACCTGATTGCTGTAACTTTGTTTTTTGTTTTGCTTGAACACCTGATGGCTGTAACTATGTTTTTTGCCTTTATAAGCCCTGTGCAATCGCAGCTCGGGGATCCCTCCTAACCTCTGCTGTGTCGGTGGGTAGGACGAGGCCCGAGTTGCAGCCCGCCTGAATAAAGCCTTGCTTTTGCATTTCGGAATGTCTGAGTCTTGGTGGTCTTCTTGGTGGTCGTTTCGTGACTTGGCATAACAAACCTGACCCCAAAATTCTGCTTCTGTAAAAGGCTTGCTTAACTTGTTTGTTGCTTGCTCTACCCCCTGCGTCAACCCCCTACATCTGTGCTATGCTTTTACCTTTATAAACCCAACTCGAGGACTGTTAGTTGTCATAGTGTTAGCGCCCAAGTCTGCACTGTGTCCCTGGCTGGTCAGCCCACTTTTCACTGTTGCAATTTCAGCTCCTGGGTCTGTGCTGCGTCCCTGGTCGGTCAGTTCACTTTTTGCTTCCCCAATAAATCCATCTTTTTGTTTGAGACTATCTCTGAGTGGTGGACTCTTGGAGGGACGTGGCATTTCTTCCCTTGAACCCCGTAACAAAAACCAGCCCAAAGCCAGACCAGGCAAGAAAGTTGTGAGACTCTTATCTCCAATTAACCACCAGAAAACCAGAAATGGCACTGTGGTTCAAGTGATAAGAGAGATATCCTTGAGGTGAAGAGCTCAGGGACAGCACCCAGGCTCAGAGTTCAAGCCCCATGACCAAAACAAAAACAAACAAAAAACTCCTCGAGGGCAGGTCCTATTTCTGACCTGTTCATAACTGTTTGCTTATTCATTCAATCATTTTGCTGGTACTCATTCATTTAATCATTCATTTTGCTGGTTATGGGGTTTAAACTCAGGGCCTTATGCTGGCTCAGCTTTCTTGCTCACAGTTAGCACTCTACATATAGAACCAAACCCCTAGTCTGGCATTTTGCTTGTTAACTGGAGATGGGAGTTTCCTGGACTTTTCTGCCTGGGCTGTCTTTAAACTTTGACTCTCAGGTCCCATCCTCATCAGCAGCTAGTTATAGGCATGAGCCACTAATGCCCAGTTATGGCTATTTTTCCCCCTGCCAGTCTTGGGGCTTAAATTCAGCCTAGGTGCTGTCCTGAGCTTTTTGCTCAAGGCTAGCACTCTATCACTTGAATCACAGCACTACTTTCAGCTTTTTGAGTAGTTTAGAGTCTCAGGGACTTTTCTGCCCAGGATGGCTTCCAACTGCAATCCTCAGACCTCAGCCTCTGTGGGGGTGCTGGCTGTATACGTAGAGGGGCGGTCCCCGATTGACCTCCCCTCCTCCCGCCCTGGGACCGAATGACCGGAAGCCACTCCTATGCCTTCTGGGTCCGGAACCGAAAAGAGTAGTTTCAGGCTTGGCCCGCCTCCCGTCTCGATCTCGGGTCCATGTGGATGCCTTCAAGATGGCGCTGCCGGTGCCCAGGGGCGGTCCTATTGGGGCGTGGCTTCAACCCGTGGGGGGAGTCCCAAGATGCCACTCTGGCCGAGACAGCCCGGCTCAGCCAATTAGCAAAGGCCGCCTTCCCGCCTTCCCCACCATAATAAAAGTCTTCCATCCGCCCCCTGGGCAAGGAGTTCAGTTCAAAACCCCAGACTGCCTCCCTGGAGTCTTCTTTTTCTCTGCGCCTATCGCCAACACGTGAGAAGGGGCAGGGGCGGGAGATTACAGTAGCTCACTCTCCCTGGCTAAACGCAGCCCAACAAGAGCACGCCTTCACCTTCTGCAGGCAAAAAGATAAGGCCGAGTGCTCTCTCATAGTTTTGGGGGTTCGGGCATTTCCCCGGGAGATAGGGGAAAAGGGATTCATCAGATCCCGACAAGCCTCCAGAGTAGATAGGATTATAGGCATGAGTTATCTAGGTGCCTGATGGGTGTGTATTTTTAAAGCTTGGCAGAATGCTCAGTATGGAGACAGAATATAATTTCTTGCAAAAAAGTATATATATGGTCCAAGACTAGGACTCAAACTCAGTACCTGATACTTTCGCTCATTGGCTAGCACTCTATCAACTGAGCTACTCCTCTAACTCCTTGAATATATTCTTAAAAATCTCAGAATATCAGGAAGACGTAAGGCCTTCATTTTGGAGTTGACAAAACTGAAGCCTAGAGATGACAAATGGCTTCCCAGAGTGATCACATGGCCAGTTTTGGAGTTCATTCATTTGATAACTATTGTCTAAGAGCCTAATATGTTTCAGGCACTGTCCTAGGTGCTGGAGCTAAATTGACTGGCAAGACAGTCATTGGCTAGCGGCAGAGATGGCCAGTGTGCAGATAAATAAAAGATATCACAGCTGAGATAGTGATTACTGTTATAAAGAAAGCAGCACCCAGCAGAAAGAAGTCATACAGCTCAGGAGCACTCACACCCCTGCCCTCTGCTTCCAAGGGCAGGGCTCTTTCCACTACACCATGCTGTCTGCCCGAGGTAAACAAACAAAACCATAATTTATGAGGCTCCCTCAGCTGCCCGTGTGTGCGCTTGGTGGGGTAAAACCCTCTTGTTGTCCATGAAACGGAGCCAACATCATCAGAAGCAGCAGCTGACTGGCCTGCCTGCTAAAGCAGGTGTCATGGCACTAGCCAGCCTGGCTTCTGCTGCCTTGAAATTTCACTTCTGGTGCCCAAAGAGGGAGTGTGTTTAAATAAGACAGCTATTGAGCGAGTAGACTTGGGGGGTGGTGGTGGTAGAGTTGGCTGGCCTCAAAAAATGATGCAAACCACAGGGGACAGTACCTAGGGGGTGGACAGAGAAAACAGATGGGCTCAAACTGCCAGCATGACGATTGCCTGAGCACCCCATACATCACTGGGAGAGGCCTCTTCACTGTGGGAGATGTTTATTCTTTAATTAATAAAGACACCCTGTGATGTCTGGCCTTGGGGAAACAGGACATATACTCAGACCATTAGCTTTCATCCACACTGTGGCAAGCAGAAATGTGGGTGAAGTAAGTGTATTATGTATGCATGGAGAAGGACGTGCAGGCCACCTAAGGGACAGTGTTGGTGACTCTTGAGTTTGCAAGTGAACAGAATTAGAGGCTGCACTGAAACACTGGGCCACTAGCATGCCCTCCTCACTGTTAGGGCACCAATTCTGGTGGTCCAGTGAGTTGTCTGTAAGGTGAGCACTCTAATACAGGCTAAGTGAATCCAGGTGCCAATGGCTCACACCTCTTATCCTAGCTACTCAGGAGGCTGAGATCTGAGAATCTTGGTTTGAAGCTAAGGAGAGACCACAAGATTCTTCTCTCATTAACCACCGAAAGCTGGAAGTGGAGCTGTGGCTTAAGTGGTAAAGTGCTAGCCTTGAGCAAAAAAGCTAAGGGACAGTGCCCAAACCCTAAGTTCAAGCCCCAGTACTCACACACACACACACACACACACAGAGAAAAATTTAATCGAAAAAAATAGCAAAGTACACCAACTAACTTTTCTCTCATAAGTAAGGTTAAAGCTCCCAAAGCATTGTTCTAAAAATAATAATAGGGCTAGGAAAGTAGTTTAGTAGTTTAGTGGTAGAGTGCTTGCATAGCATGCGTGAAGCCCTTGGGTTCAATTCCTCAGCACCACATAAATAAGAGGTGACACTGTGGTGCAAGTGGCAGAGTGCTAGCCTTGAGCAAAAGCAGCTCAGGAACAGTACCCAGAACCTGAATTCAAGCCTCAGGACTGACAACAACAGTAACAACAACAACACAACATGGTAGTAGTAATAATAATAATGTATTACCAACTACTATGAAGCGGGCACTTTCTATCTCTAATCCTCACAGCAACCTTGTGGTAGTTATTTGCATCATCTTACAGTAGGCAAGCTGAGACTCAGTGAGGTGACTTTCTGGAAAGTTACACTAATAGCAAGTGGGCACACTGAACTTCAGACTAAAATAAAAGGTCAAGTACTTTCTGCAAAACCAAAAAGTGACCATCTCCAGCTGCTCCGCAGCTTCTAAAGTGCATAGGGTGGGAAGCCTCCTAATCTCTGAGATTCAAGCAGTAACTTCGGGATAGCTGTTCCCATATTTGAGGGTTGAAGTTTGGGATTCACAGCAAACAAACTTACTGCTAGATAAGAATTATACCATACTACAGTACCAAGAACAATGGCTCTCCAGTTAACACCTGTTTGGTTTTTTTTTTTGCCAGTCCTGGGGATTGAACTCAGGGCCTGAGCACTGTCCCTGGCTACTTTTTTTGCTCAAGGTGAGCACTCTACCTCTTGAGCCACAGCGCCACTTCTGGCTTTTTCTATATATGTAGTGCTAAGGAATCGAACTCAGGGCTTCATGTATACGAGGCGAGCACTTAACCATTAGGCCACATTCCCAGTCCCTCAACACCTAATAGGAACACCAACTATGATACATAAGATCACTTATTGCGTTTTATACCACTGGAAATAGTTCAGATAAAAAATGGATGACAGGGGCTGGGAATGTGGCCTAGTGGCAAGAGTGCTTGCCTCTTATACATGAAGCCCTGGGTTCGATTCCTCAGCACCACATGTATAGAAAAGGCTAGCAGTGGCACTGTGGCTCAAGTGGCAGAGTGCTAGCCTTGAGCAAAAAAAAGCTAGGGACAGTGCTCAGGCCCTGAGTCCAAGCCCCAGGACTGGCAAAAAACAAAACAAAACAAAACAAAATGGATGACAAGAGCAAGTGAGATAGCCCAGTGGTAGAGCACTCTCATGTGCAGGGCTGTGGGTTCAATCCCCACTCTCAGAAAGGAATGACAAGAGGACACTCCTCAGCCTGCCTCCCAAGTGCCAGCTTTGCTATCCATGTACTAGCTGGGCAGCCTTAGTGCCACAAAATTCATGACCTTGTGCTGATTACACCTCACAAACTTAATGATTCCATGATATGAAGTGTTTGGATGGCCCTTGCAATAGAATGGGTATGTGATAAACATGACCTGGGTTGAGTTTAGGTGACCAGTCTGAGACTATGGGTCACTTTGGCCCAAGAATTCCAGGCAGATGCAGTCAGTTCCAGGTCCAAATCAGAGTGTGTGCATGTGCGTCAGAGAAGGGCCTACATGAGTTCTGAGTGGAACAGTGGAACCAATCCCATCTCCATGCTTTTACTAGGACCATGGCTCAGGCAGGAGCCAGAGGATTTCCAAGCATGAGATGACCCGGTTAAGGAGGATCACTCCACATTGAAATCACTCCTAATATTCTCCTGTCCTGTGTTTCCAAGGGGATCAAGGAGACATCTACCACAAATGGAACAAAATCCAAATTCAAATTCTCTTCCTCTGCTGCCTCAAGATGAAGATAAAATCTACTCTAACTTTTGATTAGTAGTTCTCTTTTCAGGTAACAAAGTGGCTTTTCTAAATGCCAAACCTAAAGTGTTAAGAAAAAAAAGAAACCAAACAAATAAAAAACTTCTTCCTGTTGCTGATGGTGCAGTCTAAACTGCTTAACAAAAGGCCTCTGTGATCTAGCCTCTGCCTAATCATCTGGCTTCAAAACCCACCAACCAGGCCCTCACAAAGCCTAGGATTCCTCGTAGCCTTGTTTCTTCTGAAATAACCTTTTCACTCCCATCTGGAAAATTGTCTTCTGAAAACTTCAGTTTAAGCTCTCCTTCCTCTGTAAATCTTTCCTTACTCCTTAAGGCAAGTACAGGCTGCATCCCCTGAGACCTGGGACTACACACCTCCTTTGTACAAGGGAAGGGGACAGTATAGAAGAAAGCTTTGGGTTCTGTGAGGCCCCAGTTCAATCCCCAGCACTGAAAGCTTCAAGTTCAAGCTTCGAGCCAGAAAACCTAGAGTCCATGCTGTGGCCCTCCCTCCAGGCCGACTAAAACACAACCTGAGGAGATAAACTTAGTCTCTAGCCTAAAGGGTGGTCCATGGGTATTGTTTTTCTTGTGTGGAGATTGACTGAGGGACTGTGGCCAAGGGGCTGTGTGCTAAGCTATATGCAAGAACATTTTTTTACTGCAACTGCCAATTTTGAAGGTGCCACATGCTTTGGTTAAATCCTCCACAGTGGCCACCTTAGTTGTAGGGCAAATCAGAGAGCATCCAAAGAACTGAGACACAGTGATGAGCAGACCACACATTTTGCTATCCTGTGAGTGAGTCACAAGACACTAAATTTGAAGACCTAGGTTCAAGCCCTGTTGCATTTGTTCATTGTGAGATGTTGGCCCTACCCAGCTCAACTTCTGGGCTTGTTTTCTGTAAATGAGACATGATAAAGAAAAACATCATTTACATAAATACAGACTACTAAGAGGGACAACAGAAACAATCATTCCTATGGGGTGCTATGGTTTGTAGAGTAAGGGTTCTGTGTGCATCCCAACCTAGGACAGACCAAACAGCATTCTACTATCACCATTCAGTGCATCGGTCCACATACCTTTAGGCAGCTCTCCCGGGAAGATATGGTTTTGATAGGCCCTAGCCTAACCAGGTGCAAAATTGGGGCAACAAGTGCCCTGGGGCCACTTTTCTACCCGAGACAAACTTCTTTCTGAATTTCAAACTTTCTGGGATTTCTTATAAAGGTTAAATCAAACACAACGTCAAGAGTTGGGCAATTTTTTCCCCCCAGGAAGTGTTCTTTCCTGGTGATCTAAAATTAATCAGAAGGCTTTGGTTGCTTCTAGCTTCTCTTGTAACATTCATTGTAACATTTATTAGTCTACTTATCTAACTTTGTAATTTAGTAAGTATGGTATACAGAATGTAATTGCATCTTTGTTTATAGATTCAGGGCCACCTGGCAGGGATACTGCAGGGAGAATTCAGCCATCAGATAGATGAGTAGTTGACTGAGATTAGGATGGATTGAATCTGATCATCGGAGGCCTGAAAAACTAGTTGTACTTTTACTTTCAAAAATAAACATCAAGGGCTGAAAATGTGGTTTAGTGGTAGAGTGCTTGCGTAGCATGCATGAAGCCCTGCATTCGATTCCTCGGTACCACAAACAAAAAAGGCGGAAAGTAGCACTGTGGCTCAAGTGGTAGAGTGCTAGCCTTGAGCAAAAGAAGCTCAGGGACGGTGCCCAGGACCTGAGTTCAAGCCCCAGGACTGGCAAAAAACAAAAACCCTTATACTTTCCTTTCCTAAATGTTCACCATAAAAATAAAATAAACATCAGTAAACATTGTACAGTAAGTATGGAAGTATGAAATAACATTTAGCCAAGAGGTAAAATAGCAGTGGTTAAGACTGCGGGCAATAAGTGGAACTGCCAAGGTTTGTACTCTGGCTTTGCCATTTTGAGTAAACTGCCTGTTTCTTCATTTACAAAATGGAAACACAAAACTTACCTCAGAGGGTTGCTAGGAGGAAAAAAAAGAACTATCTTATTTGCTTCTTGAACCAGTGTCAAGCACAAAATAGGTGCTCAAAAAAAGTGAACTGTTCTGCTTTGTATTAGTTAATATATGCCAACAACAGGGACAGGGCTGGGAATGTAGCTCAGTGGTAGAGCACTTGCCTAGCACACATAAAAGTCCCAGGTTTGAGTCCCTCAAACAGTAAACAAAACACAAGTCAGGAACTATACATGCATTATTTCACTAAGGCCTTACAATAACCCTTTAAGGCAGATGAAAATACAGGACAGACTAAGTGGAAGCTCACAGATGGGTACCAGGACTAAGACCAATGGCTCAGACAGGGTTGGGATGTGCAGCTCTGTTCTCCCGAACCTGTGTGGTTTCGATAACAGCAGCCAGTTTCATTGATGACAATGTATGACAATCAAGTCGAATGTACAGAGAACCAGTACAGATCCTACAAAGTAATTTCTGAAATAATCCAGGTACCTGCTTGCTTTCTTAGTTATACTTTCTTCCTTGGAGTAGAACAGAAATAACTCCATTGAAAGATTCACCTTATCATGGTTTACCTATACAAGTTCAAACAGCCAAACACAGGCATCCTAAATTGGGACACCATCTTCAGCTGTCTTTACTCTCATGCTGCTCTCAACACAGGATTCTAAAGGGTTTGCCCGTTACACTGATCCCACTTCTCTACTGAATTCAGAAGACATCATTAAGTCCCTTGTCTACACCTCATAGAAGCATTGTCTCAACTGCTACAGGCTGGACAGCATGTCCTTCCTGTCATCCAAAATGGCCACGTCCAGGCTCTTGCAATTAATCTCCACAGCATCTTGTCCAGTACTAACATATCTAGCATTCATCAGCTGCTTGATGCTTCGCATCTGAATGATCCAAAGCCAACACTTAGAAAGGTTTTTCCACTTTTCAAGGGCAGTCCAGGAACAGACATGCCATATGGAAGAGGAACCTTGAGAAAGATAGTCTATGGAGCAAAAGAAGTCAAAGAAGGCCTTAGCCATGGAGCAGTTTGAGCATTAAAAAAGAAGGTGGCGAGAGCCAAGGGGCGGTCCTAAGAAACAGGAATCTGGCAAGAGCAAAAAAGAAAACTAATGGAAGAGAAAGAGTTTGGGGAGTCATAACAATATTTCGGGTTTGAAATGGAAGGGGAATTTTAGAGTTAAGGCAGGTTCTGATCCAATGGAAAATTATTGGATCGGAGGCCTAACCAAGTCTCTCTGGCTAAGAAGCCTGGGTGGCAATTTGTGGGTGGCCCAAGATTAAGAACACACACACACAAAACTGGACATAGACACAAGTGGAGAGAAGTGTCATGAAGTAGGGAGTGGCAAGAGCCAATCCTACATGCAGTTATTTGGGTACAATGTGCCCTTCGGAGAGGGCATGGTGACAGCATGGGCTAATTTAGAGAGCTGCCAGGGGAGTAACTCAGAAAGCAATACTGCTGTCTCCTAACAAAACGAAGCAGCCCTTGGGTTCATGGTGGTAAAAGCTGCATTACAGCATACTCGGATCCCGGAACCAATGAAAGGAGACAAGTTTACCAAAATGAGTCTTGACACAGAGTACATTTCTGGCAAATACATTATTAGGCACTCATTCTACTCATGTCCTGAAGAAACTATTTAGTTTCCTTATAAGGCCCTTCTTTTGAGCTCTCCTCTGTATAATAACTGATGTCTTCTTAAAGAAACAAAGATAGAAAAGAGAACTGTTCCATTCATCCTCCCCATCCCCTGTGTTTTTCAGGAAGGTGAGTGGAGGTTCACATTTTGAGAGCAGCAGAGGATTATTAGCTTTTGAAACTACTTTTTAAAAATTAATTTTGCTAAAGAAATCTGAGCTAATAGAGAAGGGGAGGAAAGGAGAACAATGCAAGTGTCTATGCTGGCTGTCAGATTTAAGCAGCATTTGTTTTAGTCATGAGTTTTCTTTAATTCTAGTTACAATTTTCATGGCTAGACAAGATAGAACATGCACATATGGGTAGAGATACCATTGTGTCCTACAAGAGCACAGTAAAAGCCAGCAAATACTATTAGTAAGGAAACAACCTGAGTTGTTACTCCTCTTCTATTCATTTTGCTCTTTTCTACAAACTTCTTAGCAGGACCCCATCTTCTCTCAGCACATTTCCAAACTCTAGTCTTTAGAATTTAGGTTGAAGACTCTAGTCTCTAACCCAGTCCTTCTCTCCATACTCCTGACAAGCTCTCCTGCATGAGAACTCTTTCCCATTCCTGTGTGTGTTTATGGGCATGCAGTTTCAGATTTTAGTATGGTTTTAGTATGATTTTACTATGGTTCTTTAGACTCTTGTCCAGGGTGAAGCAGAACATCAAACCATTAAGAGCATGTGGGGCTGGAGATATGGCCTAGTGGCAAGAGTGCTTGCCTTGTATACATGAGGCCCTGGGTTCGATTCCCCAGCACCACATATACAGAAAATGGCCAGAAGTGGCGCTGTGACTCAAGTGGCAGAGTGCTAGCCTTAAGCAAAAAGAAGCCAGGGACAGTGCTCAGGCCCTGAGTCCAAGCCCCAGGACTGGCCAAAAAAAAAAAAGAACTTGGATGGGGGAAGAACCCATGTTTCTGTCACTACACTCGCATAAGACACTAGGTTCATTGGATTGGCTTGGTTCTTTCAGGGGTCCTGAGGACCAGAAACAAATTCTGTGGTTTTGGTTTATTTGTTTTGTTTTTGTTGCCAGTCGTGGGGCATGGACTCAGGGCCTGAGCACTGTCCCTGGCTTCTTTTTGCTCAAAGCTAGCACTCTACCTCTTGAGCCACAGTGCCACTTCCGGCTTTTTTTCTATATATGTGGTGCTGAGGAATCGAACCCAGGGTTTCATGTATACGAGGTGAGCACTTTTACCACTAGGCCATATTCCCAGCCCCAATTCTGTGGTTTCTATTATCTTCCAGTGCCCAATCAGAGGTCTGGGCACACAGTAGATAACAGAACAAATGCGTTAATGAATAGTAAATATTGCAGTGCCTCTATAAACATCACTCTTCCTGGTGGTTTTTTTTTTTTTAAGTTAATTCTTTAAAAGCCTTTCATAAACTAGCAATAACTCCCTCTTCCCCTTATGGTTGGATACACAGTAGGATGCATTTGAGAGTGCACCATTTGGGTCAAATCCTTAATACAATTCAAGATGGTAGCCAGTTGTATCATTTATGACATCAGAAAGGAAGTTGCTGTCTGAGAGCAACCCTGGACCAAATTTCTACATATACATTGGCTCACACTTGGCCCACAATAATTCATTTTAGTTCTATTTTGTTATTAAGAACCTGAGGCTCAAATTTGCCCGAAGTCAGTTAGCAAGAGATGAAGCCAAACTAATATAAGGTACAAGACCTGGACAAGCTTTTCCTCTAAATGAACTGAGAAATGATGTTGGCTGAAACTAAGATTTCCCAGGGGGCTGAAAAACTGATGAAGGAAGCAAATAGCCTGTCCATCTCAGACTATGGGTATACACTTTTAGCAACATAAACTAAAAACCCGCCTTGTTCTCCTTCAAAGTTTAGATAATTGCACGCACTGTTGCTGGCCTGTCAAATAACACAGTCATCAGACATTTGGTTTAAAACACTGTTTTAAAACAACTTCTCAAATTTATTTAATTCATGTGGGTAGCGTGGGAGAGTACTATATAAAATCAAGAAATAAAAAAGCAACCACTCAATAAATACTAAGCCTCACAGACAGCTCAGGGTTTATGCAGGTGCTAGGCATAGAGATCACAGGACATGCATTATCCCTTGAAAGATGGAACTCCAACTATAACCAGATTTTTCTAATTCAGTCAGTTTTCTTACAGAGCCCAGTGAAATACTTTTTCAAAAAGACTGAACTGTTGTTTTTCAATTTTCCACTCCTATTTAGAAAAATGACTAGAGGGGAATGACAAAAATAACCATTGAAAATGAAGGGATTCTTCTTCAGAGATTTTCTTGTCAAGCTTTACGTCCAGGCTTTCCATTCCTTTTCACTGTTAAAAAAAGAACTGGTTTTGGAGTATGTCAACCTTTCCTTAGCTGTTATCCAAAGCCTCTGCCTTTGCAAGTCCTTGTCCTGATGCCAGGGCTCCTCCCTCAAGCTGCTAGTCTTAACCATTAAGTCCATGGTTGCTAAAGAAACTCAAGTTAACCTCAAAGCCAGTCACAATCATAATCTTCAGCAATCTACAGCTGATTACTTGCTAATGACACAGGCCAGGCTGAGGCGAGAAAAGAAGTCAGAAGGCCCTTGTCTGCCATGGGAGAGTCCCATGAGTCCCCCTTCTCCAGACCTCACTGTGCCAGATCACTGCCATGCACCTCTATCCGTCTGCCCAGTCGAAATGCTTGATACTTATCATCTGAACAGATGATTTCTACAAACAGGAAAGCAAACATTTCATTTTCCATTTAGATCCACTAATCAGTCAGCCCTTCTCTAAAATGAGTGAGTTAAAATACCAAGAAACAATTATCAGTGTATAAATGGATGCCTAAAGTTCTTCATCGACTTCCTGGAACCCT
Source organism: Perognathus longimembris pacificus (assembly GCF_023159225.1). Classification (NCBI taxonomy): domain Eukaryota; kingdom Metazoa; phylum Chordata; class Mammalia; order Rodentia; family Heteromyidae; genus Perognathus; species Perognathus longimembris. Next base: position 169,736 of record NC_063173.1, on the reverse strand, counting down.
ACTGTTTCCGAAGGTCCAGTTTTCTTGTACACTGTCTGTATAGAGTGTCTCTTCAGTCTTCATCTCATTGTGGGTTTTACTCTCTAGGTACGGAATGGAAGAAAGGGAAGCAAGAAACCACACAGAGCATAGGATTGCACACCTGTGTCAGCAACCTCACAACTCCTCTCATATCCATGTTGACTCTATGTAATTTTTGGTGGAGTTGAATTCATCATTAAATTTCTTTTTGTTCTCTGCCTGAGGCTTTCTTCTAACCACTAATTGAAGCTTTTATGAAAGGGGAAGAACACAAACAATGCCTGGTCCTCGCCAGGTGTCAGTGTTCTATGGTAGGGAGAAAGAGAGTTACGACAAGATTTTTGTTTCAGCTTTAGTCCAACAAAGGTTGAATAGATTTACAGAAAACAGTTTATGGACTTAGGGAACATAGTATGTGAGTGGGGAGAGGATGGGGTGGGGGTGGTGAACACATCCAGTAGAATTCATGGACAAAAACATTCACATACACACAGAACAGAGGACTAAGAAAGAAATGGGTGGGGTCTAGTGGATAATTATGCAATCAGTTTCAATTTAATTTTGGAGTGAATTCTCTTATACTGATCAAAGGCTGTGCTTTAAAAATGTGCTGGGCACCAGTGGCTCGTGCCTGTTATCCTAGCTACTCAGGAGGCTGAGATCTGGGAACATAGTTCAAGGCTAGCCTGGGCAGAAAAGTGAGACTCTTTATCTCCAATAAACTACTTAAAAAAAAAAAAAAAGCCAGAAGAGCTATGGCTAAGGGACAGCGCCCAGGTACACACACACACAAAAAATTCAAACCCTGGGACCAGCACACACAAAAGTCTTTAGAAGGTAACAACTTTTTAAATATTCTTTTGCCTCCTATTTCCAGGTGACTCTTTGGTCAAAAACAAGAAATATATAAGCCTCACAGATGGAAGAACAGTCTTGATTCAGGTGAGGCGAGGAGCTAGGTGAACTTATACAGTAAGTGAGAGTCTTCTTGGTCTTGTCCTCTGACCATTCCACGTCCCTGACTGGCAGAGATGGTTGTTCATTTCCTCTGGAAGAAGCCAGTGATGGACACTTGTCTGCTAGCTTTGCCCAGAGCAGCCCCTTTCTTGGGGCCCTTCTGTTCCTCTTTGGGCTCTTTTTTCACAGTCATGGCAGGAGGCCTGTGCACAGAGGATGTCTTCGTCTTAATGTCCTCTTCACTATCTGTGCAAGACTCACTCTCAAAGACTTTTTCAGTCACTAGAGAAAGGAAACAATGGGACATGGGTGAGTTGAGTCATTTATCAAGACAATGACATGCTTTTCTGGTGCAGTACTTAAAACTTTCTCCTGGGAAATCACATTCAGTCTCAGTTTAGAAAACATGGACTCAGAACTCTCACACCTTTCAAGTGAGGCTGAGAATTAACACCCATCCCTCCTCTTTACTTATGATGTCTCCTGCCACCTAATGGGCCTTTATCATTTAATCGTCCAAATCCTTTTTGAGTTTATTATGTTGGCTAGCTTTCTGAGCTCTAAATTAGAACTGCATATCTCAAACACATACTCATACACCTACACCATGCTATGACTGGCATCTTGAGTCTTACCTTCCTGACTATCCTGGTCTGTGCCCTCATTGTGAACATCCTAAGTATAGCTGGCTGAACATTAGCTACTCAACTGTTGCTTTTAGTCAAATGACTACTAATTAACCCAAGACTCAACAATCTACATTATGAAGGTAACATTCCTGAGCAAAACCTATTAAAGGACACAGATGTTTTAAAAAAGGACAATGCCAGGATAAGAAACCAAAGTTGTGTTTGTGTGTGTGAACGTACACACACACACACACACACACACACACACACACACACACACACGCTTGCCAATGGGGCTTGAACTCAGGGCTTACGCATAGTCCCTGAGCTTTTTGGCTCAAGGCTAGTGCTCTACCTACCCCTTGAGCCATAGCTCCATTTTCAGTTGTCAGCTTTCCTATTTCCTCCCAGTCACAGGCACAATTTGTCTTTCCTTCTATCATTAAAATTCCCCAGGCCCTCCTGAGAGAAATGTGAAAAAGATCTATAACACTGAGCAATACTAGAAGCAAACCCCAGAGGGCAACAGAAACAGTGGTTTGTAACCATGTTTTCCCAGAACTGAGAGTCTCTTCAACACTACTGCAGTGCACATGCAAATCACAAATCACAGCACTGAATGCTTTCAGTCATTTTCATCCCTTCTTGTTGTAGCAAATGATGGAGAAACAGTGAAGGAAAACAGCTAAAAAAGAAAGCCTAGATGGGCACCAGTGGCTCACATCTATAATCCTAGCTACTCGGAAGGCTGAGATCTGAGGACTGCAGTTTGAAGCTGCCTAGGCCTGGCAGGAAAGTCCATGAGACTCTTACCTTCAATTACCCCCAAAAGCTAGAAGTGGCACTGTGGCTCAAGTAGTAGAGTTCTAACCTTGAGCACAAAAGCTCAGGAACAACACCCAGACTCATTCCAGCCCCACCAAAAAAAAAAAAAAAAAGAACCAATATACATAATAAATGCTCAAAGAATAAAAGTGAAAGCATTTTCCCCCCATTAAAGAACAATGATGGGGCTGGGAATATGGCCTAGTGGCAAGAGTGCTTGCCTCCTACACATGAAGCTCTCGGTTCGATTCCCCAGCACCACATATATGGAAAACAGCCAGAAGTGGCGCTGTGGCTCAGGTGGCAGAGTGCTAGCCTTGAGCGGGAAGAAGCCAGGGTTGGTGCTCAGGCCCTGAGTCCAAGGCCCCCGCCCCCCAAAAAAGAAGGATGAGATCTGAAGATGTGGCTTGAAGCCATCTAAGCAATATACTCTGTGAGACTCCAACAAACTCTCCAATAAATCTCTAGTAAACTACACACACACACACAAAAAAGAACAATGATAGGCACAGTGTGGTGGCTTACACCTGTCATCCTAGCTAATTAGGAGGCAGAGATCTGGAAGATTATGGTTTAAGGCCAGAACAGGCAAATGGAAGTCCACAAGACCCCCATCTCAATCAATAAAAAGTTGGGTAAAGTGGCAGGCTCTTGTCACCTCAGCTATGCAGGAAATGTAAACAGGAGAATCACATTCCAGGCCAGCCTGAGCATCTAAAGGTAAGAGTATTTGAAAACTAACCACAGCAAAAGGATTGGGCATGTGGTTCAGGTGGTAGAGAGCCTTGCTAAGCAAGCAGAAGGTCCTGAATTCAAACCCCAATCCAGAAAAAATTATGAGTGCTTATTGATCACTCTTCATGATTAAAAGGTATTAGTCAACATTTTCTAGAAGCACCAGGTATTAGAATTATAAAAAAAAATCTTAATATTTGCTCTAACATTTACATACTTTTAAACTTCACCACACATCAGACTCACCCTGGAGAACTTGGTTGGGACCTGAGAGCTTGTTTTTTACTTTGTTTTGTTTTTGGTCAATCATGGGACTTGAGCTCGGCTTGGGCGTTGTCTGAGCTCTTCAGCTCAAGACTAATGCTCTCTACTACTCTGAGCCACAGCGCCACTTCCACTTTTCTGATGGTTAATTGGAGGTAAAAGTCTCATGGACTTTGCTGCCTGCGCTGGCTTTGAAATGCAATCCTCAGATCTCAGCCTCCTGAGTAGCTAGGATTACAGGGGTAAGCCACTGGCATCAGCAGAGCTTGTTTTTTTTTGTTTTGAACATGCTCTGAGGACAGTAATGCTGCTACTTGGAGTATGACACTGTGAATCAATGTTCTTTCTCCTACCCCACCCCATTAACAGGAAAGATAACCTCTTCAGGATATTGTCTCCTATTGAGAGAACTCTTCAATGCTATTTTCATCAACATCTTACCATTTTTTTTTCTTTTTTGAGGGACTAGAGTCTAAACGCAGGACTTCACACTTGCTAGACAGATGTTCTACCACTTGAGCCACATCCCCAACCCCTTTCGTTGCAGTCATTTTTTACACAGTTTCATGTTCTTTTTGCTCACTGGTAACGTAAACTGTGATCCTCCTAATTAGGCATGCATCGCCATAGCATGCCTAGCTTACTGAGATAGGGATCTAACTAGCTTTTTGCCTGGGCTATTGCCTGGGCTAGCTTTAAAACAGGATCCTACCAATCTTTAATTCCTTAGTAGGCTGAGATTACAGGTATGAGTTACTTCACACTGCCTATTTCTCCCTTCTTAATGGGATCTTGCTGGAGGTCAACTGGCCACTGTAGCCCTTCATCTTTACCTAGTCCTACTGGGGCTATAACTATCTCCTCCCTAAGTGTTCCTAATTTTTACTCCTTGAAAGTAAAAACAACAACAACAACAACAACAACAAAACATCTAAGTCTTTAGACAAAACCACAATTCACTTTGATGAGTTTTGCCCACTTAAAGGGGACAGAACTGCTAATTTTACATATATAGTAAGTGATTTAGAAGGCCTTCCTATTCAAACTGTGCTCCTCAGACCAGAGGCATTGGAATCTCCTGTGTGCATTAGAAATATAGAATCTCAGGCTGGGCTGAAGCTCCATGGTAAAGTACTTGCCTGGCAGGCATTTGGTTCAATCTCTAGTACCAAAAGGGAAGACAAAAAGAAACGTTGAATCTCAGGTCCTACCTCCAGCCTACTAAACCAAGTTTTAACTTCGGCTAACACAAAATCAGCAAACTAAGAAATGTATCACTTTTGGAGGATTTTTAGGGAATGTCCATAAAATATGATTAGTTCAGCAAGCATAATCCCAGAATATCTCACATGTATCTTCAAAAGTATTATGTACCTTGATTAATGGGACAAATCTATGTGTGTTATTTATTCAGTATCTCAAGTTAGGAAAGTCTGAAGAGTCACCTAAGGAATGGCTTACTACTCAGTGGTGGTGTATGCCTTTTCTATTTCTTATGCTGTATGTACTCCATGTTCCAATGGCAGTGTGTCTACAACATTACACTTAAGCATCAAGAAGTTCATTATTTCACTTTTTTTTTTTTTTTTTGGTGTCGGTAGTGGGGCTAGAACTCAGGGCCTAGTGCTCTCTAGACTGGCCTTTTCTCAAGGTTTGTGCTCTGTCACTTGAGCCACACCTCTACTTCTGGCTTTTTGCTAGCTAATGAGAGATGAGTCTTAGCTCTGTCTGCCTGGGCAGGCTTCAAACCTGGATCCTCAGATCTAGATCTGAGTAGTTATGATTATAGGAGTGAACCAATGCCACTGAGCTTTCACTTTTTTTCTTCTTTATTGTCAAACTGAAGTACAGAGGGGTTGCAGTTTCATATGTAAGGCAGTGAGTACATTTCTTATCCAACTTGTTACCTCCTCCCTCATTTTTCCCCTGCCTCCCCCCTCCCCATTTCCTTCTCTCCCCCATGAGTTGTACAATTGGTTTACACCAAATGGTTTTATAAGTATTGCTTTTGGAATGGTTTGTCTTTTTATCCCTTGTCTCTCAATTTTGGTATTCCCTTTCCCTTCCCTAGTTTCAATACACATATATATAGTATCCAGGGTACTAAGATCAGATCCAGTGATAGAAGGGGTAAAACCACGGGAAGGGAATACAAGAGAAAAAAAAGGTATGGTTTCACATGGCATGTTGAAAATAATTACAACAATGATATACCACTTGTTTCCAGAACTTGGAGTTCATTTTTGCTTAGCATCATCTTATGTGTTCATACAGGCATAGCTATTGGGCTATTGTGTGCTATGACTATCCTAAACATGTACTAATTATTCCCTATGAGGGAAACCACAGAGTCCATGTTTCTTTGGGTCTGGCTCACTTCACTTAGTATGATTTTTTTTCTACCCAAAAGATGACATGCAAGACCACACTAAATCCACCAGCACAACTATATTTATTGTAGCACAAATGGTCATTTCTAAAATATGGAACCAACCCAGAGGGGCCCCTCAGTAGACGAGTGGATCATGAAAGTGTGGTACATATACACAATGGAATTCTATGGCTCTATCAAAAAGAATGACACTTCCTCCCATTTGTAAGGAAATGGAAGGACTTGGAAAAAAAATCATACTAAGTAAAGTTAGCTTTCACTTTTTTTTTTTTTTTGGCCAGTCCTGGGGCTTGGACTCAGGGCCTGAGCACTGTCCCTGACTTCATTTTGCTCAAGGCTAGCACTCTGCCACTTGAGCCACAGCGCCGCTTCTGGCCGTTTTTCTTGTATATGTGGTGCTGGGGAATTGAACCCAGGGCCTCATGTATAGGAGGCAAGCACTCTTGCCACTAGGCCATATCCCCAGCCCAGCTTTCACTTTTTAATGAAGTGCTTCATTGTTGATTGTGTGTGATGCATTGCTTGCAGGAAGTTGAAAAACAGGCAGAGCAGGACCAAACAAGTATCTTAAGCAGCACACAGTTTACCTTGAGAGTAAAAAGAGTGCTTCTACACTCAAAGCTGGAGCAACCTCAGACTACACAATAAAGATTTCAACTTAAAAACACAGGACTTTTATTGTAACCGAACAACATGCCACTGTCCCTTACGAAAACCTGGTATTGTGTATAATATCAGATTCCTTTTTCATTCAACTGCTCATTCACTCCTCTCAAGTCCCTGTTGTAAATTCCCGGAGAAGGCAAGACTAGCTTTTTAAGCCCACAGAACCAAGGTGATCTAGCACAGTGCCGGGCAAGCGAGGCCCCTGTGCTGGTATAGCTGGAAGAGTCTAAAGCAGAGGAAAGCAGAACTCCTTTCTTAGTGACCAGAGCCAAGATTCATTAGGTTGTGCTTGAACTAAAAACCTTACAAAAAAGTGCTATAAAAGCATTCTTCATCACTGCATTCAAGATTTTTAGCAGTCCTGCTGGAGACTGGAATGCAAAGGAGTCCAAATTCCACTCCTAGCTAAACTCCAGTGCTGTTTTCAACAAAGCAGTAATTAGTCGCAAATACCTAATCAACGGTCACAAAATATTTTCTTCTCTGAGAGTAAGAGCAGGGGAGATACAGTGCCAACACTTGTCTTCTTCCAAGTAAAAGGAGAAAAATAAGAACTTCAATACTATACATATTTTGCCACCCATGGCCAAACCACTGTCTTGAAACTTGAATATTGAAAGCAAACAACAAAACAAACCTACTCAAAGTCCAGAATTCACAAGGTCAGGAGACATTTGGCACAAAAAGACTGATTTCTACATTAAGGAGATGTATTCTCCTAATCACATATGATGAAATGGCAGAGGACTGGGAGGTGGGGACAGTGGGGCAGGACATACAGCCACAGAATGTATTCTCCAGCTTTAATAACCATGTTGCCTAGGAATTATTCTGCTGACTGCAGAGCTAATCAATCTTTTAAATACAGAAACTTGAACTAGAAAAGGAACATCATGAAGGGGATGGGACATCTTCTCTAGAAGATCTGAGCTGAAGCAAGTGCTTCTTCAACAGGTGCTTCTTCAATGGGTAAGAGGTTGACAAGGCAATTCCACAAGGGTATAGTGTTGGGAGCTGGGCTCCACCTCACTGGACCTCAAGTGCTAACTCCTAGAAGTTTCACAAGTCTGGTATAATAGTGAGAAGGGTAGAAGCAGCTAATGACTCTTTGCCTGAATTCTAATTCCTCTCCTGGCCTTTGTAACAAGCACATGCTTTTACCTAACATGGATCACAAAGAGGAAGCACCAAGAAAGCAATGTGGATGAGTCATACCCATCTAGAACAAATATGATTAAACACCAAAGGAAATTTTTGTGTGGGGGGGGAGTGGTGGTGGGCAGAGGGGGGATGCCATTACTGGAGCTTGAACCCCTGGCCTAGATGATATCCCTTAAGATTTTTCACTCAAGGTGGTGATCTACCACCTAAGCCACACCTCCACTTCTAGGTTTTTGCTGGTTAATGGGAGATAAAAGTCTCACAGCTGGGTGCTGGTGGCTCATACCTGTAATCCTAGCTGCTCAAGAAGCTGAGATCTGAGGACCATGGTTCAAAGCCAGCCCAGGAAGAAAAGTCCCCCTGAGATACTTTTACCTCCAATTAACCACTCAAACATGGGAAGTGGAGTTATGGGTCAAAATGGTGGAGCACTAGCCTTGAACAAGAACTCAGGGATAGCATTCAGGCCCCAAGTTCAAGAGTCACAATTGATAAAAAAAAAAAAAAAAAAAAAAAAAAAGTCTCACATAATTTTTGCCCAGGCTAGCTTCAAAATAAGACTCTCAGATCTCAGCCTCCTGAGTAACTAGGATTATAGGTATGAGCCAGTGGTGCTTGTTAAGAAGACTCTTGGTTCTTTCAACTGAGAAGTTGCTTTCCCACTGCTCAAATTTACAAAATAATCACCCTAAAAGTTCCTAAATGTTTTTCAATGTTTAGGAGAACACCCTAACTTCAGATTATCTCACCTGATTTTCATAACAACCCCACCAATAGGCAAAATATTTTACCTCCATTCTAAAGACCAAGAAATTCTACCAGGGGCAACACGAATTTTAACCAAGATGTCAAGGCTTACTTTTATGGTGTATGGCCTGACAAGAGCCCAGGAGCTCTGACTTCACCTGGAGTTTTCTCTACTCTGCCACTCCAAGTGTGGGCCAAGGACGGTAGCAGTAGCAGCATACAGAGCTGTGTCACACATGCACATGACTATATCAGAGATTTGGGTTCCTCTCTATGTAGTAACTCATCCCTGGATTCAGAGCCAACTTTTTGTCTTACCTATACAGTTGTCATCATCCACAAAGGTTTTAGATTTCAGTACACGCTTTCGTTTTCTTTTGTTTTCTCCATTTGAGCTCTAAAAGATTAGAGGACACAGAATTAGGATGGCCAAAGCTATATATAATATATAATATATATAATATATATAAAACAATTAACTAGAGCTTCTAAATCTCTTAACACCCACACCCCAATATCCCATTATGATAAATTGAAAAAGAAACTACATTTAAGACCAGCCCTACCAATTTTATGCCTCTATCAGAAAGAATGACATTGTTCCATTTGTAAGGAAATGGAAGGACTTGGAAAAAGTTATACTAAGTGAAGTGAGCCAGACCCAAAGAAACATGGACTCTATGGTCTCCCTTACTGGGAATAATTAGTACAGGTTTAGGCAAGCCATAGCAGAGCATCACAAGGCCCAATAGCTATACCCTTATGAACACATAAGATGATGCTAAGTGAAATGAACTCCATGTTATGGAAACAATTGTTATATCACAGTTGTAACTACTTTCAACGTCCTATGTGTATGTGTAGTTTCTATTATAGATGATGTTCTTGTATCACCTTCCTATGGTTGTACCTACACTATCTCTGTAATCTTATCTGAGTATATTGGAAACCGTGTTTACTGGTATTGGAAGTAGGAAATTCAAAGGGAACACCAAATTTGAGAGACACAGGGTAAAAAAGGAGAAATAACTACAAAAGCAATACTTGCAAAACTGTTTGGTGTAAGTGAACTGAACACTTCGGGGGGGGGGAGGGAAAGTGGGGGAGGGAGAGGGGCATGAGGGACAAGGTAACAAACAGTACAAGAAATGTATCCAATGCCTAACGTATGAAACTGTAACCTCTCTGTATATCAGTTTGATAATAAAAATTTGGAAAAAAAAAAAAAAAAAAAGACCAGCCCTACCACAGAGACAAGCTATGTTCTCTGTATACAGAGGCTTGATTATTCACTGCTTCAGAGAAGAAAAGCAGCATGCTGAGGAAATAAATAGATCCACTCAAGCAATAAGGTTTTGATGGATAGTACAGGTACCATGGATAAAAGGCAAACGGCCACATGATAGTGGCTCACACCTGTAATCTTAGCCACTCAGAGGCTGAGATTTGAGGATGGAAGTTTGAAGCCAACCTGAGTAGGAAAGTTCATGAAACTGTTTATCTCTAATTAACCAAAAAGCTGGAAGTAGAGCTGTGGTTCAAGTGGCAGAGCACCAGGCTTGAGCAAAATAACTAAGGGACAGTGCCCAAGCTCTGAATTCAAGCCCCAGTATCAGCACCAAGAAAAAGACAAACAGGCTAAGGACATTTGTAGAAGAGAGACAAGGACAGCAGACCACAGCAATGCACTGTGCAACAACTTTAATGGAAGACTGGGGCTGTCCTCCACTAATAGGGTGACCTCTAAGTCAGATCAGGAACCTCTCAATCTAGGCCTCTGCTATTGATATGTCACATATTGGTATGTCAACATTAGCATTTCAACATTATATTCAATCTATGACAGAAATTAATAGCAATCTCCCTTTTATCTCCACTGGTCCTTCATCCTACCTTTCGGCTAATAGATTAGTGAAATAGTTAAATGAATCTCAACACAATGAATTACAGAAAACCAACGAGCACAAGTTAAAAACTTATCAGCACCCATTTTCTCAATATTTCATTATCACCACTAATAGATATAGACAAAACACAGCAGAAGAGCACCAAGAACCCTATATCCCCATTTGACAGCTTTGCTCCTCCAGCCCTCTTCCTGAATAGCAACAAATACAACTTCTTTTTTTTTTTGGAGGGGGTTGGTCTTGAGTGCTGTCCCTGACCTTTTTTTTTTTTTTTTTTTTGCTGAAAGCTAGCACCCTACCACTTTGAGCCACAGCTCCACTTCCAGTTTTCATGTGGTTAATTGGAGATAAGAGTCTCATGGCCTTTCCTGCCTGGGATAGCTTCATACTGTGATCCTCAGACCTCAGCCTCATGCGTAGCCAGGATTATAAGCACCAGCCACTAGTGCCTAGCCAGACACAAGTTCTTGCATTGTTCCCTTCTTTTTTTTTTTTTTTTTTTGCACAATTCCAACTGTAGTTGTATAGCCTAACAATCCTGATATTGAAGGCTATGAGAAACAAAGCAGCTCCCCAAACTCACCCCCATAACCTTCCTGAGACTACATCCTATAGAAGCATCTCCCTTCAGGTAAGAAGAGAGGGAGTACCCACTCAGATCTACCTGTAGGAAGCAGAATGAGATGAGAGCCATCTATTGGCTTTTGTCAGTCTATAGCAAGTCCTGATCAGTATAGAATTATATAGATCCTGGGGCAGTAACCTCTAGGCAGTAGCCTCTAGGCCAGTGAATTCTTACCTTGACAGGAGGCTCAGGCTCAGTCTTTGGTACTGGATTAGGAGATGAAGACACAGGAGGAGGAGGGGGTGGTGACTCCGCTTCATAAGTACCAGGAGAGTCTGGGAAGACTGAAAATAATGAAACAAGTTCAGATAAGAGAACTGCACGCTGTCGCTGCTACAGTGCCTTCTCTGCCAGCATTACTAAACTTCTATGGCTAGCAAGGGGCATTTTATAAGCAATAATTTATGTTCTATGACAACCAAGGCTACTATAGTTTTTTGTCAAATACACATCAATTTTATATAGCCCAAACCAGAGAATCCAGAATTAATCTTAGCCAAATATTTACTTTACAGGCTAAGTCAGGGTGCAAAGTTGGTTTACAAATATCTACTGATTCCCTACTATGTGTTATGTTTGTCATTTTATTTTCACATTCTAAGAGACATACAATTATCACTTTACAGTTGAGTACATAGAAGTTTGCAGATTTCTTTACTTGACAAAATCATAAAGCCTGTAATGGAGACAGGAGGGTTTTAAAAGCCAAATCCATGTGATTCAGTAGCTTGCCCAATCCAACTATCCACACTGCCTTACCGTTCATGACCAGACATTTCCCCTCAAGACCAAGTACAGAGACAATCCTCATCTTGATGTCCATCACCATAGTCACATTGTGACTATGACCTGAGAACTACTTGCAATCATTTGAGATGTTTGGGAAAATAGGTTACTTTTGAAGTGATGTTTGAACAAGTAAGATATACTATTTCGCATGGGAACGATTCCTACTCACTGCCTCACTGACCAAGTTTGTTCTGCTGAGAGTAGCAGGAAATAATGCTATGTACATAGTACCACCAGAAGAGAGGGCTACAAAAGGGATCCCACTGTTTCTCAGTAGTTACAGAAATAGTGGCCCATTAGAAGAAAAGTGAAGAATCCTTAACTGACCTCTTGCTTAATCACCACAAAGAGATCACTGGTCAGAGCATACCTGCTCCCTGAATCTCCTGGCTGCATTCAAATTCTAAGCACAAGCCTTGGATCTGAATTCCTCCCAACTATTAGGTCAGTGTTAAAAATTATGACAGGGAGGGTTCAAGACCAAATGACCTAAAGAGGTAAAGCAGAACAAGAGCCAGAACAAAACAATACAGGCCTCCAAACTTTATAAGCTCTAGGAAACAAGAGACAGAAATACAAAAAAGGTCCAGCTATTAACCTAGCTCTGGAAGGGTAGCACAGGAGGGAGCTTAAGTGAGAGAAGTGTCACATCCCAGAATCAGTTGCCCACTGTTATATAGAAAGAAATATTCAGAAAGTCAGGCCACAAGGGCAGATGTGTTAGAGTGGTTGGAGGAGAGTTTGGGCAGCAAGGAAGCCAAAGAAAAGGAGTTGTGAGTACTCACAGTAATAAATTTAGGTGTTCTCATTCTATTTCCAGTTCTGCAACCACTTGATTTACCCAAGGAAAACACTTAATCCCAATGGCACCATTCAGCCCCTCAAAACACTGCATGCAGCTCTGTTTGTTTACCCACAGTCCCCCCAGGCTCTGGCTCTAAAGAGGAGGGCTGCCACAATTCCCTGGGTACTCAATACAGAGCAACATTAACTGTTTTTTGTTTTAAGTAAAGGAAAATAATCACTTTCTGAAATAAATCTGGGATGAAGAACATCCAGGTTAAAGAAGACAACACAGACCTAACTCCTCTTTCTACATGTTCCCTAAGAGAAATGCCAAATATGGGACTAAGATACTATAATCCAGGAGTCAAGAGCCCTTAATGAAGAAATTTCATGAAATCCCTGGAATATGGAAAGCAAACAAGAGAACACTGACAAGAGAAAGGCCAAATTCAGAAGGCAGAAATTGCTATCCATGAGAAAGCTTGTTTTATCTGATTAACAATTTTTTATTACTTAAAAAAATGATTTTAAGGGCTGAGAAAATAGCCACAGTTTTCTAGACTTCACAAACATTCTCACAACCCCAGCAATTACAATCTTTTTGTCTTATACAACTGAGGTTCAAAGAAATCAGAACAAATAAAATAGACGTCATATTCATCTGCTGGAATGGGAAAGACGGATAGCATGCCTTCCTGCTTTATTCTATCATCAAGCCATGCATTAGGACTCAGCACATATCTAGTGACAGAACTCTAAGATATGCCTGAGGTACAGAGATTGATCCTGATACACTGTATACATGCGCAGAAATGTTACACACAGTGAAAAAGCCCTCATTGATCCCCTGATGATACCATTAAAAAAAAAGCTTGTGTTCATAAATCTGAAGCAAATCTACAGCTCTTGCAGATGAGAGGCACTTAAGTAGTCAAACACCATCCCAGGAAAGCAACTTTTGTTGGGACAGAATAAGTACTGTGGTCAAGCTAATTTCAGCAACCAGCAATGGAGCCACTTGTTTGTCAGGAATTCTCTGGCAGAAATGGGCAATTAGAATTCCTGGAAAGCACTCATAGTTTCCGAGGAGTCAATTTTTTTTTCAGATTAATCTGTTTATTCCAAGAAATTAACACATTAAAAATAAACTTATCCAAGCCAAGTCATACATTCTTTAATCTTTTAAACAAAATGTACATCTTAAACATCACATTATGGTGGAAGTAAAAGAGATAAATACTTCTTAAAATACCTATCCTTAAAGAGTGGGAATCATTGCTTAACATTCTCCACAAAAAACCTGCCAGGATTGGGAATGTTAGCAACTACTTAACACATATCTGCAAAAACTTTCTCTCCAGCAGTGTACATATTACTATTTTTTATGTTCTTTCTGTGTCTCTAGTCTCTTTTGCTTTACAAGAGTATAGATAACTACAAGAGGTGCTTATGACACTGCCAGGTAAAGAAACAGTAGCTCCAGTGGTAGAGTTCAAGTAAGAAGGTGAGAGGTTTCTGAGAGGTTCTTTTTTTTTTTTTTTTTTTGCGAGTCCTGGGCCTTGGACTTACTGTCCCTGGCTTCTGTTTTGCTCAAGGCTAGCACTCTGCCACTTGAGCCACAGCGCCACTTCTGGCCATTTTCTATATATGTGGTGCTGGGGAATGGAACCCAGGACTTCATGTATACAAGTCAAGCACTCTTGCCACTAGGCCATATTCCCAGCCCCTCTGAGAGGTTCTTATAGGTATTGTTACCACTGCTCAACACTGGCTAAACATGCAACAGAAGAGTGGTTAGCAATGAGAACAGGTACTCTGTGTGGAGCACTGTCAAAGTACTTGTGTAATGATATCTGAAAGCCTGTAAGACTCTTTGTCTCCTATTAACCAGCAAAAAGCCAGGAGTGGAGCTGTGACAAGTGTTACAACCCTAGCCTTGAACACAAAAGGTGAGGGGAGGTGCTCAGGCCCTCAGCTCAAGCCCCAGGCCTGGCACTGAAAAAAAAAAAGGCAAGAAACAAAGACATAGAAGTGAAAAAAACTTGTCTCAAGTCACATGATTAGCAGTCTGGCTGCAGAGTCCATGAAAATTTCTCTGTTCCTGCTGCTCCTCTGCACTATTAGCTTAAGACAGCAGATTGAGCTAATAGCACATCATCAGTATAATACAAACATAATAGGAATAAATGAAGCACAGTTTAAAATCCTATTGGTGATAGACAAAGAAGTTTAAGAATAAAATGACAGAGGCTTACAAATTCTGTCAAATGCCCAAACTTCTTGCCAGAAGAAGAACTGTGAGAGCCTCGGCTCCCATCTGTTATTGTAGGCTGCACACCTCTATCACATTACTTGGCACTGCTTTCCAAGCTAAACCACACCACTCATATTTCTAAACACCCTGGGGTGTTATTATTTCTGTGGCCTACAGATCAGAACTACAGAGAATACTTTAGAAGTATGTAATGAAACCCAATTAACCACAGTACTTCCTTGCTTTAGAGCTGACTCTTGCACTAATACTAGAGTATATCACCTATTTCTGATGACTTTAAAGCCTTCTCCAGAATTTTCCCACCAACTTCTTTTCTGGGTTGAAAACAGGGACAACTACTCCAATGAAGATACAGTCCTAGCTGATTGCTGATAGCTCATACCTGTAATCCTAGCCTAGCTACTCAGGAAGCTGAGATCTGAGAATCGTGGTTCAAAGCCAGCCTGAAAGTCTGTAAGACTCATCTCCAATTAACCACCAGAAAAACAGAAGTGACACTGTGGCTCAAAGTGATACAGCTCTGCCTTGAGCAAAAGAGCTCAGGGATAGCACCCAGCCCTAAGTTCAAGCTCCACAACCAAAAAAAAAAAAAAAGGAGGATACAGTCCTAAGTTTACACCCTAATTATTTCCCCATGTGTCTATATGGAATACCTTTATTTCATTCCTTAAATGGGCAGAACTTTGATGATCTTTCTTTCATTCACATTGTTGGGATTTTTCCTTTCAGTAAGCTTGGTCAAAGCATTTAATAAATGACATGAAGTGAGAATATAGCAAATGCTCCGCTGGGATGCTCACAATGCCTACATGTGCCAGACAACTCTGAAGGGCACTGCCTTCTCACAGGGCACCAGAGGCTGCAATCCCTGACACTTATCCATGAACAGTAGGAGTTAGAAAGGCACTTCTATCACAGAGGTTCAACTGCCTGGTCTGCTCCTCACACATTTCTTTTGCATTAGTCTTGTGCACACACAAATCTATTTTCTCACTCACTTTTTTTTGCTCCTCCTCTTAGGGAGAACCTCTTTACTATCTTCAACTCCTTCTAGTAGCATTTCTTGCTTAGTCTTACATTTTTAGTTTTGTCCTGTGATAGCACAGCAGGTTTCTTTGGGCATTCATTATTCTCTAATCCCTCTTATTATCAGTGTATTTTGCATTTGTCCTTGTGCCTTTGTATGACACTGAATTTCTTTGGACTAGATTTCACTCATTACCTAAAACAGTTTATATATGTTAGGCCATGACTTCTTGGAGAACTGCTAACAGCAACTCAAGCTTTTAACCCCTGGTTCTCAAGGCATGCTTTGTAGGGTAAGAGATACCTAGCATATCAATTTTGCCCAGGTGCCTTTTTCCTCAGGCTCTTCCTATACACCATACATGATTTCAGATTAAATGAAGATAGTTAAAAGAATACCCCTTTATAAAAAAAAAAAAGAAAGAAAATATTTTAGACAACTACAGTAGTGTATATCCCTTTTCTCTTTGTGCTGGTTAATTCACAAGATACTAAATGATTCTGATCAAAATCCTAGATTTCAAACAGAAATAGGTACTATATTCTTTCAACATAAGGATTATGACTTTCACTGTAATCCTATTAAGTAAAATTTTCACTCCTTGAGCATCATAAGATTGATCTCAGTCCCAAACAAATAAACAATGCCCACCTTCATCTTCACTGCTATCAGACTGAGGAAGTTTGATCCTTCTCCTCTTTTTCTTCATGCCTTCAGTTTCCTTTATTTCATCGTCAGATAACTCTACTCGCTTCCCCCTTTTGACATCCAGGAATAAATAAATCATGTTATATAGAATGAACATGTAAATATTCATATGTTTCTATGCATCTTGCTTTATAATTCATGGTCTTATTGCCAGGGGGTGAAAAAAAGTCCAAGAGACAAATATTCACTTTAAGAATATGCTGCTACCTACCCACAACCTGGTCACTTTATAGGGTAACCAGAGTAAAACATTTCTCTATCTCTACAGACCACTGGAAGCTACAACCAGATTGTCAAGAAAGGTTCTTAAGGAGACAGATTTGAGAATTCTGGTTCAAAGACACAGCTGGATAGAAAGCCCATGAGATTCTTGCCTTCAATTAATCACCAAAAAGAGCCCGAAGTGGAGGTGCAGCTCAAGTGGTAGAGCACCACCCTTGAAAACCTAAAGGATAGCACCCAGGCCCTGAGTTCAAGTCCTAGTACACAAAAAATGTCAGGTGTGGTGGGTATGAATTCCAATGGTTGGGAAGCTGAAGAAGGAAGATCATGAGGCCAAGGCCAGCCAGGGCTACACAGTGAGACCCCCAAATAGAAGCTCCAGCCAATATCACTAGCTATAATGTAATATGATATATTTTAATGGACAAATAAAATGTTATGGGACATGCAATTGTTACTTCAGAACTGTTCACTCAGTGGGTAATTTATGGAGGGCCTATTGTGTGTTAGAGACAAATACAATTAAGTCATAGTCTTTGTCATTGACTAATAGCTTCAGTTATCCTAACCACCAACTTTCCTTTCTACTTTGAACTAGAAAAAGACTAAAACAGTGTAATTCCGTAGAAAGGCTAACAAAATAAACACCAGGAACCAGAAAGGGGGCCAAGGGGAAGGAGGATGAATGAAGAGATGGGGGAAAATGCAGTCAAAAACTCTACTCATATCTTACAGAATTAAGGAATGTGAGGGAAGGGGGATGAGAAGGAGTGAGAATGATCAAAGAAATGATATTGACCAAGACACACTCCATTCATAAACTATTTTGTTGAATGGCCAACTCCTTTGTACAACTAAAGATAATAAGTAAATAAAGACTAAACCAAACCCCAAATAAGGAAAATAGTGTTTGTATTAGTTGTACAAGGGAGTTTCACTGTGACATCTCCCCACACACATATAATATATCCCTATTAACCTCTATCACACTCTTATCATCCGCTCTCCCCCATGAAAACCATCCTAACAGATAATATCGGTCCATTCACCCTCTTTACCAGTCGCTCCCCACTTCTGCTAGGAGTTATTCCCCCCATGGAGCCTGCCCTAGACTAAAAGGAGATAATTTTTTTTTAAATATGAACATAATTCAATGTAATAGAAAAACATAAGAAAAAAACCCAGTGAAGCCAAAGTTGTTATTTTTGGAGAAATGACTGCTAACATCAATAAGCCTACTACAAAATTGGTTTACAAAAATTCCAATTTTACCAACCAGGAATGAAACAGTGATGAAATCTATAGTGCTGACTACAGGTTCTACAGATGCTTAAGGGACAGGCTGCATTACAAGTGACATGCCAGTTAGCCCAATAGTTCAACTGATCCAAGAAGGAGAAAATCTGAACAACACTATTTAAAGGAACCAAGTTCACAACAGGACTGTGATTGTGGCTCAAGTGATTAAGCATTTGCCTAGTAAGCACAAAGTCCCAAGTCCAATCTCCAGCACTGCCAAAAGAAAAGGAGTCATTCACAATAAATACCTTCCTGCATTTTTTTAAATAAAAGATCCAAGCACAGGCCTAAGCCCAGATTCACTAAGAGATTTTATCATACATGTATTTCTTAAATACATACACACTCCTACAGAAATCAGGCAAAACCCCTCTCAAGGGGCTGGGGATATAGCCTAGTGGCAAGAGTGCCTGCCTCGGATACACGAGGCCCTAGGTTCGATTCCCCAGCACCACATATACAGAGAACGGCCAGAAGTGGCGCTGTGGCTCAAGTGGCAGAGTGCTAGCCTTGAGCGGGAAGAAGCCAGGGACAGTGCTCAGGCCCTGAGTCCAAGGCCCAGGACTGGCAAAAAAAAAAAAAAAAAAAAAAAAAAACAACCCTCTCAACTCCTTTTATGAATTTAGCATGACTGTGATAGTAAAACTAAACAAAGGTATTATCAGAAAGCAAATGACCTATAGTCCTCATAAACATAGAAGCAAAACAAATGCTTACTTTAATATTAACAAATCTAATCTAGATATGAATTAAAATAATGTTTCCTGGCTAGGGTTTATCCCAAGAATGCAAGGCTAAGTATTATAAGATCAATTAGTATAACTGACCACATTAACACCAAATGAGCCTATCAGTGTAAATGCAGGAAAAACATCTTTTCAAAGTCAACACCCATTCACAATGAAACTTGTCATGACAAAAAAGACTTGAGAAAGAACTTTCTCAGTGGTAAAGGCCACTACTAAAAGCCTGCAATTCAAATCCTATCTAGTAGTGATGGTGAGTGCATTCCTGGCAATAACTACCAACCTATGGCTGGGACATTTTAACCCACCTGTATCACATGTCTCTAAAAGTAAGGGCCACTGGACAGAGCCTTAAGTCTTTCTCATCGCCATTGCTGATATTTTCTACTCAAGTTGCCCCAGCCTTGCCACAAAAGTCAGCTCTTTGTGGGCCTATCAGTGCTGACAGTGTCTTTTAGAATTTCTTTCAACAGACTAATTCTACCAACTATGAGGTAGTGTCTCAAATTCCTGGATCCATTTTTAACAGCTTGTATGTTTTTTATTTTCTTTTCTAATTACATTTTACCACTTGAAAAATAAACTCATTGATATAAAAAGAAAATAAAGACCTTTTTCTCTTAAATTTGACTAGAAACAGTAACCTCTCATTTGGCAATTTGGAGTATAATGCACACAGGCCCACGCACAACACTTAGGCTCTTATGCAATGTCCACAAATTTAAAATGTAGGGGGGAAGATAATCAATTTAGATCAGTGGGGACAAAAATACAACTTGAGGCCCTAAATCACCAAAGCTGGCCGATGGCACAGACCTAGTTCACTAGAAAAGCTACCAAGTTTCTCTCTTCATTTTGCTTGTACAGTCGTATCCCTAAGGCATTAAGTAGGATTTAGCACTCAGCTGAAAACTGCCTGCTGTCAATAAGCCCAAACAGACCTCTCCCCCAGCAGACATTCTTCCCCCGCAAGGGACATTTTCCTACCATTTTTTTTCCTTCTGCTGCATCTTAACAGGTTCTGCTTTTTTGCTCGGTTTCTTCAGGCCAGTGGGAGCTGCCAACTTGGCTTCAGTGACAGGCACTGGAGGTTGCTGCACTGCTTTTTCTTCTTTCACTGCTTGTTCTGAATCCAAATTGACTTTAAGTTTATCTACAAAAAAAGTAGAGCAGATGATATATAGCCATCAATTCCTCTCTATCAACAATCTACCCACTATGTGCCAGGGAATATGTTAGGAGCAAGGGCTAAAAGGGTGAAAAACAATCCTTGTCCTAAAGGAGCTCAAGGTCTGTTCAGAAAACACTTCTTGCCAACAACTACTTGAGTGGGAGGGGTTCATTTCTGCCTCCCGCTAATTTCTCATATCACAGCCCTAAATCAAATGATAATAAAAAACAAAGCTTAGAAGGAAAAAGAAATAAGCCTTATGAGGTAGCATCTCTCTCTTTTTCAGTGGGGAAATGAGGAGTCACAGTTAAAAAAATGGCAATAGAAGAAGGCACACTCGCTCATTCCTGTATTCCTAGCTACGAAATATATAATATAATATAATATAATATCAGGAGGATATTAGCAAAATCCAATCTCAACCAATAGCTGGGTAGGAGGGATGTTGTTCCAAGGTAAGCCCTTGCAAAAATGCAAGACACTACCTAAAAAATAACATCTGCTGTACCTGAACAGTTTCTGCTTTTTTGCTGGGTAAAAAAGGGCTGGAGGTGTGGCTCAAAAGGTAAGACTGCAGGGCCGGGAATATGGCCTAGTGGTAGAGTGCTTGCCCTGCATGCATGAAGCCCTGGGTTCAATTCTTCAGCACCACATATATAGAAAGAGCCAGAAGTGGCACTGTGGCTCAAGTGGTAGAGTGCTAGCTTTAAGCAAAAAGAAGCCAGGGACAGTGCTCAGGCCCGGAGTCCAAGCCCCAGGACTGGCAAAAAAAAAAAAAAAAAAAAAGGTAGAGGACTTTAAACCCCAGTACCACAAAACTACAACAACAAAAACAAAACCCAAAAAACCTAATAGCAGGATTTGAACCAAAATCTTTTCTATTATAATCCACCTATTCTGGCTGGATATTTATGATCCCACTATTAAATTGAGATAAAATTGAGACTAAATAGATCCAAATCCTGCTTCCCTTTGGGCTATAATTTCTATAAATTATTTATAGTTTATAATGAATACTTAAAGATTATCATAGGATTAAAAGATAGGCAGTTAGTTGGATACCTTTAGCTTATACATGTAGTCCTACCTACACAGAAGGCTGAGACTGAGGGGACTGCAGTTCCAGGCCAGCCTGGATGGGGAAGTCTCTAGGAATCTATCTCAACAGAGGGAAGCTGAAGGTGGTGGTGCACCCCTGCTATCCCAGCAGTGACAGAAAGCCTAATGCTGCTATGGGCAATAGGTGCCTTATAATCCAGGTACCATCCTAGGCAGGAAGGGAGACCAGAAGCAAGACTCTATCTCAAAAACAACCAGCAAAATAGCTGGGCTAAAGGCATGGCTCAGTGGCAGATCTCTTGTCATGCAAGTGTAAGGTCTTGAGTTCTAACACCACTATTGGTAAAATCAATATGTAAATAAAAGACGTGACATTAAGTGTCTTACCCAAAGTAACAGTAAAAGCTAAGATATGAACCTAAGTCACTCCTGACCCTTTTCCTCAGAGCAAGCTAAAACATATACACAAATACACTGTGCAGTGTGGGACTAAAAAATGTAAGCAAGATGGGCCTAACTATCTGAGAACTTGTAAAAGCATATAACCTATGAAATCATATTATCTGTAAAATCATATATAATCTGTGAACATAATTTGTTGAACTCAGTGTAAGCAATGTCACATAATAATATTAAAGTTGTAAACTACAGAACTATGTACAGGTTAGTACACAATAATTTACAGATATTAACACTTTTAAAGATTTAAATGGGAGTCTCTGTACATCAGTTTGATAATAAAAATTTGGAAAAAAAAATTTAAATGGGAAACATGGATTTTGGAAACCCATTAGCCCAGTGGTGATAGCTTTGCTTGCATTTTCAATTCTACTGTTCTCAAGTAACAGTGCTTCTCAAACTTTCCCACCAAAATATCCCAAATTGACTAGGAAATAAAAAATGTGGCTAATCACAGAACTCCATTCATTATTTTGGCTGAATAATATTCTACTGTCTGTAAATATACTATGTTTTGTTTATTTATTCAACAGATGATAAACATTTGGGTTGTTTACACTTTTTGGCTATTACAGAAAATGTTGGTGGGGACATTTTGTACATGTTTTTGTAGGGACATACAGTTTTAATTAAGTTGAGTAGATACCTATGACTGGAATTAATGAGCAATTCTTGTTTAACTTTTTAAAGTACTGCCACATGTTCTGCAAAGTGAGTATACCATATTACATTCTCCACAGTAATATATAGGAGCTCAGTTTCTCCACATCTTTGCCAACTCTTGCTATTGTCCAGTATTAAGTTTAAGTCCCACAATGAGTTTTTCTTCATCCGATTTGCAAGTTTTATTTTCACTGCAATGATCTTGTCTTATATCGAATAAAATTTAAAAAAGAAAACCTCATAATTTTATTCTGAACATTAAAACTCTTTAAAAAAAAACATGAAATCTACTTAGCAAGTGATTTTATTAGGTGAGTTCTGAATTCTTGTATTTTATCCAGGCTTCTCTCTTCTCTCTCTTGTATGCCATTACAACATCTGCCTAGCAATTACAGCCATAAGGGCAGGGACTGTTTTTTTTCCTCCACTGTACCACCAATGCCTAATAGTGGCATATATATAGTAGTTGCTCAATCAGAATTAACTAAATAATCATATAAAAATAAATGTAGGCCAGCTTATGACTAATCCTAGCTACTCAGGAGGTTGAGATCTGAGGATCACAGTTAGTTTGTGAGACTCTCATCTCCACTAAACTACCAAAAAAGCCAGAAGTGAAGCAGTGGCTCAAGTGGTAGAGCACAAGCCTTGAGCAAAGGAAGCTCAGGGACAGCACCAGGCCCAGAGTTTAAGCTCTAGGACCAGAACTATCTAAATAAATAAATAAAGTTATATAAAATGAGTATTTTTTACAGTTACCAAATATTCACATATCACACACACATTAAGTAATGTAAAACGTCACTTTTTTAAGGTTACAAACACACAAACATGTAGCCCTGAAGCCACAGCCTGACTGGATATGGTGGCAATTCCAGCCTCAGCACTGGCCACCAGAGGTCAGTGCCACCAGCATGATGCTCTACTGCAGAAGCAGAAAGCTTTCTGAGCAGGGGCTTCTCAGCGACCTCCTGTATTACACTTTCTACATTCTCTGAGCACAGAAAAATGTTCTTCCTGGAAAGCTTTCACAGCAAATAAAATACCATCAACCCAATCTTCCCTTGGTCACTGATTTGGCTACCATTGAAAAGCAGAATTTAGACCAGTTTTGCTTGCGTAGGCATGTAACAAAATCTTTGCAAAAACCTATGCTCCAAGAAAAGTGTACCCTAATTATCTATCCAGTGGCTCCCAGATTCTTCCTGGTTTTCTGACACATATCCCAGGGGGTGTACACTTGATATGGGAAGTCTTAATTATTTTTTAAAATAAAGATTTCAGCCTTTTAAAAAAATAGATAAGTTTAAATTACTACCTGGGCCCTTCCAATGCATACAGAGATTTAATTCAGTACTCTGAGGCATATATAGAAATAACTAAAACAGAAGACTTGTTTTTGTAGCCCTCTGGGACACAGGAATAACCAAGGTCATGGAAATCAATGGATTCCAGCATCCACAATAGTACCTATACTGTTGTACCACTAACCAGACTGTTCTCCTTTTATTTCTTAAAAGAAAATTATATCTGTATGTATATATGTGTAAATATATACTACACACACATTCAACAGGAGCTTTAATGAGACAGACAAACAAACCCTCAGGAAACGTAGGGGAGCTAGATATGCAACCCTGCATGCACACACCTCATGTGTGCATGTGCAGGCCAGAGCTCCCTGAACCCACCTGTAGTATGTTACTGCAAGAGAAAACAGACTTGACTAATGCAGGCTGCTGAGGGATGTAGCTCAGTGGTACAGTCTTGCACATGTGTGAGACCCTGAACTGGATCTTTAGCATGTCACTGGAGGGAGGGAGGAGAACTTCCCAGCTTCCATGCAAAATCACAGGCCCTTGAGGTCCACTTGTGAAAAGCCACATTTAAGGATGTATCACAAAAAAAAGAGAGTCTCACAAGGTAGAAGTTTTAACAAGGATTTATATTAGTATAACAGGGTTTGAGGAGAATCACTTCTTGCTCCCTATGCAGGAAATAGAAGGTAAACACCCATTTGTTTTACATACTCATTTTCAAGAGCTCCATGAAAGAAATATTTCATTCTCTTTTCAAGGCAGGACATTTGAAGCAAAAATAATATAATCTACCCTCCAAGAGGTCTTAACTGAACCCAGCTCATCCAAATGGTTCAGGGGTCACTGGTTAAACTCAGTACATTAGTCATTACAGTAGAAACTTATGTTAGAAAACAGAAATGTATCAGTAGGCACAAAGGTGGCCTTTGCCCGGGTATTATAATATATTACTTGAACATATATCAAACACAAGTCAACAGAAAGTAAGAACATGCTTACTCATAGCAGCTTTTCCAAAAAAATTGCTCATCACGTTCCCCTTTCCTGGTGCTTTGCTGCCTGCTGTAGACACCTAAAAGCATAGAAAGAAAACACACATGACTTTTTTTTGCAGCATTTAGGCTGCTCTTATAGTTGCACAGTCTTAATCTCTTCTGTAACAGCGATGTTAGACATAAGAACTAATCTAGAACAATGATACAGACCAGACAGTATCTGGATATTAATTTCTAAGGCTTTCTCAGAAGTTTTACAAAATTGTCCATGGGCTATCTAAGCTTTTCCTTTTAAAACTATTAAAATGAACAAAAAACAAATCAGAGGCAATGTGGTACACAACAGGGGGCAGGAGACAAACGATTACACTTTTAATCATCAGAAGTAGATCTGAAAATGGTAAGATTCAAAAATAAGAGGATTTACACAAAGATCAAATTATAGCCTCATAGTAGAAATTTTAAAAAGTTTTTATTTTCCACCACCTTTCTCCTTTCCTAATGTAAAAGCTTAATAATAGTAGCAACAACAATTTCAGTTTTCCGAATTTTTTAAGATTGCATTTTGATGTTTGGGTTGTTGTTTTGTCTTTTGAGACAAGGTTTCAGGCTAGCCTCAAGTTAATTTTGTAGCCTGGATAAGCCTCGAATTTGTGATCCCTCTGACTCAGCCTTCTAAGTACTGGGAATGTAATACTGCATGCACAACAATACTGAGTACTATCTTTTTGTTGTTGCTATTGACCAGGACTCAAACTTGGTATCTGACCTTTTGCTAATTGTCTGGTGCTCTACCACCTAAACCTACCCTTTTTTTCTTTTTCAGTAATGATACTAGAGTTTGATCTCAGACCACCTGATCCTACCCATTTTTTCTTTTTCAGTAATGATACTGGAGTTTGATCTCAGACCCTCATATTTGCTAGGCAGATGTTCGCTACTTGATGGGCCTGATTCCAATCTTCTAATTTACAGCTTCTCATATATAGTTGTGATGATAGGCACATTCCACCATGCCCAGCATTTCTGTTAAGATGGAGTCTCACAAACTTTGTTCTGGGCTGGCTTGCAACTATAATTCTCCTAATCACCATCTCCCAAGTAGCTGAGAGGATAGTATTAGCCATCACACCTGGCTGGTTGGTTTTTTAAGTCAATGCTCTCAACTTAGCTCAGATGACTAATCAACAACAACAAAAGTTGGTGAAGAAAAAAGGCCAAAAATTGTGTAGATTGTATTAAGATTGTTAAATATACTCTGAAGATATATATAGCAGAGCTGAGACTGTAACATGCTGGCACATTAATACACAATTCCTTGATCTTTACAATTGTTTGGGGTGTTTTCATATGCATTGTTTCAAACAGATCCACATCAGGGCTGGGAATATGGCCTAGTGGTAAAGTGCTCGCCTCGTATACATGAAGCCCTGGGTTCGATTCTTCAGCACCACATATATAGAAAAAGCCGGAAGTAGCACTGTGGCTCAAGTGGTAGGGTGCTAGCCTTGAGCAAAAAGAAGCCAGGGACAGTGCTCAGGCCCAGAGTCCATGCCCCAGGACTGGCAACCAAAACAAAACAAATAAACAAAACAAAGAGATCCACATCATTCTTATAATGTATATAGGGCAGGTACCAAGCCTTGGTAGGGAGTACTATCCAAAAGATGATTTTTTTTTATGAGAACTCAAAGTATTAAAGGATCTAGACTAAATTAGAAAAATCACAATTGAGTATCAGAACCTTTTATAATTAAGGCACACCAAAACTATTCACGTTTCACTAGAAACCCATTCTATGTTATAATGAAAACATGTTCAAAGAAGACTTACATTTGTTACTTCCTTAACCTCTGTTTTGGTTTCCTTGTTGGGAACTTGGGTTTTAGCGGCAGCTTTGGCAGCAAACATTCCCATAATTCCTTTGGGTTGCTGAGGAACCTGTTTAGAGGCAGGTGGGCTATGTCCATTGGTGGTCACCTCGTTATTGACTTGTGTCTCAGTGGACACCTCAGGACCTGACTGCTCAAACTTCCTGGAAGAGGAAGATTCTGCAGGAGGTCTAGGGACTGCAGCTGCACACTGAATGGCACTATACCTTAGGACAGAAATGATTCATGTCAGTACCAAACCTTATTTTCCAACTCTTGCTTTTTCAACATAATGCCCTCTACCCTAATAAAAAAAGTAGGATATACATAATCTACTTAACAACAGAGCTAGGATTGGAATCAGGAGTCTTCTAATTCAGAACAGTAAGATGATACCAAACAATAATAAAATATTTAGTAATTTTACTACTGGTGGGAAACCACGTGGTAATCCCTTGAAGACGTTCCTCTTATAGAGCTAGGCATTCAATAAGCATGGATGGAATCAAAACCAGGAGCTTTAAATATTAACAAGTTTCCTGGCAACTCTTTTGGCCAGAATGGATCGTGCTTTAAAACATAGAAGCCATCGGCTTTTATAACTTATGGTCCTTTAGTCATTTGTTCCTAATTTTAGTAATACCAACATACAACACCAGACAAGTAATTACGTAGAAGGCTAAGCAAAGACACTAGTGAACAAATCATATATCATGTTAAAGTGAACATTCATCTCTCATTCGCTCATCTGTCCATTTTGCCTGTTTCACATAGATCCTTAATGGAACATTCCATAGTGTGAATAGATAACCATTTAGCCTTCTTGGTTCCCCAGCTTCTTCTAACAAAGGAAAACATTTTACTTCCCCTGTTTTTTGCTTATTGGGGGAAGGAGACTTCCTTACAGTTGTTCATCTTACATTTCAGGCGCTCAGCACATAGCCGTGTGAGGCAAGACACCAGAGGAAAGACACTGGAGAAAAGTGACTGAAAGGGAGGCTTTGTCTTCTCCCTCTTCCTTGGTGTATCTCTTCAACTTTGGGTAGGAAGTAGGGGAAGATTCAGAAACTACATGGAGAGAAGAATTATCAGAGATCACAGGCACAACTTCAACACTGAGTGCTAGAATAACTTGCCTAAGGAGGGAAAAATTTGTCCTTGACATAACATTTAAGACTGAACAGCCCCCAAACTACAAAATCTTCAACTGACTCAGGGTCCACAGGAAAAAGCCTTCCACGAATCCAATCCACATCTCTAGTGCATGAGCGCTAAAAACAGACGGAAACAATTTACTTTTACCTCTGGTCTTCCTCTCTGGCCTTGCGAACTTTTACCTGTGGTCTTTCTCTCTGGCCTTGCCTACTTTTACCTGTGGTCTTTCTCTCTGGCCTTGCCTACTTTTACCTGTGGTCTTTCTCTCTGACCTTGCAAGGCTTCCATGTATGTGGGGAAAGGGCCATGTTTTATTTCATTGTCAGCACCTAAGGTTGGCCCCAGGACAACTTCTCCATTGTGTCTGCATTCCACACCTTAGGGTCAGGACCAAGAATTGGCAATGAAGAGGAGGTCAAAAGAGAGAAGAATCTTTGCTCAATCCTGAAACTGTGATTTTTTTTCCTGTCACAGCATTTCTTAAAATATACAACTCATGAGTCAGATTTCAGGTGGCCCAAAATTTTCAGGATCAAAGACAAACTTCTTTACTGGAGATAAATTCTTCACATTTTTACCAAGGATACTGCCAGTATTTAGGTACGGTAAAGTATTCAGGTTTCACTGAAGTGTTTCCTGTTACCATACTTCTACTTGCCTTGTTTTAATGGGCCCAAGGCAAACTGTACATTCAACCTCCCAGTCACTTTTATTCTTGCTGGTTTACCTGCTACAACTGGACATGCCATGACAAGATTATTTATTTCAACCTAGTAATATATCTTACATAAACCTATCAGGGTAAATCTTTCCCTAAAAGGCACTGGCCTTGTAAATTACATTCTTTGGCTATTTATTTAGTTGTTTAATAGTTAAATATTTAAATTGTTAAATACTGATTTGATTCATTAATTCAAATATTTAAATAAATATTTTAATTCATTTATTTAATATTTATATGGACATAGTACTCCTAAGTTTTGAAATGAAAGAACTATTGTCTACAATTAATCCACTTAACAATTGTTTGTTGAAGGCTACGTATACACCATTTGGTGTATACAGAAAACAAAACGATTCCTACTCCTGTGAGATTCATAAATGACAATTCCACATGGTAGCAATTCTGTATTTCTCTTCCAGGACTATGTCTGTCTGTTATCCTGTCTCCCCGTGTCTTCAGCCTTTCCTCCTCCAGAACTCTCTTCCAACAATACAACTTCAAATTATATTCAACTTGAAAGCTGTACACATCCTTCCTCAGTCTCAACTTTTCTTTAGTCTCTTCCCTCTTTCTGCATTTCAGTCGCATTTTCTATGCTGCCTCTCTTCTTCATGTCCTCGTTTTCTCAGCTGAGCAGATGCAGTTCCTGCATGGAAATGCTCTTCCTAAGGTCATCGCTGCATCCAATAGGCCCTTCTCAGTTCTTGTCTTCCCTGGCTTCTCAGCAGCATTTGACCATGTCCTGCAGTCCCTTCTTCCTGAAACTCTTCCCTTAGCTTCTGGAACCACACACTCTTGTGACTTTCGTATTATCTGGCTGCTACCTCTTCGGTCCATCCTTAAAAAAAATGCTATCTTTCAGCCCATCCTTAAAAAATTGCGGGGCACCAACCAATGGCTCATACCTATATTCCTAGCTACTCAAGAAGTTGAGATCTGAGGATCCCCATTTGAAGCCAGCATGGGTAGACAAATCCATGAGACTTTTATCTCCAATTAATCAGAAACAAAGCTGGAAATAGCAGCATGACTCAACTGGTAGAACACCAGCCATTGAGAAAAAAACTAAGGGACAACACCTAGGCCTTTAGTTCAAGTCCCAGTACAAACGAACGAACATGGCTGGGGATATGGCCTAGTGGCAAGAGTGCTTGCCTCGTATACATGAGGCCCTGGGTTCAATTCCCCAGCACCACATATACAGAAAATGGCCAGAAGTGGTGCTGTGGCTCAAGTGGCAGAGTGCTAGGCTTGAGCAAAAAGAAGCCAGGGACAGTGCTCAGGCCCTGAGTCCAAGCCCTAGGACTGGCCAAAAACAAACAAACAAACAAAAAAATGAACGACACACACACACACACACACACACACACACACACACACACAGACATACACACAGAGAACTATCATTAAATAGTGTTTACCAGGATGGAAGAAAGACAGCCTCTCTAACAAATGGTGCTGGCAGAATTGGCTATACACATACAGAAAACTGAAGCTGGATCCTTATATATTACCCTGCACAAGAATCAATTCCAAATGGATCAAAGACCTCAATACCTCAGATACCATGAAAATGTTACAGGAAGGGGTAGGGGAAACACTAGGACTTCTAGGGACTGGTTGAAACTTCCTAAGTAAAGATCCACAATTACAACAAAGCAAAGAATGACTGGATAAATGGGATTGCATCAAACTGAAGAATTCCTGCATGGCAAAGGACACAGCTAGCAAAATAGAAAGAAAGCCCACAGAATGGAAGAAAAATTTTACCAGCTATGCATCAAATATGGGCCTCCTACCTAAAATATACTTAAGAGCGCAAAAAACTAACCCCCTCAAAAATAATCCTCAAAGAAACAACAACCCAATTAATAAGTGTTCTAAAGACTTAAAGAGAGACTTTTCAGAAGAATGGCCAATAGACACATGAAGACACAAGTCCATAAAAGAAATGGAAAGCAAAACAACATTAAGATTCCACCTCACCCCAGTTAAGAATGACCATTATCAAGAAAACTAACTGTACCTAACAGACGATGGCAGGGATGTGGCCAAAAAGGAACACTACCACACAGTGAGTGGGAATGTAAACTTGTTCAATCACTCTGGAAAGCAGTATGTGGATTCCTCAAAAGATGAAACATAAAGCTTCCCTATAACCCAGCAATTCTACTCCTGGGGTGTTTATCCAATAGACCACAAACAAGGCCACACTAAAGCTACCAACACAACCATGTTCATTGCAGCATTGTTTACCCTAGCCAAGATATGGAATCAACCTAGATGCCTCTCAGTAGACAAACAGATCAAGAAAAGGTGGTATATATACACAATGGAATTCTATGTTTCCATCAGAAAAAATAATATTATTACACCATTCATAATGGAAAGATTTGGAAAATTGTATTAAGTAAGCCAGACCCAAAGAAACATAAATTGCATGGTTTCCCTCATTTGTGGTAACTAGAATGTGCCTATAAATCTACAAGTAAACCCAATGGATGGACATGATAAATTATACAGAACTCTAAACATTACAACAGTGAGCACAAAGGAGGACATTCTTAGGAGAGGATTACAGAGGCTCAATAGCTATGTGCATATGGGCATCTAAATGATGCTTATTAAAATGAACTCTAAGAAGGCTGGGAATATGGCCTAGTGGCAAGAGTGCTTGCCTCGTATACATGAAGCCCTAGGTTTGATTCCCAAGCACCACATATGTAGAAAATGGCCAGAAGTGGCGCTGTGGCTCAAGTGGCAGAGTGCTAGCCTTGAAAAAAAGAAGCCAGGGACGTGCTCAGGCCCTGAGTCCAAGGCCCAGGACTGGCTAAATAAATAAAATAAAATGGACTCCAAGAAATGGAAACAGGAGGGTTTTGTTGTTGTTGTTATTTTGCTTTTTAAAAATCCTTCTCTCCTTTGTTGCTATTTATTTTTGTACCCTTTCACTTGTATATAAGTTTATCTGTTTTGGAGAGGGAAAGGGGAAGCACAGAGATGGTGAGACAGGGCTAGCAATGTGGCCTACTGGTAGAGTGCTTGCCTCATATACATGAAGCACTGGGTTCGATTCCTCAGCACTACATATATAGAAAAAGCCAGAAGTGGTGCTGTGGCTCAATTGGTAGAGTTGCTAGCCTTAAGTAAAAAAAAGCCAGGGACAGTGCTCAGGCCCTGAGTTCAAGCCCCAGGACTGGCAAAAAAAAAAAAAAGAAAACAAATGGTGGGACAAAGGTGAACTAATTCAGCAGTGATACTCGCTATGCACTATGTTGAAAATGAACTATACAAGTTGTAGAGAAAGAGAGTCTGGAAGGAAAAACTGCAAGAAAATGAGGGAAGAGGTGACACTTCAGAAAAAAAAATACTCATCACCTAAGTTATTTAATTATAACCCCTCTTTCTTTTCCTTTACATAAAAAGAAAACTAGAAAAAAGATGGAAACAAGAAAAATAAAGTGCTTACATTGTATCAAACATCAGTCTAAGTGCTCCACATAATTTCAGTTTATTTAATCCTCTATTAGATATGAGGTTGGTAATACTATTATTTCCATTTCACTGATAAAGAAGCTAACTAAATCTGAGAGGTTAAATATATTTTCCAAGGTCACACAGGTAGTAACTGTGGCTGAGTTTTACTTTCTGTTTTCTTTTCATTCTATTCATTCTTTCTGCAAGGCTGTATCTGCTACTGTGGCATAGCTGCTTACCTACTTTCTCCAATTCCAAAATCTTGATCTTTACCCGTATTTCCCCTCTTGGGATTTCCATAGTCTTCTCAAATTCAACATCCCCATAATCCAATCTATAATTTCTCCTGCTTCCCTAAATCTTACTCTTACTTGTATATTCCCTTCCTTAGTGCTCAGCTACCAAAACCACAGAATGAGATTATCTTAACACTATGAGCAGCCAACCCACACATACCCAGTCCCCAACAACTAGCACACATGGCCATTTTAGTAGTTATGGCTCTTTTTAGCCTTTGTACCTCTCTATCCAATAACACTCACTACTGCATTGCAAACAACTGTATTCTCCCTGGAACCCTGGAACACTTCTCTCTTATGACCTTGCTTCCCTTCTTCTCTACTTTTAACATGGCAGCCAGAGTCATCTTTCTAAAATGTGGCTCTTATCATTTCATCCCATTTGTTTAAAAGTTTTCAGTGGCTTGTAAGTGCTCTCAAAATAAAGTCTCCACTCCTTATCTTAGTAGTCAAAGCATCACCTGACTCCAGAGTATTCCTCACCTCTCATTCAGTTCCAGGCATACATACTTGCATCATTTCCTCTTTCTTCTGTCCCTACTCTCTCACCATTTTGTTTGGCTATTTCTGTTGGGCCTTCAGGCCCCAGTTTTGCTGTCCTAACCTTTAGGAAATCTCTATCTTGCTACCTCAAGAAGTGGTATAAGTGCCTGCCAACCAGTATTTTCCCAACACTGTTCCTCCAATGAGAGCACTGCCACCTTGACTGTCAGTGCTCAGAATCTTGGGAGCAAGTACTAGGCCATATTCTCTACAGTGTGAGGCAAAAGAACTCAGAAGGCATTTGCTGAATAAATTCAAATTATCAGCTTTAGCATGTGTTTTAGTAGGTACTCATATGTTTAGAGGACTGAACTGAAGCTTTAATACAATCCCACAAAATAAGCACAATTACACTGAATTTGACAATAAAGACCCAAAGCTCAGAGAGTTACAGGAACAGTTTTTTGAAGGACAACATTTGAACTTGCTCCTGAAGGATGGGTAGAATTTACACAAGCAAAGACTGGGGGGAAAGGGAGGAGTGGGGGCACAACCAACATTTCTGGTGGTGTTGACAGGATAAATATACGAAAAATAGATTTATGGGGAGTCTACTGGGGTTTTCAATATGGGTTGTAACTGCTATTTTTCACCTTATGATGTGCTAATAAAACTAGGCATGTGTCTTACTGCAAGATAAATGGGGTTTTACTAGACTTGGCATTCACTCTGAAGAGGCACCCATTGTGTAAACATCTT
The DNA here is from genome assembly GCF_023159225.1 of Perognathus longimembris pacificus. NCBI lineage: Eukaryota > Metazoa > Chordata > Mammalia > Rodentia > Heteromyidae > Perognathus > Perognathus longimembris. The sequence continues at coordinate 136,521 of NC_063173.1, read as the reverse complement.
ACAAAATCAATTTGTACAGAAGCCCACAAGGAACACTAAGGAGCTTACTTGCTGCAGTTCTGCAAGTTGCTTTTAAGGATGTCATAGTCGGTATTGAACAGAGGCCCACTGTCCTTTAGCATAGCTTTCTGGATGCTGTACACATGGATGCTGGCAGTCACAGCTAGCTTGGACTTCACTGCTACAAGTCAATGGGAAAAACAGTCTGTTAACACACAAACCTCATAGCATGTGGGACTTCAACAAGAAACCCTTCAGCATTAAAACCATTTGCAATCTGCAGTGGTCCAAAAACCTCTAAAAGACCAAATAGCCACATATACTGTTCTGTCTGCAATGGGGACATGATGTCGAGGTAGGTGGTGATGAGTCATTTGTAAGCACAGCACCTGTGAGAGTATCACTCATCCAATGGACACTCAGCAAATATTGATGCTGACTATGATGCTCTTTTTTTTTTTTTTTTAACCCAGGGAAAAACCTTATACTAGCATATAGTTAAAGAGAAGTAAATAATCTCTCCTGAGAGGAGAGATCCTAACTTTAGTTTGCAGAGGTTGGCATAATAATCACTGCAGAAATCTTGCCTATCATTGTAGGAATTCATCCTAGGATAAGATGGAGTTTTGTCATGGGACCTTGGACAAGAGCATAAAACTGACTTTTTCAATTAGATGGAGGAGGAGGGGCGCATGCGTGCACATCAGAACTGAGGCTTGAACACAGGGCCTAGGCACTGTTTCTGAGCTTTTATGTTCTAGGTTCTACTTGAACCACAGCTCCACTCCCAGCTTTCTGGTAGCTAACTGGAGATGAGTCTTACAGACTTTGCTGCCTGAGCTGGCTTCTCAAATCTCAGCCTCATGAGTTGCCAGGATTATAGGTGTTCACCACTTGAATTAGGTTTTTAAACAACAGAGCAGCAGCAATAATAGTCTTAAGGCAGCAGGACTTAATTAGAAGGCTAACTTTCAGAAAAATATTCCTTTTGAACAACCTGTTATGGAACACAAGACACTACTGCCTGTTGATGAAATATCCTTTGTGGTATGATAGTTTTTGTATGTCTGTCATGAGTTTTGTAATCCTGTAATACAAGTGCTTTATAAATGTCAGCAGTTTGGGGCCCTAAAAATGGGAAGTTAAGCAGATGTAGTATCATATTTTACTTAACATGTTTCAGAAACTAGTAATAAAATAAAATAGGGCTCCTCAGTTAAATAGCTCAGTACGTTAGGGATAATATCTAATGTTCCTACATCAATGCCATAAGAGGAAAGACTTGCTACACTGCTAAAATACTTACCTTCCAATTTATCTTCTCTCACTACTGCAACCTTGTGGCACTACAAGGAAACAACACTTCGTTAGTGTTTAAAGTAGCAAACTTGGCAATTTTAACTTCCCCTGCCTCATAATGCAATTATGCTTAGATGTAAAACTAGGTAAACACTGAAAATGTTAATTTAATGTTAGTTTAATCAGGTGTTGATGGCTCACATCTTTAATCCTAACTTTCAGAAGGCTGAGACCTGAACATTGTGATTTAAAGACAGCTTGGGCAGGGACTGGGAATATGGCCTGGTGGTAAAGTGCTCGCTTCGTATACATGAAGCCCTGGGTTCAATTCCTCAGCACCACATTTATAGAAAAAAGCTGGAAGTGGTACTTTGGCTCAAGAGGTAGAGTGCTAGCCTTGAGCAAATAGAAGCCAGGGACGGTGCTCAGGCCCTGAGTCCACGCCCCAGAACTGGCAAAAAAAAAAAACACCAAAACAAATAAACAAAATAAAACAAAAAGACAGCTTGGGCAACAAAGTCCACGAGGCTCTTCTCTCCAATTAACTAGCAAAAAGTCAGAATTAACAGCATGACTCAAGTGCCAGCCTTGAGTGGAAAAGCCAATAGAGAACATAAGGCCATGAATTAAAATTCCAGTACTACACACACACACACACACACACACACACACACACACACACGTTACAGATTAATAAAGTCAGATACCAATTATAATCTCTGTAAGATTAAAACAAAGAGTACAGATGTCAATACCATGATAAAATACAGCATCTCAAATCAGTCAGTACATGATTTAGTGAGAATGACTCTAGCTCTATGGAACTAGATAAAAGACTGGAACTGTCTTTGACACCATATATCAGCATAAATTCTGAATGGATCAGAATTTACTTTCAAATCAAAGTAAAAAGATAATATATCCAGTAGAAGAAAACAGATGCCTTCTATAACATGAGATAACCCTAAGAGTAAGGAAACATTTCCTACACATAATTCAAAATTCAGAAATAACTGAAATAATCTATAAAAACTAACAATTTTAGGATGAAAACAAAAAACTAAACAAGTTCAAAGATAAATGAAGTGAGAAAAACATTTTCAACTTCTATTACAAAAGGTTATAAAATAGAAAGGTTATATTATAAAAGGTTATAAAGGTTATAAAAAGTTAACATAGATTAAAGACAAACATTTTTGAAAAAAATGGGCAGTAACAAACCAATCCTAGCAAAGGAAAGCATATAGCCTCAAAACATGTCCACATGTGCTGGACAGAAACATATGGGTGAGAATAAGAGACAAGTATTAGCCCCTCTGTATATCACCTTGACAATAAAATTAAATTTAAAAATTCATTAGAAAAACAATCATATTCCTTTCAAATAAGAATAAAGCTAGTATTTCTAAAACAAAAAACGAGAAAAGTATTTGGCAATACCCAATGAAAGTACACATACATTTACCCTTTGATTCAGCCATTCTACCTCTAGAAATATAATCCTAGAACATGTTAAAAACACTCAAAACCCATACTCACTGAGCTATTTACTTCAGCACTATTGTTAAGAGCCAGAGATTGCAAATAAACTCAGAAAGGGACTACTAAAACAACTAAGGTGAATCTATCATTATAGCCCTATGTGGCTGTAATAAAGAAATATCTCTATAATTTTTCAAATAATAAAAATATGAAACTGTACAAGACAGGCTCTACAGTAAGTAAATATTTAAAAAAGGGGGTAATCTATAATGAATATTAATTATTTATGTTAATAATATATACAATAACAAAATAAAAGAAAAAGATAGCTGAGGGCCAGTGGCTCAGGCCTACAATCCTACACAATCCTAAACCAGACTGGGCAGGAGAAGTCTACGAGATTCATTTCCAACTAACTACCCCAAAAAAGGAAAAAAAAAGCCAGAAGTGAAGATGTGGTTCAAGTAGTAGAGCACTAGCCTTAAGCACAAGCTCAGAGACAGGACCCAGGCCGAGTTCAAGCCCCAACACCACCACCAAAACAAAAAAAAACCAAAATAATAACAAACAAAAAACCCCAAAACGACTTACTAGGGATTAAAGTAGGGAATCCACAAATTGAAAGCAAGAAGCTTCATTTAATATTAATAATACATTAGTAGATTAAGTACAATTAGTGTTTTAGTAGGACTTAACTATAGACAAGCAACTATGAATATGTACATTTTTTCTCTTTGCTTTGACTGGGTTTTGCTATTCTGAGCCCAGATGGACCTTGAACTCAATTCTGCTGTCTAAGCCTCCTGAGTGCGGGGATTATAGGTGTATACTTGCATGCCTGGCTATACGAGAAAAAAATCTTAAAATTGATTTTAATGATTGTATTATCAGGAAAACTACTGGTTTCGCCTGGCATTAGTATCTCACACCTGTAATCCTAACTACTCAGGAGGCTTAGGTCAGAGAACAGTGGTACAAAGTCAACTTGGGCAGAAAATGTCCATGACACACTCCATCTCCAATATAACCAGCAGAGTGTCAGACTGGAGACATGGCTCAAATAGTAGTGTACTAGCCATGAGAAAACAAGCTCAATGCTCTGAGTTCAAGTTATAGTACAGGCACACACACACACACACACACACACATACACACACACACACAGCTTTTCTCACTCATGTATTTAGCTAAAGTAAATATATATTTATGTTTGGAATTACCAATATTTCTAACATAAAAGAGCAATATAAAAATCACATAAATTGTTTTAAATGTAACCATAAATTTGAGTTACAATGTTTTCTCTTAAGAAGAACTAAAAATCAGGCTGGGAATATGGCCTAGTGGCAAGAGTGCTTGCCTCGTATACATGAAGCCCTGGGTTCGATTCCCCAGTACCACATATATAGAAAATGGCCAGAAGTGGCGCTGTGGCTCAAGTGGCAGAGTGCTAGCCTTGAGCAAAAAAGGAAGCCAGGGACAGTGCTCAGGCCTTGAGTCCAAGGCCCAGGACTGGCCACAAAAAAAAAAATAAAAGAACTAAAAATCAAACAACCTACAAGAAAAAGAGTATTAGTAATGAATCACTCAAAAACCATGCATACCTTCAATAAGAGTACTAGAAACAAGAGTTTATATCTACAGAGAAAAACTAGATGGACAGTCTAGTGTGGTTAAGTACTGCTATAAGACATTTAAAATGCACACAAACAACAAGAGTGGAATTGCCAGCTTGCTGGTGCCTAACAATACAAACCAGAGTAGAACTCTGATTTTGGGTTCCTGTCAGGGTGAACACAAGCATAATGTCAGCATCACAGAGCCAGAGCCAGCAGGGAGTAAGCCCTTTGGACTTGTTAGTATTAAGACAGAGTCTTGCTATGGCACCCAGGCTGGTCTTGAACTATGCTCTTCCTGTCTACACCTCCTGAATGCTAGAATTGCAGAGATGGGTGCCACCACACTCTGCTTCGGTTAAACTTTTTTTTTTTAATAGAAAGAGCCAGTTAACAACACAAAAAGATAAAAACATCACCATTTTGTTGTCATTAAAAGTAATATATATATGAGGGTGATACATGAAGCCCTGGGTTCGATTCACCAGCACCACATATATAGAAAATGGCCAGAAGTGGCGCTGTGGCTCAAGTGGCAGAGTGCTAGCCTTGAGCAAAAAGAAGCCAGGAACAGTGCTCAGGCCCTGAGTCCAAGCCCTACGACTGGCAAAAAAAAAAAAAAAAAAAAAAAGAGAAGGCACCCAGGAGAATATCAGTAGGAACCTGTGTAAATTGTCCATATGGAGTCAGAGTGGGGCTCTATGGCACTGTCCCAAGTGCTAGGGCATCTTCTGCTGTTTACTTGGGAAATGACTGGTGTGACATGTGAACATGTGTGAAGCAGTGGTTTTTTGTTTCTTAATTATCTGTTGGTGCTGTTAATAGGGAATGAATTATCACTTGGGTGCTGTTCTTTAGCTTTTCCACATAAGATTGTGCTACACTGCTTCAGCTAATGAGAAGGCACCCAAGAGAAGACAACATGTCATATGAGGTAGAAATTCACTTATTAAAACTCTCACTATGTGGGCTGGGAATATGGCCTAGTGGCAAGAGTGCTTGCCTCATATACATGAAGCCCTGGGTTGGATTCCCCAGTACCACATATATAGAAAATGACCAGAAGTGGCGCTGTGGCTCAAGTGGGAGAGTGCTAGCCTTGAGCAAAAGGAAGCTAGGGACAGTGCTCAGGCCCTGAGTCCAAGGCCCAGGACTGCCAAAAAAAATTTTTTTTTAAAAATTAGAAGAATAAAATCTGCTATTATGAGAAGAACATGAGTTAGCATCCATACTTGGGTCATCAATTCCAGTGCTTCCCGGTGAGGCTGTAAGGAACACAAGTCCATGGCTCCAACCACAGCAACCTTACTCTTAACTTCTTTTGGGTCAGTCACAGGGCTTGAACTCAGGGCCTGAGAGCTGTCCTTAGGCCTTTTTACTCAAGGCTAGCTAGAGCTCTACCACTTTCAGTCACAGTTCCACTTCGTGTTTTCTGATGGTTAATTAAAAGTAAGAGCCTCAAGGACCTTCCTGACCAGGCTGGCTTCAAACTGATCCTCAGAGATCTAACATTCCTGAGCAGCTAGGATTACAGGCATGAGCCACCCATACTGGCTTACTGTAATTTTTATATGAGGATTCCAATAAAGATTGCGTTTGAAAAAGCACTTTGAACAGAATTTCAATGTCCTCTTAAATTTAAAATAGGTGTTCCATTAGTAAGCCACAGCTTTCTTTTCAACTTTTGCTATGTTTGGGTCTTAAGTGGTCCTCAAATGCCCATGTGTTAAAGGCTTAGACCCTGGCTTGGCATTATAGACACTGCAAGACATGGGGCCTAGTCTTAGGGCACTGGGAGCATGCCCTTTAAGGGGAGTGTAGAGTTCTAGACTCTTCCATTCTCTTTTGCTTCTAGCCATGAGATGAAGGCCTCTTCTTCTGCCATGTCTCCTACCATAATGCCTCAATACAGACATAGAAGCAATGGGGCCAATGAATCAAGGACTAAAACTTCAAAAATCCTGGGCCAAAATAAAGCTTTCTTCCTTTTTTTCCTTTTTTTGGGGGGGAGGGCGGTGTCGGTTGTTGGGCCTGAATTTAAGGGCTGAGCACTGTCTCTGAGCTTTTTTCTGTCCAAGGCTAGCGCTCTACACTTTTGGCTATAGCACCACTTCTGGTTGTCTGGTGGTTAACTGGAGATAATAGTCTCATGGACTTTTCTGCCCAGGCTAGCTTGAACTACCACGAATCTCAGATCTCAGCCTTCAGAGTAGATAAGATTACAGGCAAATTTGATTATCTCAGTTATTTTACTATAGAAAACAGAAAGCTGACTAATAAAACTTCTGTATGTTTTTATCAGTTTACAGGTTGCACAGAAAAATGCATTGAAGAATATAATTTGTATGCACTTTCAGGGACTCAAACAAAAATCTCAAGTCTCAAAAATCAACCACCAGCCAGGCACCAGGGGCTCACGCCTGTAATCCTAGCTACTCACGAGGCTGAGATCTGAGGATTGCGGTTCAAAGCCAGCCCCGGCAGGAAACTCTGCCAGACTCTTATCTCCAATTAACCACCAGAAAACTGCAAGTGGCGCTCTGGCTCAAGTGGTAGAGCACTAGCCTTGAGCTGAAAAGCTCAGGGACAGCGCCCAGGCCAAGTTCAAGCCCTGCGACCAACCAAAAAAAAATTTTTAAAAATCAACCACTAAAGATTATCTAACAATCCCAAATTAAGAGTCCCTGTAATATCAGAGTAAAATCGACATTATCCTAAAACACTAATTATTAATTTTACATCCTGGTTTGAACTCTTAAAATTTTTTAAATGTTAGCATGTATTTTTCTTTCAAGTTCTCAATGAGATTGGTGATCCCCCCCCCAAAAAAAAAATCATAGCAGGTTGAGTTTATTAATCCAAAAATCCCAAACCAAAATCGTGCACACTCTGAAACCTTCTGAGCACTGATATGATTCCTAAAGTGGAAAAATCTATACCAAGAAACTTTGTTCCATGCATGAAATAATTTAAAATACTGCATAAGAGTAACGTCTATGTGTATTAGACACATGTGTATAGCATATGTTTGTAAGAACTCATAATTAGATTTGGGTTCTATCCTCAAGGTATCTCATGTATATGCAAATATTCTCAAACCTAAAATAAATCCAGAATCTGAAACACTTCTGGTCTGGAACATTTCATATATGAGATAGCCAAGCTGTTCTTTAAAGGAACCCAATGGTTCCCAAGTAAAATTATACTTGTTTGAAGATTCTAGGGGCTGGGAATATAGCCTAGTGGCAAGAGTGCTTGCCTCGTATACATGAAGCCCTAGGTTCGATTCCTCAGCACCACATATATAGAAAACGGCCAGAAGTGGTGCTGTGGCTCAAGTGGCAGAGTGCTAGCCTTGAGAAAAAGGAAGCCAGGGATAGTACTCAGGCCCTGAGTTCAAGGCGAAGAAGAAGAAGAAGGAAGAAGAAGAAGAAGAAGGAAGACTTCTGGTGGCAGGTTTATCTGAGAGTTTCAGATATATAATACATACCATTCCATACTTGCAAATACCTCTGAATATCATTTGGCTTACCAAAAGCTTATAAAGAAAGAAAGAATATAGAATGTGACCCCTCCCACATTTTGCTTCTGTTTCTAAAATTACTAACTTAAGATTACAGTTTTAGCTGGGTGTTGGTGGCTCTTGCCTACAATATTAGCTACTCAGGAAGCTGAGATCTGAGGATCATGGTTCAAAGCCAGCCCAGGAAGAAAAGTTCATAAGACTCTTATCTCTTACAAACTATTCAGAAAAAAAAATAAAAAGAAAGTCATAGGTAGCACTGTGGCTCAAGTGGTAGAATGCTAGCTTTGAGCAAAAAAGATCAGGGACAGCACCTAGATCCTATGTTCGAGCCCCAGGACCAGCATCCTCCTATCCCGCCCCCCCCCCAACAAAAATGGCTAGTTTTCGATCGCACATGCTTGGGACACTTTCTAAAAAATAAACCAAGGGCTGAGAGTGCAGCTCATTGACAAAGGACTTTTCTAGCATGTACCAAGCTCTGGATTCAATTCCCAGTATTTAAGTCAAGGTTTTTAACCTGTAATTTTTTGGGAAAGTCTGATGGGAAGAATAAAACACATATGAGCAGATCTCTTGAGAAGAAACCTGATCCTTGGGCCAGGTCCTATGGGATAGGTGGTGGTAGAAAGGTTTTGGAAGCTGACAAGAGAATGGCACACTTTTGGGAAGAAGCAAGGGGAGGCGGGGGAGCTCAAAGTCACCAAGGTTCACTTTGTGTATGATGAAACAGAGCTTCTATGGGGAATGATCTCTGTGCTCCTGAAAGACAAAGTCAGCAAACCAAGATAGTTTGGTTGTTGAGATGATGAAAATGCAGCAGGCGCCTGTGTTGACAGATTAATAGATACCAAATAGAATGATAATATAAAAAGATGCAGGAGAATAAAGATGGTCCTAACCCATGTCACTGCACCACATTAGCTAAGTCCTAGAGCTAAAATCCCCCATCTGTTAGCCACGTAAGCTCCAAAGCTACCCAAGTAAGTGTGCAAAATTATCGGCCAGGCACAGTGAATCACATCTATAATCCCTGCTATTCAGGAGGCAGGGACTGGGAGGATGGCAGTTCAAAGTCAGCCTGGGCAAAAGTTAGCAAGATCCCATTTTAACTGAACCAGGTTTGGTGGTGCATGCCTATAATCCTGGTTACATGTGAGTCATAGATAAAAGGACTGTGGTCCAATTATGGGCACGCATGGGAGACTATATCTGAAAAGTAAATAAAGCCAAATAAAAACAGGACTGGATGGAGGTAGAGCACCTGCCTAGAGCACAAGGACATATCCCAGTACAACTCCCTTAATACTGAGTCTTAATTTGCTCTCCACTGGGTGTTAGTTTTTAGTTCATAATAAAATTCTGAGAACTTACAGAATGTCCATTCTGAATAAGACTGCCAGACACCAAATAAGTGACATGCAGTTGGGCTCCTGAATTTTCCTTCCTTTTCCTTTCAACATAATCATACAGCATCCTGTTCCAAAGAAGGGAGAATTCATTAGTAAGAATCTCATCAACTCTTAGTTTGTGACTTGAAAGTTAGAACTATGAAATCTGATAGTCCATTAAATTTTCTAAACAGCAGAAGTTTTGTTCAGTCTATACAGATACAACAATTCTAATTTTATAATTACTCAGATTTAATTGCTAATAACTGCAAGATGAAAGTTTACTTTTACTACCTAGTTTCCAGAATATTCATTAACCTTAGATAGTCAACATTAAATGCAAAACTTTGTTTGCAATAAAATCCTTTCATTCATTTTTATCTCTACCATCCAGCAAATATCAGAAGTTGCTCTCCTCCATAACTTAAAGAGTTTAACAACAAAAAGAGACATATCATTACTGAGTTTTATATGTCACACTTTTGCCAAAGACAGCCAAGAAATAAGAAAATGTCAGGAGACTTATAACCTACATTGCTAATCACACTTTTCTTGAATTGTCCCTTAGCTTCTGTGAAGCCACACTACGCTGAGTCTCCTGGTTCCCCTCAATTGCCTCTGCTCCACTTCCTGCAGATTTCTCTCCTCCCTTTGCTTAGGCTGCCACAGTGGCTTCAGCCATCTTTTCTGTTAGTGAGCAGCCGTATAGTTTGCCTGGCAAGGGAGTTTTCTGGAACATGGAGTACTCCTGGTCATCTACTACTATGTGTTCTCCTTAGTCTGTTTTATTTATGCTGATGGCTTCACCCATCCCTGACATCATCATCATTTGCTTTAATCACCAAACAGAAACCTGGCTGTCATTGCTCTGAATGAGTTGCCAAGTCTCAAATCAGCTCTTCCTCCTGAGTAACTCTTATTTCGACCCCTGACTCTCCTGACAGGACTTTATTTTGCCAGTCATGGGCCTTGAACTCAGGGCCTGAGTACTGTCCCTGGCTTCTTTTTGCTCAGGGCTAGCACTCTTCAAACTTGAGCCACTGCACCACTTCTGGCCTTTTCTGTATATGTGGTGCTGAGGAATCGAACCTAGGGGCTTCATGTATACGAGGCAAGCAGTCTTGCCACTAGGCCATGTTCCCAGCCACCTGACAGGACTATTCTAATTCCAAGAGTTAAGTCTTCTTCTACCCTTCCTTATCCACTGTGGCCACAGTGATATTTTAAAAATGCAAATTATGTTATAAGTCAGTACCATTTCCACTGTGTCCTGTCCAAAATTCTAGACCAAAAGAACTTAAGAGTGTAGAAAAAAGGTTGTTCGCATCCACTAAATTTTGAGGTGATTAACAATCAGAGCAATATGAACTACATGAACAGGTTTCTGCCTTTCAGGAGCATATATTCTAGTAAGGGAAGACAAGTACAATAAAAAGAAAAATATCAGACAGTAATAAGAATTACCAAGTGCTGAGATAACTGGATATCTATTTCTTACACCTAGCATGACAAAGTAACTCCAAATTATTCCTTAAAGACATGAGTAATACATATTCTATTCCTCACGTAAAAATTGCCCTGGATTTAATAATCTGAAAATTTTAGTGTATTCTTATTACAATTTTTAAGGTTAACAAGTATATAATCTGAATAAAACTTGAATATAGTGACAATTAGCAATGATTTAAAAAATCAGCAGGACATGGTGGCTCATACCTATCATCACATCTACTCAAGATGTAGATTGGTAATAGTGACTTGAGGTCAGCCCAGAAAAAAAACAAAATTATCAGGACCCCTACCCTCAATTGATAAGCCAGAAAGACTGGGCTGTGAATGAGATGGTAGAGCACTTCCTAGCAACCACCAAAACAACAACAAAAATAATAATAGAACAGGGCACTGGTGGTTCACAGCTGTAATCCTACCTACTCAGAAGGCTGAGATCTGAGAAGAGCAGTTCAATGCCAGCCCAGGCAGGAAAGTGCTTGAGACTCTTAACTCCACCAAAAAGCCAGAAGTGGAGCTGTGACTAGCCTTGAGCAAAACAGCCCAGGAACAGGACCCTGGCCCTGAGTTCAAGCCCCAGGATGGGCATTAAAAAAAAAAAGAACAAATCAAAAAGTTAAAAGTGAGGGGCCTAGTGGTAAAGTACTCGCCTCATAAACATGAAGCCCTGGGTTCGATTCCTCAGTACCATATACACAGAAAAAGCCAGAAGTGGCGCTGTTGCTCAAGGGGTAGAGTGCTAGGCTTGAGCAAAAAGAAGCCAGGGACAGTGCTCAGGCCCTGAGTCTAAGCCCCAGGACTAGCAACAAAAACGAAACAAATAAACAAAAAGTTAAAGTGAAAAGTCTACAGTAATGACTTAAGGAGTAGAGCACTTGCCTAGCAAGTGCAAAGAAAGACCTTAATTCAAACCCCAATACCACCAAAAAATAAATGCAAAATAAATCATTTAATCAAGTGTAAGAGCCCTGAATCCAAACCCCAATACCACCAGAAGACAAACTCCAAGTAAATCATTTACTTAGGTGTAAAAGAAAAAAATAAGGGGTGGGAATATGGCCTAGCAGCAAGAGTGCTTGCCCCATATACATGAAGCACTGGATTCGATTCCTCAGCACCACATATATAGAAAATGGCCAGAAGTGGCGCTGTGGCTCAAGAGGTAGAGTGCTAGCTTTGAGCAAAAAGAAGCCAGGGACAGTGCTCGGGCCCTGAGTTCACGCTCCAGGACTGGCAACAAAAGCAAAACAAAAAAAAAGAAAAAAGAAAATGGCCAGAAGTAGCACTGTGGCTCAAGTGGCAAAGTGCTAGCCTTGAGCAAAAAGAAGCCAGGGATAGTGCTCAGGCTCTGAGTTCAAAGCCCAGGAATGGCCAAAAGAAAAAAAAAGAAAGGAAGAAAGAAAGAAAAAGATATAAAACTCTTAGAAAAAAAACAGAGTGGTAGAGGCAGGAGGATCAAGAGGACCACAGTTCCACATCAGCCTTTGCAGAAAATTGCAAGACTCTATGGAATAAGGTAAGTGTGGTAGCATGCACCCGTCATCTCAGCTATAACAGGGGAGGCCTAAAATAAGTGGATGATAGTCCAGACACACATACAAGCAAGAAAGGCCCTGTCTCAAAAATAACCAGTGCAGCTGGCACTGGTGGCTCACATCTGTAATCCTAGCTACTCAGGAGGCTGAGATCTGAGGACTGTGGCTTGAAGCCAGCCCAGGCAGAAAAATCTGTGACATTCTTATCTCCAATAAACTATTCAGAAAAAGCCAAAGTGGCACTGTGGTCAAGTGGTAGAGCACTAGCCTTGAGCAAAAGAAGTGCAGGGATAGAGCTCAGACCCTGAGTTCGAGTCCCAGGACCAGCACACAAAAATAACACTACTACCCAGTAAAAATAGCTTGAGTATGGCAGTCCTAGAACTAGAAAAGGGTATACAAGATAATGCATTATTAGTTAGCCACAAAAAGGAATTAAGTAGTAATATATTCAATAACCTAGATAAATCTTGAATATACTAACTGAAAGAAATCAGATAGACAAGAGTATACATTGTATGATTTCTTATATAGTATAGATAGGCAAATCAACAGACAAAAAGAAACTAATAGTTGTCTAGCGGGGGAGACTGGAGATTGGAGAAATTATGATGAATGACTACTAATGGATATATGCTTTTGTAGTGATGAAAATATTCTAAAAATGGCCATGGTGATACTTGCCTGACTCTGTAATATATAAAAAAAATCATTAAATTGTATACTTTAAATGGGTATGGAATGTAAACTATTTCAATGAATCTATTTTTCATTTTCAGTACTGGGGTTGAACTCAGGTTCCTAGACTGGATAGGCAGGTACTCTTGAGTAATGACTCCAGTCATTATTTCCAGGCAGATATAATAGTATACAAGGAGTTTGACATATTGTAAATATAGTGAGTAGAGAGTGGTATAGGATGAAGTTGGGTAGGAGTTAAGACACTGTAAATGCTATTGAAAAAAAAAACCCTACATGTAACCATGCTAACTACAGGAAAATTATATGAATCTTTAGTTCATCGTAAGGAAACCCCAGCCCTAAATATGCATCTTAAACTCCAATAGATGTATATAGTAATAGCTGCTTCACTTCATATACATCTATAACTACAATTGATAAAAAAAAATTGCTTATAGATGTCCATACCAAAAGTTACTAGGCTCTTGGGTTTGGGGCAGGACTAGTTTGGGGGCAATCTCAGTGAAAACCAGCCCAGGGCAACTAGGCATGATGGCACAGACCTGTAAACCTAGCTATTTAGGAGGCAAAGAGTAGGGGAGGGGAGTTTATGGTTCAATATTGGCCTGGGGAAAAAGAAGTTCTCCTGCTCCACCTGAAGCAATGGCTGAAGCCATACACACTGCTGCATGCATATTCCCCAGTGACACAGGAAACTACCAGCAGGAGGATCAAAGCTCAGGCCAGCCCAGGCATAAAAGCAAGACTTGACCTCAAAAATAATACAAAAAGGAGCTGGAGGTATGACTAAACAGGCAGAATGTCTGCCTAGTAATGTGAAGCCTTGAGTTCAATTTCTAGTATCAGAAACAAACAATTTCAGGTCTTGAAAATTTTAAAAATCACAGCCAAAATGAATCTCCTATATCTAACACTAACCCAAATAAAGGCAAATCAACCTGCCTTAGGGATTAAGGTCTTCCTAAGACTTGTCACGAAGCCTGTTTTTCCGACTTCAAGCCATTTTTTTTTAAGATAGAAAACCAAAATGAGCATTTGACCCAACATATGCATCCTCAGCTAGTTCACCAATTCTTCTCCTTAGGACATAAACTATAACGTGCATCTTTGCAATTTAAAAATTTTGAAAGTTATTCCAAAAGCTTGGCTTTTCTCCCTTTGGACTCAAGTTTCAGCAAGGAAAAACAAGTATCAAAATTCAACAAGGGCCATGTTTTGCCATTCTAAATACTCTTTTTAGTTCTATTTAAGTCTTCCTGTTTCACACCATTATACAGCTTGTGCCAAACAGCTGTTGCCTTCATGGAAACATATGAGTAATACCCAAGGATGGGCCTAAGAAGTACCCAAGAAAATAGAGTGAAGATGTAAAACAGACCTAAATCTGAGTTATAAACTGGAGTGACTAGTCCACTTAATAAATCTGAAATAACAAAGTGATGTTAACCAGAGGCAAAGCTACAAATAAGTCCAGTGAATCACCACACATTTGCATACAAGCTTACTCATCTCCTAAAAGAGGCAAAAATAATAAAAGGTGATAAAACTTAGTATTCTTTCCCAATTACCCAGGGGAACAGAAAAACAAGTTCTAACCTAAGAAGTTATGTGTACAGTTTAAAACAAAATTTAAAAAAGTGTCATTAAAATTTGTAGGAAATTGAACTTACTGTTTTGCCTGATTAACATGAACCCCTAGTGTGTAGCTCAGCCATTTGTATGTCACCTGCAAGAAAAAGCAATTCCTTAAGTTTTGTTAAATGACTCCTGAGTGTAAATCAATCCCAAGGGCCCACTCCTAAAGAATCTTTATTCTTAGATGATTATGCCTAATAAAGTATAATGAATGCCACTGTCGTTTAGAAGAACCATGTGAGCAAGTAGTACCAACATATTTCCTAAGAAATGTTATATGCTTAATAGGTTAAGTAACGTAAAAGAATCTAAGAAGGCATATACATAAAGGATATACATAAAGAAAAACAAACAAATCTTATTCTCCTCAGACCCTCTTTCAGTTATCTATGCACTTTCTTTACACTCTTGTCTTTGGGTGGGTACCACCCAAAGCAATCATAAAAATCACCCAGAAGCTAGATTGCTTTGAAATGTATGACTCAAAACTTATAAGAAAAGTTGCAGCCACACAAGCATTAAGGCACACAGGTGGTGCAGGGGCAGAAAATGAGTGAATATAGTGTATGAATGTTCTAGGGTTAAACCAGAACTACTGGCATCCTTTGACTAAGTATACCCCTTTTCTCAACAACTTCCAGTCAGGCACTGGTAGCTCATCGCTGTAATTCCGCCTATTGAGCATCTAGTCCAGTCTGGGGAAGATCTATCTCCATATTAACTAACAAAATGACAGACTGAGTGGATCAAGTGGTAGTCATGGGCCATTGTTAGGATATATTAGACATTGCCAGAAACGACGCAGACATCCAGGTACAGAAGAGCAAAGGAAAAGTTTATTGCCAGCAAAGGGACTGGCAAGACTCCTCACCAGGTGGTCTATTGTGTGGGGTGACTATAACCTAGGAGGTCTTGGAGGTGAGGACCAGGGGCTTCCTCATGTCGGGCTATAATTGATGGCATCTGTGGGCCCAAGGGGGAGGGGGTCCTACAGCTTCCTTGATCCTGGAGGTCACTTGTAAAGGGATCTTGTTGCCTTACATGGTCATAAAATATACTAAAGGAATGTCGTCTCAGGGAAGTGGGGACGAGGGCTACATGTTTGCCGCCCTTACTACATGGGCTTATTGTTGCTTAGGAAGGGAGTATGCTAAACCTATGGGAGAGGGGGCTATCAGGCTTACAGCCATTCAAGTCCTAGGACACTTACGTGTTCACACACACACACACATTCCCAATTCTAAACACTGAGCTTCCAACACACATTCACACTATTAAAAGTTGGGTAAAGGTGCAACACTTAGCATTAGTGGGAAAGACAAACTTGAGGTTCCACAGTCCATATCCCTCACCAAGAGCACATAAACATGTCACTTGGTATATCCCCTTCTCCGTAAGCACTGCCCCGTGCGCCTGGGTGCACGGTAGGTCCTCGGTGTGCCAAGGGCGGGGGGCTGCCTAAGCCTCTACAGATAGTTAAATTTCCAGGAAGAGGAAATGGTTGTGACGCTGAACAACAGGTCTCACAACCGCGAAAAGTGGAATTTCTTTAACTGTGAACTTGGGACTCTGGACGTCTTAGAAATACTCCCAAGCAACGCTCCTCCCTCGGGCCTGACCGGAAAGGCGGGCGCGGGGTGCAAACTCCCGGCACGCCCACCCCGGGCACGCGGCCCTCGGCCGGGGTCCTCGCTCGCCCCGGGACGCGAAGCACGCGGCCGGCCGGCCCCCCGCAGCCAGCGCCCAACGAGGCCGCAGACACCGGGGGTCAAGGCCCCGGCGGCCCCGGCCAGGCCCCGAGCCCCCTCGCATGCTCGCCCTCTCCACTCTGGCTCCTTACGATCTTGTTCTGGTCTGTGACGAACTCGTCTATGTTTTCCAGATAAAGCTGGTCTGCCATGGTGCTGCAGCCTTGAGCCCCACCGACCCTAAGCCTCTGACGGCCGCAACCGCAGCTCCCGCCGGCGGGAAACGACTTCGCTCCCTCCCGGGTCCCGGGTCGTTTCCCACGGTAACAGGGGCGACGCGCTACGGCGGCCGTAGGAGGGCCAAATTTGTCCGGAACGCAGGGCGCGCGGGCCGAAGTGGGCGGAGTTACGAGGCGGCGGCCGCCGTGCGAAGTGGGCGTGGCCGTGCGCTCGACGGGCCTCGGGGCCCGCGAGGCTTCCGGGACGCCTCTAGCCAGTGACTCTGAGCCCCGAACCCGAATTCTCCTCTAGGAGAGGAGGCCTTTCCGCTAATAAATTGGACAAAATCTCGCCGGCTCGGGGCTTAGGTGCAGTGGTGGCCCGCTCGCACGACACCCTGGGTCGGGTCTCTGCCCACGCCGTGCGGTCCCTCCTTGCTAGTTGCTGCCGTTAGTCAACGGAAACAGATTGAGTGCCAGTTCGGTCTCAGTCCGTGCGGCCCGGGCACCGCACTGAACAGTGAAGACGTGTGGTCTCAGTAGCGTGGTGCGGGCCGGGGCCCAGCACTGCCTGTTTCCCTTTCAGAAGTGAGATACCGGGAAGGCTTTCCAGGAGGGAATGAGTGGGAGAGGCTGCAACCTGGGCTGGAAGGGAAAAATTCAGCAGAATAGAGGCCGAGAGTTGGGAGACGCCCCAAGGCTGTGAGAAGAGACATGGAACTTTGTTCTCAGGAAAACTTGACAGGTTTTCAGACAGGGGAATTTGAACATAAATCCCTCCTCCTTGAGACAGATGAGTGGTGGGAGAGCCGGGAGAGGAAGAGAGGGGGGAGGGAGAGAAGGGGAAGGGAAGGAAGGAAAACAAAACTTAAGAAAGGCCTTCAGCAACTGCAGCCTAGTGGATAAGCAAGCTGGCTCTGGGTTCCTGCCTGGATTTGAACCCTGGTTTTGCTACTTCTTGTGAGGGTAGGTAAATTATTTAACTACCAGGATTTGATTTGCTCAGCTACAAGATGGGAACAATAATAGTGTCCACTTTGAAAATCTGTTATACACTCAAAACAGCAAAAGCCTACAAAGGTCAGGTACAAGCTGGGTGGAGGGTTGAGAATGCAGCTGCAATCATTAACCTCACAGAGCTTACATTTCCTTGGAGATTCTTAAGTGAAAGATGACAATGGCTTAAAATAGGGTAGTTGTAGTGGGCATTTAGAGAACCAAGTGACTTGAACTGTTTGAGTTTGGAAAAGATAGGAAGCAAAAGAAAAGTAAACAAAACTGCATTTCTGTACTTTCAATGTTCCTTCTTTAAAAACGAACTCAAAGGAATACTTATTTCTGAAGGATGAGATTTGACTGGGACGCCTCATGTTGACAACACAGCTGGTTTCCAGAAACCAGACCAGCAGTTGGCCTATCTGGTAACCAAAGGAAACCATACAACACTGTTAGGCATGCAGTTGTCAAGTGATACCAGCAGTGGGAGTCATTGGATAAAGATTCAGACTCCATGTCTCAAAAAAACAACAAACGCTGACTGCTCTTTCTTCCTCATCATCTCCATATCACTCTCCAAGATGACTGGCAGTAGTGAGTCTCAAGATTGAAATTCAGACAGTGGTCAGTGTTGGGGCAGGATGAAGGAGAGAGTACCTACATTCAGACAATCTCCAAACCCAGAGTAGGAAGGAGGACAGGAGGGAGTCCTGGAGGAGTAACTTAAAGAGACTCACCATCTTGCTGGACTTCAAGGACACCACAAATGTCCCTGGGATCGGATTCCAGGTAGGCTAACAGAGCAGAACCCAAAAGCACAAGATTAATAATAATGATTCAGGATGGGCACCAGTGCCTTATACCTATAATCCTCACTACTCAAGAAGCTGAGATCTGAGAATCAAAGTTCAAAGCCAAAGCCAGCCTAGACAGGAAACTCACACTCTTCTCTCCAATTAATCACCAAAAAGACAGAAGTAGGAGTGCGGCTTAAGTGGTAGAACATCAGCTTTGAGCAAAAAAGCTAAGGGACAGCACCAAGTTCAAGGGACAGACCTCAGTTCAAGCCACAGTACTGGCACACATATACAATAACTAAATAAATAAATAGCTCTGAATACCTCATCTGAACAGAAATATCTGGGTATGGTAGTGCATGCCTGGCATCCCAGCTATGACAGGTAGCATAAGTAGGCCTCATGGTCCAAGCCAGTTTGATCAAAAAGTAAGACTATCTCCAAAATAACTATCTCAGAAGCAAAAGGGCTAGAGGCATGGCTCAATAGTGCAAAGCATGAGGTCCTGCCTGAGTTTCATCTCTAGTACTGAAAACAAAAAAGGCAGGCAGGAAAGAAAGAGGAAGGAAGGAAGGAAGGAGGGAAGGAAGGAAGGAAGGACGGAAGGAAGGAAGGAAGGAAGGAAGGAAAGGTGTGTGTGCTGGCGATTGAACAAAGGAATAAAAAAGTTGAGTGTGAGTGTGGTCAGACAGAATTAGTGGTATGCATGTGAAACAGAAAACCAAGGCTTACTTTAATTTGGTGACTGGGGGATTTTTCATCCATTCTTCCAGAAGTTATAGGGTGGTTTAGAACCAGCACCTGTGGGCTTCTCACAATCCCTGGGGCTCCTGTCTCTTCAGTTGCCAGGAGATTAATATATCCTGTCCTTGAAGCTGTACATGCCATAGAGAGCCAATACAACTTTGTTTAATTTTATCCTTTTTATTATTACCTTCAAATAGTTGTTAAAAAAAGAATTCAGGGGCTGGGAATATGGCCTAGTGGCAAGAGAGCCTGCCTCATATACATGAAGCCCTGGGTTCAATTCCCCAGTACCACATATATGGAAAACGGCCAGAAGTGGTGCTGTGGCTCAAGTGGCAGAGTGCTAGCCTTGAGCAAAAAGAAGCCAGGGACAGTGCTCAGGCCCTGAGTCCAAGGCCCAGGACTGGCAAAAAAAAAAAAAAAGAATTCAGTTTAACATGTCCACGTATGTGTATCTTGATCAGTATCATCCCTTCCACCATTCTCCCACAAAAAAACACAACATTTTAAAAAGACTTGTTGGAGTCCCAATGGCTCAGATCTATAATTCAAGCTACTAAGAAGGCTGAGATCTGAGAACCATGGTTCCAAACTCACCCAGACAGCACCAAAATAGCCAGCAGTGGAGTTGTGACTTGAGTGGTAGAGTGGTTTGAGCACAAAAGCTCAGGAACAGCATCTAGTCTCTGAGTTCAAGCCCCCAAACTAGCCCCCCCCCAAAAAAAAGCTTAGTAATTTTGTGTATTGTTAAAAGCCTGTCCTTCTGAGTTTATTTCTCATGTGTGTGGTTTTTTTTACATTAAAAGGAGATGTTGTCTAGCCTAGCTCTAAGTTTTCCCTTTACTTCTGAATTTCAGGCTGAGATAAGTCATCTTCTTTGGGGAATGACTCAAATGGGCTTTACTGCTTCTCCAGTCCCTTTGAGCATGTTTTTTCTCTCTCTGTCTCCCTCTCTCTTTCAGTCTCTCTGTCTCTCTGTCTCTGTCTCTCTGTCTCTGTGTCTCTGTCTCTCTCTCTGTGTGCTAGTCTTGGGGGCTTGGACCTGGGCACTGTTCCTGAGCCATTGCCCCCCCCCCCAACACCTCCTCCTCCTTCTTCTCCTTTTTGATAGTTATGGGGCTTGAACTTGGGGGCTGAGATCTTTTTACTCAAAGCTAGCACTCCACCACTTGGAGTCATAGCACCACTTGCAGTTTTCTGGTGGCTAATTGGAGATGAGTGTCATGGACTTTCCTGCCTGGGCTGGCTTTGAACCTTGATTCTCAGATCTCAGCCTCTTGAGTAGGTAGGCAAGCACTCTACCACTAGGCTATATTCCCAGCCCTTGAGTAGCTAGTTGTGAGCTACCAGCATCCCACTTTTGGGGCTTTCTTGCTCAAGGCTAGCACTCTACCACTTGAGCCATAGTTCCATGTCTGGTTTTTTGTTTTGTTTTTGGTGTTTAGTTGAATATCAGTCTCACAGCTTTTGTATTTGAGTTGGTTTTGAGCCATGACCCTCGGATCTCAGCCTCCTATGAGTAGCTAAGGTTACAGGCATTAGCCACTGGCATTTGGATCTATATTTTGTTTTTGAGACAGGGTCTAGGATGGCCCCAAATTTGTGATTCTCCCACCTCCACCTCCTGAACAGCTGGGATGGTATGTGTACGTCTTGTCTCCCCCCTACCTCATGTTATACATTTAAATTTAAACAGAACTATAGGTGTGTTTACCACAGCTCACCTCTATCATGATCCCCAGCTTTTGTCCTCTCATTAACTGCATGTTTGTGGATGAGGCTCAATGATGGGGCTCTTGCCTACCAAGCACAACGTCTTGGGTTTGATCTCTAGCACTGCAAAACAGAACAACAGCAAAACAAAACAACAAAACAAAAACAACCCCCTACAGATTTTGTTTTTCACAGCAGTTCTGTTTTGTAATTACTAAATGGCTGAACCTTTGCTCAATTTATCTCTTTTGTTGTTGTTGTTGTTGTCCAAGACTGGGACTCCCACTTAGTATCTGAGGCTTGATTTTGCTCATTGGCTGGTGCTCTATGACCTGAGCCATGTCTCTCACCCCTCAATTTTTTTTTTTTTTTGCCAGTCATGGGGCTTGGACTCAGGGCCTGGGCACTGTCCCTGGCTTCGTTTTGCTCAAGCCTAGCACTCTACCACTTGAGCCACAGCTCCACTTCTGGCTTTTTCTACATATGTGGTGCTGAGGAATCGAATCCAGGGCTTTATGTATATGAGGCAAGCACTTTACCACTAGGGCATATTCCCAGCCCCCTCAATTTTTTTTTAAAGTCTCAAATAGTAAAAATTTTAGCCAGGCACTGGTGGCTCAAATCTGTAATGCTAGCTACTCAGGAGGCTGAGATCTGAGGATCATAGTTCAAAGCCAGCCTGGGAAGGAAAGTCTGTGAGACTCTTATCTCCAATTAACCACCAGAAAACTGGAAGTGGCACTGTGGCTCAAGTGGCAGAATGCTAGCCTTGAGTTGAAGAGCTCAGGGACAGTGCCCAGGCCCAGAATTCAAGCCTCAAGACCAATAACCACAACACAAAAAACATTTTTAGGAGATGGGACAACCCAAGGAGAGGGTTTTCTTAGACAAGCTTATAATTCATTCTTTGTTTTTTGAGTTCTCTCTGTGAACTCAATATATATGTATGTATATATGTAGTATGTATGTGTGTGCATACATATATATATATATTCATAGAAGATTCATTTAGGCCCGATTGGAGGCAGATAAGTGAACAGACAGTTTAAAGACCACATTATAAGAGAGGAAGTGAGCAGAAGGCACCAAATTGGAGATATCCAGTAAGTCATGTCCCCTGTGACTCATGTCTGTGCTTAGATGCTAGCTTAGATTGGGGAAATATATAGTTTATAGATTGTAACAGTCTATCACTCACCCAGAGACAGAGCTGAAGACAGACCCGCAGGGAGCACCAGCAGTTTAGGGGCACAAAAAGGAGGAAATGCCTAAAACGAGAAGGGAAAGGGAAAAGTGGACCTGAGAGGCTCTTTTGGTTTTCAGCATGGAAACAAAAGTTTTTCTGAGTCACCAGCTGTGGGAAAGGTTGAGCAGAATGCCTTGGATTTGGCCATTAGTAGACCCCCAGTGACCTTGTCTGGAAAAGAGAGAGGCACAGTAGCCAGAGTTCAGTGAGTCAAGAAGTGAGGAAGGGGGCTGTGAATATGGCCTAGTGGTAGACTGCTCGCCTCGTATACATGAAGCCCTGGGTTCAATTCCTCAGCACCACATATATAGAAAAGGTCAGAAGTGGTACTGTGGCTCAAGTGGCAGAGTGCTAGCCTTGAGCAAAAAGAAGCCAGGGACAGTGCTCAGACCCTGAGTCTAAGCCCCAGAACTGGCAAAAAAAAAGAAAGAAAAGAAAAGAAGAAGTGAGGAAGAGCAAGGCACCAGTGGCTCATTCCTGTAAACCTAGCTACTCAGGAGACTGAGATCTGAGGATCAAGGTTCAAAGCCAGCCCAGGCAGGACAGCCTGTGAGACTATGGAAGTGATACTATGGCTCAAAGTGGTTGAGTGTTACCCTTGAGCAACAGAAGCTCAGGGACAGCACCCAGACCCTGAGTGGCATGAGTGGCATGAAAAAGTAATACAGATGAACAAGAACTGAAGACAGGGTGGACACAACTCTGACCATTTAAGCTTGTAGAAATGAGGCTATAGAGCTGAGGAGGATCACAAAATTCACATGCATCTGTGAAAGGAACAGAAATAGGAACTGCTGCCATAGGCATTTGTCTTAGAAACCATCAAGACAAACATTCTCCATTTAGTCTTCAGCAAGGGGCACTGACTGCAGAAACAAAGGTCATGTGAGGACAGCACACAGTCCTTGGATCCCATGGCCTGAGTGAAACTTCTTCAAAGACCTTTTCATCCATGGATTCCCAGCCTCCTACTTGGCTGAAGTTACCATGGGATAGGCTCTTGGCAAATATTTGTTGACTGATAACTGAATGGATGGATGAATTAAATATTGTTTTGCTATATCATCCCTTTTGAAGAACTACATTGCTGTTTGTGGAAGGTGTTGTCCACTTTCCTTCCACCACTGAAATTGTTTTATAGTCTTATCAAACCAAGCATTACTGATACCCTAACGGAGGAAAACTTTCTTCAAAGCCACTCACCAGAAATTGTGGAGGAAGGCAGAGGGAGAAGAGGAGTGGCCTTTTAGGGATAATATCTGGAGCCAATCCCAGGTTCTAACTCAGCTGAGACCTGGAAGGCACACTGCTTTTAAATGCTACTACACTCATAACTTTTACACACTGATCTTCTTTTTTTTTTTTTTTTTTGGCCAGTCCTGGGCCTTGGACTCAGGGCCTGAGCACTGTCCCTGGCTTCTTCTCGCTCAAGGCTAGCACTCTGCCACTTGAGCCACAGTGCCGCTTCTGGCCGTTTTCTGTATATGTGGTGCAGGGGAATCGAACCTAGGGCCTCGTGTATCCGAGGCAGGCACTCTTGCCACTAGGCTATATCCCCAGCCCTACACACTGATCTTTAATAAGTGTACTCTTTTTATATTTTCTTCTAGTACTATATAGTCAAAAGTCAGATAGCAGACTTTCCCAAATTTACTCTCATTTCTCTTTATTCTCTCCCCTAGGGAGATTTCTCCATCACACCCTGAACCTTGTTATATGTGCCCATTTCAGACCTTCCTTATCATCAGTCTTGTTTCTTTTGTCTTTCTGCTTAAAAAAGGAAATTCATGACCAGTGTAGCAGGTCACACTTGTAATCAGAGCAACTTTGAAAGTGGATATTGGAAAGATCTTGGGTCAAAGTTAGCCTAGGTGAAAAGTTCATGAGATACCCCTGTACCCGCTTCCACCGTCTCAATCAATAAATGTTGAATGTGATGCTACATGCCTGTCATCCCAACTCCAGGAAACATAGATAGGAGGATTGCAGTCTAGGAAGCCCAAAGCACGAATGAAAGACCTTACTAGAAAAATTACTAAAGCAAAAAGTGTTGGGGGTGTGGCTCCAGTGGTACAGCATCTTCTAGCAAGAGCGAGGCTGAATTTGAGCCCTGTTCTCACCAAAAAGAAAAAGGAAATTTATGCCCCTCTTTCTCTGGCCTCATCTCTGTTTCAAACTGCCATGACTTGCCTTATTCTAGTCCTGTCCCTCCCTCCCTCCCTCCCTCCCTCCCTCCCTCCCTCCCTCCCTCCCTCCCTCCCTCCCTCCCTCCCTCCCTCCCTCCTTCCCTCCCTCCCTCCCTCCTTCCCTCCCCCCCCTCTCTCTCTCTTTCTTGTCAGTTGTGGAACTTGAACTCAGGGCCTAGGCATTGTCCCTGAGTGCTTTTGCTCAAGGCTAAGACTCTTAACACTTTAGCCACAGCTCCACTTTCAGGTTTTCAGTGGTTAATTGGAGTCTCACAGTGACTTTTCTGCCCTGGTTGGCTTTGAACCATCATCCTCAGATCCTAGCTTCCTGAGTAGCATGAGCCACCAGTGCTGCCTGGCTCCAGTCCATCTTTCACACCACTTTTAAGATGATATTTCTAAAACACAGATCTGATTGTGTTTCTCCCTGCCTAAAATCCCTCTGAAGCTTGACAGTTCCCCATGGGTTTCAGGATAAAGACATTTTCTTAGCAGAGAGGGAATATTGAAAGCCCTTCATTTCTGTTTAGATCCTGGCTTTATGACCATGGGTAAGCCACCTAACCTCTCTCAGCTTCAGTTTTTCTTTTTTTTTCCTTGTCTTTAATCAAATGTTTATTCTGAAATTTGAAACTTCAAGTTTAGTAACTAAACCAATATTTTTTTAAAAAGTAGACCATGCTTTAAACATTAAAATTTTTGGAATAATGGAAAAGGAGCTAGGACAATTCTCATTTTCAAGTAAAATTATGACTGAGCAGAAAAATCAGCCAGACATCTTGATGCATAGATAGTCCAAGTATTGTGGGATTCTGATGACTTCCATTACTGGGCTCCAGCAGAAGAAAAGTTTTAGAAGATTTCGTCTAACAAGATTTACTAAAGAAACAAAGCAAGCACACCAAATATAGTCTTCTATTATGCTCCAGCTTCCTGGTCTAGCAAAGTTTTGCATATTGGCTTTAAATCTTTCAAAATTCCCATTACCAATATTTATGTGTTCTTTGTCCCACCCAGAGACTGTTAACCATGGAAAGGAACATATATGTGCAACTGAGAACTGTCTGTCACATTTTTCTCCTCATTTTATATTCTAGGTATAAGAAGGAAAAGATCTGAGCAATACAGCTGTCACTTCAGTACAACTGCAGTCATTATGGTAATTCTTTTCCTCTATTGGCTACACTAACTTGGTGTGAAGCCATGCTAAATGTTACAGCTTTAACTATAACTCCAAAGATATTGGGGCTGGGGATATGGCCTAGTGGCAAGAGAGCTTGCCTTGTATACATGAGGCCCTGGGTTCGATTCCCCAGCACCACATATACAGAAAACGGTCAGAAGTGGCGCTGTGGCTCAAGTGGCAGAGTGCTAGCCTTGAGCAAAAGGAAGCCAGGGACAGTGCTCAGGCCCTGAGTCCAAGGCCCAAGACTGGCAAAAACAAAACAAAACAAAAGATATTAACCTAATATCAGAATAAAAAGGCAATTGAAAAAAGATCTAGAAACAATGTTACATCACCAATTTTCCACATCAACCAACTAATTTAAAGGTTAACAGCCTTTGTCCATAGTAAAAGTGATTGCAGTGGCAAAGATTTGTAACATGAAACTATCGGTGTGGCTGACATGAGTTGTCAGCTTCATTTTTCTCATCTGTAAGATAAAGATAATAATCAGACATTGAGTTTGAGATATTAGTAGAATATAGTGCTAATAATTAAACAACATCTGTGATCTGGATAATGAGGCATAGAAGTTTACCAAGCTTTTTTAAAAAATCACATCTGATAAACTCTTCTAATAAACAGAGATTGTATAGCATAACAGTTTTAGCAGGTTGTAAAAAATGGTTACAAATTATTCCCTTTCCTTTACCTACACCTTTTGAAAGTGCCCTTCCACACTGACCCTGGGATAACGTAAAGGTTTGCTGTGGCTAGAAATATGCTTGTCATCGAGACGTGTTTTCTCTTCCTATACTTGGAATCCTAGAATGACCAAATAATGAACATAAGCTAGCCTGATGGAAGGCCGGAAGCCATTGAAGAAGAATTGATTAACATATATGTGAGCAAGGTCATGCTAGATTATCCAGCCATCAACCAACTTACCAGGTGACCATAAACCTTTGTGGGAGCCCAGCAAGATCAGCTGAGTTGTCCAAGACCAGAATTGTGGGCTACAGTAGTCTACTGTACCATGGAATTGTGGTTTAAGAGAAAAATGATCGTTATTTTAAGCCTCTATGTTTCAGGGTAAGTCACTTTAGAGCAAAGGCTTACTGAGAGAGTGAGAGATTCAGAGCAATAAAATCTTGGAGCTTAGCTGGATACTGGTGGCTCACACCTGTAAATGTAGCTACACAGGAGGCTGAGATCTAAGGATTGAGTTTCAAAGCCAGCACAGGCAAGAAAGTCATGAGACTCGTATCTCTAATTAAACACTAAATCGAAAACAAAAATCAAGAAGTAGAGGGCTGGGAATATGGCCTAGTGGCAAGAGTGCTTGCCTCCTACACATGAGGCTCTCGGTTCGATTCCCCAGCACCACATATATGGGAAACGGCCAGAAGGGGCACTGTGGCTCAGGTGGCAGAGTGCTAGCCTTGAGCGGGAAGAAGCCAGGGATGGTGCTCAGGCCCTGAGTCCAAGGCCCAGGACTGGCAAAAAAAAAAAAAAAAAAAAAAAAAAAAGAAGTAGAGCTGTGGCTCAAGTGGTAGAGTGCTAGCCTTGAGCAGAAAAGCTCAGAGACAGTGCCCAGGCCCTGAGTTCAAACCCCAGGCACAAAGAAGGAACTTAAGCAATGTGGGTTTGCATTACAGCTCTGTCCCTTTCTAGCTCTACCTTTAGTACTTCAGTATCCCCACCTGAAGAGTAGGGGTGAGGCCAGTGCCCAGGCCTTGTGGTTGCAAGGACTCAGTAAGATGATTGACGTCAGACACTGGCTTCTACACAGCTTGGCTCAGCATAAAGGAGAGCATTGTTACCATTGCCTCTTTGTTCAGATGAATGAATTAAAGATGAAAAAATGAATTCTGAGGTGTTTTGTGACTTTTCCCATGTCACATAGCCATAAACCGATTGCACTTAGGACTTAGACTTCCTGTTCTGCCACCATATAGAATTCCTGATAGACTAGTGGTGGTGACCAGCTGGGGTGAGGGAGGAACATTTAGTACCCACTTGGATGACAAACTGCCTTGTATTCTGATTTCATAGGAAGTCAGAGAAGGCTGGAATTGTTGGACTTTTTTCTAAATTAACTTTTTTATTGTTATTATAAAAGTGAGGTACAAAGGGCTAAAGTTATATAAGTCAGGTGAAGAGCATATTTCTTTTTGGACAACATCACCTCTTTCCTAGCTCTCTCAGTTTTTCCCTCTGAACTTTTTTTAAAATTGCTTTTCTGCATTTTTACTTGCTGCCCCTCTCTGTAATCTGGAGTTAATGAGTAATAAAACTGACGTTTCCATGAAAAGAATTCAGTAGCATGAAGTCCCACCCCGTCACTCTTCCTTTTTCTACACCTCATTTTATCCTTCTGATTATCTGCCTGTAGTGTGTGTGTGTGTGTGTGTGTGTGTGTGTGTGTGTGTGTGTGTGTGTGTGTATGCTGAGCCTAGGGCTTGGACTCAGGGCCTAAACACTGTCCCTGAGCATTTTTGCTAAAGCCTAGTGCTCTATCACTGGAACCACTGCTCCACTTCTGGCTTTTTTAGTGGTTAATTGGAAATAAGAGTCTCACAAACTTACCTGCCAGGGCTGGCTTCAAACCACCATCCTCAGATCTCAGCCTTCTAACTAGGATTACAGGTGTAAGACACCCTCACCCAGCTTGTACTGTTTTTTCAATCCACTCTATTCTCCACTCTTGTTTTTGAAATTTCATTCTTTTTTTAAATTTTTTGTTGTATTTTTATTTCTTCGTAGCCTTGGCTGGCCTCCAGCTAGTAATCTTTCTGCCTCAGCCTCCCTTGTACTGGAACAACCATGCCTTGCTTTTCTATTTAGTTGTTTGTTTATTCCTTTATTTAAGACCAGGAATCGAATTGTATATCTAATGCTTGCTTTTTGTTCATTGGCTGGTGCATTATGACCTGAGTCATGCCTCCAACTTCTCTCTTCATTTTCTTCACCTCGGCCCTGCCACCTTTCCTGGAGTTCTGAAATATCCTCCACGTTCTTTTATTGTCTCTCACTGCAGTCCTTTCTCCTCATCGCTTGTCCCTGTCAAGCTACCTTTGGCTTTGTGCCAGCACACCCCTGATTCTGCTCCAGCATTTTCCCCAGCTGCTGGCTAGATGATCTCTTCATATACCCCAATCATGAATAGAGTATTAAATTGAGAGGACTACTAAATTGAGAGGACTAGGGCTGGGGATATAGCCTAGTGGCAAGAGTGCCCGCCTCGGATACACGAGGCCCTAGGTTCGATTCCCCAACACCACATATACAGAAAAACGGCCAGAAGCGGCGCTGTGGCTCAAG
Organism: Perognathus longimembris pacificus; assembly: GCF_023159225.1. NCBI lineage: Eukaryota > Metazoa > Chordata > Mammalia > Rodentia > Heteromyidae > Perognathus > Perognathus longimembris. The sequence continues at coordinate 107,749 of NC_063173.1, read as the reverse complement.
TGGCAGAGTGCTAGCCTTGAGCAAAAAGAAGCCAGGGACAGTGCTCAGGCCCTGAGTCCAAGGCCCAGGACTGGCCAAAAAAAAAAAAAAAAATTGAGAGGACTACAAGTTATAAGAAAAGGCAAGGGGTTGTCAGGGAAGAACACAATTCTTTGTGAAAATGTAGTATGCACAGAGCATCTATGTTGCTGGGACACAACCTAAGATGTCACCGTAAAAATAACAGAGTAAGTAAGAACCAGGAGAAGGAGAAGCAGAAAGTGGGAATGAAAGCTCAAGAAAATGAAAACAAAAATTCTTTCCAGTGCAAATAAATGTTTCTATTATAGAATTAATTAAAAGGAAGCAAATTATCAGTGAACAAACTGAAGTTGGACATATGAATCAGCAACACCCTCTGGAGACATTTGATATGGTTTGTTTCCTTTTGTTTTTATTGGCAGTATTGAGTTTGAACTCAGGGCCTTGTGCTCATTAGATAGACTAGTACCCTACCTCTTGAGCCTAGTCCCCAGTCTTGGCTTGGAGGCATTTGAGATCACACTCTCTAATTTAGCCCCTCTCCTCTGAGGTCTCCAAACTTCACATTATTTGCTGTTTCTAGTTCTTCTTCCTCCCCTTTTTTTCTTCTTCCCCCTCCTCCCCTTCTTTCTCCCTTCACCTCCTCCTCCTATTTATAGCAATACTGGGGCTTGAACTCAGAGCTTTGCTCTTGTCTGGCAGGCTCTTTACCACTTGAGTCATACCACCAGTCCTAAGCCCCACTGTTTGTGGATGCGACAAGTGAGGCTCAAAGATGGCGTTCCTTGCCCCAAATCAAAAAGCTCCAAAGTGACAAAGCCAGCATTAGAAATCATGTCTCTAGACTCCGTGCCCTTTTGCTTCTTCTATATATTCTGTGGCTACAGAGCTTAGGAACATCGATAGTGTTGGCATAAAGAATCTGGGCATAGGGGCTGGGGATATGGCCTAGTGGCAAGAGAGCTTGCCTCATATACATGAGGCCCTGGGTTTGATTCCCCAGCACCACATATATAGAAAACGGCCAGAAGTGGTGCTGTGGCTCAAGTGGCAGAGTGCTAGCCTTGAGCAAAAGGAAGCCAGGGACAGTACTCAGGCCCTGAGCCCAAGGCCCAGGACTGGCCAAAAAAAATAATAATAATAATCTGGGCATAGGGAAAGAGCACAAAGTTGGCACGGGGAGCCCCCTAGGTTATAGTCCTAGTTGTACTGCCAACTGATGTGTATATAACCTTAGGCACTGAGGGTAACTTGGAAATGTGCCCAAGTAGCCCATAATAGTTCTGTGCTGGTGCTGAGACTCAAAACTAGTCTAGGGGAAAGGAATATAAGCTTCAACTCTATCTGATATGAAAGTGAAATACACTTATACTCTTGAGATACAGCGCCTGTCTACCATGCACATGACCCTGAGGTTTTGTGGGACGGGGTTTGCCAGTCCTGGGCCTTGAGCTCAGGGCCTGAGCACTGTCCCTGGCTTCTTTTTGCTCAAGGCTAGCACTCTGCCACTTGAACCACAGTGCCACTTCTGGCCATTTTCTACATATGTGGTGCTGAGGAATCGAATCCAGGGCTTCATGTATGCGAGGCAAGCACTCTTGCCACTAGGCCATATTCCCAGCCCAATCTTGAGTTGTTTAGTTCCTGGTATGAGAGAGAGAGACAGAGACAGAGACAGAGACAGAGAAAGAGAGACAGGGAGAGGAAGGAAGGAAGGGAGGGAGGGAGGGAGAGGGAGGGAGGAAGGAAGGAAGGAAAGAAGGAAGGAAGGAAGGAAGGAAGGAAGGAAGGAAGGAAGGAAGGAAGGAAGGAAGGAAGGAAGGAAGGAAGGAGTGGCTCATGCCTGTAATCTTAGCTACTCTGGAGGCCTCAAGGTCAGCCAAAGCAGAAAAGTTCACTAAACCCTATATTCAAAATAACTAGTAAAAGGCATAGCTCAAAAGATAGCACTCATTTATTATTTAAAGTTGAATAAATAATTTTCCAGTGTAACAAATGATTTATCTACATGAATCATAGGTTCTCAAGAGGAAAAACATTAAACAAAATATAAATTAAACAGCCTCTCAGGGATGGGAAGGTGACTTAGTGGTAGAGTGCTTGCCTAGCATGCATGAAGCCCTGGGTTCAATTCCTTAGTACCACATAAACAGAAAAAGCCAGAAGTGGCGCTGTGGCTCAAGTGGTAGAGTGCTACCCTTAAGCAAAAAATGTTCAGGGACAGCGCTCAGGCCCTGAGTTCAAGCCCCAGGACTGACAAGAAAAAGAAAAAATCAGCCTGCCAGAGGCCAAAAAATCTTATTATGTTAAAGTATAAACACAGTAAGCCTTCATCTTGATACATAACAATTTTGAAGTTATGTTGGAACATCTCTAACAAATTGTATATTAGGACTCAAGCAAGTAATCAATATTAGGAATAATGCAAACAAGTAAACATTATGCATCTTTACATTCAAATTAACACACTTAGCTGCTGTCAGGAGAGCAAAGGTAGCTTCACTTCCTGAAATCCCCCTTGTGATGTGCAGAACTCTAACCAGGTAATGGGCAGGGCAGTAGAGCACTTAGCTCACTAATGGAAAAGCTTAAATGTTTTTGTTGTTGCCAGTCCTGGGGCATGGACTCAGGGTCTGAGCACTGTCCCTGAGTTCTTTTTTTTTTTTTTTTTTTTTTTTTTGCCAGTCCTGGGGCTTGGACTCAGGGCCTGAGCACTGTCCCTGGCTTCTTTTTGCTCAAGGCTACCACTCTGCCACTTGAGCCACAGCGCCACTTCTGGCCATTTTCTATATATGTGGTGCTGGGGAATCAAACCCAGGGCTTCAGGTATACGAGACAAGCATTTTTGCCACTAGGCCATACTCCCAGCCCGGAAAAGCTTAATTTTAATTCCTCATTTCTAAATAGAGCAAGATCCAAAAAGGGATTTTTCCTTTGATTTTGTGCAGCACATATCCCTCACTCCCTATCCTCCCCTCCCCTCTCTCCCTCTTTTTTTTCTCCATTTCTTTGTTTTCTCTTTGTTTTTCTCCTTTTCTTTCTTTCTTTCTCTCTTTTATCTTCTTTCTTTTTCTCTGGTACTGAAAGTCGAACTCAGGGCCTTACACTTGTTAAATGCACTTCCATTTGCCATACCTCCAGCCCTTTTTGCTCTGATTACTTTGATATAGGGTCTTGCTTAGACCCCAGTCTGGACCAAGGTGCTTTCATTTTACACTTCCCACTATAACTGGGGTGACAGGCACCACTGCCCCTAGATGTTACTTGAGAATGAGTCTGGTGAAAGTTTGCATGGGCTGTCCTCAAACCATGATCCTTCAGATCTCAGCCCTGGGTATTTTTACCAAACTCTATGCACAAGACGGTCTATAGAAGCGCCATTGTAATGTCTCAAAACAAAACTCAGAATGTCCATTAGTAGTTGACAGGATAAAGACATTGTGATAAAGCCAAGCATTGAAATATGATATAGCAATGAGAATGCTACTTGCCACGACTAGAGTGAACCTTACAGACCTAATGGAAGTGCAAGAAAAAGCCCAACATTGTCTGTATAATTATACTAAAGTTCAAAACCAGGCAAATTTGATTGATTGACTGATTGCTAGTATTTGGGCTTGAACTCAGGAAGTGCTATTGCTTAGCTTTTTCACTCAAGGCTGACACTCTACCAGCTTTTTGCTGGTTATCTGGAGGCTCATGGAACTTTCTTCCTCAGGATTGTTTCAAACGTTTATCCTCAGATCTCAGCCTCCTGAACAGCTAGGATTATAGAAATTATAGGTGCCCAGTAGCAAACCTGATTTATAATGGTAGAAATAAGGACAGTGGTTACCTTTCCAGGGTGAAGGAATGGGCCCAGACAATCCTTTGCAATACTGGTAGTCTTCCATTTCTCCCCATGGCTGGTGGCTGCAAGGAAGTGCATTTTCCAGAAATACATTGCATTCAACCATTATTTGTGTATTTTTGTATGAATGCTATATTCCATTTAAAAGGTTTAGTTATAAAAGAAAAAAGTTTAATAGTAGAGTTCCAGTGGTGGATCACTTTGCTAACAAGCACACACACACACACACACACACACACACACACACACACACACACACACTCCTTAATTATGAAGCTGCGTTTCAGCTACTATGCATGTTAAAGGGAGTGATTCCTAAGGCAGAGAGCCCAGCAGGAAGGCTGATGAACTATTTGAGGCACCTCTTATTTTTTCTTTTTTTTTTCATCTTATATGGATGCCAGCTATATAACAGCTGACATGTTAAATACAATTTGATTACTCTCTCAGGCAAGTGAACTAAGCTGTTGGGAGAAAGGTGACAGATGGAAGAGGGTATCACAGGTAAAGATTTCCAAATAACTTCATAAATAACAATTAAGTTTTGGAAATTTCTTCCTGTTCCTACTCCCTCCTGAAACCATTGGGGCCATAGTAACCAAAAGATGAAGGTCCGAGTAGGTGAGTTATTTGATTCCTTAACCCCTGAGAATATTTAATTCATCCTCCTTTCCTCCATCCCTTCTAAACTCTCAGGCTTAGTTTAGGACAAGAACATCACACATCCTTTCCCAGACACTCGGTCTTAAGTTCTTTTCCCTCTTTTGCATCATCTAAGTCCTTCTGGATCCCCAGGAAAGGAACTGAGGGCCTGGGGCCCAATGGCAAGGAAGGAGTTGTTGCAGAAAGTCACTGTTCATTGGGCAGAAGGGATCCTCCAGAGCAGAGGACTCAGAGCACTTGGGAAGTTAGCCAGTGTTTCATCTTTTGTTTTATCCTCCTGTGACTTCCTGTCCCAGTGGTGGATGGAGAAGGGTCATGGGGACATCCTGGTCTCTACAAATAAACCTTTCCATTGTCATTGGTCAGGCAATGCATCCAGGACAGACAGATTAGATCCATGTGCAGGAACAGAGACAACAATGAAACTTTCAAAGGAAACTCACTCCCATCAAAGTTCCCCACAAGAGAAAGTGATGTTCTGCTGTATCATCTCAGAGGCCAGGACTGATGGGTCACTGCTAAGGTGCAAGGCAGAGTTAGAAGATGAAAGCCCAAACAATGGGAGAGCTACTGTGATTCCCAGCACCTAAAATAGTTCCGTGCACATATTAGGAGCTCAATAAACACTTATCAAATCCATGAGTGTGTCTAGAGCCACTTGTTTATTTCCCTGAGCCAAAGGAGCTAGGCTCAGAATGGAAGAGTTTCTCAGGGACACACAGTGAGTTGGTATCAGATGCCCGACTAGAGCTCCAAATTGCTCCATTTCTACCAGTGTCCCTGCTACTGGTGATAGCAGCGCACAGCAAAGGAAGAGCTAGCTGATACCTTGCCTCAGAGGACCGGCTACTCTACCTCATCCTGAACTTTGGGGATCAGAAGGTGTGGAGTGTGGCCAGGTGCCAGTGGCTCATACCTGCAATCCTAGCTACTCTGGAGGCTGGGATCTCAAGATCCAAGTTTGAAGGCACAGCCTCTGCCTCCCAAACAGCTGGAATTTACTGGTGTACATCAACATGCCAAGCTTGATCTATAGCTTCAAAAATGACTTGTCCTCAGAGGTATATCATGGAGGACCTGATGGTCCCAAACACAAAGAACAACCAACTGGGAGTTCACCATCTGACTTAGAGGGCTTAGAGCTTTTGCTCTTCAGGAGAGTACTAATGGAAGCTCCAGGGAGACCCCCAAAGGACCTTCTAAAACCCTTCAAAAAGGAAGAGTTGATTTGATTTGTGTTTGTTTTCATTTACTTTGTTTGTGGCACTGGGGATGTAGCCAGAGCCTCTTGTATTTTAAGCAAGTGCTGTACCATGGAGCCACACCACCAGCCCACGGATTGGTTTTGGACATTTGACTACTGGTATCAGCCTCATCATAGTGTAGCTGATGTTCCTTCCCCTCATCTTCTCTCCTTCTTGGAAGCAGAGGTGGATTGACCTTGAGCCTTGTATAAGTTATTGCACACTGCTGTAATTTAGATCTAGCTTCTGAACATGAGAGAAAACGTGCACCCATTTGCTTGAGCTTGGCTTACCTTGCTTATCATGATTTGTTCTAGGTCCATCCATTCCCCTGCAAATGACATAATCTTATTCTTTCTAATGGAAGAGCAAAATCCCATTGTATATACCATGTGAAAATTTGCTCTTTTCCTTTTGTCTTTCTTTTCCATGGTTTTACCACTGATGTCACTGTTACTGATTTTGGTACCCTGGATATTGTATATACGTGTATTGGAACTAAGGAAGGGAAGAGGAATATCAAAATTGATAGACAAAGGATAAAAAGACAAACCAATGCAACAGCAATACTTACAAAATATATGCTGTAAACCAACTGTACAACTCATGGTGGGGGGAAGGGGAAGATGAGGGAGGAGTTAACAAGTTGGATAAGAAAGGTATACACTGCCTTCCATATGAAACTGTAACCCCTCTGTACATCACTTTGAGAATAAAGAAATGAATACTCTCAGTAGTTGCCCAAGTGTGGTATGGCTGGGTCAAAGGGAGGTTCTATGTTTAGTGTTTTGAGGACCCTCCAAAGTGCCATCCACAGTGGACATACTAATTTACATTCCCACCAACAGTGTGATAGGTTCCTTTACCATAGGGATTTACTTTTCATTTTCATCATTACCACTGTGTGATTTGTGGGATTAGTCTGTGCAAGACATTCATTGCTGTGACAAATACCTAAGAAAACAATTTAAGGGAGAAAATGATTTGGTTTGGCACAGGTGCCTGTGCTTGGGGCTTCCTTTTTCCTTTTATTCTCTCTGGGCCTATTGGAAAATACCTTGTCTTCCTCCTTAGTGAATAGTCCTGGAAACTTGCTCCCAGATACCCCTAGAAGCGTGCTATTGAAGATTGCAAGATGAAAACATCAATCAAATTGATGATCATGATCAATTGTCACAAAGTCCCACATGAATGGGGGAGAGGTGGTATTTAAGTATGGTTATACCAAACCATAGCAGAATTGCTACTGGAAGTGGGAAGTAGAAAGCCATCGAAGAAATGTTTGAGAGCAGTTTGAGAGAGCTAAGGAATGCTCATTCGGATCTCAGCCTCTTTCCTCCAGTCTTCTATTGAAAACAGAAGCCAGAGGTTGTGTCATTCTATTGGCTCAACCCAGGTAGGTCAAGCTCCTAGAATAACCAAGCAGCATAGGGAAAAGTGACATGTGGACTTTACGAATGAGTTTACCTTTGTGGGATGTAGTACAGGAAATCCTTGCAGACCCCCTCTCCAGTGCAAATCTATAACTAGGAAAAAACAATTAACCATTTGAAATCTAAAACTTTCCTAAGCCATATAACAAATGAAAAAAAAAGTTTATTCAAGGGGGCTGGGAATATGGCCTAGTGGCAAAAGTGCTTGCCTCGTATACATGAGGCCCTGGGTTCGATTCCTCAGCACCACATATACAGAAAATGGCCAGAAGTGGCGCTGTGGCTCAAGCGGCAGAGTGCTAGCCTTGAGCAAAAAAGAAGCCAGGGACAGTGCTCAAGCCCTGAGTTCACAGCCTAGGACTGGCCAAAAAAAAAAAAAAAAAGTTTATTCAAGAAGATGTATTGGAACTGAGTTCTGATGGCTCATGCCTGTCTTCTCAGCAGACTGGAATCTTAAGACAGTTGAAGTGAAGCCAGATCAGGCAGACAAATTTGAAGGGCCAAAAAAAGCCAGAACATGAGGCATGGCTCAAGTGGTAGAGCACCAGCTATAAGTAGAAAAGCTGAGTGAGAGCTGGAAGCCCTGAGTTCAAGCCTCAGTACAGGCACACACATATACACTTGAAGTTGAAGTCATGGCTCAAGTGCTAGAGGGCTTGCCTAACAAGCACAAATCCCTGAGTTCAAACCCTATTACTATGCTCCCCCACCACCAATAAAAAAAAGAATAGGAAATACAGAAAGAGAGAGAAAGAAAGAAAGAGAGAGGAAGGAAGGAAGGAAAGAAGGAAGGAAGGGAGGAAGGAAGGGAGGGAGGGAGGGAGGGAGAGAGGAAAGAAAAGAGTTTGGGCCCCAGCATCACACAAAAATATACCAGAGACTAATTATTCAAAACAAGTGATAATTAGAAAATCCTAATAACAGGCTGAGAAAAGTAGGCATATTACAATCAAAGGAACAAAGATGAGGATAACAGATTTCTTTTTTTTTTTTTTTTTTTTTTTTTTGCCAGTCCTGGGCCTTGGACTCAGGGCCTGAGCACAGTCCCTGGCTTCTTCCCGCTCAAGGCTAGCACTCTGTCACTTGAGCCACAGCGCCGCTTCTGGCCGTTTTCTGTGTATGTGGTGCTGGGGAATCGAACCTAGGGCCTCGTGTATCCGAGGCAGGCACTCTTGCCACTAGGCTATATCCCCAGCCCCAACAGATTTCTTGTTGAAAATAATGCAAGTAAGAAAAGTGTGTCATCTTTTTTATTTTTATTTTTTGCCAGCCCTGGGCCATAAACTCAGGGTCTGAGCACTATCCCTGGCTTCTTTTTGCTCAAGGCTAGCACTCTGTCGCTTGAGCCACAGTGCCACTTCTGGCCATTTTGTATATATGTGGTACTGGGGAGCCGAACACAGGGCTTCATGTATAAGAGGCAAGTACTCTTGCCACTAGGCCATATTCCCAGCCCTTGTGACATCTTTTGAGTGTTGGATAAAGGAAAAAATGCAAGCCCAAAATACTTTACCCAGAGAAAATTAAAACCCAAATTTAAATTAAATTTAAATTAAAACCCATTTAAAACCCAAAGAAATACATTTCTTTTTCAGAAAGAAAGAAAATGAAAAAAAATCATCACTAGGCAACAAGCACTACCAGTAATACTACATCAAGTTTTTAAGCAAGAATAAAAAACAGATCTATACAAAAGAATGAAGAACATTTGGAGGTCCATCCTCATTTATTATTTATATCTGTTTAAAATAAAATTGTTCAAGCCAGGTGTCAATGGCTTGTGCCTGTATTCCTAGCTACTTAAGAGGCTGAGATCTGAGGATAGAAGTCCAAAGTCAACCTGGACAGGAAAGTTCATGAGATTCTTATTTTAATTAACCACCAAAAAGCTGAAAGTGACCCAGAGAGGATAGCCAACACCTATAATCTTAGCAACTCAGGAGGCTGAAAACTGAGGATTAAAGTTCAAAGCCAACCCTAGGCAAGAAAAGTCTGTGAGTCTTATCTGCAATTAACCAGGAAAAAACCAGAAATAGTGCTGTGGCTCAAATGGTAGAGTGCTAGCCTTGAGCATAGAAACTCAGGACAGCACATAGGAATTGAGTTCAAGCCCTAGAACTTGCAGAAAGTAAAGGAAAGAAGGAAAGAAAGAAAGAAGGAAAGAAAGGAAGAAAGGAAGGAAGGAAGAAAGAAAGAAAGAAAGGAAGGAAGAAAGAAAGAAAGGAAGAGAGCAAGAGAGAGAGATAGAGAAAGGAAGGAAGGAAGGAAGAAAGGAAGAAAGGAAGGAAGAAGGAAGGAAGAGGGATGAAGGGAGGGAGGGAGGGAAGTGGAAAAAGGAATGAAGGATGAAATTGTTCAACAAAAATTAACAATGTAGTGTACAGTTATAAGAAATGCAAAAAGTAAAATATGACATTAATGGCACAAAAGGCAGGAGAAGAGAAATGGAAGTATATATTGTTTTATGATTCTTATATCACATTTAAAATAGCAAGTCATGGGCTGGGACTATGGCCTAGTGGCAAGAGTGCTTGCCTCATATACATGAAGCCCTGGGTTGGATTCCTCAGCACCACATATATAGAAAAAGCCAGAAGTGGCGCTGTGGCTCAAGTGACAGAGTGCTAGCCTTGAGCAAAAAGAAACCAGGGACAGTGCTCAGACCCTGAGTCCAAGCCCCAGGACTGGCTAAGAAAAAAAAAAAAAAAGCAAGTCACTTGAAGGTAGACTATGAAAGTTAAAGATGTATGCTCTAAATTCTAAAATATCAATGAAAGACTAAAACAAAGTGTTATAGGTAATAAATGAACAAACATAATAAAATAGAATAATAACAAATTTAATTTTACAAAAAGTTTGATGAGATAGACTCACCTTTCACATTTTTTAACGTATTTTTTTTCAGGCTGGACATGGTGGCACATGTCTATCATCCTAGCTACAGTGAAAACAAAAATAGAAGGATCACAGTCCAGGTCAGCTCCAGGCAAAAATGAGATACTATCTCAAAAATAACAACTGCAAAAAGGGGTAGGGGCATGGATCAAGTGTGCCTGTCTAGCAACAGTGAGGACCTGAGTTCAAACCCCAGTACTGCCCAAAATTTAAAAACAGTATTTTTCTAGACAGTCTATCTCTTTGAATAAATATGGCAATTCCCAAAAATGCAAAACTAACTATAGAATATTTTATTTTCAATGTGCATTTCCCCCCGTCTTGTTACAGTTCATGGCCATATACTAGAATAAATGTAATTTCAAGAAGTACTTGCTACTAGAAACTTAATCTGGCCGCAGGCCTTATGCTACCCTTTGGCTACAGGTTTAAAAGCACAGAATATTAAAGATTGATGAGACTTCAATGGGCACCCATTCCGAACACAGCTCCATCCCATTTCATTGAGTATGAGTACCAGAGAGCAGAAAGGACTTTAGTGAATTAGTATAATTGCAGAACAGGAGCTAGGGTCCAAATCTTCTGGTTCTATTCAATTCCATTGAATGTAACAAACACTTCACTGAGCCCCTGGGGACTCATCCAAGGAAAAGGAGTGGTAGGAGTGTTTGGAAAGGGGCTCTAGATGTGGGTGACTTCACTGGGTGGGAGCTCAATACCAGGGAACGTTAGATTGTTTCTAGATATCTGATAGTCTCTCCTCCCCCCCACCCCCACCATGGGTGTGACCTAAATAAATCAATCCTGAAAAATGATAAGAAGCTAGATTAAATTCCTACAGTCCAGGAGACAAAGCAAAAAGTATGAACAAACACACAAGGAGAGCTTAATACTGGCAATAATTTTTAAAAGGCAGGAAGAATTCTGTAGATGGAGCAGGTAGCATGTGAATCATGCATGTGCCCTAGTCATGGTAAAGGTGATTTGGACATGTGAAAGGTAGGATCAAATCAACGTTCAGCCAGTTTTGTAAATTCCCTTCACCTCTAGAAGCCTGTTCATCTCCATGAAGACTAATTGGGAGAATTAAATAAGATAAAGTATATTAATGGTGGCTAAGTATATTAAATATATTAGTAGAGTTCTAATAACTCTCACCCCCAGTCCCCCATGCTTGTCATGGGGCCTGGGAGCTCTCTCTGAGCTTTTTTGCTCAAGCACTCTAACACTTGAGCCACAGTTCCACTTCTGGCTTTTTTTGGTGCTTAATTGGAGATAAGAGTCTCAGACTTTCCTGCTCAGGCTGACTTCAAACTGTGATCCTCAGCTCTCAGCCTCCTGAGCTGCTAAGATTACAGGCATGAGCCAATGACTCCTGGCTTAGAATTCCTATTGTATTCCAGGCACTTGCCAATTAATCATCACAACCCAGAGAGATGAAGTATTCATGGCATGTTATTTGTTGGGTTGTTTGTTTACAGATTAGGAGGCTACAACAAGTTTTGTACACTGCTAAGGCATCAAATGACTGCAGCATGGTGCAGAGTGAGGAGCAGCGGAGAGCAGTAAAGCATGTCAGCTGTTCTTCATCCTGGAAGCTACACTTCTTACAGGCCCTGTGATTTCTTGGAGCTATGTGAAAATAGGCTATATTCATCTCTGTGAGGCCATTTTGACCCAACGTGGCCACAGAAAGGAATAAATTGTGAACAATGAAGATTCCTCACTAAATAGCATACAAAATGCTTTTCATACTTGAATAATAGATGAGTACCTCACTCCACTTGACTTTCATCATCATCAAACATCATCATCATCATCATCATCATCATCATCAGTTCTGGGGTTTCAACTTGAGGCCTCTGTTTGCTAGGCAGGAGCTGTACTGCTAAACCTTTTTTTTTTTTTTTTTGATATGGGTTATATTTGAGATACTCAGTTCTTTCCAGTCACACCTAGACCACAATCCACTTATTGTAGGTCTTCTCTCATAGTAGGATGATAGATGTGTGCCATATGACCCAGACCTCAATAGCATAATCATTCATCTCACTTCCTGTCTGGCCCTCAAGTCATCCCCTCTGTCTCTTAGACTGTAAGCTCGAAGAAGGTAAGGCTTGAGTCTGATCATTTCTAGTTCTCACTTCCCTACACAGGGCTAGACTTAGGTGTGATTATGGAAGGACAGAAGGGAAGAAGGTAAGGCGGGAAAGAAAGAAGGAAGGAAGGAAGGAGGGAAGGAGGGAGGGAGGGAGGGAAGGAAGGAAGGAAGGAAAGGAAAGGAAGAAAGGAGGGAGGGAAGGAAGGAAGGAGAAAGGAAGAAAGAAAGGAAGGAGAAAGAGAAAAGAAGGAAAAGGAAGAAGAGGAGGAAGCTCTGGGGTACTTAGTTCCATCATCCAGCATTTTCTTTTCTCTCTCCAACTTCTATGTTTGTTTCTGTAAGTGTCTGAAAAGAACATATCCTAGACTCATACAATATGAAAGGTAAAACAAACTCAGAGGTCACGTATTACCTCCCCTCCATTTGCTCAAGGAAGAGCTGAAATGAAGAGAGAAAAAGGGACTTGCTCTAGTCTCCCAGGTCAGATATAAATGTGCCAGATCAGAAGCCTTGTGCCCCAATACTAACTTCAGAGTTTCTTGCAGGACATTTTCTAAATCACTTACTTAAAATTTTTGGGTCAGGATGGCCATGGGGAAAGCAGTGTTCCCAGTGACCTCACCACCTCATGGCAGTGTTTTGAGAACAAACTGGAATCTCACGGTACTCCCAATGGTGGCTGAGTGCCCATGTCAGGCAAAGTATTTTTCATTCTGAAAAAAGAAACAAAGATAGCGTCAGACCTCCTTTGTAATTTCCCCCAGAGTAGCTGGAATCAAAAGCCTCTTTGTTTCCCTTCTCAGCTTATAATGCTACCCTAGTCCTTGGTAAAGTAGTTATAAGAAGGTGAAGTTGGGGGTGTTAAAAAAAATCTGTACTTGTTTATTTATGTATGTAATTCTTTCCAGGTACATTTATTTTTTTGGAACATTGGCCACTATGAATATCCTGTAGTCCCTGTTGGCCTTTCCTCCTGAATTTATCTATCTCACTTTTTTTTCCCATGGCTGACCGGAAAACATTACTGTCATTCCTGACCTCCGGACATCCTTCTTCCTTCCAGAAAGGGAAGCAGTCCACCTCCTCATGCCTGGCCTTTTCAGGGGGCTTATAAAGGCAAAAAACAAAGTTACAGCAATCAGGTGTTCAAGCAAGACAAAAAACAAAGTTACAGCAATCAGGTGTTCAAGCAAGACAAAAAACAAAGTTACAGCAATCAGGTGTTTAAGCAAGCAAGATTAGGATACGGGTACAAATCTGATTGGTGGTTAGAGTTAAGCATTCCCAGCAGTTAGAGTTCTTGACCAGCTGGGCCCTAATAAGCTTGCCCTGGGTTTGCTCATAGTTTAAATAGACAACAAAACGGGGGCTGCCTGAAAATGGGGTTTACTTTAACTCTTCATTCCCCCCCTTCATAAACAACAACTAAAGCACAAAAGGTTGGGGTTCTGACTCAAGTGTGAAGTGAGAAGCCTTGAGCTCAACCCAGTGGCACCAAAACAAAAGAATCAATACCATGCTTTAGACATGCTACAATTAGATATCCATATAAATGAATGAGTCATAACATATATGTATATATATTGTCCATCTTGGGGCTTGAACTCTGGGCCTGGACACTGTACCTCAGCTCTTCAGCTCAAGGCTAGAGCTCTACCACTTGAGTCACAGTGCTACTTCCAGTGTTCTGGTGGTTAATTGGAGATAAGAATCTCATAGACTCTCCTGCCTGGGCTGGCTTTGAGCCACAATCCTCAGATTTCAGCCTTCTGAGTAGCTAGGATTACAGGTGTGAGCCACTAGCACCCGACTATTATATTATTTAATATTGCAAAATATTTATTAGTTCCCTTGTACAACTGATGTAAATATAGGGCAATTTTTGGGTTCTTCCCAGATCACAAGTTGGAACACAACAAGAAGGAAGAAAACAGATTCTTTGCTTTTTTTTTTTTTTTTTTTTTTTTTTTTGCTAGTCCTGCAGCTTGAATTCGGGGCCTGGGTGCTGTCCCTGAGCTTTTTTACTTAAAGTTAATGCTCTGCTTGAACCACAGCTCTACTTCCAGCTTTTGTAGTGCTTAATTAGAAGTAAGATTCACAAACTTTCCTGCTTGGGCTGATTTAGAATCATGATCCTTAGATCTCAGTCTCCTGCATAGCTAGGATACAGGGTGAGCCGCAGATGTCCAGTTGCTTCTTGGCTTTTCTGGGAGATGGTATACCATTATGTACTCATGCTATCTGAGAGAAAAGATTTCCCAGTGCCAATTAATTAATGTGTCACTCTTCTTATCCAAGATCTCTTGCCACTCTATGCTTACCACACTTTAGGTGGGCAGCAAACAGTCAACCTACATAAGTGGTCGGGGTATGGAAATGGTCTGTACCCAGGAATGAAAGGACAGTAGTTGCACAGGTATTTACATTTGTCCCTTGGGGATGTTTTATTGCATTTATTTATTGTGTTTTAAGCACACTAAAGCAAGACATGGGAAAAGTGTGCCCTTGGGTCCTGAATGAAGGTAAGGCAGGAGTAGTTATGGGTCATGCACTGCCAGTGTTCCAGCTGTCCAGACAATCACTAATTCCTTATTAAATTCTGTGGCAGGGAGGGGAGTGTGGGTGTTGACAGACAGGCTTCTAAAGCACAGGGCCCAAGTAATAGAGTATCTACTTTATGGGCCACGCAGTGATGATTTTTAAAGCTTTTAGAGTGCCCAGAACATGTTGAATACTGCCTGAGTGGATTACTCTGTGTTCTCAGGTTGTAAGACAGGGGGGTGGGGAGGAGAAGGCAGATAATGGTCACTGCTTAAAATAACCAAGAGGGAATAGTACATTGGCACCAACAATGTATTGTGGGAAGAGGTGGGGAGACATAGTGAAGAGGTAGTCTCATGACCTTTAGATTTAATTCAGCCTTCTATGGTGTGAACACTTTTTAGGGTGATAATAGCCAAATATCAGTTTTCATGTCCTAAAAACTTGGGATCACTAGGAACCTCTCCTAGTCATTCTGACTCCACGTGTTTGTTTGTTTTTTTAATTGAAACCCCCAGTAAAAGGTCTCAGTTTTAGACACAAAGGAAGTTATTTAACAAATCATTCATTCATTCTGTAAGCATTTATGAAGAACTTTCTGAGTGTCAGGCTCTAGACTAGATGGAGATGCTGGAATGAAACTATGCATTTCTCATTCTGAAGTAGCTCACAGTCTCAAATAAATAGCGTGGACACAGAACCCGGACCCAGATGTCCGATATTCCTCCTTAAGACCTCCACTTCATGCCACAACAGATCTCAGGCAGGAACCCTTGAGTTCATCTTCTAAGAAACAAATCATTTATTTCCTACACCTTACATACACATTTACTTCTAAGCTCTAGGTGCTCTGGACAGGGCCTTACATAATCCAATCTCTTTGGCTTTTCCCTCAGACCCTAGGGCTATCTAAATAAAGTGTTTAGTTGTTCCCCCCCTACAACTAAAGCACAGCCATTGATGACTAACAATGACTTTTCTGATGAGCTCTCAAACTTACCTTGGTCCTGAGCCTGGGTTTGGTTATTATTCCATTCCCACTCTTCCCTACATCTGGTCTCACCCTACCCTGGAACTGTTCCCTAACTATATGAGGATTACTTAATACTAGTGCTTGAAGGACTAACCCCTTAGTCCCACAAATTATACACTGGACCTAGCCATGGTGACTACCTTCCCATTTAGAAGGGAAAGTGGGAGAGGGAAATTGCATTCATCCTGGTTCCCTCTCTCCGATAGTGTCCTTTTAATCCAAGAAAACCTATATCCATTAGGGACAGCACCCGGTGGTGATAAGCTTTCCAAGGACCTAGAAAAATGTATAAGAACAGCCTCTCCATCTTTAAAAATATCAGAAACAACACTCAAACCACAAACTTGTTCACTGCAATCTGAGGCAGCGTGACAGGATTCTGGGCCAAAGAAAATTAGAAAAATACAGAGAAGTAGACAGAAAAGGAGGGAGACCAGGGCTAGCAAGGCTCTCATGCACTTGGGCCCCAAATCCCCACAAGCAAGCCTATTTATTTGAGTTCACACAGGGAAGGTTGCCATGGATACATGCAAAACATAAAGCATATATATTAATATTACAATCAGAACTAAAACCAGAGTCATTGGTTCCCTTATTGAGACAGGAGACTGCAGCCCAGGGAAATTCCAGACACAATGTCCATTTATCTAGCCCAAGGTTAAGCTGTGAAGGCCTTTTGTCCAGCCTGCAAGGTCCCCAGCACAGTTGCTAGCCTAAAGAAAGGGAGTGGGGTGGCACTCCAGTCTCTTCATTCTCTCCAGAGCTGTCTGTTTTAACTCTTCCAGGGCCAGCTCTCAGCATTCCAAGTACTGTGGAGGCAGCATTGCAACCTCTCAAACGGGTTCCAGTTTCTACAGTTCAGTGTCAGAGTTCACGACAACAAACAGAATATGTTGTGGTAGACACCTCCCCAGAGGATCTAGTCATTCCCCCAGCTTTTGGGAGTGGATAGCTGCTAACTCACAACTGAGTTCCTCTTAGGGACCAGGATTCTCTAAAAGTTATAGTGCCTTCAGAGTCTGTATCTGTAAGGTACACCCCCGGGAGGGCTCCATGCAGATGCCCCCCCCCACACCTGTTTTAAGTCTGTGCCCAGTACCTGAGTTACCTAGGTAACTTGCACACCTGGAGGTAGTTACTTCCCCCTTCTCTGAGGTCACATCCAATCCACCTGGCCATATCTCCCACCTTTCCTTATATAATATGGCTCAACATGAGTCCTTGCTCTCTTTCCCTTTGTCTTTTAACTCTCTCTTGCTCTCTCTCTCTTCTTCTTTTGTCTCTGTCTCCTCACACCTCCATCTTGTGTGCAGGTGAGCAGTTTGCTCTGCCCTTAATAAGCCCCTTTTTGCCTGAACCATGTGGTGGGTTTCCTTTATGGGGAACCTTACAGTATCTACAGCTGGTCAGTACAATGTATAAAATTCTGCCCCCCTTTGCTTTAATTTGGAATAAGTCTACTGGGTCATGCCAGGCTCAGAGCATTCCTTGGGACTCCCGTCCCCCACCCATCACTCCCTCTCCCCTGTCCCTGTTCAACTTCTCCTTCTGCCTAATCCTGTTTCTACTACTCTCTTAGAGGTGCTAGTCTGCCCCATCCTACCCTGTAATCAACCTCTTGCACACTAATCTCCCTTTCAACCTTCAAGAAACACAATCCCACATATATTACTATGTTTTACTCTACCTTTCCTAGCACTTATCACTGGGAAATAGCTTTAATACTTTTTGGTGATACTGAGGCTTTAACTAACAGATTGCTAAACAGGTGCTATACCACCTGGGCCACAACTCCAGCCCTTCTAGCTTTAATTGTTCTGGGGATAAGACTTCTAATTTATGTCCAGGCCCACGTAGGTTAAGCTTCCTGCCATAGCTGGTGGACCCCTGCCACCACACCACCGTTATATCTATTGAGATGAGGTCCTGGCTGGCCATAAACCAAAATTCTTCACATCTCTGCCTTCGTGTAGCTACGATGGCAGGCGGCTAGGGACACTGTGCCCAGCTATTTAATATTTCAATGCTTGCTTGGTGGCTGGGAATATGGCCTAGTGGTAAAGTGCTCGCCTCGTATATATGAAGCCCTGGGTTCGATTCCCCAGTACCACATATATGGAAAAAAGCCGGAGGTGGCGCTGTGGCTCAAGTGGCAGAGTATTAGCCTTGAGCAAAAAGAAGCCAGGGACAGTGCTCAGGCCCTGAGTTCAAGCCCCAGGACCGACAAGAAAACACGCAAAACAAACAATACTTGCTTGATGCCTGCTATAAGCACGTAAACTTACAAAGCCGGATTTTTGTTTTGGTGTTACACTGCAGCACTGAATCACGCGGTCAACACTGAGGCCGCAAACTGCACAAGCCAAAGAAAGGGATGGATGAGACCCGACCGGCTCGCAGGAGACCCGGGCTCAGGCTCAGGGCGTGGTCCTGAGTCCCCGCCCCCGGCGGAGGCGGAGCCTGCAGGCCGCGCCGCGCGCGATGCCGCCGCCCGCCGTCCGGCTGCTGTGGCTGGGTCGGGCGCCGTACGCCAAGCTGCTGGCGCTGCAGGAGAGCTGGCTGCGCAGGCTGCAGGAGCCTGGCCCCGATGCCGGGTCGAGCTCCGAGGCGGGCGCGCTCCTGCTCTGCGAGCCTGCGGGGCCCGTGTACACCTCCGGTCTGCGCGGCGGCCTGACCCCCGAGGAAACGGCGCAGCTGAGGGCTCTGGGCGCCGAGGTGCGCACGACAGGCCGCGGCGGCCTGGCCACCTTCCACGGCCCGGGTCAGCTGCTCTGCCACCCGGTGCTCGACCTGCGGCGCCTCGGCCTGCGCCTGCGCACCCACGTGGCGGCGCTGGAGAAGTGCGCGGTGCGCCTGTGCGACCTCTGGGGCCTGCGGAACGCCCGCGCGCGGCCCCCGCCCTACACCGGAGTCTGGCTGGGTGAGCGCAAGATCTGCGCGATCGGTGAGCGCCGCGGGGCGGGGCCAGGCCTGGGTGGGGCGGGGCCTGTGGCAGACCAATAGGGGGGAAGGTGTTTTTGGAGTCAGCTCTGAATTGCACCGTGCCCCCATGATTTTGTTTTGTAGACTCATCGTAACAATTGTATGTTCTGAGACAGAGGTGTCCCCAGACTTCTTCTGATTCCATACTCATTATTGCAGATGGAAGGACTAGAAGTGAATTGCTAGATTACTTTCTGTGTGCCAATTTTCAAAGTTTAAAGCATCAGATTCTCATACTTAAAGCAATCCCTGTTAAGAGGGCATTACTACCCTGTCCCCTCTCATTTGGCTGGAAACCCCCAGTCTGTGCACAATCCACGTGCCAGAAACAAAATGTGAAATCCAGCGAGCAGGCCCTGTTCCCTCACCGCGTTTGGAAGGACCTTATGTATTCTAAGACTGTTTGCCTTGCTTTTCAGGTGTCCGCTGTGGAAGGCACATCACATCCCACGGCCTGGCTCTCAATTGCTGCACGGACCTTACATGGTTTGAACACATTGTGCCCTGTGGACTGGTTGGGACAGGTGTCACTTCCCTGAGTAAGGAGCTCCAGAGGCACGTCTCTGTGGATGAAGTAATGTCACCTTTCCTCGAGGCCTTTAAGGAGACCTACAAGTGCACTTTGGTCTCAAAGGACCACAACTAAAAGGCATTCACCCTATCACTACCCAGGTAGTCTTTTCCTGGAAAGCAACCCAATCTAACTCCAGTTGTCAGAGTCCAGATTCAGGAACTGGTTGTCATTCACTGATTGTAAGATGAAAAGCAAGATTATGAGCCATGAACCATTGTTTCCTTATGTACCCTGATTTATTTATATCATCCCTACCTGCCTCAGAAACATTTGATATGGAAACACTATGAAAAGCAGCATGCTCTATAAAGCATTGGCATGACTATCAACACTCATTTTTCATCTTAGAGGAACTCAGATGTCACAGTCATTCTTCAATTACTTTTCTTTTTTGTCCAAGAACAAGACTTAAACCTTACTATATCTGACCCTTTTGCTCATTTGCCATTGCTCTACCACCTGAGCCATGCCTCCAACGTCTTTACTTTTTCAGTATTGTGTCTAATTGAGGAATTTTGGTCTCTACTTTTTTTGACTTTGTGGGAATCAAATCTCGCAGTATAGGGAAAAGCTTCAAAGAATGAGTGGGATATGTCTTTCTGGGTTAGAGTCTCTAAACTTGGTAATATTCCTAAGTTTTCTTGGAGTTGCCAGGTAGGCCAGAAGCTACAGGAAAAACAGGAATGATTTCTCACACTGGCCAAGTGCTGAAGCTTTCTTAGATGAGATACCTAACTTTGTAAGGTTATGTATAATCTTTTGCTGGGTAACAAAATCGAAGCTTACCCCCCAAATAAACAAAGCTTAGTGACTTTAGATAACAATAAACATTTATGTTTTGTGTATGTTGTGTGGCTCGGGAGAATCTTCACTAGCTGTTTATAGATTGAGGTGTTGCTTGAACTTATGATCAAGGTGTCAACTATCAATTGAAGGCTTGACTGAGGCTGGAGGACAGCTGCCAAGTGGTTCCCTGAATTGTCTGGTTGGTTTTGTTATTGACAGGATACCTCAGTACTAGGTGGACCCCTCTAGAAAGCTACTCTAATGATCTCTGGAAACCCAAAATAAATTATTCCAGAGAGAAACAAGTCAGGAGTTACAGTGGCTTTCATAATCCAGTGTTGGAAGTCACTATCATTTCTGGATGAATCTAATTTTGTGTAGAGAAAGTGAAGATCTTTAGGTGTCATTTTGGAGACTGGCTCTTATAGCCCTCTAAGAATGAAGTGTATTGATTGGGAAAATGGGACCCTGGTTCTAGTCATGACTGTAGGAAAGTTGTTTCCTCTCTGGCCCTCAGTTTCCCCTTAGACCAGTGCTGGTCACTAGAAGTACAATGGGAACCACATTATAAATTCACATTTTCTATGAGCCTCATTAAGAAAAAAATTTAAATGAGTGATGTCGTTTTCATGTATTTAACCCTTCTTACCACACATCTGTATATAGCAATATAAGCATATTAATGAGCTATTCTAGCTTTTCATCTTACATCTTCAAAATCTGATACATATTGTAAACTTCATTTGACCAGCCACATTTATAATTCTCTTCACATCTAAGATTGGACTTTTGAGTACAAACAATTTCTGTGAGTTGTTCAACACAAAGTGTGTGTGTGTGTGTGTGTGTGTGTGTGTGTCTGGGCTTGAATTTAAGGTCTTGCTCTCTCACTTAGCTTTTGTACTTAAGGCTGGCGTTCTACCACTTGAGTCACACCTCCATTTCCAGCTCTGATCATTAATTGGAATAAAGAGCCTCGTGCCTGACCTTGCTTTGAACCATGATCTGAAGATCTCAGCCTCTTAATAGCTAGGATTACAGGCATGAGCCACTAGCCCCCAGCAAGCTGAAATGATTTTAGAAGTATGTTCCCAACCTTTCCTCATACAGAAATGAAACTGAGGCTTAGGAAAAATACATAGTCATAGTGAATTAATGACCGAACTATACTAGGTATCAGGTATAAGCCCTTTCCAGTGCGACCCCCCCCCCCATGTGCACCCTTGGAACAATATGTCTTTTGACAGCCAGTATTAGTTAATTAATAGTTTATCTACCTATAATTTGGCCCTTATGCTTTCTAGATCTTTGTTTTCCATCCCTGGTGCCAAATGCTGCTGTTTTAGGGGTATGAGAGTTGGAAACTAGTACTGCCAAGGTGGGAAATAATTATTCTGGAAGAGCTGTTCTGTTCTCGTTTGGAAAGTCCTGAGCAGTATTTTGCCCACCTGATGATTGACCTCCCTCTCTGTATCCCTAGTACGTGACTATACAGCTTGTTCTTGAGCCATTGCAGAGATGAGGACAGAAACATTTACTCAGATACTAAATGAATCCTCCTTAGTACTTTCTACAACAGCCTATTCTGTTCTTCTGGGTCATAGGGGGTCATTGTATGGGTACAGTGGCTGGTTTACTTGGTCTTCCTGGGCAGTTTCTTTAAATGAAACAAGCATTGTTATAGCATCTGCTTCAGGGTATGAGAAAAAAATTAATGACAGACTGGTAAAGCACTGAGTGAAGTGTTGGCACAGAGTAAATACTCAGTGATATTCTCATCATTGTTAGAATTTTTTCTCTGAAACTTTTGGAGAAAGAAATCTCACAGACTTTCCTGCCGCGTTGGCTTCCAGCCTTGACCTTCAGATCTCAGTTGCTTGAGTAGCTTGGTTTACAGGCCTGCCCGAGGGGTGCCTGGGAATCTTCCGGTTTTAAGATTTCGGATCGGATAACTTATCTGATCCCAGAAGCATATGAAGCATGCAAGCAGGGTGGATACCCATTTTGCTGCTAGGAAGTCAAGGCCCCTTAAGGAGCCAGTCCTGCCCTCCACCACAAAGTCATTCCGGAGTCAGGCCTGATTCCACCAGCACCCAAGCCCTAGCCTTCCTTTCCCGAGTTCGGCCTCAGGCTGGGCTGAGCCGAAGCCACGTGGAGCAAGAAACCGGTCCCGGAAGCCGCCGGTTCTGGGCCCGGAACGCCGGAATCCTCCGGCGGCGGGGCCGAGGATCTGGACTGGGGTGCCTGCAGCCGGCGTGGGGCGCGGTGGGTGTGCAGGGGCGGAGCGGGGCGGGGCGGGAGGAGGGGCCCCCGGGGAAGACTAGAGGGCGCCGCGTGCGGGTCCGAGCGCAGAGCCCGCGGGCGCAGGGCGGGGTGGACGAGCTCCGGGAGCGCGGCCGGCGCGCGGCGGGGGGCGCCGACGGTGGTCCTGCAGCCCGGCGGGTCGGGCAGGTAAGGCGCACGCCCCGTGCCGGCTGGGGACGCCGAGCCGCCGCGGGGCCGAAGGGCATGGCCCTTCCCCCAGGAGAGAGCCGTGCAGACACCGGGCGGGAATCGGGGTGTGGGTGCTGCGCCCGGAAACCGTGGGGGATCGCACCAGTGCTCCCGGCTCCCGCCGGGCCGCCGACACGCGCGTCAGTGACGCCTGCGGTCCGCGCGCGCGGAAGCTGCCGTCCAGGACTCGGCCAGCCTGCGGGCCGGGCAGCCCCGAGGCCAAAGCCTTGCCAGGGCTCACCAGCTCTCCCCGAGCCACCCAGCCCTGGGCCCGCGCGCCCCCGCGGCCGCCTCCTCGGCGGCGAATTCTAATTTTCGAATTCCCCCTTCTGCTGGTCCCGGGGCTTGAAGCAGGTCCTATTGCTGCTGCGGCCGCCGCCCCCTCCTCCCCCTTCCCTTCCCCTTCCTCCTCCCCCTCCTCCCTTCCTCCTCCCCCCTCCTCCTCTTCCTTTCTCTCCCCCTCTTCCTCCCCCTCCTCCTCCTCTTTTCTCCTTCTCTCCTCTCCTCCTTCTTCTTTCTGCTTCTTCCTCCTCCTCCTCCTTTTCCCCCCACTGGTCTTGGGGCTTGAACCGAGGGCCTAGGTACTGTCTCAGAGGTTTTTCACCCAAAGCTGGTACTCTGCCACTTAAGCCACAGCTCCACTTGTGGCTTTTTGGTGGTTAATTGGAGATAAGAATTTTACAGACTTTCCTGCCTGAGTTGGCTTTGAACTGTGATCCCAGCTCTCAGAATAGCTGGGGTTACAGGTGTGAGCCACCAGCGTCCAATCCAAAGGCATCTTCTAATGCTGGTAATGTAGAGCCAGGCCCGTGCAGCTGGAGGCTTGGGTTCCAGCATGGGGGCTTTGTGCTTTCTTTCCCTAGATCACTACCTGTAAAGTGGGTCTCTGCCCCCCACCCCACCCCATTGCCCCATGTATCACATAGGACTTGAGGAGAAAGGGGGACTTGACCTGGGAATCTCTTGTCTGGAAGGTCCTCTCCCAGAGGGCTACATGCAGATGCCCCCACCTCATTAAGTCTCCACCCAGTTACCTGGGTAACCTGCAGACCTGGAGGCAATTACCTCCCCTTTCCCTGAGGTCACATCCTAATCCACCTGGCCACACTCCTTGCCCCTGCCCTAGCTATAAAGCAGGGCTGTGGGAGCCAACGCCCTGAGAGATTAGGTCCTCCTAACCCCCCCTCTGTACGCCCCATTGATTTGTACTTGGGGAAACTGAGGCCCTTGTGGAGATGACCTCCCTATGGTCACATCAGATAGTAACAGAACTAGAACTGAAGTTCCCTTGCTCCTTGCTCAGGGCTATTCTAACTTACAAATGAATATTGTAAATGTATACATCCCTCATTTTCTTCTGGCACCCAGCCACTTTGTCAGCTCCTAATGAGGAAGATTCATGCTTAAAGCATTAAAAACTGCTTTCAGATTCTTTGAACTCCTCAGGATGAAAACCAACAAGATTCTCCATCCCTCTCACTTCACACTTGCCAAAGCACATTCTATTAAAATACATTCTAATAAGATGATAAGACAAGAAACTCCAACTTAATGATGGAAAATGAAGCTTAGAGTGGAGAAGGGACTTAACTAAGACAAAGGCTAGATCTCTTGATGACCAGTACTGGTATTTAGGAATGATAAGGACTCCAGAGATCATCAGAGAGAGTGAGGAACAAGGAAGGCTTTTGAAGGAGGTAAGCATTTCTAAGAAGAAGAAGCGAGCACTAAGAACCCCCTGGGTTCTGCTGAGCCATAGGAAGAAGGGCTATCTGTTCTTGGTACTATGTCTAGAGCGATATGGAGACAGGAATAAGAACAATGTGGCCAGGCTGCCCAGTCATTTTCTCTGGTGTTTGCAGTCTCTATGACACTTTCCCATCTATTGTCTCCTTCATTCCTTGTGTGAGGTCAGCAGGTCAGGGATAATTGCTTCCATCCTGCAGATGTTGTTCAGAGGGAATAAATACAGTACTCAAGGTCACACAGGGCAACGTATAGAATCATGAAAAGCACTACAGCAAAGCAAGACCACAGGCCAAAACTGGGACTTGGACTGTGTGTGCAATTTGTGGGTGTGGATGGCCACACCCTACATGAGTACACAGAGAAGAGGCTTGCAAAGCTATTGCCATGTTTGGGGGCCAAGAATGTTTGCCCTTTGGATTAAATGGGGTTCAGATGCAAGGAGTGTCAGGGTTTCCAGAGGAGGCTCAGAATTCATCTTCCCTTAACTTACGCCACTTGATCAAGGTGGCTTCTTTTCTTAGAGCCTTTCTTTCCCAGTCTAGAGAGAATCTTTTGGCCTACCCTTGAAGTTGCTTTTTCTTGTCCATTCCTGGGCCTTGGACTCAGGGCCTGAGCACTGTTCCTGGCTTCTTTTTGCTCAAGGCTAGCACTCTGCCACTTGAGCCACAGTGCCACTTCTGCCTTTTTCTATATATGTGGTGCTGAGGAATCGAACCCAGGGCTTCATGTATATGAGGCGAGCACTCTACACCTAGGCCATATTTCCAGCCCTTAGTTGCTTTTTTTTTTTCTTCAAGTACAGAAAACTGTCTTCATAAATCAGTGGGAGTGTGTATTAAAGAGGGAGGGATGCTCTTATAGAATAGGTATTGATTCATTTTGTTCTTGAGTGCCTGCTGTGCATGCATGCCTAGATAATAAAGAAATTCATGAGGCAGAGGCCTTGTCCTTAGACCTCCCAGCAGGCAGGCAAACATGCGTGTATATGCACACACACACACACACACACATACACACGACATTCCATCCACAATTACAATACTATGCTCTAACAAGGCTTTGTGCAATGCACATTAGGCATAGACAAGAGGGAGAGACTAATAGGCTAGAGAATAGGGAGAGAGTTGTCTCAGGAGATTTGAATAGGTGACATTGGAGCTGTGTCTTGAAGGATGAGGAAGAGTTTGCTGAACCGATAGAAAGGAGAAAGGCACAGAGTGCCAGTGACTCGTGCCTGTAATCCTAGCTACTCAGGAGACTGAGATCTGAGGATCATAGTTCTAAGCCAGCTTGGGCAGGACAGTCCATGAGACTCTTATTTCCAATTAACCACCAAAAAGCTGGAAGTGGGGATGTGGCTCAAGTGGTAGAGTGCTAGCTTTGAGCAAAAATAAACTTAGGGACAGTGCCCAGGCTCTGATTTCAAGCCCCAGAATTGGTATTTCTTGCCTAAGAAAATAGTATGAGCAAATGCAAGAATTATCTGAAGGTCAGAGATGTTTGGAGAATGGGCATGTGGCTCAGCAACAGGCATGGGCACTGTGGAGAACCATAAGGAGATGGGGCCAGTGTCAGGGCCACATCCTATGGAGTTTGGATAACAGAAGACTTTAGATTCTACCTGTCAGGAAGCAAGTTACTTACAATGGAAAGATCTGTGGAAGGAGAGTCAGACCATTTGGTTTCTGGTGCCAGCTCTGCCTCAACTAGGTTGTAAGAACTTGAGTGAGTGATTTCCTCTTGGGCTGTTTTTCCCATTGGTTGAATAAAGGGGTTATACCAATACCATGATCATCAAGATCCTTTCCTGATTCTGTTCCTGTATCTCCTTCCATTGATATATTAAGGCCTACTCTTTCAACTCTTCTCCCACACTACCGCTTTCCAGTTCACAGCAGTGACAATGATCTCATGCCCAGGACAGTGGCCGCACTACACATCCTGGGAGGTGCTTTTGGATCCTTTACTTACTTTCTGTGACTTTCTACCTGCCTGTTTCTTTCTTAACTTTAGACTCTTAAGATACTCATCCAGAAAGAGTAGCTGAACACAGCAATGAGGAACTAACAAAGAACCATTGATGGAGTTTCATTTTTTCCCCCTAGAGAAATCTCCAGAAAAATCTCACCAAGATACTCAGTTCATCCATCAAATCACATCACAGCTTTATGCTCCATCCCCCAAGTTAGAGACTGGCTGAGTTCAAGCCTAGTGCATTTAGTGAGAACTTGTTAAAATGAGGGAAATCGAGTCTGGCATACAACTACAATAGAAGAGCCTTGGGGTAGAAGATGATAGAGGAACATTAGCTTCTCTTCCAAACTTCCCATTGTCTCCTGGACTAAGATTGGCAGGGGTCTGTAGCACAGGAAAAGATGGGAATGTTGAGAAGATAGGATGCCCCATGACCTAAGACTGCTGCACTTGGTATGGTACATAGCTTAGAGTCAGGGAAACACTGCCATTTGTAGTGGAAAAATATCCAAACAGTGCAAAAAGACTGGTTTCTCATTCAAGCCTTGCCATTTACTGACTAGGCCATTTTAGACTGGTCACTTCCCCTCTTGGAACATCAGTTTCCCCATCAACAAACAGGTGTGGCCCTAGAATCCAAAGTGCAGATGATTTTTTGTGTATGTGTGTGCCAGTCCGTCCCCGAGCTTTTTCCTCATGGCTAGTGTTCTACTCCTTGATCCACAGCTCCACTTCCAGCTTTTTGGGTAGTTTATTGGAGATAAGAGTCTGACACTTTCCTGCCCCGGCTAGCTTCAAACTATGATCCTCAAATCTCAGCCTCCTGAGTAGCTAGGATGACAGGCGTGAGCCACTGGAGTCCAGCAATGATCTTTAAAGTTCGTTTCAGCTTGTTCAGTAACTCTTCACAATTTGGAAGAAAGAATTTGTCTGTTTCCTATTTCAAGGTGAAGCCTTGCCAGAACAGGAGCTCTGTCTTCTCTATCACTGGAGCTTGGTCATCAGTGACTAGCCTGCAGAAGGAAGCCAAGAACAGCCAATGTGTTGACTGTCAATCCCCAACCAGGTTTCCAGAAACAAGTTATAGAGAACCAACTAGCCCTTTCATCAGCTCTCCTGCTTCGATTAATCCAAACAGAATGTTCTCTTACCTAGCTCCATCCCTACCTAAACTTAGCACCAAAAGATGCATAACTATAGCTTCCTCCAATTGGAATCACAAATGTCCAGAAAGGTGCTGGCAGAAGGGCCTGATGGGTGAAAGAGTTCATGAGTCTTTACTCCCCTCAGTGAACCCCACATGTTTTCCACACTATCTCCTAATTCTACCTCACCCCAGTCTGTTTTCTCCTTCCTCAAGATAGAGCACCTTAGCATGCATTGCTAAGAGGGAAAACTCAAGTCAACCACTTTGGCTCTCAGTGTATCATTTGTGCCACATCTCCAGCCCCAATCCTCAGTTTATCTAAGCTGGGATATATGTAGTATAAACCAGCCCCAGGACTCATGAATATCAAAATATCTACAGAAATATCTAATATCTCAATAATACCTAAACATCAGAAGAAAAAGTCTGCTTTCTCTGTCTTGGGGTTTGAGGGGCTCAGAATGTCCCCCAAGTACTCTTCCCACCATCCTTATCTATCCAAGATCGCACAGCAGCATGTTGTGACTCATATTGTCACAGGACCTTAATGCTGACCAAGGGACCTTCCTTTTTTAGATGTAGATAGTGAGAAGCCAAGGAACAGAAAACGGAAGTCACTTTATGCCCAAAGTTTACCCAGTAGCAGTTTCACCAAGATATCTGCCTGTGTTTCCATTTCTCATCGTAAAACAAGAGCACTCAGGCTAAAGGAATTCTAAAGATCCTTACAACCTCTGCTCTACAAAAGTAAAGCCACCACCATCATTTGTGGATTGGCTAACATCAAGCACTGCCTGCATTCCTTTGGTTTTTACCACAAAGTTACACTCGAGTGTTAATTGCGGGAGCATGTTTATTTTTTTGTCTATCCAAACAGATTGGTAATATATCCATTGTTCCTATATAACTACTGACTTCCATTCTACCACTCCCATCTTTCCCTTGTGGTTCCTCAAGTCTCCTGCTAAGGTATCCTGGGGTAGGGGAAGATTTTTTAGCTGTATCCTTGGCTGCTCTCTGAGCACATGTTAAACAGAACTTACTCATCTAGTGAAGACGTGAGTCTGGAGTTGGGGAGACAGTACTCAAGTGTCCCTTGGCTACTGACTAGTTCCTGTAACTTCAGCTCTGGGCTAGTCACATTGGCTCTACCACTGATACTGAAATCATGGGCTAGTTACTCCTCTGGGCTTCAGTTTTCCATGGAAGGAGCTAGATTAAATCTCTCTTAATGATCTGGCACTGGTTGATCATGCTTATAATCCTAGCTATTCAAATCCATGAAACTTTTATCTCCAGTTAACAAGCAAAAAGCCAGAACTAGAGTGGAACTCAAGTATAACTCAAACCTTGAGCAAAAAAGCTAAGCAAGAACAAAGGCCTTGAGTTCAAGCAACAGTACCAGCACAAATAGTAATAATAACAGTATTATTATTACCTAAGGGCCTTCTAGCCTGAAGTTCAGTGACTTATGTAGTCCATAGAAAGTAGAGGCTGATAGGGGGTACAGAGGTCAGGAAGACTTCATTCACAAGTTTTTATTGAACATCTATGGTATGCTGTCACAGTACTTAACATACAGCAGTGAGGAAAACTACCATCTTTTAGCCTGTGGGAGAGTGGAGAAGACAGCTAAGTAAACATGTAATGACAGGAAACCATGATGTTGGGATTTGAGTTGTGGTCTAATGAGTGAGGAAATCATTCTAGCTGTGGGTAACTGAAGCCATCTCTTCCCTTTTTTCTCCCACCATCAC
Organism: Perognathus longimembris pacificus; assembly: GCF_023159225.1. Lineage (NCBI taxonomy): Eukaryota > Metazoa > Chordata > Mammalia > Rodentia > Heteromyidae > Perognathus > Perognathus longimembris. Next base: position 78,506 of record NC_063173.1, on the reverse strand, counting down.
AGCATTCACAGATCTTACCTGACTTCAGTTTCCATTGCTATGGAGACTACAAATGGGACTGCTACCTTGTACGAGAGCCTGCACGCTGTGCTGAAGGCTCTAAATGCTTCTCTTCACAGCAACTTGCTGTGCCGGCCAGGACAAGGGCAAGGGTCAGGACCAGAACCCAACAAGCAGACCGAGACACTGCAGGTTGGCCTCCCTGGCCGCAATGACAACTCCTACATGTACATTCTCTTTGTCATGTTCCTTTTTGCGGTCACTGTCGGCAGCCTCATCCTGGGATACACCCGTTCCCGCAAAGTGGACAAGCGTAGTGATCCATATCATGTATACATCAAGAACCGTGTGTCAGTGATCTGATGTGAAGTGGCTGGGCATGATGGGAAATTCAAAACACCTGAGGATTGTTTCTTGGGCCTCCAGAGCTCAGCAATGGACCACATCAGGCCTCCTGTCTCCCTCTATAATAGCCACAAGAAACAGTGCAAAGAGAAGTCATCATTAGCACTTAGTAGGACTGGGTCTTGTGCATAAGACTTTCTTCAGACACAGGAAGACATCATAAAAAGTGGGAGCCCATAAACAAAGAAGTACAACAAAGGCCTTGTTGTGGTAGCATACGCTGCAATATCAGCTACTCGGGAGGTATATAGTTCAAGGCTGTCCGGGAAAAATTAATGAAATCCAATCTTAAAAACAAAATTAAAGGGGTGACTTTGATCAAGATGCATTGCACTCATTACCTGACATGTTGAGTTGAAACTCTTTTGTACAACTACTGAAAGATAATTAAAAAAATTTTAAACAAGCTGAAAACTTAGTTCACACCTATAATCCTAGCCGTTCGGAAGGCTAAGATTTGAGGATGGAGGTTCATGATGAAACTCTTAACTCCAATTAAACACCAAAAAGCCAGAAGTAGTAGAGCACTAGCCTTGAGGAAAAGAGCTCAGGGACAGTGGCAGGCCCTGATTCAAGTTTCAGAAGGACAGGAATGCAGTTCAGGTGGCAGAGTGCCTGCCTGTCAAGTGTGGGTTCAATCCCCAGTACTGAGATAAAAACGTATATACAAAAAGATAATTAGTATAACTTGATTGGTGGTTTTTAATAAACTAAATAATAAATACTTTTTATAAGATAATGGCTATGACAGGTGACTGGAGTGCTGGAAGAGGAAGTGTGGCAGAGGGAAATGAATAGAAAATGCTCTGTGGGCACATTTCTTTCTTTCCTTAGAAAAAATGTATAATCTTCAGCAACCATGAGAAGCAGTAATAATTACCACGGATAGGAAATCTTGAGTAATCTTTTTTCCTCACTCCCCCCCCACATCTGTCCTGTCCCACTGACGGAGAGTTCCAAACCACTGTCTTAGGAGCTCTTCTGTCCCACTGGCTCACTCAGCTCATCAGACCTTTGTCTAAACAGGTTCTGCCCTCTGCTGGCCAAATCCTAGCACATCACCTGGAGCCCTGCGCACAACTTCAAGAGTTCTGTAGTCCACAGCTGAACAAGCTTAAAGATTCCCAAACAAAATATAAAATATAAACTCCCAAATAAAATATAGAAAGTGGTAAAGAGTAAGGATTACTATTCAGGTTATAAATTCTGTAACAACATTAATTGAGTACATATGGTGTACCAAGCAATCACCTGGACATCCATGGAATACAATTAAACTTAACAAATCCCTGCTCATATACTTAAGAACATTTGCTACATTCAAGGTGCTGGTCTAGGCTTTTTACACATTTGTAGCTCATATTTTTGAGGCAATTTTGCTGTGTAGCCCAATCTGACCTGGAACTTGCTATATGGTTCATGCTGGTCTCTCTCTCCAATCCTCTTGCCTCAGCTTTCAAAGTACTGGGATCCCAGGTGTATACTTCCTTGCCCACAAACTCATTTAGTTGTTTTTTTTTTCATCCTCATATCAAGCCTGGCACAGGTGGCTCAGACCTGAAATTGTAGCTACTTAGGAGATTCAGATCTGAGGATCAAGGTTCGAAGCCAGCCTAGACAGAAGAGTCTGTGAGATGATCTCTCTTATTAACCAGATAAAGAGCCAGATTGGATGCATGGCTCAAGGTAGAAGAACACCATCTGTGAGAGAAAAAGCCAAGCACAAGCTGCAGGGGCAGGGCCAGGGCCAGGGGCTTGGGTTGGGGCTATGGGTAGAGGCAGGGCCAGGGTCAGGGGCTCGGGTTGGGGCCATGGGTAGGGGCTAGGGCCAGGGGCTAGGGTTAGTGCCAGGGGCTAGGGCCAGGGCCAGGGCTAGTGCCAGGGGCTAGGGACAGGGCCAGGGACTCAGTTTAGGGCCAGAGGCTAGGGGTAGGGGAAGGGTCAGGGTCTTGGGTTAGGGCTGGGGCTAGGAGTGGGGCCAGGGGCTTGGGGCAGAGGCATGGCTAGGGCCAGTGGCTTGGTTTGGGTTAGGGTTATGGGTTTTAGGGGTAAGGGTTAGGGTGAGGTTGAGGGTGGTGAGGGTGAGAGTGGTGAGGGAGAGGCTGAGGTTGATGGAGTAGGAGCCCTTCATCAATCCTTAGTTCTGTGGGGAAGGGGTCCTACCCTTAACATGCTGACAGTCAGCCTCTTTCCTCCCTTTCTGCTCCAGGCCTCTCTGAGAAGGGAGTGGATACACATCCTGTTCTATGTTCCCCCCTTTAAAGGCCTAGTCCGGGCTCTGTGGACACAGGTGAGATGACATGACCAGGTGGAACAGCCTCTTTATGCATCTTCCTGAGTCACATTCCCAACTCAGTTTACAAGGGATGTCTTGGGTCTTCCAAAGTATAGATGACAAAGCTCTGGGTCCTGCTGATGCAGCATCATCAGGATAGAGGCTCAGCAGCTTCAGAAAGTTATACCTCTTACTTGTGTTAATTTTCCCATTGCTCCTGAGATTGAGAGCTGAGGCCAAGAATGGCAGACAGACTGAAACGACCCCCTGGCAGTAGCCATGGCCTGTGAAGGGCCCTGCTTCCTACAAAACCATATTGGGTGACCTTGAGGGAGGCACCCATGGTCTGGAGATAGTGTAGAAAGAACAGGACATTTGTGTGTTGTTTCCCTAGGGTTGGTATGACAAGGTACTGCACACTGGGAACTATGGACATCTTCTTTCCCAGCTCTGAAGTCCAGCAGTGTGGAAGCAAAGTGTATTATAGGCCACATTCCCTTGGGAGGTGCAAGGGCATGGTGTGTTCCAGGTCTTGTCCTGGTTTCTAAACCTGTGAGGGAATCATGTAGTTTCTAGAGTAATCCCCTGTGTGCATCTCTGTGACTGAGTTTCCACCTTTTCTTTTTTTCCCAGTTTGTGGCCTTGAACTCAGAGCCTTAGCACTGTCTCTGCCTTCTTTTTTCTCAAAGCTAGCACTCTTCCACTTGAGCCACAGTGCCACTTCGGGCTGTTTTCTATATATGTGTTGCTGAGGAATTGAACCCAGGGCTTCATGTATATGAGGCGAGCACTCTTGCCACTAGGCCATACTCCCACCCCCAGTTTCCATCTTTTAAGTGGCACAATAATAGTGGTTTATGACAGGGGGAGTGAGGGAACAGAAGACACTTACACAAGAAAGCACAAAAAAAGTGACTTAGGGATGACCCTAACAACACTTGCCAAGAGCCCATGTCTGTATATGGTCACATTCATAGGTACTCAATGCTGAGAACTTCTACATATGAATTTAGGGGACACACCCATTACAGTGCCTCTGCTGGTGGTCCCTACATCTCATTCCCTTGCTGGGCACACAGGCAGATCCCTGCTGACCCTGACTACTGGACTTTGGATGATACAGTGATAATTCAGTGAGTGCTAGGGACACTAAAGTTTGAAGCAGGATCAGACAGAGCCTAGTCTGTCTCTGGGCACTGAGACATTGGGATACTTCCTTGGGGCTTCAGTTTTCCTTGTGACCTGGGCAGAAAGTAGTTGCAGCTACAGGCTCCCTAATGCCAAAGCCTTTTCTAGCTGAGGTAGGCATTGCTCTGGTGATCCGCAGAGACAACAGAGTTTCCTGGAGAACCTTGGTGGCTAGATCCTGGTCAGTAGGAGCAAGGCATGCCCAGAATAGGTCTTTAGCATCCAGAGTGGGAGAGGTATGGTCAGAAGAGAGGAACAGGCACCCTCATGTGTAACCAAGTGTAAGACACCAGTGTAGATCCACTTCCTGGGCCCAGCCTCTGGGAACCTCTGGCTAGTGAGGCTCCTGATGCTTCACATGGAATCTGTGCCAATTCAGGGCCAGACACACGTGCCCCCCCCCCCCCAGATCTGGAGTGCCTCCACCCACCCATGTGGCCTGGGCTTATGGTCACTGGACTGTTAGATTCCCTGAGTAGTTCTTGGGGTTTTGACCCTGGGTGGGAATCTGACTGTGAAGCACTAAGAGGCTATGCAATTACAGGATCAGAGGTCACTTCATCTGGACTTCATCTTCCCTTCTACATGTGGGATTAAACACAAATAGCAGGTTGTTGTGAGGTTTTAATTTTTTTTTTTTTTTTTTTTTTGGCCAGTCCTGGGCCTTGGACTCAGGGCCTGAGCACTGTCCCTGGCTTCTTCCCGCTCAAGGCTAGCACTCTGCCACTTGAGCCACAGCGCCGCTTCTGGCCGTTTTCTGTATATGTGGTGCTGGGGAATCGAACCTAGGGCCTTGTGTATCCGAGGCAGGCACTCTTGCCACTAGGCTATATCCCCAGCCCAGGTTTTAATTTTTTTGAGCAGGACACTTGCCCATGTTTGGTGCTGAGAGAACACTGATTTCCATTTATTGAGAGATCACAACCATCAGAAACCATGCTGAAGTTGGCATCACTGTAGGTCAGGGACACTGAGCACTGTAATCACAGTCATCTGAGGAGGCATCAGGGAGAAGGTGACAAGGACCTGACATGAAAAGATGGTCACTGGATTTTTGTTAGGAGCTGAGTAAACAAGGTGTCTAGGACACAAAAACACAGACTCTTGTTATGTCCATGTCGCGAGAAGACCCCCCAGAAGACCACGGAGAGCCAGACGTTCTGAAATGCAAAAGCAAGGCTTTATTCAGGCGAGCTGCAACTTGGGCCTCGTCCTACCCACCGACACAGCGGAGGTTAGGAGGAAGGCCCTGAGCTGAGATTTCACAGAGCTTATAAAGGCAAAAAACCAAAGTTACAGCAATCAGGTGTTCAAGCAAGATTAGGATACGGGTACAAATCTGATTGGCTCAGGGCTCGAGGTATTCCGGGGCGGTTAGAGTTAAGCAGGGAGTTTCCTGACCAGCTGGGCCCTAATAAACTTGTCCTGCTAGCCGGGATAATTGGTGGCCTGGGTTACTCATAGTTTAAACAGACAACAAAATGGGGGCTGCCTGAAAATGGGGTTTACTTTAACTCTTCACTCTGACTAGCCATGCTCCAGGTGGCACTGGGCTGTGGAGGGACTTGCAAGCTATGCTGAGGAGGCACCATGGTATCACCAGGAAAATGACTTTTTATCCTCCAGGAGTTATCCTGTGTTAGCCAGTGCTCTGTTTCAGACAAGCTTCCACCTAGGCAACCACACGGGCACCTGTGGACTCCTTGGCTGCCATGAGGCAGGATGCAGAAGGAGATGCGACAACATGCATTTTAGCCATAAAGGCTGCCACGTGGACTGGCTGTTCACTCATTTCTTGGAAAAAGGTTATGAACAATCCTACTCAGTTAAAATGTCTCTTTTGACCTTAGTCTTAAAAGGACCCCATCTCTTAGATGAGAAATGGGGGCTCTGTTTCTCCCACAGATTTTTCTTATTTTCTGGCTGAAGTATAAACTCTCCATCACTGCATAACCAGCTCTTGGTTTTGTTATTGGTTCCATAATTTGTAGAGGGAGAAAGAATCTCATTTGTGTCAGATATGAGTAACAATGGGAAGAGAATTCATCCTAAGAGTATTCTGGGAACTCAATCTTTTCAAAGATTGAAGTAAAGTTCACATGATATAGAAGGACTTGAACGCTTAAGTGATGCACACTACCCATGATGTGTGTCTATTTGTCTTAGATACTTTGCTTGTTTCCATTGAATTGCTGTTGTGCATAATGCTGCTAAACATTTCTCTATTCACACATTTGTGTGTGAATGTTTTCACTTGTGTCAGTATATGTAGGAATAAAATTGCCAGATCCTATGGAAATTCAAGTGCTAGCTTTTGTTTTACATGTGCCAAACTGTTTTCCACAGCTTCTGCACAATTCTGCATTTCTATGAACAATGTTCACCTCTTTATAGGTTCTCATCAATACTTGATGTTTTTATGTGTTTTTTTCTGTTTCTGAAGTGATATCTTGTGTTTTTGATTCTTATTTCTCTCAGGGGTAATGACATTGAAGGACTTTTTCTTTTGTTTTTTGGGGGAGGTTTTCACTGTGTGACCTTGAACTCATGATCTTCAATGCACACCAGATGGCTGCAACCAACCACCTGAGCATGGGGCAACTTGGTTGTGGGGTCCTGCTCATCTATGTGGTTGCTAGGGTATATGATGGCATGTGTGAAGCCACTGGTGTTGGAGGGTGACTGAGTCTGTGCAGAGAGGCTCGCCATGTCTATCCCAGGAGACATGGAGGTGCAGGCTCACTGTATCTGGCTCTAAGGAGATGCTGTCCATCTGGAACACACCTGCACAAGGGCGTCCATAAGCATGTAGTCTCTACTGGTACCTGCTGAGCACTGAAGCTTCAGAGACTAAACAGCAGATGTCAGGAAAGGTCACTGTGATGTTTGGGCTGGACCAAGCTGAAGCCTGGAGATGAGTAGGTGCTATGGTGGGTGTCAGAAAATCCACTAGCCATCAAAGAAAAGTCTGATAAGTTGAACTACTTCAAAGGAAATCAGTACAAACCTCCTAAGATTTCCAAGACATGCTGCGAAAATCTCCAGAGACAAAGCACCCAAGACAGGCTGCCAAACTCTCCAGAGTCAAAGCACCCATTAATTCCTCAGTATGGAGATTCAATAAATTTATAATAAACCACCGAATGACCTGAGATACACAGTCTAAAGATGTGAACAAGGAAAGAAATATAACTACTTGTTGAAGCTCCATAGTTTATTCTAGGTGTTATTAAGGAAACTGCACAGTAGTTCCGAGTTCATCTACCATTTCTATATTCTGAGCTACATTTTAGGGTTGGCTATTGAATCCTGGCCACTCACATGTGCTAGCCACATCTTCTTTAATGAGTTTTACATTTAGTTCATTTCCACATTCTCAGTCCAAAATTTGGGAAGCCACTGTAGAATTAAAACAGTTGTCTTATGCTGTGACCCATCTGTTTTACCTTTAAGTATTTTGACTCCGCCCTATGCTCAGTGACTCCCTCAGTGCTTCAATGAGAAAGTCACCCAAGAGAATATCAGTAGGAACCTGTGGAAATCATCTATACTGAGTCAGAGGTGGGGCTCTATGGTGCTGTCCCAAGTCCTAGGGCGCCCTTTGCTGTTTACTTGGGAAATGACAGGTGTGACATGTGAGCATGTGTGTAGCAGTGGGTTTTTTTTTTTGTTAATTCTCTTTGTGGGTGCTGTTGATAGGGATTTAATTTAGGACTTGGGTGCTGTTCCTTAGCTTTTCCACATAAGATTGTGCTGCACTGCTTGAGCCACAGCCTGACTTCTGGCTTCATTTTGTGTGTGTGTGTGTGTGTGTGTGTGTGTGTGTGTGTGTGTGTGTATTTTGTATTTTGTCTCTGTGTTTTCCAGTACGAATTTCATGCTTTAAGATCTCCTTACTCTGTTTCTGGAGTATTATTTGGGTGAGCAGGGATGAGGTCAGAGTGAGGGAAGGAAGGAGGCAGGGAGGGAGAGGGAGAGTACGGGTTTTTCATTCATTTTTGCATTTTATGAGGGAGCATGAAGGTGCAAATACACTAATCTTGGATGGAAGCTTTTTGTGAAGATAGCGCTTGTTGTCTATGAATTCCTGGCCGTTGTTTTCCACGGCTGTTTGCCTGCTTCCCTATTTTTAATTTTTGAAAGAAATATTGGTTGATGAAGCCAGGAGAAGATTGAATGTTTTAATTTAAATTCATCCTTCACCAACTAGATTGCTATAACGGTCTAACAGAGACCCATGTGATTAAAAAAAAGGTATTTCCCCCTTCTACCTGGAAAACGGAATACTCAATAAACATCAATAAAAACGAAGCCTGTTTATTTTTGTTTAGTTTTGCTCTGTGGTCTGGTCTGTCCTCCTCCTTGTTCTCCCTCCCCTTGCCCCCTCATCTGCCAAGCCTGACGGTGACAGTAACCTGGGATGCCACACACACAAAAGCTGCAACTTCATATTTATTAATTTATTTATTGCCAGTCCTGGGCCTTTGACTCAGGGCCTGAGCACTGTCCCCTGCTTCTTTTTTTTTTTTTTTTTTGCCAGTCCTGGGCCTTGGACTCAGGGCCTGAGCACTGTCCCTGGCTTCCTTTTGCTCAAGGCTAGCACTCTGCCACTTGAGCCACAGCGCCGCTTCTGGCCATTTTCTGTATATGTGGTGCTGGGGAATCGAACCTAGGGCCTCGTGTATCCGAGGCAGGCACTCTTGCCACTAGGCCATATCCCCAGCCCCCCGGCTTCTTTTTGCTAGCTCTCTGCCTCTTGATCCACAGCACCACTTCTGGCCATTTTCTATATATGTGGTGCTGAGGAATGGAGCTCAGGGCTTCATGTATATGAGGCAAGCACTCTTGCCTCATCTCCAAACCTACAACTTTATAATGTAGATTTTTTTCTAATTTAAGATAGTCATAACTTTATTTTTTTTATTTTTTGGCCAGTCCTGGGGCTTGGACTCAGGGCCTGAGCACTGTCCCTGGCTTCTTTTTGCTCAAGGCTAGCACTCTGCCACTTGAGCCACAGTGCCACTTCTGGCCATTTTCTGTATATGTGGTGCTGGGGAATCGAACCCAGGGCCTCATGTATATGAGGCAGGCACTCTTGCCACTAGGCCATATCCCCAGCCTGCAGATAGTCATAAATTTATATAGCTAAATTGTGCCCTAAAATTCTAATTTTTGTGTGCAAATATTGAATCACTTGTTAAGATGTAGGGGACTTAACTATTATAACACCATGAAATCTACATTTGAATAGTAGTGGACTATAGATGAAGATCCAGAAATGGGCACACATGTAAGTAAAGTAGATTGCCCAAAGTTTTCATTGTAGTTCTTCACTTTCATATTATAACAAATTCAGTGTCTCGTTCTACTGCCATTAGTTGTTGGGAGGAAAGATATTCCCTTAAAGGGAGAGATAACTGTTGTAGGGAGCAGCTGATTCCATCTTGATTAGGGAAACTCTTGGGGAGACTGGAATCTCCTCCCTCCAACCCTGTAACAATAACAACCTCAGACTGTTGTTGATGGCTCATACTCTGCTGATAAGAGGCAAGTAGAGCCTGGGGGGTGGGGGCTGGTGACTCATCCGTAATCCTAGCTACTCAGGAAAATGAGATCCGAGGATTGTGGTTTGAAGCCAGCCAGGGCAGGAAAGCCCATGAGACTCTTCTCCAATAAACTACTCACAGAAAGCCAGATGAGGAGCTGTGGCTCAAGTGGTTGGTAGCCTTGAGCAAAAGAAGCTCAGCGACAGAACTCAACCCTTGAGATCAAGCCAAAAGACAGTCGGAGGAGGAGGAGGAGGAGGAGGAGGAGGAGGAGGAGGAGGAGGAGGAGGAGTGGGGAACAAAGTGCAAACAAGAGAATTAAGAAAAACTGGAGCTGTGGCTGGTGGGTCCCACCTGTAATCCTAGCTACTCAGGAAGCTGAGATCTGAGGATCACTGTTCAAAGCCAGCTCTGGCAGGAAAGTCCTGGAGACTCTTATCTCCAATTAACCACCAGAAAGTTGGAAGTGTCACTAGCCTTGAGTTGAAGAGTTTAGGGACAGCACCCAAGGCCAGAGTTTAAGTGCAGTGACCAAAAAATAAAAATAAAAATTGGAATACTGTCAAATCAAATAATAATTTGACAATAATAGTCACAGTGCTTGATGAAGAGTTAAAGTAAACCCCATTTTCAGGCAGCCCCCGCTTTGTTGTCTGTTTAAACTTTGAGTAACCCAGGCCACCAATTATTCCGGCTAGCAGGACAAGCTTATTAGGGCCCAGCCAGTCAGGAAATTCCCTGTTTAACCGCCTGGGAATGCTTAACTCTAACCGCTCCGGAATGCCTTGAGCCCTGAGCCAATCAGATTTGTACCCGTATCCTAATCTTGCTTGAACACCTGATTGTTGTAACTTATTTTTTGCCTTTATAAGCTCTGTGAAATCTCAGCTCGAGGCCTTCCTTCTAACCTCCGCTGTGTCTGTGGGTAGGACGAGGCCCAAGTTGCAGCTCGCCTGAATAAAGCCTTGCTTTTGCATTTTGGAACGTCAGGCTCTCGGTGGTCTTCTTGAGGGTCTTCTCGTGACATGGACATAACACTTCATAATCCCTAAGAGCAATAAATTCCCCAGAAAGAGGATCAGAGTGACTAATGTCTAATTAAACAGTGAGCTAGTTTCCTCAGCTATAAACAGAAATAATAATCTCTCTGATCACTGTACAGGGCTGCTAAAATTCAAATGCAATTACTCTTGTATCTAGTGCCCTACACTGCACTTACAGTGTAAGTCTAGTGCTGGTGGCTCACAACTGTAATCTTGGTTACTCAATAGGCTGAGATCTGAGGATCCTGGTTAGAAGCCAGCTTGGTGAATAGCCCGTGATTTTCCTATCTCCAATAAATTACTCAGAAAAATCCAGAAGTGGTGATGTGGCGCAAGTGTAGAAGGCTAGCCTTGAGCACAAAGAGGCTCAGGGACTGTGACTGGGCCATGAGTTTGAGCCCCTCAACCAACAAAAACCAAAGCCCAAGGACCTGGAGCGGGGGTGGGGGTGGGTGGGGGGGTGGACCAGTGTACACTTCATGCTATATTATCAAAATTTTTTGTTTTTATTTATTTTTACTTTTAGAGTTTAAAGAGCTATTTTATACTCCCATTAATCATGTTGTTACTTAATCAGGTATACTTTTGCTATTGAGAGTTCTAGATAATATTTGAAGTACTAGAATATGTTAAATTTTACTGTGGGGAAGACTATGAAATTTATATCCTCAAACATTTTCAGGGAATTACTTCTAGCAAACTGAAATTAAATGTAGGTGTCAAAAAATAATTAGCACTTTGTCCCAGACCAGGGCTTTTTATTAGCCAGCAGGCCCTCAACAAAGTCACTCAACTGAGTCTTCTCAGCATCTCTTAGGCTCACTATCATAGTGTATGTAGTTTTAGTACAGGATAGTTAACATAATCACTTATAATTAACAAAACTGTAGTCTTATAAAAACACTTCTATGTCATCAAACACTGGGATTCCTACTCTGCGAGATATGTATTGTCATATAAAAAAAGAACAGGAAAATGTACAGAAGTTAAAAATGTGTCTGAGTCATAAGAGTCATGTACTACATAAACAAGATTCAGAGGGAAGGGTGACATTGTAGTAACTGCATGCATAGGTTTTAAGATATTTTTGCTATAATGATTACTTTTTATAATTAAAATGACACAGAAGTGTCATTTATTAGTGTTTATTAGTATTAGTTTATTAGTTTATTAGTATTAGTTTATTAGTATTAGTATTTATTAGTGTTAATTTATTTAAGAAAAAGTAACTTAGAAATGCAATATGGAAATTTTGGCCTGAAACAGACTTCAGCAAATTTTTGTCTATTTTTTGCTTTTGCTGATAAAGTGTCATTTTAGTATTAACATTTTAAAGTTAAAATGTGGGCTGGGAATATGGCCTAGTGGCAAGAGTGCTTGCCTTGTATACATGAAGCCCTGGGTTCGATTCCCTAGTACCACATATATAGAAAATGGCCAGAAGTGGTGCTGTGGCTCAAGTGGCAGAGTGCTAGCCTTGAGCAAAGAGAAGCCAGGGACAGTGCTCAGGCCCTGAGTCCAAAGCCTAGGACTGGCAAAAAAAAAAAAAAAAAAAAGGAAAAAAAGTTAAAATGTATGTGCAGAAATATTTGTAACTGTACACCAACTTCATTTTTACTGAATGATCTCTTTCAAAAGTACAGAAATTTAATGCTTTACAAAGTTAAAAACATACTTGCAACCAAGAATATATATAAGTAATTAAGAATGGATATCCAGAAAAATTTCCCTTTAAAAACAAAAAATAAAATTGAATTTTCATTTTTTTCTATTAATTTTCTATAATCCAAGGCCACTGGTCTCTTTAATGCAATTGCCAAAAATTTGTGGATAACTTATAAGGCATGTTTTATGTGGGAAGCATGAAAGTTTTGGAAAAATAATTTTAAAAGTAAGCCATGACAGAGCTGGTGCCCTGAGGAGGGGCCTTTAATCCTAGCTACTCAGGAGACTGGAATCTGAGGATTGTGGTTCAAAGCCACCCCCAGCAGGAAAGCCAATGAGAATCTTAGCTCCAATTAATCACCTAAAAGGTGGGGAGGGAGCTATTGCTCAATTGGTAGAGTGCTAGCCTTGAGCAGAGAAGCTCAGAGACAGTGCCTAGGACCTGAGTATAAGCCTCAGGACTGGCACACAACACACAACACACACACACACACACACACACACACACACACAGGACAGGAACTTTCTGGGCATAGTTTTGGGGCTCAACAAATTGGCAATGTAACACGAAAATGAGATTGTATCAAACTAAAAAGTTTCTGTGCAGCAAAAGACATAGTTACTAAGCTAAAAAGGCAGCCTACAGCATGGGAGATCTTTACCTTTTGATAAGAGCCTAATATCCAGAATATACAAGGAGCTAGCCCCCCCCCCCCATTAATTACCCAAGAATAATGGGAAAAAGGGCTAACTAGAGACTTATCAGAAGAAAAAGTAAGAATGGCCTCTTAACACATGAGAAAATGTTCAACATCCCTATCCATAAAGAAAATGCAAATCAAAACTGTATTTAGTGGGTAAAAATGAAGAGGGAGTAACACTGTTTGACAAGAAATGTAATCATTACCTTATGTAACTGTAACCCCTCTGTACATCACCTTTACAATAAAATTTAATTAAATAAAAAAAACTATATTTAGATTTCATCTCACCCCACTTAAATTGGGCAGCATAGAGAAAACGAGCACTAAAAATTCTTGGTGGGGATTCTGGGGGGGGGAAAACAAGCCCTGGTGCACTGTTGGAGGGGATATAACCTAGTGAAACTGAAAAGGGCCTAAGTGACTCATCTTAAAAATCTAAGCTTGCTCTCCCCTAAATCAGGAGGTTACACAGAAAGCATGCACAAAACACTTTTTGAGAAAAACTGCTGAATATCTCAAATGGAGGATGTATGTGTTAGATACAAACAGAGATTGAAGTTTAAGTTTAGGAATGCGGTTTAGCCCTCTGCTAACAAAGTTTTACTATAGCCCTCTGCTAACAGAGTTAACTATGACCCTCTGCTAACAAAGTTAACTATAGATAAGAATAGCCTATTTCCCTCTGCTTGCTTAGTGTGATGTATTGTTAATCAAACATATGCCTGACTGTGTGGAAGTTTCCCCAGATTGCTTAAGAGTTGTTTGTTTCATGATATAAAAAGACTGCTAGATTGTGACTCGGGACCTCTGATTATCATCAGTGGAGGTCCGAGCAAGCTCGCAATAAACGCCTCTTTGCTGTTTACATTGGTCTTGGTCTCTGGTAGTCTTTTCGGGGGTCCTGAACGTGAGCATAACAAAACCACACTAGAAGGCACTTTGAAGATTCCTCAAAACACTAAATATAGAGCTTCCCTATGACCTAATGATAGCACTTTGCATCATTGACCTAGAACATTGCAAGTCAGGATATGGTAAAGACACTTGAACATGCATACTCCTTATGGCACTATTCATGACAGCCAAGGCATGAAACTAGACCATATGCCCTACAATGGATCAATGAGTCAAGAAAATAAGATATTTGGATTCAGATAGATAGATAGATACAAATTTTACTCATCTGCTAGAAAGAAAAATATTATATCATTTTCAGGGAAACAGATAGAACTAGAAAAATTATGGTAAGTGAAGTAAGTCAGGTTCAGAGAGACAAACATCACTTTTTATTGTTGTTGGTGGTAGTCATGGGTCTTGAACTCGGGGCCTGGGCACTGTCCCTGAGCTTTTTCACTCAAGGCTAGTGTTCTACCACATGAGCCACATCACTACTTCTTGTTTTCTAACAGTTAATTGGAGATAAGAGTCTCATAAAAGCCGAGTCAAGTTTTAAAGAAGTGTTTGCGAAAATATTAAACAATAAAGTCAGTAACACAAAACAATGCAATGCCCAAACAAAAAGATTTGTGTGTACTGTTAAAAAGTAATCAGTTAATGTACTCTTTACCTGACTTATGCAAATATAACCCCTCTACACATCACTTTTATAATAACAATCAAAATACAGTTTCCATTGGTGCGTATAGTATACCAGAGCAGTTATTTGTAGCTTTTTGTTGTAATATGAAGTATCCTCTCAGTGTAAGTATTCTTTTGCTCTGGTTTATTCAGATAGGTTTGTGTTTTGGTTCTGAAACCTTGTACTGCTCATCAAGTTGGAATATTTTTGGCATTAGACATTTAAAACATGAAAAATATGAATAAATTGTTGCAGCAGGGTCTTGATAATTTAAAGGAAAGATCCTTCCCAGCTTTACCACAGTTTTCTGTGAATGAATTTCTTGTACTGCTTATTGGAATTTTCCTGAAACAGAATCTCTCAATGCAGGGGATTGTCTTTGGTAACGTAGTTGTGTGCCTGGTGATATGTTATTTTATGTGGTAGCTGCTGTCTTGAAGGGTCTGGAGTTGGGCAAACAACTGTAAAACAAAACAAAACAAAAACAACTGCAAGGTTCAGCTGACAGCTCTTAAACAGAAGTAACCTCATGGTCTTTCCTTTTTATACACTTTACCAATGAAAAAGGATTTCTACAGCTCAGATGGTTTTGTGGAAAGACTTGAAAAGATCATTTGAAACCATTAACAGTTCGAGAATTAACACGCACACCTCGCCCTAAGATTTCCCACCACAAATGTACTGAGCAGCATGGAGAGACGCTGTGGATGTTTCTAAACTAGAAATGTCTTCTGAAGGCCAAGCCTTCCTGTAGTTGGAAGAGCAATGCCTGCCTGATGCTTTCTCTGCTCACACTGAACATGGAAAGAGACTTGGCTCTCCCTGGGGATTCTTATTTCTTTTTCCGTTACAAACCCATCTTCTTCACCTCGGGTATTAATATTTGTTTTCACCTGTTTTGCATAAGAAGTAGGACAAAGGTACTGTGGGGTAATCAATGCACAGTTCACAGCTGTAAGGTCTTCTCCCGGAGGGCTACTTGCGGATAGATGCCCCTCCTGGCTGGCTCCGCCCGGTTACCTAGGTGACCCGCACACGTGGGGGCGGTTGCCTCCCCGCCCCCGAGGTCACATCCGGGCCCCCCCTCCCCATCCCACCCCCCTACTGAAGGCCTCGCCCGGGGGCGGCTGCTCTCTGTCCCGCCCCCTGCGCCGTGAGCGTGGGCGCCGGTCAGCGGAACGAGCTCTCCTCGCCGGCCCGAGACCGCGTGGCGTCCTCCCTTCCCGGCTCCTGCTCCACACACCGGGCAGCCATCAGGTAAGGAGTGCGCCGCGACGGAAGGCGGAGGTTCTCATCCTCCTTAGAGGGATCTGGAACTTTCGGGCGGTTCGTGTCGGGGGGCTGGAGTGAACTTGGAGCAGTTTCACCGAGGCTCTGAACTCCAGGTGGGAAGTCCACGCGGAGCCGCGGCTTCTCCCGCGTTGTCCACGGGTGTTTACCCGCTGCCTCGCCCGCCTGGTTTCTTCTTTATGACCCGCATTTGCACTGCGGGCGCCGCCGGGCGGGGCGCGGGGACCCGGGTCTGGAAGGGGCGACCCCCGCCCCCATCGCCACCCGGACCCGGGGAGATCTGCCCTCCCCTCGCCGTGCTTCCTGCCCCCGCTCCCGGCTCCCGGCGGCCGCGCGGCCCGAGCCGCCGGCACTCAGCTGTAGGATGGCGCGCGCCGCACCGAGTCCGGGCCCTCCCGGTTCCGGAGCGCAGGCTCGGGGTGCTGGCCCTGCCCGCCCAAAACGCCCGCCTGAGAGTCGGGCAGACGCGGGAGCGGACGGTGCCGACCCCGCTCGGGGACCGGCGGCGCCGGGCGAGGGCACACCGCCCCGGGACTGGAGGCCCCTGCCGGGCGGGGAGGGGCGGCGCCCGGCGCCCCGCAGGTGCGCGCGTCTCTTCCACCCGCCCGGCTCTCCCGGAGCCGAGTCCAGGGCCGGCGCAGCCTGGAGCCGCGCTTCTCCGTCTCGAGCTCCGGCTGTAGCTCTTCTCCCTTCTTCCCGCACAGCAGGCGGCCCTGGCCTGGTTGGGGTCCCGGCGCCACCCCGGAGGCAGCACCGCTGAACCACGCGCCGCGCCGGGGAGGAGCGGAGGCGCCCGAAGGACTCCCGGCCCTCAGTGCGCTCGGAAGATGGACAATGCGAGGAAAGGGGTGAACTGGACGTCTGCTTTTGGTGAGTCAACACGCGGCCTAGAACCACATGCTGTTGAAAATGAACTTTGTCAAGATAGGCGATATTTGGGGTACGCTTCAGGCGTAGGGCTCGGTGTCAATGGTAGGATTAAAATTTGATTATGCTAACCATGCCCTAATATGTACCCTAAGCCACTCGAATCCTATGCCTTACTTGAAACGTTTCATTAACTAAACCCACACAATAACTGTGCCCAACACAGCAACCCTAACCCAGTCCTCAAATGGGAGAGAGAACTGGTTTGCTGGTATGGTTTTTGTTCTTTCCTCCCTCTGGCCTGTTTCCCGACAGGGTTGAGGGTCTGTGTGGGCTGCAGGCCTTTTAACAGCTAGATGGCTGCCTGCAGACTGCTAATGTTGATAAACGCTTCAAGATTCCATCCTTCAGTATGTGGCTTCTCAGATAATTTACACATATCTAACAGTATGACTGGGGTTAGGGTTCGGTTGTTGATGTCAGTAAGGACTGGTGGTAGTAGGGCTACTCAGTGTGGGCGTTAGCATAAAGATGTAGTTATGGTTTGGAAATAGATTAGGCAGGTGTTGGGTTTTCCATTAACCTTACATAGCAGGAACTAAGGGTAAGGTTCACTATTACAGAAAGATAGTGAATGATGGTTGAGGAATGGGTCATGCTTAGGGAGTGGGTTAGAGAAGGGGATAGGGAATGAGACAAAGGATGAGGTTGGGGAGCCTGTTAGGGAAGATTTTAGGATCATGGTTGAGGGTTAGGGAATGGGTGAGAATTAATTTTGTGGAATGAGTTTGAGTTATGAGATGTGTTATGGAGTGGTTTACAAAACAAGTTATGGAACAGGTAAGGATTAAGAATGTTAAGGAAGGGGCTGGGGTAAGAGGCAGCATGTTCAATATGAATGTGTTAGCTACACAATTGTATGGATTTTGGTTAGTGAATGGCTTAGGGTGAGGCATATGGTTGGTGAGTAGCTTAAGGTGTGTGTTTTGGTTGGAGCACTTTAGGGTGTGAGTACTGGCTAGAGTTAGTGTGCAAGATGGGAATCCATGTTAGGGTATGGGGTAGGAGTAAGGGTTAGGGTTGGGTTGAAGTTGTATTATAGTTAGGGTATATGTGAGTGTAGGGTTATGGTTATGGTTAGGACATGTGTTTTGGTATGGGTTAGGAGATAGGGTAGGGGTTAGATTCTGTGAGTGGCCTCAAGATCCTCCCCAGGGTCTTGGTTTACTAGCCTTGATCTTTCCCATGCCCTCCTTTCTGGTGTCCCAGGGTTTATCTTCCCTTTGTATTTGCCTTCATAGTGTGTCTCCTACTTATTATGCAAAAAAGGTCCATTTCCTTTCACTGGAAGGCCAACTTTTGTGTAAGCATACAATTTAAAGCTTAAGACTAGGGTCCTAGCTTTGAACAAAGCCCATCTTTACTCTCAGAAATACCTCTGAAGAACCTAGATAGGTGAGGATGAAGCTGTGAGGATAGGTTGTGGTTTCCCCTGGATTGTGTCATCATGTTTAAAGGCCCTGTACTCTTCTTCCCTATGCTAATATGGCACCTGCCAGGGTGACCCAGACCCTTGGGTGGTCTGGTTCTCTATGGTTCACCTCTCAGAAACAGTACAGTGATGGAGGGTTCAGTCTATGGAGAACATTTGGTGGAGTTGCTGGTACCCCAAGGTACCAGTTTCCTTTTTTTGTGTTGTTATGCCCAGATTTCGGGTCCCCAAAGACTACCAAGGAGCCGATTCCGATGCAAATGCAAGCCAAAGCAAGTTGGAGCCTGGACTCTAAACCGCCACCCACACAGCGGATCTGCATTGAGACCCCCCCTCACCCCCCTCAGATAAGCAGAGTTTTTATTGTGATTACTACAGGGGCAGGGTATTTCCAACTTGTCAGATACTATTGGATGGCATTTAGCAAGCAAATCTTGTCCTATTTCTATTGGCTATCTACCCTTTCAGTTATCTATTTTGGCTTTGATAATGGGAACTGGACTTGATATCAGGAACTGACATCAGGTGGTCACATAGCAGGGTTAATGCATGGGGTAGAGCAAGTCACAAATGGGTTATGCAAGTCGTTTACAGAAACAGAATTCTGTGGTCAGGCTGTCCTACTACCAACTTTATTTTAACAATTGCTATCATGTTTTCCCATTACCACTAAGCAAGCTTAAGTGGGCTAAAACAATCCAGTACTCAATCATAAGTAACCCAACAGTTACCATGGCATTTCTACTACTATTATGGTTATTTCTATACTCTATGACTATGATCATTTTTTACTGTCTTTTACCATGGTTGCTACCTAGGTACAGAGGGGAACAAGAGCTCCCTACATTTTTAAATGTCAACTACAAAAAACTAGTCTCATGGGTGGGGGTCCAGCCCTCTAGCATGGAGTCATCACCAGGGTTTAGAAGCTGTTATAATTTTAACACTAAAACTTATATTTAGTCATTCAGGTTCTCAGATTAGCCCTTACAGTGGCAGGACCTCATGTGCCTCCATAGAAGTATCCTGACTTTGTTTCCTGTCCTGTGTGTATACTGGGATAGGTATCCACTTTCTGTTGCTGCTTAGAAGGCCGAGGGCAGTTCTTCATCTGAGATCTTCCATGTCTTTGGTACCTGTAAATGTTTGCACCCAGCTACAGACTACTGAGCTAGGACTGGGGAGCAGAGAGGGACTTGAAGGGACTCCAGTTCCTTGACTGAGACTAGGCTGATATCTTTTGAGGGATATAGAGTCTTGTGGGTATTGGTGACACTTCAGCAGTGGATTTGGACATGAAAAGAGCTTCCTAGAGAAGAGCAGGCCGCTGTTGTCAGAGTGGGTCCCAGCATTCTGCCTGAATCCTTACCTGCACCCTGTCATCTGCTTCAGGCCTGGGCAGGGGCTGATAGAGCCTCTCTACAGCCTGCCAGGAACTCCTGGCCAGGAACCTGGTAGGCCATCACACTGCTTACCTATAGCCAGTGCACCCCTGGCAGTCCTCGGGCCTGGATGAAGAGGAAGGCACTGGGCTTGCCCACCCATGGGTTCCTTAGCTCCGAGGATGATGTGTTGGCAGCAGAGAGCAGGTATGGGGGGCAGGGAGGTGGGAAGCTCTCTGTCTGCCTGCCCCAGGAGGACTGGATCCTTTCTGCCACCAGGCTGGCTCCTCCAGAGTCAGAGGGAGGCAGCAGTGACTACTGCACTTTAGGCTGTTGTGGTGAGTTCCATCTGTCTTTGTTCCACATGGAGAAACCCAGGCCCATTCCAGGCCTGTGGTCTTTCCTATATCCAACAGAGGCCAGATACCCAGCAAAGGGCTACTTGTAAGGAAGCTGCCCACAGTCAGAGGTGCACACTGCTTGAGGACTCAAACCACATTTTGCTCTCTCCCTTTCTGGGCAGGCAGTAGGTTCTCTCTGACCTGGCCAGCTTCTTCATGTCCACATTGATGAAAGTGAATTAATGCCCCTGTTGCTGAGTGTTGGTGGGCCTTTGCCTCCTGAGAAGGTAACTTGCACACTGTACAGAAGCCCTTCATCAATCCTCAGATCTGTGGGGAAAGGTCCCTACCCTTAACATTCTGATACCCAGCCGCTTTCCTCCCTTTCCCCCTTCTGGTTTTGCCCCAGGCCTCTCTAGAAGGGTGTAGATACACATCCTGTTCTATGCTTCCCCCTTTAAAGGCCCAGCCTGGGCTCGGTGGACACAGGTGAGATGCCATGACCAGGTGGAACAGCCTTTTCATGCATCTTCCTGAGTCACATTCCCAACTGAGTTTACAAGGGATGTCTTGGCTCTTCCAAAGTGTAGATGACCAAGCTCTGGGTCCTGCTGATTCAGCATCATCAGGGTAGAGGCCCACCAGATTCAGAAAGTTATACTTCTTACTTGTCTTAATTTTCCACTGCCCTTAAGATTGAGAGCTGAGGCCAGGGATGGCGGACAGACTGAAACGACCCCCTGGCAGTAGCCATGGCCTGTGAAGGGCCCTGCTTCCTATAAAACCGTATTGGGTGACCTTGAGGGAGGCACCCATGGTCTGGAGAGAGTGTAGACAAAACATTCATGTGTTATTTCCCTAGGGTTGCTATGACAAGGCACTGCACACTGGGAGCTATGGAGATCTTCTTTCACAGCTCTGAAGTCCAACAGGTGGAACATGGTCCAACAGTGAAAGCAAGGTGTATTATAGGCCACATTCCCTTGAGAGGTGCAAGGGCATGGTGTGTTCCAGGTCTTGTCTTGGTTTCTAAACCTGTGAGGGAATAGCGTAGTTTGTAGAGTAACTCCCCTGTGTGCATTTCTGTGACTGGGTTTCCACCTTTTTTTTTTTCCTTCTAGTCTTATGCCTTGAACTCAGAGCCTGAGCACTGTCCCTGGCTTCTTTTTGCTCAAGGCTAGCACTCTGCCAGGTGATCCACAGTGTCACTTCTGGCCATATTCTATATATGTGGTGCTGAGGATTCGAACTCAGTGTTTCATGTATATGAGGCAAACACTCTTGCTACTAGGCCGTACTCCCAGCCCGAGTTTCCACCTTTTAAGGGTCACTAAGGTTTGGAGCAGGATCAGACACAGCCTATAGTCTGTCTCTGGTTACTGAGACATTGGGATACCTCCTTGGGGCTTCAAGTGGGAAACTTGACCTGTGACCTAAGCAGAAAGTAGTTGCAGCTACAGGCTCCCTGAGACCTCAAGCCTTTCCTAGCTGAGGTAGGAATTGCTCTTGTGATCTGCAGAGACGACAGAGTTTCCTGGTGAACCTTGGTGGCTAGATCCTGGTCAGTAGGAGCAAGGCATGCCCAGAATAGGTCTTTAGCATCCAGAGTGGGAGAGGTATGGTCAGAAGAGAGGAACAGGCACCCTCATGTGTAACCAAGTGTAAGACACCAGTGTGGATCCACTTCCAGGGCCCAGCCTCTGGGAACCTCTGGCTAGTGAGGCTCGCGATGGTTCACATAGAATCTGTGCCAATTCAGGGCCAGACACACGTGCCCCCCCCCCCCCCCCCCCAGATCTGGAGTGCCTCCACCCACCCATGTGGCCTGGGCTTATGGTCACTGGACTGTTAGATTCCCTGAGTAGTTCTTGGGGTTTTGACCCTGGGTGGGGGTTATGGGGCATCACAGCATGAGAGGGGAGGGGCAAGGGGGAGGAAATGAGAGGTGCAGGGGCGGGGCTTATGTGGCATCACAGCAGGATAGGGGTGGGGAAAGCGGGAGGAAGTGAGAAGTCAAGGGGTGGGGCCCCGTCACTGGACTGGTTTAGGTCAGTTCTGCCTGGGACTAGCAGTCCTGCCAGTAGCCCCCATCTCTGGATTTGGGCCTACAAAGCTGGTCAGGCTCAGCGTGGTTTGGTTGTGGGTCTGGGCTCCCATACACCCGTTCCATCTGGCACCATGCGCTTTTCTGTGTGTGTAAGTCTGGAGGAACGCTGCCCGTGTGCAGATGTGGCTTGTGTGTGGAGAATGCTGGACCCAGGTGCACCAAGTTGACTTTGAAGCAACTCCGGAAGACAAGCAGAGCTAAGCCGAGCTTCCTGGCAGGTGGGGCCCAGGGCTTGGGTGTGGGGTGGCTGTGAAAGTGTGTGGAGAAGCGCGGCCTGCCTCTCCCGTTTGCTTGTTTGGGCCCTTCCTGATGTGGCTTTGGTGAGGCTAGGCCTCAAACCAGGCCTCTGGAGCCCGCTTCGAGTCAGTGCAGAGCTTTTATCTGGTGCTTTTAGTCTTGGCAGGCCCAGGCCACGGTTGTTGGGTGGGTGTGAGAGCGTGTGGAGAATCACGGCCTACCCCTCCTGTTTGCTTGTTTGTGATCTTTCTGCAGTGGCTTAGGTGGTGTGGGTAGGCCTCAAACCACATCTCTAAAGCAGGCCTCCAGTCAGTGTAGAGCTGTTAGCTGGTGCTTTCAGTCTTGGCAGGCCCAGGCCATGGTCAGGGGGTCGCTTTTGGTGTTGAGCTTATGGGTGTCACAGCAGGAGACAGGTGGGGCAAAAGCAAAGAAAGTAGAGGTGAAGGGGCATGGCTTATTGGGCTTCAATGCAGGAGAGGAGAGGGGCAAGGGCCAGGAAGTGATAGGTACAGGGGCGGGGCATATTGGGCATTACAGCATGATAGGGGTGGGGAAACCAGGAGGAATTGAGTGGTCAAGGGGCGTGGCCCTGGCACTACGTCCATTCTGCCTTGGACAAGCTAGTCACTCAGCTGCTTTCTGTGAGGTCCCATCTTTGGGTTTTGGCCTACAAAGCTGGTCAGGCTCAGTGTGGTTTGGTGGAGGGTCTGGGCTTCCGTACACCCGTCCCATCAGGCAGCAGCCACTTTTCTGTGTGGGGAAGCCCGGAGGAACGCTGACCATGCACAGATGCGGCCTGTTTGTGGAGAAGGCCGGACCCAGGTGCACCCAGCTGACCTTGAGGCAACTCTGGAAGACAAGCAGAGCTAAGCCGAGCTTCCTGCCAGGTGGGGCCCAGGGCATGGGTGTGGGGTGCTTGTGAAAGTGTGTGTAGGAACGAGGCCCGCCTCTCGTGTTTGCTCGTTTGGGCCCTTCCTGAAGTGGCTTTGGTGAGGCTAGGTCTCAAACCAGGCCTCCAGAGCTGGCTTCCAGTCAGTGCTGAGCTTTTATCGGGTGCTTTCAGTCTCAGCAGGCCCGGGCCACACTTGTTGGGTGGCTGTGAAAGTGCATGGAGGAGTGGGGCTTGAGATGCAGGTGTGGGGCTTTGCGGCATCACAGCATGAGAGAGGCGGGGCAAGAGCCAGGAAGGTAGAGGTGCTTATGGGGCGTCACAGCAAAAAAGGGAAGGGGCAAGGAGGAGGAAGTTAGAAGTCAAGGGGTGTGACCTGAGCACTGAACTGGTTTAGGTCACTTCTGGGGGAAACAGGCCTGCCAGAAGCTCCTTTCACTTGGGAGTTCCAGCTTTGGCTTTGGGTATGGTCTGGCTTATGTGGTCGGTGGTTGTGCTGGGCTTCTGTACACCCATCCCATTTGGCACCAGCAGCTTTTCTGTGTGGGGAAGCCTGGAGGAATGCTGACCGTGTGTAGATGCTGCTTGTGTGTGGAGAAGGCCAGACCCAGGTGCACTGGGCTGATCTTGAGGCAACTCTGGAAGACAAGCAGAGCTAGCCAAGCTTCCTGCCAGGTGTGGCCCTGGGCATGATGGTGGGGTGTTTGTGAAAGTGTGTGGAGAAGCGTGGCCTGTCTCTCCTGTTTGCTTGTTTGTGGCTCTGGTGAGGCTAATCCTCAAACTAGGCCTCTGGATCCAGCTTCCAGTTAGTGCCCATCCTTTAGCTGGGGCTTTCAGTCTTGGCAGGCCCAGGCCACGGTTGTTGGGTGTCTGTGAAAGTGTGTGGAGAAGTGTGGCCTGCCTCTTGTGTTTGCTCGTTTGGGCCCTTCCTGAAGTGGCCTCGGCGAGCCTAAGGCCTCAAACCAGGCCTCCAGAGCAGGCTTCCAGTCACTGCTGAGCATTTAGCTGGCTTTCAGTCTTGGCAGGCCCAGACATGGCTGTGGGGTGTGTGAAGGAGCGTGGCCTGCCTCCCTGTTGGCTTCAGTGAGTCTAGGCCTCAAACCAGTCTTCTGGAGCTGGCTCCCAGTCAGTGCAGAGCTTTTAGCCAGTGCTATCAGTCTTGTCAGTCCCATGGCATGGGTGTTGGTTTTTATTGCATGCCTGCCCCTCTGTGTTTGTTTGTGTCCTTCCTGAAGTGGCTTTGGTGAGGCCAGTCCCCACACCAGGCTTCTGTAGGTGGCTTTTAGCTGGCAATTTCAGTCTATGCAGGCCCAGGGCATGGATACAGGTGAGGGAAGTGTGGAAAAATACGGTCTGCTTCTCCTGAAGTGGCTTGGGTGAGGCCATTCCCCAAACCAGGCCTCTGGAGCCGGCTCCCAGCCATTGTCAAGCTTTTAGCTGGCACTTTCAGTCTATGCAGACCCAGAACATGGGTGTGGGGTGTTTGTGGTTGTGTATGGAGAAGTGCAGCCTTCCTCTCTTGTTTGTTCATTTGTGCCCTTCCTGTAGTGGCTTCAGGGTGCCTAAGCCCTGAAAGTAAGGAGGTCAGGTGTGGCTGGCGCCATCTTGGCCACACACATGTTGAATTGTAGGGTCTGGCATCTCTTCTTCATGGTGGAGGGAGGGAATTCTGACCCCCTGTGGATGGTTGTGTTTGAATTCCTGGAGACAGGTGTGAGCACTTCCCTTGTAGGTTACTGAACCTGTCAGTCCAATGCTTGGTATTAGGAGTTTCCTATTATCCTGTCCCCTGACTTTACCTTATTTAGGCCCAGACAAGCACTGGTGCCATTACACCATGACGCACATCTCCGTGTTTGCAACCTGTGTCCTGTCTCTTTGCTTATCTCTGGTCAACATGGTGTCCCAAATCAGCTCTTGGAGCTGAATTGGTTTGTTAGTATAGTTTTTGTTTTTTCTTTCTTCTCTGGCCTGTTCCCTAACAGTGATAAGTATATTTGTGGGCAGCTGGCTCTTGTAACCATTGGCTGCCTATAGACTACTAGCATTCTAATAAAGACTCCAAGATTTGATCCTTCAAAATGTGGTTTTCTGATAATTTACATTATAACAGGCCCAAACCATGTTTCTGAATCTAGCTCCGTCACTGCAGAGACTTTAGATGGTGATTCCCATATAGGCAGGCTCAGGGCATGGGTGTGGGGGTATTTGTGGAAGTGTGTGGTGAAGTTCAGCCTGCCTCTCTTGTTTATTGCACATTTTACTTGGCATACCAAGGTATTTTGTCTAGTTTTTGGAGCATGTTTTGCCAGCCAGGGAAGCACCTTTATACTGAGTCGTGTCCCGTGGTAGTCTCAGTGGGCCATCACTGCCCCCAGGCCTGGCGTGAGATCTGTCTCATTAGGAGCTGGATGGATGTAGCAGAAGGCAGGAGCAGAAAGTGTGGTCTAAACGGCTTTTTTCTTGTTTTTCCTTCTATCAGCCATGGCTCTGATCTCACTCAACAGAGGAGAGGCCTAAGTGCTGAGGATTGGAATGGTAGGTGTTGGATCTAGGTGTCCAGTCCAATGTAGGATGGGCTCAGTGGACCTCAAGAAATCTTGGTTTGGAGAATATAGACCACAACCCAGGTCTTGCATACGGCACGGAGTTTAGGGTGGAGGGAATGTGTGGAAAATGTTTTTTCCAGATGCCTGTAATCCTATGTACTCAGGAGGCCAAGATCTGTTGATGGCAGTAGGAAAGTCCATGAGGCTCTTTATCACCCATACAAGCCCCAGGACCAGCCCCAAAAGATTTTATGGGGCTGGGAATGTGGCTTAGTGGTAGGGTGTTCCCCTAGCAGTCATGAAACCCTGTGTTTTATTCTTCAGTACCACATACACAGAAAAAGTAGGAAGTAGGGCTGTGGCTTTAGTGGTAAGAGTATTAGCTTTCAGCAAAAGAAGCTCAGGAACTGTGCCCAGACCCTGAGTTCAAGCTCCATGACTGGCAAAAACAGCTGCAACAACAACAAGAAAAGATTTTTATTTTATCATCATATTTATAGTTCTTACACACATTTTTTGTTTATTTAAAAATGTTTTTTTTTTTTTGCTGGCTGTGGGGCTTGAGCTCTGGGCCTGGTGCTGTCCTTGAGCTCCTCAGCAGAACGCTAGTGCTCTACCAATTGAGCCACAGCGCCACTTCTGGTTTTCTAGTGGGTCATTGGAGATAAGTGTTATGAACTTTCTTTCCTGAGCTGGCTTTGAACCTAGCTACTCATCCTCCTGAGTAGGATGACAGGAGTGAGCCACATTTTATTAGGCATACAAAAGTATTTCACTTTTGTGAGTTCCAGTGGTATTGTGTTCCAGGGCCCTCCACAAGCTAGGCAAGTACCTCATCTCTTAGCCCTGGTTGTTTTTATGCCACCTTTGGTTTTCATGATTTCCAGCCTTTTTAGGCATTTTGAAGAGTGTCTGGATAAAATGTGTAGAGCCTTGAAGCTTGGAATCCTGAATAGAGGTTCTGGCTCTATAGCCCAAGGTAGAACAGTGTGGATGGCCCCGATTATAACCTGCTCTGGAGAACTCATGCCTTGCCAAAGCCCCTGGCCTCTGTTCCTTTCATGTCCATCCTGGGGGCCTGGGTTAGGGGTCGGGGTTGGATTGGGTCATGGCGGTTGGATTGGGTCGGGGTGAGGTTTGTGGCGTTGGGGTCAGGGGTCAGGGTTCAGGGCGCTGCTGATGCACACGCCTCCCTGCAGGTGCCACCCATGATGTCACCAGCCCGTGCTCATGCCTGAGTTCAAGCCCCTGACCAGCACAGAAAGATTTTTGGGGGTGGGAATGTGGGTTAATGGTAGGATGTCCCCCTAGCATTCATAAAATCCTGCGTTTGATTCCTCAGTACCATATACACAGAAAAAGCAGGAAGTGGTGCTGTGGCTCAAGTGGTAGAGTACTACCCTTGAGCAAATGACGCTCAGGGACAGTGCCTAGACCCTGACTTCAAGCTCCAAGATTGGCAAAAATAATTTTCATTTTTTTATCATATATGTCTTACATTTATTTACTTTTTATCTTATATAACTCCATAGTTGTTTATTTTGAAAATAATATTTTCTGAAATATCCTTATTTGAGGTGAGCTAATCGATGGTACACCAAAGGTACCTGTTTGCCTGGAAGTTACTAAATGCTGATGAAAGAATAGTTACAAACATATCATTACTGCACACCAACCTAATGGCACTCTGCAATTTTTAAAACTTCATGGCTGGTCAATTTTGATTGGACACTAGAGTTGCATGTGTATGGAAAACATTCTCTCCACTGACTGAAGGTTACTTGCATACAAGTGTACGTCCAATATAGAATTCAATTCTTAAATTCAAAGTGGCTCAAATTGGAACAAATAAGCTGACCCCCTTGAAATAAACTAAATACAAAGCAACAAGTAGTAAGAATACTAAAGATTTATTCCACCAGTCTTCTTCTTATTTTGTGTTTTTTTGTAATTTGAGGCATGTTGTAGCCCAGGCTGGCCTTGAACTTATGATCCTCCTGCCTCATCCTCCCTAGTGCTGGATTTACAGTCACCACCATTCCTTGCTTCTATCTTAAACATACAAATGTGCTGTACGAGTAAACTGAGTTAAAACATTTCTGAAAGCAGAGGAGCTGCTATCAGTAGAGCTATTGTGACTCTATAAGAGCCCAGGTCAGCAAGGTACAAGGTAAGCAGGTGTACTGGGCAGTGCTAGGCATGCAACGTGCCAAGTAGACCACACTGTCCAGGTCTTCTTGAGCTCAGGTCATTATTACTTCACAGGGTTGTATTTTGTTCTTCCCTATTCCTTGTTCCACTGTTTTATAATCAGGAGAAAATGAGAAGTCATTTAACTTCTTGGTTAAATAAAACTAATTTGTCACCTACAATTATGTTTAAGAGTAAGTCAGCTGAAGAAACAACAGGGGCTGGGGCTAAGGAAAGCTTCTACACTTATGCACAGGACTAGTGGGTGAGTTGTTGGCTTGGCTGTGGGCAGTGCTACCCTAGTCGGCCTTCTCTAGGAAGGCCTTGCAACACCGGAGGGACTGCTGATAGACCAGCTCGAAGTCGGAGTCGTTTCCATAATAGGGATCTTCAGTCATGAGTTGTTTTTGTGGATCATAGCTCCCAAGTAGTTCAATTGTAGCTTTGCAGTTTTTAACTTGATTACTTATTCTTTTCAAATCTCAGATTGCTTTCATCCATAGACAGCATGTATTCGAATGTAGCAAAGTCGTCTTTGGTGACCTGTCTTGCCTTAGGGGCTGTGCTAATGTCATGATTTGTTAGGCAGCTCATAGCTCTTGGATCTGGGGCACAACCCACGTTCTAGTCGGAAACAACACTGCTGTCAATGGCCCAATTATCTGAAACATTTTGGTTAGCTACATGTTTTCTGAAAACTGCTTCTGTGATGGGTGACCAGCAAATGTTACCTAGATACACAAATAGTACGGATGTGGGACTCTGTACCACTATCTGCCTGTGTGGTTGCTGGCGCCTGCACATTTATTTTTAAACTTTTATTTAAAATTTTTTTCTTTGCTGAATGTGGGTTGTGAACTCTGCCTGGGTTCTGTCCTCAAGGTCTTCAGCCGAAGACTAGTCTGAGCCACAGCACCACTTCTGTTTTCTAGTGGGTCATTGGAGATAACAGTCATATTAACTTTCCTGCCTGAGCTGGCTTTGAACCTGGATCCTCTGGTCTCAGCCTCCTGAGTAGCTAGGATGACAGGACTGAGCCACATTTTATTAGGCATACAAAAGTATTTCACTTTCATTTTTGTGAGTTCCAGTGGTATTGTGTTCCAGGGCCTTCCACAAGCTAGGCAAGTACCTCAGCTCTTAGCCCTGATTGTTTTTATGCCGCCTTTGGTTTCCATGATTTCCAGCCTTTGTAGGCATTTTGAAGAGAAAATGCACAGAGTGCACAGAGTGTCAGAATAAAATGTGTAGAGCCTGGAAGCTTGGAATTCTGAATAGAGGTTCTGCTCTATAGCTCAAGGTAGGACATAGTGGATGGCTCCCATTAGAACCTGCTCTGGAGAACTCATGCCTTGCCCAGGCCCCTGGCCTCTGTTCAAGTCTGCATCAAGTTTTCATTTATACTTTCATATCCATCCTGGGGCCTGGAGAAGGAGGTGAAGGCATGTGTGAGTAAGGGCAGCTTATCTTTTACTGCTTGGTAGCTTGGTGCTGATCAGAACAACTTTAGTGACCCTAGGCCTCTGCCCAAGCCTCTGAGTCTTTGCTATGCATTCAGTTCTGCTTTTGGTCATGTCCTGCTCTGTGATTGTGGGTTAGGGGATGATGGGCTGTGTGGAAAATATTTTTATTACATATGTCTTACACACATTTTGTTCAGCATACCAAGGTATTTAATTTTTTTTTTTTTGGTGAATTTGAAATTTATTGTGTTTCAGGGCTTCCCACGACCTAGGCAAGCAACTCAACACTGAACCTCACCCCTTTAATATAACCCAGTCATTTCCTTAAGACTGGTTTTATTCAAGTTTTCTTTTCTTTTTTTTTTTTTTTGGCCAGTCCTGGGGCTTGGACTCTGGGCCTGAGCACTGTCCCTGGCTTCCTTTTGCTCAAGGCTAGCACTCTGCCACTTGAGCCACAGCGCCACTTCTGGCCATTTTCTGTATATGTGGTGCTGGGCAATCGAACCCAGGGCCTCATGTATATGAGGCAGGCACTCTTGCCACTAGGCCATATCCCCAGCCCCATTTTATTCAAGTTTTCTAGTAAGCAGCTTCTGTGTGACTTTGTTTTGTTTTTCCCCTGTCACCTGTATAGGATCCCGCTTCCCTGGGGAGTAGTTCCAGCATGGCCATCCTTTGGTGCCTGTTGATTTCTTCTGACTGTAATTACTTTGATGGTAAAATGTGTCTAGTATCTGAAGAAAACATGGAGAACATACACTTGGAATTTTGAGTGTAGTATCTGGAAGTATGGCCCAATGTAGAAAAGTGGCTTGAATGACACTCCCTCCCCTGAAGAAGTGACACCCATTCAAAAACATTCTGAAGTTGGTATCACTGTAGGTCAGCGTTCTAAGACCCTCTAATCATTGAATCACAATCATATGAGGAGGCATCAGGGAGAAGGTAACAAGGACCTGGTATGAAAACATGGCCACTGGGTTTAATTTAGGAGCTCAGCAATCAGTGTCGCTGGGACTGAAGCACCCAGACCCTGGCTGTCCGTGCTGCAAGGTAGTACTGGGCGATGGAGGGATTTGAAAACTATGCCGAAGTAGTGCCATGGTGTCACCAGGCAAATGGCCTCTCAAACCCTGGGAGCTATCCCTTATGCTCATTTGTGCACAGTTTCAGACATGAATTTCCACCTAAGTAGCCACACAGATACTTGGGGCCTCTATTGCTGCTATGAGGCAGGATGCAGAATGAGACTTGGCAAAGCATACATTTTAGCCATAAAGGATGCCATGTGGACTGGCTGTTTACTCCTGGTACTTGAACTCTGGGCCTGGGAGCTGTCCCTGAGCTTCTTTTTGCTTCATGGTAGCACTCTACCACTTTAACGACAGCACCATTTCCGGGCTTTTCTGTTTATGTGGTACTGAGGAGTCAAACTCAAGGCTTTATGCATGCTAGGCAAGCACTCTACCACTAAGCCACATTCTCAGCCCGAGTCCGGGGTTTTGAGATGACACTTTCGGCACATCTGAGGATCAGACGCTGTCGCCTTTGAAGCAACAGAAGCATGGGTCTCCCTTGATCAACACGAGGGTTGTCTGATGATAGAATGGGGTGTCCCAGGCATGCACTGAGCACTGTAGACTCAGTCTGGAAAGGCCACCATGATGCTTTGGCTGGATAAGACTGAACCCTGGAGATTAGTAGGTGTTATCAGGGGTGACAGAAAATCCACAAGTCTTTAACAGAAAGTCTTGATAAATTGAAATCTTTTAAAGGAAATCAGTATCAACCTCCTAAGAATCCAAATCTAAGCTGCAAAAATTAATTCCTAAGTAAAGACTGTCAATAAATCAAGAATAGAGCCAGGCATCAGTGGCTCACACCAGTAATCCTCCCTACTCAGGAGGCTGAGATCTGAGGATCATGGCTCAAAGCCAGCGCAGGCAGGAATGTCCTTGAGTCCCTTATCTCCAATTAAATGCCAGAAAACCAGAAGTGGCACTGGCTCAAGGACAGCCCAATGGACAACAACAAAAGAACAGACCACTGAATAACCTGAGAGACACATGGTCCAAACGTGAACAGGGAAGGAGATGCAACTAACTGTTGAATCTCCATAAATTGTATGTCATTGATTTTTCAACAGTGGCACACGTTGACTGTTTATTCTTTTTCTGATTTATATGTTCAAATCCCTTGTGTTGATGGTGATTCTTAGGGACATTTTTAGTGGTTCATTATTTCTAGGATTGGCTTTATTTTAGTAAGTGTTGGAATGTTACCATGCAGAATACAGTTGATATTGGATTCTTGTAGACCAGCCGCTTTTATGAATTAGTATGCTGAAGAAAACAGTGGCTCTCTCCTCTCCCCTTTCCCTCTCTTCTCTCCTCCCCTTCTCTTTTTTCTTTCTCCAGACGTTGTATTGCTGCAATAGACCAGGCCGGTCTTGAACTTGTAGTCTTCGGCCTCAGCTTCCCAACTGTTGGGGTTAACTGCATTTTCCACCCTACCAGGCTCAAAAACAGATATCTTATGCTGTGACCCATTCGTTCTACCTTTAGGTATTTCTCTAATAGTTGGACTCTGCCCTATGAGCAATGACTCCCTCAGTGCTTCAGTGAGAAGGCACCCAAGAGAATATCAGTAGGAACCTGTGGAAATTGTCCATACATAGTCAGAGTTGGGCTCTGTGGTGCTGTCCCAAGTGCTAGGGCGCCCTCTGCTGTTTACTTGGGAAATGACAGGTGTGACATGTATGTGTGTGGAACAGTTTTTTTTTGTGTGTGTGCGTGTGCATGTGTGTGCGCGTGCGCGCGCTGTTAATAGGAATTGAATTTAGGACTTGGGTGCTGTTCTTTAGCTTTTCTACTGAAGATTGTCCTGCACTGTTTGAGTTTCAGCCCATATTCTGGCTTCATTTTGTCTAAGTGTGTGTGTGTGTGTGTGTGTGTGTGTGTGTGTGTGTGTGTGTTATTTTGTCTCTTTGTTTTCCAGCATGAATTTCATCTTTAAAGATCTCTTTACTCTGTTTCTAGAGTATTATTTGGGCAAGCAGGGGTGAGGTCAGAGTGAGGGAAGGAAGAAGGCAGGGAGGGAGAGGGAGAGTACAGGTTTTTAATTCGTTTTTGTAGTTTATGAGGGAGCATGAAGCTACAAATAAACTAATGTTGGATGGTAGCTTTTTGTGAAGATAGCACTTGTTGCCTATGAATTCCTGGGCATTGTTTTCCATGGCTGTTTGCCTGCCTCCCCGCTTTAAATTTTTGAAGGAAATACTGGTTGATGAAGTCAGGAGAAGTTTGAATGTTTTAATTTAAATTCATCCTTCACCAAGTAGATTGCCGTAAAGATCTAACAGAGACCCATGTGATAGCAGAGGTATTTTCCCCTTCTACCTGGAAAACAGAATAATAAGTAAACATCAAGAAAAACCCAGCCTGTTTATTCTTGTTTTGTTTTGATCTCTGGTCTTGTCTGTCCTTCTCCCTGTTCTCCCTCCCCTGGCCCCCTTATCTGCCAAGTCTGATTGTGACAGTAATCTGGGATGAATGGAAATTACCATGTGATGCCCCTAGCCGCTGTTCCTAGCAGGTGTCCCCTTAAGCCTGCTTGTGCCAGTGGGTTTGATACTTGTAGGTGCAGGAGAGACCCTGAAAGCTTGTGGAGTGTCCTGCACCAGGCTGTGTGTTGGAGCAAAGGCCTTCTGCTAGGCAGGCAGGGCAGCAGGTCCGCAGGTGGGGCCTCAGGAAGCTAGAGGTGCAGGGTCGAGGCTTATGGGGTGTCAGAGCACAAGAGAGGCATGGCAAGAGCCAGGAAGCTAGAGGTGCAGGCCTGGAGCTTATGGCCATCCCAGCTAGAGAGGGGAGGGGCCAGGGCAAGGAAGCTAGAGGTGCAGGGGTGGGCCTTATGGGGCCTTACAGCACAAGAGTTGCAGAGAAAGCAGGAGGAAGTGAGAAGTAAGGGCCGTGGCCCTGGCAGTGGACTGGTTTATTTCGGTTCTACCTGGGACTAGTAGTCCTGCAAGTAGCCGCCATCTTAGGGTTTGGGGCTACAAAGCTGTCAGGCTCACTGTGGTTTGGTGGTGGGTCTGGGCCTGTGTACACCTGTCCTATCAGACACCATACCCTTGTTTGTGTGGGGAAACCTGGAGGAACACTGACCATTCGCAGATGCGGCTTGTGTGTGGCGAAGGCCTGACCTAGGTGCACCAAGCTGACTTTGAGGCAACTCTGGAAGACAAGTAGAGCTATGTGGCAGTGGGGCTAAGGGCATGGGTGTGGGGAGCTGTGAAAGTGTGTGGAGAAGCATGCCCTGCCTCTCCCGTTTGCTTGCTTGTGCCCTTCCTGATGTGGCTTTGGTGAGGCTATGCCTAAAACCAGGCCTCTGGAGCTGGCCTTGAATCAGTGCCGAGCTTTTAGTTGGTGCTTTTAGTCTTGGCAGGCCCAGGCCACGGTTGTTGGGTGGGTGTGAGAGTGTGTGGAGAATCATGGCCTGCCCCTCCTGTTTACTTGTTTGTGTCCTTCCTAAAGTGGCTTCAGTGAGGCTAGGCATCAAACCAGGCCTCCGGAGCCAGCTTGCAGTCAGTGTCTGCCTATCCTTTATCTGGTGGTTTCAGTCTTGGCAGGCCCAGGCTGTGGTTGTGTGGTGTTTGTGAAATTGTGTAGAGGAGCACATCCTGCCTCTCCTGATTGCTCATTTGTGCCCTTCCTGAAGTGGCTTAGGTGAGGCTAGGCCTCAAACCAGGCCTCTGGAGCCGGCTTCGAGTCAGTGCAGAGATTTTAGTTGGTGCTTTTAGTCTTGGCAGGCCCAGGCCACGGTTGTGGGGTGGGTGTGAAAGTGTGAGGAGTGCAGCCTCTCCTTCCTGTTTGCTTGTTTGTGCCCTTCCTGAAGTGGCTTTGGTTGAGGCTAGGCCTCAAAGCAGGCCTCCGGAGCTGGCTTCTTCAGTGCCAATCCTTTTAGCTGTGGTTTTCAGTCTTGGCAGGCCCAGGCAATGGTTGAGGCTGGCTGTGAAAGTGGGTAGAGTAGTTGTACCTGAGGTGCAGTGGTGAGGCTTGTGGGTCATCACTGCAGGAGAGGGGAAGGGTGAGGGCAAGGAAATGAGAAGTGAAAGGACTAGGCTTATGGGGCAACATGGAAGGAGAAGGGAGAGGCAAGGGGAGGAAGTGAGAGGTCAAGGGGTGTGGCTTGGGCGCTGGATTGGTTTAGGTCCCTTCTGCCTGGAACAAACAGACATGCCAGGAGGCTAGGAAGAGCTCCTTTCTCTGAGGGTCCTCTAGTTGTGTCAGGCCTACAAAGCTGGTCAGGCTCACTGTGGTTTGCTGGTGGGTTGGCCTTCGTACACCTGTCCTATCAGGCATCAGCCGCTTTTCTGTGTGGGGAAGCCTGGAGGACTGCGTGTGCAGATGCCGCTTGTGTGTGGAAAAGGCTGGACCCAGGTCCACCAAGGCAGCTCCAGAAGACAAGCAGAGCTAAGTAAGCCGAGCTTCCTGGCAGGTGGGGCCCACGGCATGGGTATGGGGTGCTTGTGAATGTGTGTGGAGAAGTATGGCCTGCCACTCCTGTTTGCTTCTTTGGGCCCTTCCATCAAGTGGCTTTGGTAAAGCTACGCCTCAAACCAGGCCTCCAGATCCGGATTCCAGTCAGTGCCGAGCATTTAGCTGGCTTTCAGTCTTGGCAGGCCCAGGCTATGGTTGTGGGGTGCTTGTGAAAGTGTGTGGAGGAGCGCGGCCTGCCTCCCTGTTGGCTACGGTGAGGCTAGGCCTCAAACCAGTCTTCTGGATATTGCTCCCAGTCAGTGCAGAGCTTTTAGCTAGTGCTTTCAGTCCTGGCAGGCCCATGGCGTGGGTGTTGGTTTTTATTGCCTGCCTGCCTGCCTGCCTGCCTCTCTGTGTTGGTTTGTGTCCTTCCTGAAGTGGCTTTGATGAGGCCAGTCCCCAAACCAGGCTTCTGGAGCTGGCTTTTAGCTGGCACTTTCAGTCTAGGCAGGCCCAGGGCATGGATACAGGTGAGGGACAGTGTGGAGAAATACGGTTTGCTTCTCCTAAAGTGGTTTGGGTGAGGCCAGTCCCCAAATCAGGCCTCTGAAGCTGGCTACAGTCATTGTCGAGCTTTTAGCTTGCACTTTCAGGCCCAGAACATGGGTGTGGGGTGTGATTGTGTGTGGAGAAGTGTGGCCTTCCTCTCTTGTTTGTTCATTTGTTCCCTTCCTACAGTGGCTTCAGGGTGGCTAAGCCCTCAAGTAAGGAGGTCAGGTCTGGCTGGCGCCATCTTGGCCACACACATGTTGAATTGTAGGGTCTGGCATCTCTTCTTCATGTTAGAGGGAGGGAATTCTGACCCCCAGGTGATGGTTGTGCCTGAATTCCTGGAGACAGGGGTGAGCACTTCCCTTATAGGTAACTGAACCTGTCAGTCCAGTGCTTGGGAATAGGAGCTTCCTATTACCCTGCCCCCTGACTTCACCTTATTTAGGCCCAGACAAGCACTGGTGCCTTTGCACCATACCACACATTTCCGTGTTGAATCCTGTGTCCTGTCTCCTGGCTTATCTCTGGTCAATATGGTGTCCCAAATCAGCGCTTGGAGCTCAGTTGGTTTGTTAGTATAGTTTTTGTTTTTTCTTTCTTCTCTGGCGTGTTTTCTAACAGTGATAAATATATTTGGGGGCAGCAGACCTTTGTAACAATTGGCTGCCCATAGACTGCTAGCATTCTAATAAAGACTCCAAGATTTGATCCTTCAAAATGTCATTTCTCTGATAATTTACATTATAACATGCCCAAACCAGGCTTCTGGATCCAACTCCCAGTCACTGCAGAGACTTTAGAGGGTGCTTTCAGTCTGGGCAGGCTCAGGGCATGGTTGTGGGAGTATTTGTGAAAGTGTGTGGAGAAGGTCAGCCTGCCTCTCTTGTTTATTCCACATTTTACTTGGCATACCAAGGTATTTTGTCTAGTTTTTGGAACATGCCTTGCCATCCAGGCAACCACCTTTATACTGAGTCGTGTCCCCTGGTGGTCTCAGTGGACCATCACTGCTCTCAGGCCTGGCGTGAGATCTGTCCCATTAGGAGCTGGATGGAGGTAGCAGAAGGCAGGAGCAGAAAGTGCGGTCTAAATGGCCTTGTCCTGTTTTTCCTTCCATCAGCCATGGCTCTGATCCCACTGAACAGAGGAGAGGCCTAAGTGCTGAGGATTGGAATGGTAGTTGTTGGATCTAGGTGTCCAGTCCAATGTAGGATGGGCTCAGTGGACCCCAACAAATCTTGGTTATTACAACATCAACCCCAAGACCCCCAGGTCTTGCATAGGGTACAGAGGTTAGGGTGGAGGGGTTGTGTGGAAAATGTTTTTCCAGATGCCTGTAATCCTATGTACTCAGGAGGCCAAGCTCTGTTGATTGCAGTTCGAAACCAGCCCTGGTAGAAAAGTCCATGAGGTTCTTTATCACCAATAACAACAACAAACCTTTAGTAGAAGCAGAGCTGTGTCTCAAGTGGTAGAGTGCTCATGCCTGAGTTCAAGCCCCAGGACCAGCACAAAAAGATTTTTGGGGGTGGGAATGTGGTTTATTGGTAGGGTGCTCCCCTAGCATTCATGAAACCCTCTGTTTGATTCCTCAGCACCACATACACAGAAAAAGCAGGAAGTGATGCTATGGCTCAAGTGGTAGAGTACCACCCTTGAGCAAAAGAAGCTCAGGGACAGTGCCTAGACCATGACTTCAAGCTCCAGGATTGGCAAGAAAAAGATTTTCATTTTTATCATATAGGTCTTACACACATTTATTTTTAAATTTTTATTTATTTAAAATTTTTTTCTTTGCCGGATGCGGGGCCTCAAATTTGTGCCTGGGTTCTGTCCTTGAGATCTTTAGTTGAAGACTAGTGCTCTACCACCTGAGCCACAGTGCCAATTCTGGTTTTCTAGTGTGGCATTGGAGATAACAGCCTTATGAACTTTCCTGCCTGAGCTGGCTTTGAACCTGGATCCGCTTGTCTCAGCATCCTGAGTAGCTAGCATGACAGGAGTGATCCACATTTTATTAGGCACACAAAAGTATTTCACTTTCTTTTCAGTGATTTCCAGTGGTATTGTGTTCCAGGGCCTTCCACAAGCTAGGCAAGTACCTCAGCTCTTAGCCCTGGTTGTTTTTATGCCGCCTTTGGTTTTCATGATTTCTAGCCTTTTTAGGCTTTTTGGAGAGAAAATGCACAGAGTTTCTGGATAAAATGTGTAAAGCCTGGAAGCTTGGAATAATGAATAGATGTTCTGGCTCTATAGCTCAAGGTAGAACAGTGTGGATGGACCCCATTAGAACCTTCTCTGGAGAACTCATGCCTTACCCAGTCCCCTGTCCTCTGTTTGTTTCATGTCCATCCTGGGACCTGGGTCAGGGGTCAGGGTTGGATTGGGTTGTGGCGAGGGTGGCGGGGTTGTGTTAGGGGTCAGGGCACTGCTAGCACGTCGCTGATATACAGGCCTCCCCGCACATGCCACCCATGGCGTCACCATCCCCTTCCATCATGCGCGAGCACTGGCTCCAGGTGGATTGGGGCCTTGCATGCGGGAGCCCTGAGTCCCGTCCTCCGGTCCCCATGCAAGCATGCGCGAGAAGAACTGCGGCTGGAGAAGAGCTGCGGCTCAGCGGCGGGGCGGGGACAGTGAAGGCCTGGTCTGAGCGCCAGGCCTGGTGTGAGGGCTAGGCCCCACGGGGTGAGGGCTCAGCCCAAACACGTGGCCCTGTGGGCAATGGCTTTGGCTATGGAGAGGACAAGTGCATTTGCACAGGTCAAGGGTCGACAGTCCTAGCCCCAAATATGGAGATCCTCACCCCTGACAGTGTCTGGGCCCTGCCCCACAGTGCCCACACAGCCCCGCCCCTGGTGGCTTTGCGGCCCCTTCCTATGCCATTGCCACGGCCCCGCCCCTGGTGGCGTCACAGCCCCGCTCTATGCCTACCACACGGCCTGGGTCCGCTGCAGAGCATGGGAAGAGGCCCCGCCCCATGTTGAGAGGACCAGAACCTCCACCTCCACCATGGGAGGGCGGGACTTCCGGGAAAGGGAGCCGAGGTGCTGGAAAGCCACAGCCAGGAGTGACTCGTGCAGGTGAGCTGCCACAGGCGTGATCCACCGTCCCGCAGGCAGGAGGAGAGTGGTGCCCCGGGCCTGAGGAAGGAGGACAGGAAGTGAGTAGGGGCCTGCAGACGGAGGAGGCCTGAGCCCCTGGCCTGTGGAGAATGGAGGCCAGGTGGCCTAGCTGTTGGCGGAAGGAGAGCTGAGGTCTGCCGAGCCCAGGCCCATGGAGAGCAGTCTGGGAGCACTGCGCCTGCCGAACTTGTGGAGACTCTGGGAGACCATCTGAGCACAGCCAAAGAAGAGGAGCCTCCTGTCAGGCCCAAACCAGGCTTCTGGCTCCAGCTCCCAGTCACTGCAAAGACTTTAGATGGTGCTTTCAGTCTAGGCAGGCACAGGCATTGGGTGTGGGGGTATTTGTGAAAGTGTGTGGAGAAGTTCAGCCTGCCTCTCTTGTTTATTCCACATTTTACTTGGCATACCAAGGTATTTTGTCTAGTTATTGGAGCATGCCTTGCCAGCCAGGCAACCACCTTTATACTGAGTCGTGTCCCCTGGTGGTCTCAGTGGACCATCACTGCCCCCAGGCCTGGCCTGAGATGTCCCATTAGGAGCTGGATGGAGGTAGCAGAATGCAGGAGCAGAAAGTGTGGTCTAAATGGCCTTTTCCTGTTTTTCCTTCCATCAGCCATGGCTCTGATCCCACTGAACAGAGGAGAGGCCTAAGTGCTGAGGATTGGAATGGTAGGTGTTAGATCTAGGTGTCCAGTCCAATGTAGCAAGGGCCCGCGGGTGAGCACCTGGCCCGAACACGGGGCCCTGAGGGCAATAGTTTTGGCGATGGTGAGGACAAGTGCATTTGCACAGGTCAAGGTTCGACAGTCCTAGCCCCAAATGTGGAGATCCTCACCCCTGACAGTGTCTGTGCCCCGCCCCACAGTGCCCACACAGCCCCGCCCCACTCCCGTCTTCCTGGCCCCGCCCCTGGTGGCATCATGGCCCCTCCCCATGCCATTGCCACGGCCCCACCCCTCGTTGCATCACAGCCCCACCCCAATGCAGAGCTTGGGAGAGGCCCTGCTCCACGTGGAGGGGACCTGAACCTCCGCCTCTACCCTGCTAGGGCGGGACTTCCGGGAAAGGGACCTGAGGCGCGGGAACGCCACAGCCTCGAGAGCCTAGTGCTGTATGCTGGATTCGCAGGCCTGTGGGCTAGAGGAGAGCGGGGCCGGGCTTGAGGACGGAGGACAAGAGGAGAGCAGGGGCCTGCGGACAGAGGAGGCCAGAGCTCTGGGCCTGTGGACAATGGAGGCCGGGCAGCCGAGCTGTGGGTGGGAGGAGAGCCGAGGTCAGCAGAGCCAAGGCCCATGGAGAGCAGCCTGGAGCACCTCCCGCCGATCTTGAGGCTACTCCGGGAGACTATCCAAGCGCAGCCAACTAAGCGGAGCGTCCTGTCAGGTGCGGCCCGGGGAGTGGGCATGGGGTGGGTGTGACAGTGTGTGTGGAGGAGCGTGGCCCGCCTCCCTGCTTGCTTGCTTGTGCTCTTCTTGTGGTGGCTTCAGGATGCCCAAGCCCTGCAGGAGGGAAGTCAGGTCTGGCCGGCGCCATCTTGGTCACACACATGTTGAATTGTAGGGTCTGGCATCTCATCTTCATGGTAGAGGGAGGGAATTCTGACCTCCAGGTGATGGTTGTGCCTGAATTCCTGGAGACAGGGGTGAGCACTTCCCTTATAGGTGACTGAACCTGTCAGTCCAGTGCTTGGGAATAGGAGCTTCCTATTACCCTGTCCCCTGACTTTATCTTATTTAGGCCCAGACAAGCACAGGTGCCATTACACCATGCTACACATCTCCGTGTTTGCATCCTGTGTTGTCTCCTGGCTTATCTCTGGTCAATATGGTGTCCCAAATCAGCGCTTGGAGCTCAGTTGGTTTGTTAGTATAGTTTTTGTTTTTTCTTTCTTCTCTGGCGTGTTTCCTAACAGTGATGAATATATTTGGGGGCAGCAGGCCTTTGTAACAATTGGCTGGCTATAGACTACTAGCATTTTAATAGACTGCAAGACTGGATCCTTCAAAATGTGGTTTCTCTGATAATTTATAACAGGCCCAAACCAGGCTTCTAGATCCAGCTCCCAGTCACTGCAGAGACTTTAGATGGTGTTTTAAGTCTGGGCAGGCTCAGGACATGGTTGTGGGAGTATTTGTGAAAGTGTGTGGAGAAGTTCAGCCTGCCTCTCTTGTTTATTCCACATTTTACTTGGCATACCAAGGTATTTTGTCTAGTTTTTGGAGCATGCCTTGCCAGCCAGGCAACCACCTTTATACTGAGTCGTGTCCCATCACTGCCCCCATGCCTGGACTGAGACTTGTCCCATTAGCAGCTGGATGGAGGTAGCAGAAGGCAGGAGCAGAAAGTGTGGTCTAAATGGCCTTGTCCTGTTTTTCCTTCCATCAGCCATGCTCTGATCCCACTGAACAGAGGAGAGGCCTAAGTGTTGAAGATTGGAATGGTAGGTGTTGGATCTAGGTGTCCAGTCCAATGTAGGATGGGCTCAGTGGACCCCAACAAATCTTGATTAGGAGAATATACACCTCAATCTAGGTTTTGCATAGGGCACAGAGGTTAGGGTGGAGGGGATGTGTGGAAAATGTTTTTTCCAGATGCCTGTAATCCTATGTACGCAGGAGGCCAAGATCTGTTGATTGCAGTAGGAAAGTCTATGAGGCTCTTTATCACCAATCAGCAACAACAACAAAAAACCTCTAGTAGAAGCAGAGCTGTGTCTCAAGTGGTAGAGTGCTCATGCCTGAGTTGAAGCCCCAGGACCAGCGCAAAAAGGTTTTTGGGGGTGGGAATGTGGCTTAGTGGTAGGGTGTTCGCCTAGCATTCATGAAACCCTACGTTTGATTCCTCAGTACCACATACACAGAAAAAGCATTTATTTTGAAAATAGTATTTTCTGAAATATCCTTATAATTTGAGGTGAGCTAGTTGATGGTACACCAGAATTACCTGTTTGTCTGGAAGTTTCTAAATGTTGGTGAAAGAATAGTTACTAACATATTATTATAGCTCACCAACCTAATGGCACCCTGTAATTTTTTTTTTTTAAGAAAATGACTCTTTCATGATTATTTTAGAAAGGTTACCATATCCATTTACTAATATCTTCAACTTTAAGGTAGTTTAAAAAACATAAAAATGTAAGTACGCTGAAGAGTAACTGCTATTAAACAGTTCTGAAAAGGCAGAAAATGTATACTTTGCTTTTATAGAAAATGTTAAATCTGTAATAGCAGCATTTTATATAAAAGCTGTCTTTGAAAACCCAGATTTTTGTATACACAAAACATTTTTTTTTCTTTTCCCTGTACAATATAACAATGTTTACACCGGAGAAAAGGTTTCTTCACATTATTTTTCCCATCGCAGGTGGCAGTCAGCTTGAGTGTTATCAGTGTGCCCTGAGCTCAAGCTTCTCAGCACAACCTTCAGTCCAACATCATGGCATTGATGACCTTCAGATCTTTCATGTATGGATGGGCCACCAAGATCTTGTCGATTTTCCGCCTCTGCTTGGAGTCAGGGAAGATCTTTAGCAGGGCCTCCCTCAGCTCTCTTGTTTCAGCAGAAGATCTCTGTGCTTGCATGGGCAGGTTGTGCTGCATAGTGGGAAGGTTTGGTAGGAGGGGGAAGCGGAGTGGCTGAGAGAGCCAGGGGCTAGAAGAGGCTCCCTGAATCTGGGGCAGAGGTTGGTGACTGCACCCTGCAATTTTTAAAACTTCATGACTGGTCAATTTTGGTTGGACACTTGAGTTGCATGTGTATGGAAAACATTCTCTCCACTGACGGAAGGTAACCTGCATACAAGTGTACTTTCAATATAGAATTCAATTCTTAAAGGTAAAGTGGCTTAAATTGGAGCAAATAAGCTGATTCCCATGAAATAAACTAAATACAAAGCAACAAGTAGTAAGAATACTAAAGATTTATTCCACCCGTCTTCCTCTTATTTTGTGTTTTAATTTTGTATTTTGAGGCATGTTATAGCCCAGGCTGGCCTTGATCTTATCATCCTCCTGCTTCAGCCTCCCTAGTGCTGGATTTACAGGCACCACCATTCCTTGCTTCTATCTCAAACATACAAGTGTGCTCCATGAGTAAACTGAGTTAAAACGTTTCTGAGAGCAGAGGAGCTGCTATCAGTAGAGCTATTGTGACTCTATAAGAGCCCAGGTCAGCAAGGTACAAGGTAAGCAGTAGCACTGGGCAATGCTAGGCATTCAACATGCCAGGTAGACCATACTGTCCAGGTCTTCCTGAGCTCAGGTCATTATTACTTCACAGGGTTTTATTTTGTTCTTCCCTATTTCCTTGTTCCACTGTTTGGTAATCAGGAGAAAATGAGAAGTCAATTAACTTCTTGGGTAAATAAAACTAATTTGTCACCTACAATTATGTTTAAGAGTAAGTCAGCTCAAGAAACAACAGGGGCTGGGGCTAAGGAAAGCTTCTACACTTAGGCACAAGACTAGTCGGTGAGTTGTTGGCTTGGCTGTGGGCATTGCTAACCTAGTGGGCCTTCTCTAGGAAGGCCTTGCAACACTGGAGGCACTGCTGATAGAATACCTCGAAGTCGGAGTCGTTTCCATAATAGGGATCTTCAATAATGAGTTGTTTTTGTGGATCATAGTTCCCAAGTAGTTCAATTTTAGCTTTCCAGTTTTTAACTTGATTACTTCATCCTTGGTGACCTGTCTTGCTTTATGGGCTGTGCTAATGTCATGATTTGTTAGGCAGCTTCATAGCTCTTGGATCTGGGGCATGACCCACGTTCTAGTCGGAAACAGCACCGCTGTCAATGGCCCAATTATCTGAAACATTTTGGTCTGCTACAAGTTTTCTGAAAACTGCTTCTACAATGGGTGACTGGCAAATGTTACCTAGATACACGAATATTATGGATTTGGGACTCTGTTCCGCTATCTTCCTGTGTGGTCGCTGGTGCCTACACATTTTTTTTCAAACTTTAATTTATTTAAAAATTTTTTCTTTGCCGAATGTGGGGTATGAATTTTGTGCCTGGGTTCTGTCCTTGAGGTCTTCAGTTGAAGTCTAGTGCTCTACCACCTGAGCCACAGCACCACTTCTGGTTTTCTAGTGGGTCGTTGGAGATAACAGTCTTATGAACTTTCCTGCCTGAGCTGGCTTTGAACCTGGATCCTCTTGTCTCAGCCTCCTGAGTAGCTAGGATGACAGGAGTGCGCCACATTTTATTAGGCCTACAAAACTATTTTACTTTCTTTTTAGTGATTTCCAGTGGTATTGTGTTCCAGGGCCTTCCACAAGCTAGGCAAGTACCTCAGCTCTTAGCCCTGGTTCTTTTTATGCTGCCTTTGTAGGCATTTTGGAGAGAAAATGCACAGGGTGTCAGAATAAAATGTGTAGAGCCTGGAAGCTTGGAATCATGAATAGAGGTTCTGGCTCTATAGCCCAA
This sequence comes from Perognathus longimembris pacificus, assembly GCF_023159225.1. Lineage (NCBI taxonomy): Eukaryota > Metazoa > Chordata > Mammalia > Rodentia > Heteromyidae > Perognathus > Perognathus longimembris. Next base: position 34,712 of record NC_063173.1, on the reverse strand, counting down.
GGTAGAACAGTGTGGATGGACCCCATTAGAACCTGCTCTGGAAAAATCATGCCTTGCCCAGGCCCCTGGCCTATGTTCAAGTCTGCATCAAGTTTTCATTTATACTTTCATATCCATCCTGGGGCCTGGAGAAGGAGGTGAAGGCATGTGTGAGGAAGGGCAGCTTATCTTTTACTGCTTCATATGTTGGTGCTGATCAGAACAATTTCAGTGACCCTAGGCCCCTGCCCAAGCCTCTGACTCTTTGCCATGTATTCATTTCTGCTTTTGGTCATGTCCTGCTTTGTGATTGTGAGTTAGGGGCTGAGGGGCTGTGTGGAAAATATTTTATTTTTATTACATAGGTCTTACACACATTTTGTTCAGCATAGCAAAACATATAAGTTTCTTTTTGGTGAATGTAAAATTTATTGTTTCAGGGCCTCCCACAACCTAGGCAAGCAACTCAACATTGAACCTCACCCCTTTAATATAACCCAGTCAGTTCCTTTAGACTGGTTTTATTCAAGTTTTCTAGTAAGGACCTCCTGTGTCACTTTCTGTTTTGTTCTTCCCTTGTCGCCTATATAGAATCCTGCTTCCCTGGGGAGTAGTTCCAGCATGCCAATCCTTTGTTGCCTGTTGACTTCTTCTGCCTGTAAGTACTTTGAGGGCAAAATGTGTCTAGTATCAGCAGAAAACATGGAGTACATACACTTGGAATTTTGAGTGTAGTATCTGGAAGTATGGCCCAATGTAGAAAAGTGGCTTGAATGACACTCCCTCCCCTGAAGAAGTGACACCCATTCAAAAACATTCTGAAGTTGGCATCACTGTCCATCAAAGTTCTAAGACCCTCTAATCATTGAATCACAATCATATGAGGAGGCATCAGGGGGAAGGTGACAAGGATCTGGTATGAAAACATGGCCACTGGGTTTAGTTTAGGAGCTGAGCAACCAGTGTGGCTGGGACTGAAGCAACCAGACCATGGCTGGCCCTGCTCCAAGGTAATACTGGGCGATGGAGGGACTTGAAAGTGCCATGGTGTCACCAGGCAAATGGCCTCTCAGACCCTGACAGCTATTCCTTATGCTCATTAGTGCGCAGTTCCAGACAGGGACTCCATCAAAGTAGCCACACAGATACTTGGGGCCTCAATTGCTGCTATGAGGCAGGATGCAGAATGAGACTTGGCAAAACACACTTTTTAGCCATAAAGCATGCCATGAGCACTGGCTGTTTACTCCTGGTACTTGAACTCTGGGCCTGGGAGCTGTCCCCGAGCTTCTTTTTGCTTGATGCTAGCACTCTACCACTTTAATGACAGCACGATTTCCGGCCTTTTTTGTTTATGTGGTACTGAGGAGTCGAACTCAAGGCTTTATGCATGCTAGGCAAGCACTCTACCACTAAGCCACATTCTCAGCCTCAGTCTTGGGTTTTGAGATGACACTTTAGGCACATCTGAGGATCAGACATTGTCACCGTTGAAGCAACAGAAGCATGGGCCTCACTTGATCAACACTAGGGTTGTCTGATGGTAGAGAGTGGGGTGTCCCAGGCACGCACTGAGCATTGTAGACTCAGACTGGAAAGACCACCATGATGCTTGGGCTGGATAAAGCTGAAGCCCAGAGATTAGTAGGTGCTATCATGGGTGACAGAAAATCTACAAGCCATTAAAAGAAAAGTTTGATAAATTGAAATCCTTTAAAGGAAATCAGTACAAACCTCCTAAGATTCCAAACGTAAGCTGCAAAACTCGTCAGACAAAGCACCCATTAATTCCTAAGTACAGAGTGTCAATAAATCAAGAAGAGAGCCAGGCACTAGTGGCTCATACCAGTAATCCTCACTACTCAGGAGGCTGAGATCGGAGGATCATGGCTCAAAGCCAGCCCAGGCAGGAATGTGCTTGAGACCCTTATCTCCAATTAAATGCCAGAAAACCAGAAGTGGCACTGGCTCCAGTACACTCCACGACGGACAACAGCAAAAGAACAGACCACTGAATAATCTGAGAGACACATGGTCCAAACATGTGAACATGGAAGGAGATGCAACTAACTGTTGCATCTCCATAAATTGTATGTCATTGATTGTTCAACAGTGGCACAAATGACTGTTAATTCTTTTGCAGATTCATATGTGCAAATCCCCTGTATTGATGGTGATTCTTAGGGACATTTTTGGTGTTTCATTATTTCTAGGATTGGCTTTATTTGACTAAGTGTTGGATTGTTAACATGCAAAATACAGTTGATGTTGGATTCTTCTATACCAGCAGCTTTTACGAATTAGTACACTGAAGAAAACTGCACTTGTGCCACGTAGTGTCTCATTTAAGTGCGTCTCTCCTCTCCTATTTCCCTCTCTTCTCTCCTCCCCTCCCCTCCTCTTTTTTCTTTCTCCAGACATTGTATTGCTGCATTAGACCAGGGGGGTCTCAAATTTGTCTTCTTGCCTCAGCCTCCCAACTGTTGTGGTTACCTGCATTTACCACCCTACCAGTCTCAATATTATGTTTCCCCTCCCCTCCTCCCTTCCTCCTCCCCCTCCATCCTCTCTCCTCCTCTTCGCCTCCTCTTTTCTGTCTTTTCTCTGTCCCCTAGATGTTGTATTGCTACATTAGACCAAGCTTATTTTGAACTCTCAATCTTGTTCCTCATCCTACCAACTGTGGGGCTTACCTGAATTTGCTACCCTACCTGGCTCAATTTTATGATCTAAAATTTCCTGAAAAAGGACTCTTCTAGGGGCAGGGAATATGGTCTAGTGGCAAGAGTGATTGCCTCTTATACATGAAGCCCTGGGTTCGATTCCTCAGCCCGAAATATATAGAAAGGGTCAGAGGTGGTGCTGTGGCTCAAGTGGCAAAGGGTTAGCCTTGAGCAAAAAGAACCCAGAGACAGTGCTCTGGCCCTGAGTCCAAGCCCCAAGACTGCCCTCCCCCCCTAAGGAACTCCTTTAGTTCTGTTTTAATAACAGACTTACCTGTAGAATAAAATAGAATGGGTTTTTCATTCCCCTTTTTATTTGAAAACATTATTCTCCCTCTTCTCTTCTCCTTATCTCTCCTCTGTGTCCCTGCCTCCTTTTCCTCCTCCGCCTTCTCCTCTCCTCCTCTCCATTGATAAAATGAGAACATACCTTAATTTTTCTTCACTTAATGCCAATCATTCTTACAATTCCACCAAGTCCTATTCTTGGCCCTACAATTATAGTTTAAACTCTAGTTTACATTATAGTTTAAACAAAACAATTGACTGTGAATCTAGAAACAAAGAATTATAGTTCTTTTAATTACCCGAAAAGGTAAAGAGGAGCTCCTAACTCCTCCACCCATACATAAAAGTATGGCTTTTTAATTAACTTTTTAAGGATAATGGTAATCCAGTGGCCTTAGGAGCCAAAAATTTGGTGCAAATCCAAGATAAAGTAACCTATAATGCTTAGCCTATCATTTATATTCATATTAGCTATTCTTCTAAAACCCCTAACAAAAGTTTTAATGGGCCAACCAACAGTAACGTATCCTGATCAAATGACTAAATCTATAAAATGAGCCTTCATTATTAGTCTGATTCCACTATTCCTATTCATCAATATAAAAAAAGAGACAGTCATCTCTAATTATCACTGAATAACTATTCACTCCACAGAATTATACATAAGCTTTAAGTTAGATCTTTATGCTGTTATTTTTTTTTTTTTTTATCTATAGCCTTATTCCTCACTTGGTCCATCATAGAATTTTCTACATGATACATACATTCAGATCCAAACCTAAACTGATTTATGACCTACCTCCTTATATTTCTCATCACTATGATCATCCTAGTCACAGCTAATAATATGTTCCAACTCTTTATTGATGGGAGGGTGTAGGAATTATATCCTTTCTATGAACCGGATGATGGTATTGTCGAGCAGATGCTAACACTGCAGCTTTACAAGGTATTATCTATAACCAAATTGGACACATTGGCTTTATTTTATCTATAGCATGATTTTATAATACCTGTAATTCATGAGAACTTCAACAATTTTTTTTTTAATAAGTAATGAAACTGCCTTACCCTTAGTGGGTTTAATTGTAGCAGCTACTGGTATATCCGCTCAATTTGGCTTACACCCATGGCTTCCATCTGCCATAGAAGGTCCTACACCTGTATCTGGTCTACTATACTCTAGTACTATAGTTGAAGCAGGAATCTTTCTGTTAATTCATTTTTATCCCTTTGTAGCTAATCTCCTAAATATTATATCACTAATGCTATGTATTGGGGCCATTGCAACCTTATTCACAGCAATCTGTACCCTTACCCAAAACGATTTTAGAAAAATTATTGCATTCTCTACCTTAAGCCAACTAGGTTTGATAATAGTAACTCTAGGCATTAATAAGCCTTATTTATTATTTCTTCACATCTGTACACATGCATTCTTCAAAGCTATGTTACTTATATGTTCTGGCTCAATTATCTACAACTTAAATGATGAACAAGACATTCGAAAAATAGGAGGAATCGCCCCATGTCTACCATTTACAACATCTGCTCTAATTGTAGGTAGCCTAGCTTTAACTGGCACACCCTTCCTTACAGGATTTTACTCAAAAGGCCTAATCAATGAAGCAATAAATCTGTCATATACTAATTCTTGGTCCCCAATCATCACCCTGATTGCAACATCTTTTACAGCTATCTACAGCTCACAAATTATTTTCTTCATTTTAAAAGGACATCCACAATTTTTACCAATTAATTCCATCAATTAAAATAATCCAAGCCTAATTAATCCGATCAAACGCCTTCTCGCTGGTTTCCTATTTTCCAACCGTATTAATCCTACCAACACCCAAACTATATGCCTATTATAATCAAATTATCAGCTCTAACAGTAACTATCATAGGGTTTATTACTGCAATAGAACCCTGCCGAGCCAGCCGGCAGTGAACGGGAATCCTGACTGAGGGCGGCGAGGATTAAGGAAAAGGAAAAATAGAAGACAAGAGAAAAAAGACAAGAGGCAAAGATGGGGCACGGGAGGTCTGCATCTCGAGATTGAAACTCAAGACTGCAGCCATGTTTATTCTTAACTTCCAGCTTATATGCAGTTTGAAAACCAGGAAACAGCAGCATAGGCTTAAAATTCCAGAACACAAAAAGGCTTGGAGTTAGCAATACCCGATGATAGCTAAGACTGGATGAGGTTGGTTAACATAAGAATGGACTCATGGCAGACACAGTAAAGCATTTCCGATTTTCCATTAAGCCATGTCCTTGCGTGTCCTTGAAAACACAGCCAGAGGTCAGGAAGAATTTAGCTGCTAGCTCAGCTCCTGACATAGAACTAAACATTCTATCATCTTATTTAAAATTAAATCCAAAATCATATTCATTCAACTTCTCTAACCAGCTAGGAATTTTTCCAACCATCACACATAGACTCCTTCCTAATATAGGTCTCACATTTAGTCAAAAATTATCAACATCAACTATAGACTATACATGAAATGAAAAAATTATACCTAAAACCCTAGCTACCATTAATACATCTTCTAGCTCCGTGTCATATCATAAAGGCCTATTAAAAATGTATTCATCATTCATCTTATCCACCCTACTTCTACTAGTTATTATTAGCTAAATGCCATGAGTAATTTCAATAATAAGATAAACAGCTATAGAGTTCAATCACCAACTACTGTAATTCAACTCCCATAACTGTACTTAGCCGCCACCCCAAGTGAATCTTTCCGAACTAGTAATACATTGTCTTCACCAAATGCTAAAATATTATCTCAATTATATAATCCACCTACACCTAACCCCTCAAAATGCAGAACAGTAATTACTAAAATGACTTCTAGTGAGATTCCTAATAATAGTAAAAATCAGAGTCATAAATTTGAGCCTCAAGTTTCAGGATATTCATCACTTGATATAGCACTTGTATAACCAAATACTACTAACATCCCTCATAAATAAATAAAAAAATACAATCATAGCAATATAAGAGCTATCATTTGGAATTATTAAGACCACACCCAACAGCCCCACTAACAATCAATCCTACACCCGCGAAAATAGGTGAAGCTTTAATAGCCGCCCCAACAAAACGTAAAACTATTAAGATTAAAGTTAAATAAAGTAAATTTGTCATGATTTTCACATGCACTTAAACCATGACCAATGACATGTAAAATCGTTGTTAATTGAACTATAAAAACACTTTACAATGACAATCATATCAAAGTCTCATCCTCTAATAAAAATAGTAAACCATGCTTTCATTGACCTTCCAACTCCAACATCTCAGGATGATGAAACTTAGGATCCCTTTTTGGAGTATGCTTAATTATCCAAATTTCTACTGGCCTATTCTTATCTATGTACTACACATTTGATACACTCACAACATTTTCTTCAGTCGCGCATATTTGCTGAGATGTTAACTATAGTTGATTATTCTGATGTATATACTCTAACGGAGCATCATTATTCTTCATTTGTCTTTATCTGCACATTGGACGAGGTATTTATTAGGGCTCATACCTCTACAAAGAAACCTGACATATCGGAATTATTCTTCTATTTCTAGTAATTGCTACAGCCTTTATAGGATATGCACTTCCATGAGGACAGATGTCATTTTGAGGAGCCACTGTAATTACCAATGTATTATCTGCAATCCCTTATATTGACTCAGACCTAGCAAGAGTGAATTTGAGGGGGGTTTCCAGTTGATAAAGCTACTTTAACTCATTTCTTCGCATTCCATTTCATTCTACCATTTATTATTGCAGCAATGTCCATAGTTCATCTTTTATTTCTTCACGAAACAGGATCTAATAATCCACTAGGCATCCTGTCTGATTTAGATAAAATTCTATTCCATCCTTACTACTCGTTCAAAGATCTATTAGGAGGTGTAGCATTGCTAGCCTTCTTGTTTATGATCGTTTTATTCTTCAAAGATGCCTTAGGAGACCCAGATAATTATACACCAGCTAACCCACTCAATACAACAGCTCATATTAAACCAGAATGATATTTGCTATTTGCCTGTGCTATTCTATGCTCCATTCCAAATAATCTAGGAGCAGTAGTTGCCCTGCTCCTATCAATCCTAGTCCTTGCCCTATTCCCACTCCTCCATACATATAACCAACGTGGATTGATATTCCTGCCTATTAGCCAAATCCTATTTTGAATTGTAGTCTCAGATTTATTTCTTCTAACCTGAATGGGAGGACAACCAGTAGAACCCCCCTTTATCATTATTGGACAAATCGCATCCATTGTCTATTTTTCTATTATCCTTCTCTTTCTCTCAATTGTCGGATTAATTGATAATAAAATACTTAAATGAAGACTGCTTTAATAGTATAAGGATTATATAGGTCTGGTAAACGTAAGATGAAGATTTTATCTTCTTAAAGCATTCAGGGAAAGAATACAATCCTGCTTCCAACCCCCAAAGCTGGAATTCTTAATTAAAGTATTCCCTGTACTTGGGAGACTTAATAAATTTAAACTGTTTCATCAGGCTTAATCTTAAACTCTCCCCCCCCCCAAAAATTACCGTGCATATTATGATTAATTGTTCATAAACTGTAAAATGCTTATGCCACATTAAATTAATGCATACATGCTATAAGCAAGTAATAACCCCCATAAAGTACATTTACATCCTGTTCTATCCACATTAAATGCTCCACAATATGAATATTGTACAGTATAATCAGTTAATGCTTGTAAACAATAATACCATACCCACATTAGTCCATTAAATTTCGTTAGTCTTTGAACACGTGGATATCCCCTACTACTTGTCTCTTAATCTACCATCCTCCGTGAAACCATCAACCCACCTACTCAGCCTACCCTTCTTGCTCCGGGCCCATAAAACTTGGGGGTAGCTATTGTGAAACTATACCTGACATCTGGTTTGTACCTCAGGGCCATAAAATTAAGATCACCCACACGTTCCCCTTAAGACATCTTGATGGATTAGTGACTTATCAGCCCATGACCAACATAACTGTCATACCCCTGGTATTTTTTAATTTTCTGCATGCTGTGACTCAGCTAAGCCATCAAGGCATGGACGCAGTCAATTGATCTGTAGCTGGATTTATTAACTAACATTCTCCAACCCCATAATTATCAAGCCATTGACATATTAATGCTCGAGGACATGAAAAAATTTTATACTAAAATAGTACTCTAATGCATACACAGAAATAATATTTATTCTTCCCCCCTTAGGAGATTAGCACTTTGTTAACACCCATTTCCCTAAACATTAATAGATGCAAATACCAACATAGTCCTAATCTGAACTTTCTAAAAACTTAGTGGACACTCAAAACTCCTAAGGCCACCCGGTTAATGTAATTGTTTAATCCAATAAACACAAAGGTTTGGTCCTGGCCTTTTTATTTGCTGTCAGTAAAATTATACATGCAAATATCAGTACGCTGGTGAGTTTTACCCTAAAATTCAGTTAGAATAAAAGGAGTAGGTTTTAAGCTCTCAATATAACAATTGAAGCTCATAATGCCATGTTTAACCACATCCCCATGGGCTACAGCAGGGATAAAAATTAAGCTATGAACGAAAGTTCGACTTAAGTTATACTGACCTAGGGTTGGTAAACATCGTGCCAGCCACCGCGGTCATACGAATGACCCAAATAAAGTTCAGCGTAACGAGTGTTGAGCTAAGCTGTAAGAAGTCCTACCATTTATGAAAAACAATGTGGAAAGAAATCTTATGTAATTAAAATAGTAAAACTATAACACAAACTGTGATTATATACCCCACTATATATAGTTGTAAACATAAATAGGTTTAAAACGAGCATATTCACCAGAGAACTAGGCACAGTTTAAAACTCAAAGGACTTGGTAGTGCTTTATATCCATGTAGAGGAGCCTGTTCTGTAATCAATAAACCCCAATAAACCTCACTATTTCTTGCTAATTCATTCTATATACCAACATCTTCCCTCAAGTAAGCCCAATTATATTATTTAAAAAAGTTAGGTCGAGGTGTAACTCGGGATAAAATGGCCTACATTTTCTGGTCCAGAACATAGGAAACCTTGTCTGGAATAGACAACATAAAGGATGATTTAGCAGTAAATTATAAATAGAGTGTTTACTTGAATAGAGCAATGAAGCACACACACACACACCGCCCCTCACCCTCCTCAATATTCGATGCAGATAAGTACATAACTTTTAACTACAAGAATTAAGAGGAGATAAGTCTTAACAAGCTAAGCGTACTGGAAAGTACACCTTGATTAATCAAAGTATAGCTTAAATAAAGCATGTGACTTACGGTCAGAATACTTCAAAATACTTGAATGCTTTGAACTATTGCTAGCCTAGCCTTCCATAAACTAAATTATTCTTAATGTATAAATTAAATCATTCACTCCTAAACTAGTATAGGAGATAGAAATTTTATTACTAGATCTTATAGAAACAGTACCGCAAAGGAAAGATGAAAGATATAATTAAAGTATAATAAAGCAAAGATAAAAACCTTCTACCTTTTGCATAGTGGACTAACTAGAATAAATTTGACAAAAAGTGTTTTCGCCAAACACCCCAAAATCAGACGCACTACCTTTAAATGGCTAGCCAGAGCCAACTCGTCTATGTTGTAAAATAGTGAGATAATTTAAAGGTAGAGGTGAAAAGACTACTGAGCCAGATGATAGCTGGTTGCCCAGCCAAAGAATTTTAGCTCAACTTAAAATTTACCTAAAATATTAATAAATGTAAATTTTAATGTTAATCTAAAGAGTTACAGCTCTTCAGAATTAGGATTCAACCTTTTCTAGTGAATAAATAATCATAATTGGACTAAAAGCAGCCACCAATTAAGAAAGCGTTCAAGCTCAACACGAGTTAAATATAAATATTACTAAAACCTATAACAATTCCTACAAATACAGTGGGCCAATTATATTAGATGCACCAATGTTAGTATAAGTAATAAGAATAATTTCTCTTGACATAAGTGTATATCCGCCCGAATAAGTCACTGATAATTAAAATTAACATTTAAAAAACCCCATATTAATCTTAAACCCATACAAACCAATGTTAATCCAACACAGGTATGTCACCAAAGAAAGATTTAAAAATTATAAAAGGAACTTGGCAAACACAAGCCCCGCCTGTGTACTGAAAACAGCACCTCTAGCATCACAAGTATTTGAGGCACCGCCTGCCCAGTGACTAACGTTAAATGGCTGTGGTATCCTAACTGTGCAATGGTAGCATAATCACTTGTTTCTTAATTAGGGACTAGTATGAACGGCATAATGAGGGCTTAACTGTCTCTTACATTTAGCCCATGAAATTTACCTTTCCGTGAAGAGGCGGAAATTAAATAAGACAAGAAGACCCTATGGACCTTAAATTAACTTCTATTAAAAACTTAAACTCACTCTAGCAGAGGTAAACAGTAACAAGCTAGAAAGAAAATTTTGGTTGGGGTAACCTCGGAGAAAAAAATAATCCTCCGAAAGACCTAGACCTGGACTTTCAAGTCAAAGTTAAACTACGTCACCTTTGATCCAGAATTTCTGATCAATGGACCAAGTTACCCTAGGGATAACAGCGCAATCTCATGAAATAGTCCATATTGATAATGAGGTTTACGCCCTCGATGTTGGATCAGGACATCCAAATGGTGCAGCAGCTATTAGAGGTTCGTTTGTTCAACGATTAAGGTCCTACGTGATCTGAGTTCAGACCGGAGAAATCCATGTCGGTTTCTATCTATTTACTATTTTTCGTAGTACGAAAGGACCAGAGAAATAAGGCCAACTTTTTCCAAAGCGCCTTAATGCTTAATTAATGATTTATTTCTTCATTAAATTAGCATGCCCAAAATAAGTTCCAGGATAAGGAACTGTTAGGATGGCAGAGCTCGGCAATTGTGTAAGATCTAAAACTTTATTATCAGAGGTTCAACTCCTCTTCCTAACATCTTGTTTATTTTAAATTTACTTGTATTTATTATTCCAATTTTATTAGCAATAGCCTTCTTAACCCTACTGGAACGCAAGATCCTAGGCTATATACAATTACAAAAAGGTCTTAACATTGTATGTCCATACGGTGTTTTTCAACCATTCTTGGATGCTATAAAACTGATCATTAAAGAGCCTATTCATCTTATCGGCATCAAGCATATCAGTGTATTCAATTTTATGATCAGGTTGAGCATCCAATTCAAAATACGCTATATTTGGAGCATTACGAGCTATAGCTCAAACCATTTCATATGAAGTAAGCCTAGCAATCATCCTCCTATCAATCATACTATTAGCTGGACCATTCTCAATATTATCCCTATCAATGTCTCAAGAATATATCTGAATAATTCTCCCAGCATGACCCCTAGCTATAATATGATTTATCTACAGACTAGCTGAAACAAACCGAGCTCCCTTTGACCCAACCAAAGGTGAATCTGAAGTAGTTTCAGGCTTCAATGTTGAATATGCCACAGGACCGAATGCCTTATTCTTTATGGCAGAATATATAAATATTATCCTAATAAATTCATTAACCGATATTTTATTTTTTGGTCTAACATACTCAACACTCAGTGCAGAAATGATAACTTCAAATTTAGTTGTAAAAGTATTAATTTTAACTTCTTCGTTTCTATGGATCATTTTTTTTTTTTTTGGCCAGTCCTGTACCTTGGACTCAGGGCCTGAGCACTGTCCCTGGCTTCCTTTTGCTCAAGGCTAGCACTCTGCCACTTGAGCCACAGCGCCACTTCTGGCCGTTTTCTGTATATGTGGTGCTGGGGAATCGAACCCAGGGCCTCATGTATAGGAGGCAAGCTCTCTTGCCACTAGGCCATATCCCCAGCCCTCTATGGATCATTTTTGATATGACCAACTTATGCATTTTCTATGAAAAACTTCCTTCCCCTAACCCTGCTCTATGTATGTGGCACATTTCACTACCTATATGTAAGATGAGCATACCACCACTAATATAGAAATATGTCTGTCTAAAGAGTTATTTTGATAGAGTAAAATATAAGGGTTATATTCCTTTTATTTCTAGAATTGTAGGACTCGAACTCAACCTAATAACTCAAAATTCTTCGTGCTACCTATTACACTAAATTCTAGTAAGGACAGCTAATTAAAGGTCTCCTGCCCATACTCCGAAAATGTTGGTTTTATCCCCTCCCATATTAATATTGTTGTATATTCACTAGTTACATTTACTATCTTTATAGTATCTTTATTTCTCACAACCTCACACTCAATATACATATGAATAGGACTAGAAATTAGCATACTTGGGGGGCTGGGGATATAGCCTAGTGGCAAGAGTGCCTGCCTCGGATACACGAGGCCCTAGGTTCGATTCCCCAGCACCACATATACAGAAAACGGCCAGAAGTGGCGCTGTGGCTCAAGTGGCAGAGTGCTAGCCTTGAGCGGGAAGAAGCCAGGGACAGTGCTCAGGCCCTGAGTCCAAGGCCCAGGACTGGCCAAAAAAAAAAAAAAAAAAAAAAAAAAAGAAATTAGCATACTAGCAATTATTCCTATAATAATTTACAACAGTAACCCACGTTCAACAGAAGCAGCCACAAAATATTTCCTAACACAAGCAACAGCATCAATAATCCTTATATATGACATCCTCAATAACCTTGATTCATCTGGACAATGAAACATAGTTGACCTAAAAGACAACCTATACCTATATATACTACCAATTGCCCTAGCCATAAAACTTGGATTAGCCCCATTCCACCTTTGAGTATTAGAAGTTACTCAAGGCATTCCATTACTCTCTGGTATAATCCTACTAACATGACAAAAACTGGCTCCAATCTCAATTATATACCAAATGGCCAACAACCTAAATACAAACATAATATTTATAGCTATATCAGCAATTCTTATTGGGGGCTGAGGAGGTCTTAATCAGACTCAAATACGGAAAAGCCTAGCATATTCATGCATCGCCCATGTAGGATGGATAGCAGCAACAACAATCTATAATCCCACCGCAATAACCCTTAACTTACTTACATCATACGTACAATTAACATGTTCATCTCCTTAGACTTTCTTTCAGCTAATAACACTACATCTCTAACCATAGCATGAAATTCTACCCTATTAATTACTTTAATTATGCTGGTCACACATATCATTAGGAGGACTACCCCCACTAACAGGATTTCTACCTAAATGGTTTATTATCCAAGAAATAGTGTCAAACAAAAATATTATAGCAAGTATATTTATAGCCATATCAGCCATACTAAACCTTTACTTTTTTTTTTTTTTTTTTTTTGGCCAGTCCTGGGCCTTGGACTCAGGGCCTGAGCACTGTCCCTGGCTTCTTCCCGCTCAAGGCTAGCACTCTGCCACTTGAGCCACAGCGCCACTTCTGGCCGTTTTCTGTATATGTGGTGCTGGGGAATCGAACCTAGGGCCTCGTGTATCCGAGGCAGGCACTCTTGCCACTAGGCTATATCCCCAGCCCCTAAACCTTTACTTTTATCTTTGACTAATCTATTCATCTGCCCTTACATTATTTCCCCTTCCAAATAATAAATTCATATGAGCTTATGACCCATCCCGACTCTTCTTTTTCTATCCTCATTTTCACTCTCCCATCCCCATTATTGAACTCAATATTCTAGAAATTTAGGTCAACCAAAGACCCTAAGTAAACACTCAAATTTAATTTCCGTCTTTAAGGACTGCAGAACGAATAGTACATCTTCTGGACGCAAACCAATCACTTAAGCTAAATCCTCACTAGATTGATAGGTATCAAACCTACAAAATACTAGTTAACAGCTAAATACCCTAAATCATCTGGCTTCAATGTACTTCTCCCGCCAAGAAAAAAGGCAGGAGAAGTCCCGGAAGGATTGAAGCTGCTCCTTTGAATTTGCAATTCAATATGAAATGTCACCTCAGGACTATGATAGAAAGTGGTCTACCCCTGTAATTAGATTTACAGTCTAATTCCTTACTCAGCCATTCTATCAATAATTATGTTCATTATTCATTGATTATTTTCAACCAATAAAGAAATTGGAACCCTATACTTTATATTCAGAGCATGAGCCGGAAGAGTAGGTGCGGGTTTATGCATCCTCATCCAAGCTGAACTTTGTCAACCAGGAGCTCCATTAGGGGATGATCAAAGCTACAATGTAGCTGTCACCGCCCACGCATTTGTTATAATTTTCTTTATAGTTATACCAATTATGATTGGAGGGTTCGCAAACTGATTAGTGCCATTAATGATTGGAGCACATGATATAGCATTTCCTCATATGAATAGCATAAGCAATTCTATGATCTGAAAGTTCTTGAGAAGGCACTTTTATAGTTGTTTTAGTAACTCTCCTTTTCTCTTCCCCTCCTCCACCTCTGCCCCAATCCCTCCTCCATTTCTCCTCCTTCTCTTGCCCCTCCCTGCCTCCTCTCCTGCTCCTCCTCTTTCTCCTCCCCACTCCCCTCCCTGCTCCTCCTTCCCCTCCCATCTTCCTCTTTTCTGTCTTTCCTCTTTCTTTTTTCTCCAGACATTGTATTTGTATTTCTACTTTAGACTCGGCCGATTTTGACCTCTCATCAGCCTACCAACTGTGGGGCTTATCTTAATTTGCCACCCTACCTGGCTCAACTTCATGATCTAAAAGTTCTTAAAATGGCACTTTTTAAGTTCTGTTTTAGTAGTTAGAGACTTAGCTGTAGAATACAACAAAATGTGATTTCATTTCCCTTTTCATTTGAAAAGTATTCTCCCCTCTTCTCCTTCTCCTCTCCGCCCCGCACCCACCTCTACCGCCCCTGCTTCTGTCTCCTCCTCCTCTCCTCCTCTTCTCTGTTTTCTCCCGACATTCTATGAGGCACATGTTAGCATTCATGATTAAAAACCCGTGTGGTTTAGAATGTGTCTTCTACGGCCTTCATCAGTTCTAGGCATGTTTGATCAGAGTCCTTGCCTTGCCATGCCTGATGGCGTGCTCCTGTTGCACACACATGTCAGGGTACGGGCGGGGACCTAGTGCTGTGTATCTCTGTGTAAACTTGGACACCCCTTAAGCGTGTTTGACAAAAGAAGGCCACTTACCTCCAAGGATGCAGAGCACTGTCTGGTAAGTCACGGAGTGGGTTGGGTGGGCTTTAGTTTAAGGAATTGGGTTGTCAGGCTCCTCCGATTGCCTTCAGCTGTTGTGTGGTTGTTTGATCAGAGTCCTTGCCATGCCGTGCTTGATGGTCTGCTCCCACTGTGCCTAACTTGGGGTGACAATGGAGACGTTAATAAATGCTCAGCTGTGCTTTCACTATGTTCATGCACCTGCTCTGCACACACATGTGAGGGTATGGGTGGGGAATTGAGTGCTGTGCATCTCTGTGTGTAAACGTTGGACACCCCTTAAGCATGTTTGACAAAACACGGCCACCTACCTCCAAGGATGCACAATACTGGTAAGTCACGGAAGTGGTTGTGTTGGGCTTTAGTTTAAGGAATTGGATTGTTAGGTGTCTGGGGTTACAGGTAAGGGTTAGAGTTCTTAGGGCTACTGTTTTCAGGATTGGTATGATTCAGATTAGGGTTCAGGTGTAGGGTTGTCAATTTTTTTTTTCTTTTTGGCCAGTCCTGGGGCTTGGACTCAGGGCCGGAGCACTGTCCCTGGCTTCTTGTTGCTCAAGGCTAGCACTCTGCCACTTGAGCCACAGCGCCACTTCTGGCCATTTTATGTATATGTGGTGCTGGGGAATGGAACCCAGGGCCTCATGTATAGGAGGCAAGCACTCTTTCCACTAGGCCATATCCCCAGCCCTAGGGTTGTCAATTTTAAGGATAGGTTTAAGATTGGGTGTTAAGAAGACTCAGGGTGTGAATTATAACTAAGTTTTTAGTTTTGTTGCAGAAAAATTGATCACATTATCCCATCACATCACTACATCATGGCATGTGCTCAAATCACATCACATCCTCAGATCACACCACAGCATTACTTCACACCAACCTTACCTGAATTTGCCACCCTACCTGGCTCTATTTTATGATCTAAAAGTTCTTGAAAAGGCACTTTTTTAGTTCTGTTTCAGTAGCAATAGACTTACCTATACAATGGGATTTCATTCCCCTTTTAATTTGCAAACTGTATTCTCTCCTTTCCGCCTCTGACCCCTCCTCCTCTTCCTGTCCTCTGCTCCTTCTTTACTCTGCAGACGTTTTATGTTTGTGGTACATGTTAGCATTCATGATTACAAACCTGTGTGGTTTAGAATGTGTGTCAGGCCAATCCGATGGCCTTCAGCAGTTTTGTGGGTGTTGATCAGAGTCCTTGACCTTCCATCCCTGATGATATGCTCCTTCGGGCTTAACTTTGGGTGACAATGGAGACTTGAAAAAATGGTCAGCTGTGCTTTCACTGTGTTCATGCACCTGCTCTGCATACACATGTTAGGGTATGGGTGGGAGTTCCTGTGCTGTGTGTCTCTGTGTAAACTTGGACATACCTTAAGCATGCTTGACAATAGAAGGCCACCTACCTCCAGGGATGCAGAACACTGTCTGGTAAGTCACAGTGTGGGTTGGGGTTGGGCTTTAGTTTAAGGAATTGGGTTGTTAGGTGTCAGGGGTCAGATGGAGGGTTTTCAGGGTTTAGCTGGTATGATTGAGATTAGGGTTCAGGTGTAGGGTTGTCAATGTTAAGGATAGGGTCAAGGTTGAGTGTTAAGGATACTCAGGGTGTGAATTACAATTAAGTTTTTCGTTATGCTGCAGAAAACCATCACATCCTCACACCATATCACATCATCATAGCATGTTATATCATCCCCTCACATCATGCCAACCTCACCTGAATGTGCCACCCTACCTGGCTAACTTTTATGATCTAAAAGTTCACAAAAAGGCACATTTTTAGTTCTGTTGTACTAGCTGCAGACTTACCTGAACAATAAAATAGAATGGGATTTCATTCCCTCCCCCCCCCCCTTTTTGGGTCAGTCTTGGGCCTTGAATTCAGGGCCTCAGCACTGTCCCTGTCTTCTTTTTGCTCTAGGCTAGCACTCTGCCACTTGAGCCATAGCGCCAGTTCTGGCCGTTTTCTGTACATGTGGTACTGGGGAATCGAACCCAGGGCCTCATGTATACAAGGCAAGCACTCTTTCCACTAGGCCATATCCCTAGCCCCTCATTCCCCTTTTCATTTGAAAACTTTCTCTCCTCCTCCCCTCTTCTCCACCTCCGCCCCGCCCCCTCCATTTCTGCTTTTCCTCCTCCCCCTACCTTCTGCCTCCCCCTCTCCTCCTCCTCTTCCTCTTCCTCCTTCCCCCTCTCCTCTGTGCTCCTTCCTGCCATTCTCCTGTTTTCTGTCTTTTCTCATTACTTTCTTTTTTCTCCAGACATTGTATTTGTATTTCTACATTATACCCAGCCAGTTTTTACCTCTCAATCTTCTTGCCTCAGCCTACCAACTGTGGGGCTTAACTGAATTTGCAACCCTACCTGGCTCAATTTTATTACCTAAAAGTTCTTGAAGTGGCACTTTTTTTTTGTTTTTTTGAGCAGTCCTGGGCCTTGGACTCAGGGCCTGAGCACTGTCCCTGGCTTCTTCCCGCTCAAGGCTAGCACTCTGCCACTTGAGCCACAGCGCCGCTTCTGGCCGTTTTCTGTATATGTGGTGCTGGGGAATCGATCCTAGGGCCTCGTGTATCCGAGGCAGGCACTCTTGCCACTAGGCTATATATATCCCCAGCCCCGAAGTGGCACTTTTTTTAGTAGCAAGTGACTTAGCTGTAGAATAAAACACAATGGGATTTCATTGTATTTTTTATTTGAAAACTTCATTCTCTCTTTACCTTCTCTTCTCCTTTTTTTTGGTCTTTTCCTCTCCCCTCTCCTCTGTTTTCTCTCTTCTCTGTGTGGTTTAGAAGGCTGTCTGTGACAGCCTTCAGCTGTTGTGGGCGTTCTTTGATCAGTGCTTGCCTCATCATGGCTGATGTGCTCCCTCTGCACACATATGTGAGTGTTTGGGCAGGGACCGAGTGCTGTGTATCTCTGTTTAAACTTGGACACCCCTTAAGCATGCATGACAAAAGAAGGCCACCTACGTCCAAGGATGCAGAACACTGGTAAGTCACAGAGTGGGTTGGGGTTGAGCGGAATCGGGTTGTTAGGTGTCTGTGGTTAGTTGTAGGTGTTTTCAGTTCTTAGACCTACTGTTTTCAGGGTTGGTATGATTGATATTAGGGTTCAGGTATAGGGTTGTCGATGTTAAGGATATGGTTAAGGCTGGGTGTTTTTAAGGATACTCAGGGTGTGAATTACAATTTTTAGTTACGCTTCAGAAAATTACATTACATCCTCACATCACATCAAATAACGTCACATCATCACATCACATCTCATCCGCAGATCACATCAACACGATTTATCTTGTCGTATGACGTCACACCCTCACTTATCACATCACATCATGTCATCATATCACGTCATACCATCACTTCATATCACCAGATCACGTCACATCATCACGTCATGTCACCAAGTCACAGGACTCCATCACATCATCATCTGACATCACATCTCATATCTAGTCACAGCTTCACATAACACTATCACATCCATCCTCAAATCACGTCATATCACATCACAGCATCATAACTTGTCACATTACATCACAACATTCGGTCACTTCATACCATCACAACCCATCACATCATTCCACTTGTCACTTGAAAACTGCCTCTGTGCTCTCTGCTCCATCCTCTCCTCCCCTGCTTTCCCACTTCCCCCTTCCTCCCCCCCTCTCCTCCTGCCTCTCCACCTCTCTATCCTCCTCTACTCTTTCCCCTCCTCCCCTCTTCTTCCTCCCTTCCTCTCCCCTCTCCTCTTCCTCCTCCTCCTCCATTCATCCTTCTCCTCCTCTTCTACGTCCTCTCATCCTTCTATTTTGTATCTTTTCTCTTTTTT
This sequence comes from Perognathus longimembris pacificus, assembly GCF_023159225.1. Lineage (NCBI taxonomy): Eukaryota > Metazoa > Chordata > Mammalia > Rodentia > Heteromyidae > Perognathus > Perognathus longimembris. The sequence goes on along the minus strand of NC_063173.1, from coordinate 15,702 downwards.
CTTTTTCCTCCAGATTGTATTTCCACACTCGAGCAGGCCTGTTTTGAACTCTCAATCTTCTTTCCTCAGCCTACCAACTGTGGGGATTACCATAATTTGCCACCTTTCCTGGCTCAATTTTAAGTAACAAGAGACTTATGTGTAGGACAAAATAGAATGGGATTTCATTCCCCTTTTCATTTGAATACTTTATTCTCTCCTTTCCTCCTCTCCTCTTATGTCCCAGCCTCCTCCACCCCCTCCCCTCCTTCTCTTTTCTTTTTTTCTCCTCTCTTTTCTCCAGTTATGTTTGCGGTACATGTTACTATTGATGAATCCAAACCCATGTGTTTTAGAATGTGTGCCAGACCACTCCAATGGCATTCATCAGTTGTGGGGTTGTTTTATCAGAGTCCTTGCTCTACCACGCTTGATTGTGTTCTCCTGTTATGCCTAACTTTGTGTGATAATGGAGACTTGAATAAATGGTCAGCTGTGCTTTCACTGTGTTCATGCACTTGCTCTGCCTACACATGTGAGGGTATGTGTGGGGAATCGAGTGCTTTGTGTCTCTGTGTGTAAACTTGGACACCCCTTAAGCATGTTTGACAAAAATAAGGCCAACTACCTCCAGGGATTCAGAACATTGGTAAGTCACGGAATGCATTGGGGTAGGGCTTTACATTAAGGAATTGGGTTGTTAGGTGTCTGGGGTTAGAGGTGGGGGTTTCAGGGCTTACGGCTGTTTTCAGGATTGGTTTTTTTAGTTATGCTTTCAGATTGTTTTTTTTTAGTTATGCTTCAGATAAGTAGATTACATCCCCACAGTATGTCACATAATTACACGTCACATAATCACATCACGTCATCACATCACACCATCACTTCACATCACTAGATCCCATCACATCACCAGCTCCCATCACATCACCAGATCACTGCACATCATCACATCACATCACCACAACACATCACATCATTCCCCTTGTCACTTGAAAGCTGCCTCTCTCCTCTCCGCTCCTTTCCTCTCCCTCTCCCCCCCTCCTCCGCCACCATTCCTCCTCCTCCTCCTCCTCCTCTCCTCACATCCTTCTTTTATATTTTTTCTCTTTTCTTTTTCCTCCAGACATTGTATTTCTATATAAGACCAGGCCGGTTTTGAACTCTCAATCTTCAAGCCTCAGCCTATCAACGCTGGGGCTTATGTGAATTTGCCACCCTACCTGGCTCAATTTTTTGACCTAAAAGTTTTAGAAATAGCACTTTTTTTTTAGTTCTGTTTTAGTAGCTACAGACACTTGAAGAATAAAATAGAATCGGATTTCAGTACCCTTTTCATATGGAAACTTTGTCTCCTTTTCCTCCCCTCCACCTCCACCCTGCCTCTTCCTCCATTTCTCCTCCTCCCTCTTCTGCTATTCCTCCTTTTCCTTCTCTTCTTCCTTCCCCTTCCTGTCACTGTTCCTCCCTCCCTTACCCCCTCCTCCTCTTATGTGTTTCCTTTCTTTTTTCTCCAGACATTGTATTTGTAATTCTACATTTGACCTGGCCTGTTTTGAACTCTCAATCTTCCTGCCTCAGCCTACCAACTGTGGGGTTTCCCTGAATGTGCCACCCTACTTGGTTCAATTTCATGATCTAAAATTTAGTTCTTGAAACGGCACTTTTTTAGTTTTGTTTTTGCAGCAAGACACTTACCTGTAGAATAAAATAGAATGTGATTTCATTCCCCTTTTCATTTGAAAAGTTTATTCTCTCTTCTCCTCTGCTGTCCTTTTTTCCTCTGCCCTTCCCTCTGCCCTTGCTCTCCTCTTCTCTGTTTTCTCTCTTTTCTGTTTTCTCCAGACATTTTATGTTTGAGGTACATGTTTATTCATGATTCCAAACCTGTATAGTTTAGAATGTGTCTTGTGCTACTCGATGGCCTTCAGTAGTTGTGGGGTTTGTTTGAAAACATTCTTTGCTCTACCATGCTTTATTGTGTGTTTCTGCTGTAGCTAAGTTGGGTGACAATGGAGACTTGAATAAATGGTCAGCTGTGCTTTCACTGTGTTCATGCACCTGCTCTGCACACATGTGAGGGTATGGGTGGGGGGTCGAGTGCTGTATCTCTTTGTTTAAATTTGGACAACCTTTAAGCATGCTTGACTAAAGGAGGCCACCTACCTCCAAGCATGCAGAACACTGCTAAGCAATGGCGTGGGTTGGGCATTACTTTAAGGTATTGGTTTTTTAGGTATCAGTGGTTAAGAGTTCTTAGAGCTACTGTTTTCAGGGTTGTTATGATTGAGATCAGGGTTTTGGTGTCTGGTTGTTGATGTTAAGGATAGGGTTAAGTTGGGTGTTGTTTAGGATACTCAGGGTGTGAATTACAATTTTTAGTTATGCTTCCGAAAGATATATCACATCATCCCATCAAGTCATCACATCATGTCACATTATCACATCACATCACCCCAACCTTATCTGAATGTGCCACCCTACCTGGCTCAATTTTATGATCGAAAAGTTCTTGAAAAGGCACTTTTTTAGTTCTGTTTCAGTAGCTACAGACTTACCTGTAGAATAAAACAGAATGGGATTTCATTTGAAAAGTTTATTCTCCTTGTCCTTCTCCTCTCCTCTTTTTTTGTCCTCTCCTCTCCCCTCTCCTTGTCTTCTCTCTTCTCTGTTTTCTCCATACATTTTATGTTTGAGGTATATGTTAGTATTCATAATTCCAAAACTGTATGATTTAGAATATGTCAGGCCACTCCGATGGCCTTCAGCTGTTGTGGGGTTGCTTGATCAGGGTGCTTGACCTACCATGCTGAATTGTGTGCTCTAGCTGCACATAACTTTGGGTGACAATGGAGACCTGAGTAAATTGTCAGCTGTGCTTTCACTGTGTTCATGCACTTGCTATGCCTACAAACGTGAGGGTATGGGTGGGGGATCGATTGCTGTGTATCTCGGTGTAAATTTGGACACACCTTAAGCATGCTTGAGAAAAGAAGGCCACCTACCACCAAGGATGCAGAATACTGTTAAGTCATGGAGTGTGTTGGATTTGGGCTTTTCTGTAAGGAATTGGGTTGTTAGGTGTCTGGGGTTAGAGGTAGGGGTTTCAGGTCTTAGGGTTACTCTTTAAAGGATTGGTATGATTTAGATTAGGGTTCAGGTGTAGGGCTGTCGATGTTAAGGATAGTGTTAAGGTTGGGTGTTGTTAAGGATACTCGTGAGTTACAATTTTTATTCGTGTTGCAGTAAATTAGATTACATACGTCACGTCACATCATTTCACAACCTGCAATCATCACATCAACACACATTTCTCATAACTTGTCATATCTCAACAAGTCACATCCTCAGATAACATCATATATCACATCATCTCATCACATCATCATTTCATGTCACAGCACATCATGTCACACCATCACTTCATTTCCTCAGATCACGTCACATCACATCATCACATCACCAAGCCACAGGACTCCCTCACACCATATGACATCAGTTAACATCATCATATAAAGTCACATCTTAACATCACACTATCACATCACATCCTCAAATCATGTCACAGCACATCACGTCACAATATAATACGTGACGTCTTCATAGTACACCATCATATCCTGTTACCTCACATCACACCATCACTTCAGGTCACATCATATCCTCCATCATCATAATACATCACATCATTCCCCTTGTCACTTGGAAACTGCCTCTGTCCTCTCTGCTCCCTCCTCCCCCATTCTGCTCCCTTCCTCTCCCCGTCTCCTCTCTCTCTTCCCCCCTCCTCCCCTCTTCCCCCTTTTCCATTCCTCGTCTTCCTCCTCTCCCACCCTTTTCTATCTTCTCTCATTATTTTGTTTTTCCTCCATACGATGCATTTCTACTTCAGACCATCGTGGGTATGAATTATCAATCTTCCTGCCTCTGCCTACCAACTGTGGAGCTTACCTGAATTTGCCACCTTACCTGGCTCAAGTTATGATTTAAAAGTTCTTGAAAAGGCACTTTTTTAGTTCTGTTTCAGTAGCAAGAAACTTACGTATAGAATAAAATAGAATGATTTCATTCCCATTTTCGTTTGGAAACTGTTTTCTCTCCGCCTCCAACTCCTTTTCCTCTTCCTCCCCACCGCTCCTTCTCTCTTTTCTCCAGACGTTTTATGCTTGTGTTGCATTCATGATTCCAAGTCCGTGTGGTTCATAATGTGTGCCAGGCCAATCCGATGGCTATCAGCAGTTGTGGAGTTGTGTGGGTTGTTGATCAGAGTCCGTGACATATAATGCCTGATGGTTTGCTCCTGCTGCGCCTAACTTTGGGTGACAATGGAGACTTGAAAAAATGGTCAGCTGTGCTTTCACTCTGTTCATGCACCTGCTCTGCATACACATGCTAGGGTATGAGTGGGGGATCGAGTGCTATGTATCTGTGTGTAAACTTGGAAATCCCCTAAGCATGTTTGAGAAAATAAGGCCACCTACCTCCAAGGATGCAGAACACTGTTAAGCAATGGAGTGTCGGTTGGGCTTTAGTTTAAGTACTTGGGTTGTTACTGTCTGGGGTTAGAGGTAACAGTTGGAGTTCTTAGGACTACTGTTTTCAGGGTTGGTATGATTGAGATTAGTGTTCAGGTGTAGGATTGTCTATATTAAGGATAGGGTTAAGGTTTGGTGTTAAGGATACTCAGGTGTGAATTACAATTAAGTTTTTGGTTATGCTCTAGAAAGATCACATCATCCCATCAACTGACCGCATAACATCCGCATATCACATCACATCCTCAGATCACGCCACATCATCACATCACGCCAACCTCACCTGAATGTGCTACCCTACGTGGTTTAATTTTATGACCTAAAATTTAGTTCTTGAAAAGGCACTTCTTTAGTTCTGTTTTAGGAGCAAGAGACCTATAGAATAAAATAGTATGTGATTTAATTCCCCTTTTCATTTGAAAACTTTATTCTCTCTTCTCCATTTCTTCTTCTGTCCTTTTATCCTATCCTCCCCTATCCCTCTCCTGTCCTCTCCTCTGTTTTTTTTTTTTTTTTTTTTTTTTTTTGGCCAGTTCTGGGGCTTGGACTCAGGGTCTGAGCACTGTCCCTGGTTTCTTTTTGCTCAAGGCTAGCACTCTGCCGCTTGAGCCACAGCGCCACTTCTGGCCATTTTCTATGTATGTGATGCTGGGGAATTGAACCCATGGCCTTATGTATACGAAGCAAGCGCTATTGCCACTAGGCCATATCCACAGTCCCTCTTCTCTGTTTTGTCCAGACATTTTATGATTGAGTTACTTGTTAGTATTCATGATTCGAAACCTGTATGGTTCACAATGTTTGTCAGGCCACTTCGATGGCCTTCAGCTGTTATGGGGTTGCTTGATCAGAGTGCTTGACTTACCATGTTTGATGTGCTCCCGCTGTACCTAACTTTGGCTGACAATGGAGATTTCAGTAAATGGTTAGCTGTGCTTTCACTGTGTTCATGTACCTGCTATGCCCACACATGTTAGGGTACGGGTGTGGGAATCAAGTGCTTTGTATCTTTGTGTGTAAACTTGGACACTCCTTAAGCATGCTTGAGAGAAGAAGGCCACCTACCTCCATGGATACAGAACACTGTCTAGTAAGTCATGGAGTGGGTTGGGGTTTTCTGGGTTGTTATGATTGAGATTAGGGTTCAGGTATGGGGTTGTCGATGTTAAGGATAGGGTTTAGGTTGGGTGTTATTAAGGATACTTGGTGGAATTACAATTTTTGGCTATGCTTCAGAAAATTAGATTAAATCCTCACATCACATCATCACATCACCACATAATGCATCGCCTCACAACACACTATCACATAATTACACATGTCACATAATCACACCACATTATCACATCACACCATCACTTCACATAACCAGAACACGTCACATCATCAAGTCTTGTCACCAAGTCACAGGACTCCATCACATCATCAAGACATCACATCACATCATAACAAGTCACATCTTCACAACACATCCTTACATCACGTGACATCATAACACATCACATTCCCTTTTTCACTTGAAAACTGCCTCTCTCCTATCAGCTCCTTCCCTACCTCCCCTGCTCTCCCATTCCCCTCCCTTCCTCTACCCCTCTCCTCCCCCTCCTCCGTTTCTCCTCCTTCTCCCCCTCCCTTCCCATCCTCCTTTCTGTCTTTTCTCTTTCCTCTAGACATTGTATTTCTACATTAGACCAGGCCCCTCAATCTTCCTGTCTCAGCCTACCAACTCTGGGGCTTATCTGAATTTGCCACCTTGCCTGGATCAATTTTATTATCTAAAATACTGAAAAGGCGCTTTTTTAGTCCTGTTTTAGTACCAAACCTTAACCAGAAGATTGAAATAGAATGGGATTTAATTTCCCATTTCATTTGAAAACTTTATTCTCTCCTCTCCTCTCTGCCACCATTACCCCCTCATCTGCCCCCGCCCCCTTCACCCCCACCTCCTCCACTTCCTCTCTTCCCCTCCCCTCCTTCTTTTGTCTTGTTTTCTGCCGACATTTTATGTTTCAGTTGTATGTTACCATTCATGGTTTAGAGTGTGTCAAGCCACTCCGATGGCCTTCAGCTGTTGTGAGGTTGTTTGATCAGTGTCCTTGATCTACAATATCTGATGGTGTGTTCTCGCTGCGCCTAAGTTTGGTTGATAATGGAGAGTTGAATAAACGGTCATCTTTGTTTTCACTGTGTTCATGCACCTGCTCTGCACACACATCTGAGGGTATGGGTGGGGGATCGAGTGCTGTGTGTCAACCCTTAAGCATGTTTGACAAAACAAGGCCACCTCTCTCCAGGATGCAGAACACTAATAAGCAATGGAGTGGCTTGGGCTTTAGTTTAAGGAATTGGGTTGTTAGGTGTCTGGGGTGTTCTTAGGAGTACTGTTTTCAGGTTTAGTATGATTGAGATTAGGGTTCAGGTGTAGGATTGTCGATATTAAGGATAGGGTTAAGGTTGGGTGTTGTTTAGGATACTCAGGTTGTGAATTACAGTTTTTATTCATGCTGCAGAATATCAGATTACATCCTCATATCATGTCAAATAATCACATCATTTTATATACTCCATCACCTCAACACATTTCTCATAATTCTTTTTCATATCACAATATGTCACATCCTCACATTACAACATATCGTTCCACATCATCCCCACACCTCATCATATCATGTCACATTACATCACATCAAACCATCACATCACCGCAACAAGCCACAGGACTCCCTCACATCATATGACATCACATCACATCTTCATATAAAGTCACATCTTCACATCACACTATTACATCCTCAAATCATGTCACATTACATCACGTGTCAATATATCACGTCACATCGTGACATCACACCATCATATCTTGTCACATAATATCACACCATCCCACAGGTCACATCATATCATCAATCACAATACATCACATCATTCCCCTTGTCACTTGAAAGCTGCCTCTGTCCTCTCTGCTCCCTCCTCCCCTCCCCTGCTCTCCCATTCCCCTCCCTTCTCCCCATCTCCTCTCCCTCCTCCTCCCCCTCCTCGCCCTCCTCCACTCTCCTCGCCCTCCTCCACTCTCCTCTTCCTCCATTCCTCCTCTTCCTCCTATTGTCTCATCTTTCTCTTTTCTATCTTTTCTCTTTCTTTTCTTTGTCCTCTAGACATTGTATTTCTGCATTAGACCCAGGTGGGTTCTGTACTCTCAATCTTCCTGCCTCTGCCTACCAACTGTGGAGCTTACCTGAATTTGCCACCCTACCTTGCTCAATTTGTGATTCAAAAGTTCTTGAAAAGGCACTTTTTTAGTTCTGTTTCAGTGGTAAGAGACTTACCTATAGAATAAAATAGAATGTGATTTCATTACTCTTTTCATTTGGAAACTGTATTTTCTCCTCCCTGCCTCTCACCCCTCATCCTCTTCCTCCCCTCCGCTCCTTCTCTTCTTTCTTTTCTCCAGACGTTTTATGCTTGTGGTATATGTTTGCATTCATGATTCCAAGTCTGTGTGGTTCATAATGTGTGTCAGGGCAATCCGATGGCCATCAGCAATTGTGGAGTTGTGGGTGTTGTTGATCAGAGTCCTTGACGTACCATGCCTTATGGTGTGCTCCTGCTGCGCTTAACTATGGGTGACAATGGACACTTGAAAAAATGGTCAGCTGTGCTTTCACTGTGTTCATGCACCTGCTCTGCACACACGTGAGTGTATGGGTGGGGGATTGAGTGCTGTGTATCTCTGTGTGTAAACTTGGAAATCCCTTAAGCATGTTTGAGAAAATAAGGCTACGTACCTCCAAGGATGCAGAACACTGTCTGGTATGTCACAGAGTGGGTTGGGGTTTTGCTTTAATTTAAGCAATTGGGTTGTTAGGTGTCTAGGGTTGGAGGTAGTGGTTTCAGATCTTAGTGCTACTGTTTTCAGGGTTGGTATGATTGAGATTAGGGTTTAGGGTTGTGGATGTTAAGGATAGGGTTAAGGTTGTGTGTTGTTAAGTAGACTCAGGGTGTGCATTACAATTTGTAGTTATGCTTCAGAGAAACACAACACATCATATCACATCACATCATGTCTCATCACCTCACCTCACATCACATCACGTCACATCCTCACAATAGACAATATCATACCATATCATCTCATCACATTATAATATCAGGTCACATCATCACTAGTCACACCACTTCATATCAGCAGATTACGTCACGTCAAATCACGTCACGTCACCAATTTACAGGACTCTTTATCACATATGAATTAACATCTTCACATCACAGTATCACATGACATCCTCAAATCACATCACAAGAACATATCACGGCACATAGTCACATCACACCATCATATGTTGTCACATCACATCATTCCCCTTGTCAGTTGAAGACTGCCTTTTCTTCTCTCCCTCCTACTCCCCCTTCTCCTCTTTTCATCCTTCTCCTCTTATTCCTCCTTTCACCCTCCCATCTTTCTCTTTTATCTTTCCTCCAGACATTGTATTTATACACTATACCAGGCCGGTTTTGAACTTTCAGTCTTCTTGCCTCAGCCTGGTAACTGTGGAGCTTAACTGAATTTGCCACCCTTCCTTGCTTAATTTATGATGTACAAGTTACTGAAAAGGCACTTATTTAGTTCTGTTTTAGTAGCAAGAGACCTGTAGAACAAAATAGAATGGGATTTCATTCCCGTTTTCATTTGAAAACTTTATTTTCTCCTTTCTGCCTCTAACCTGCCCCCTCCGCCCCTGCATCCTCTGCTTCCTCCCCTCCCTTCCTTCTCTTCTCTTGTTTTCTTAAGTTATTTTATGTTTGAGGCACATGTTAGTATTCATGATTACGAACCCGTGTGGTTCAGAATGTGTGTCAGGCCACTCCGATGACCTTCAGCAGTTGTGGGGTTGTTTGATCAGAGTCCTTGCCTTACCATGCGTGATGGTGTGCTCTGGCTGTGCCTAATTATGGGTGACCATGGAGATTTGAGCAAATGGTCAGTTGTGCTTTCACTGTGTTTATGCACCTGCTCTGCAAACACGTGAGGGTATGGGTGAGGGATTGAGTGCTGTGTATCTCTGTGTAAACTTGGACACATGTTAAGCATGTTTGACAAAATAAGGCTATGTACCTCCAAGCATGCGGAGCACTGTCTGGTAAGTCATGGAGTCAGTTATGGTTGGGCTTTAAGGAATTGTGTTAGGTGTGTGAGGTTAGAGGTAAGGGTTAGAGTTCTTAGGGCTACTGTGTTTAGGGTTGTTAGGATTTTGATTAGCGTTCAGGCGTAGGGTCGTTGATGTCAAGGTTGGGTGTTACCGATACTCATGGTGTGAATGACAAGTGTTTAGTTATGCTGCAGAAAGATAGATCACATTACATCAGCACAGCACTTTACACTATGACATCACATCACCACATCACGTAACACTATTACATCCTCAGAATACTCCACATCCTCACATCACATCACTTCATTCTTACCTGAATGTGCCACCCTATCTGGTTCATTTTTATAAAGTATAATTTATGATCTAAAATTTTGCAAATGTACTTATTTAGTTCTGTTTTAGTAGGAACAGACTTTAGAATAAAATAGTGTGGGATTTCATCCCCCTTTTCATTTGAAAAGTGTCTTCTGTCTTCTCCTCGTCTCCTGTCATTTTGTGCTCTCCTCTCCCCTTCCATCTGCCTCTCTTCTCTTCTCTGTTTTCTCCAGATATGTGTTTGAAGTACTTGTTAGTATTCATGATTCCAAGCCTGTGTGGCCTTCAGCTGTGTGGGGTTGCTTGATCAGAGAGCTTGACATACCATGCTTGATGGTGTGCTCTCGCTTCACCTAACTTTGGGTGATAATGGAGACTTGAATAAATGGTCAGCTGTGGTTTCAGTGTGTTCATGTACCTGCTATACCCACACATGTAATGGTATTGGTGGGGGATCGAGTGCTGTCTATCTTTGTAAACTTGGAAACCCCTTAAGCATGCTTGACAAAAAAAGGCCACCAACCTCCAAGGATGCAGAACATTGTCTGATAAGTCACGGAATGGTTTCGGTTGTGCTTACGTTTAACAAATTGGGTATTTGTGGTTAGAGGTCAGGGTTTCTGGTCTTAGGGCTCCTTTTTTCAGTGTTGGTATGATTGCGATTATGTCTCAGATATGGGGTTGTCGATATTAAGGCTATGGTTAAGGTGTTAAAGGTACTTGGTGTGAGTTACAATTTTTATTTATGCCTCAGAAAATTAGGTTACATCTTCACATCACATTATCACATCACATCATTGCATCACCTTACATCACCACTTCACATACAGTTGTTCCATCATCACATCACATCATATCATACTATTACTTAATATCGCCAGGTCACTTCACATCACATCATCACATCATGTCACCATCTCACAGGATTCCATCATATCATCATGATATCATGGCACATTACAAGTCACATCTTCACATCACATCTTCAAATCACGTCACGTCACATCACAACATATATCATTTCCCTTTTCACTTGAAAACTGCCTCAGCTTACTCCCCCTTCCCCTTTGTCCCACTCCCCTCCTTTCCTCTACCCCTCTCCTCCCCCTCTTGTGCCTCCCCTCCTCCTCATCCTCCCTACCCGTCCTTCTCGTTTCTATCTTTTTTTCTTTTTCCTGCAGACATTGTATTTCTACATTAGACCAGGCCGGTTGTGAACTCTCAATCTTCCTGCCTCAAGCCTAGCAACTGTGGGGTTTACCTGAATTTGCCACCCTACCTAGCTCAGGTCCTGAAAAGGAGCTTTTTTAGGTTTTTTTTAGTACCCAGAGACTTACCTGTAGAATGAAATATAATGGGATTTCCTTCCCATTTTGATTTGAAAACTTTGTCTCTTCTCTTATCTGCCCCTGCCTCCCATTATTCCGCCCTGCCCCCTCCACCCCCACCTCCTCCACTTCCTCCCTTCTGCTCCTTTTGTTCTCTCTTTTCTCCATACATTTTACATTTGACGTACATGTTAACCATTCCTAATTCCAACCTTGTTTATAATGTTTGTGAGGCCCCTCCGATGGCTTTCAGCTTTTGTGTGGATGTTTGATCTGAGTCCTTCCCTTGTCTTTCATGATTGTGTGTTCTTGCTGTGCCTAACTTTGGGTGAAAATGGAGACTGGAATTAATGGTCAGCTGTGCTTTCACTGTGTTCTTGCACGTGCTATGCCTACACATGTGAGGGTGTGGGTTGGGGATTGAGTGCTGTGTATTTCTTTGTAACCTTGGACACCCCTTAAGCATGTTTGACGAAAGAAGGCCACTTACCTCCAAGGATGCAGAATGATGGTAAGTCACGTATGGGGTTGGGCTGGGCCTTAGTGTAAGGAATTGGGTTGTTAGGTATCTGTGGTTAGAGGTAGGTGTTTTCAGGTTTTAAGGCGATTGTTTTCAGTGTTGGTATGAGTGCAATTACGGCTTAGGCATAGGATTGTCGATGTTAAGGTTAGGGTTAGGTTGGGTGTTAAGACTCAGGGTGCAACTTACAATTAAGTTTTTAGGTATGCTGCAGAAAAACAGTTCACATCATCCTATCACACCAGCACATAATGGCACATCCTGATGTGACCCTAACCTCAAACTCAACCCTAAGCCATAACCCTATACCCCATCCCTAAACCCTAACCCCAACTTGAACCTGAACACTAACCCCCAAGTCCAACTGTAACCCGAAACCCCAACCCATTGGGGTGGTTGGGTTGGGGCTGGAGTTGAGGTTTAGGTTAGGGTTCAGGTTGGGGTTAGGTGTTAGGGGTTGGGCTTTAGTGTTGTGTTTTAGTGTTGGGGTTTTGGGTTTGGATTCAGAGGGTTAATGTCAGTGGGTCTTTGTGTTAGTGTTGTGGGTCTTAGGGTTTACTATTGACTTTTAGGGTTATGGTTGGGTGGGTCTTAGGGTTATAGATTAGATTTGAGGGTTCTTAGTTTTAGAGTTTTTGGTTAAGGGTAAGGTGAGGCCCCCCTCCCCGAATTACGGTCATGTGTTCGGTTAAGGTTAGGCTCATTGTTAGTGGGATCCCCCCACTCAGATTTAGTGCTAATCCTAGGGTTGAGGCTTGGGTTATGGTTAGGGTTGAGGTTAGGGTTAGGGATAGGGTCATGGTTAGAGTCAGGGTAGGTTCAGGGATAGGGTTAGGGTTTAGGGTTGGGTAGGGTAGGGTAGGGTCAGGGTAGGGTAGGGTAGGGTCAGGGTTAGGGGTTAGGGTTAGGGTAGGGTTAGGGTAGGGTTAGGGTAGGGTTAGGGTTAGGGTTAGGGTTAGGGTTAGGGTTGGGGTTGGGGTGGGGTGGGGTGGGGTTAGGGTGGGGTAGGGTTAGGGTTAGGGTTAGGGTTAGGGTTAGGGTTAGGGTTAGGGTTAGGGTTAGGGTTAGGGTTAGGGTTAGGGTTAGGGTTAGGGTTAGGGGTTAGGGTTAGGGGTAGGGTTAGGGTTAGGGTAGGGTTAGGGTTAGGGGTTAGGGTTAGGGTTAGGGTAGGGTTAGGGTTAGGGGTTAGGGTTAGGGTTAGGGTTAGGGTTAGGGTTAGGGTTAGGGTTAGGGTTAGGGTTAGGGTTAGGGTTAGGGTTAGGGTTAGGGTTAGGGTTAGGGTTAGGGTTAGGGTTAGGGTTAGGGTTAGGGTTAGGGTTAGGGTAGGGTAGGGGTTAGGGTAGGGTTAGGGTTAGGGTTAGGGTTAGGGTTAGGGTAGGGTAGGGTTAGGGTTAGGGTTAGGGTTAGGGTTAGGGTTAGGGTTAGGGTTAGGGTTAGGGTTAGGGTTAGGGTTAGGGTAGGGTTAGGGTTAGGGTTAGGGTTAGGGTTAGGGTTAGGGTTAGGGTTAGGGTTAGGGTTAGGGTTAGGGTTAGGGTTAGGGTTAGGGTTAGGGTTAGGGTTAGGGTTAGGGTTAGGGTTAGGGTTAGGGTTAGGGTTAGGGTTAGGGTTAGGGTTAGGGTTGGGGTTAGGGTTAGGGTTAGGGTTAGGGTTAGGGTTAGGGTTAGGGTTAGGGTTAGGGTTAGGGTTAGGGTTAGGGTTAGGGTTAGGGTTAGGGTTAGGGTTAGGGTTAGGGTTAGGGTTAGGGTTAGGGTTAGGGTTAGGGTTAGGGTTAGGGTTAGGGTTAGGGTTAGGGTTAGGGTTAGGGTTAGGGTTAGGGTTAGGGTTAGGGTTAGGGTTAGGGTTAGGGTTAGGGTTAGGGTTAGGGTTAGGGTTAGGGTTAGGGTTAGGGTTAGGGTTAGGGTTAGGGTTAGGGTTAGGGTTAGGGTTAGGGTTAGGGTTAGGGTTAGGGTTAGGGTTAGGGTTAGGGTTAGGGTTAGGGTTAGGGTTAGGGTTAGGGTTAGGGTTAGGGTTAGGGTTAGGGTTAGGGTTAGGGTTAGGGTTAGGGTTAGGGTTAGGGTTAGGGTTAGGGTTAGGGTTAGGGTTAGGGTTAGGGTTAGGGTTAGGGTTAGGGTTAGGGTTAGGGTTAGGGTTAGGGTTAGGGTTAGGGTTAGGGTTAGGGTTAGGGTTAGGGTTAGGGTTAGGGTTAGGGTTAGGGTTAGGGTTAGGGTTAGGGTTAGGGTTAGGGTTAGGGTTAGGGTTAGGGTTAGGGTTAGGGTTAGGGTTAGGGTTAGGGTTAGGGTTAGGGTTAGGGTTAGGGTTAGGGTTAGGGTTAGGGTTAGGGTTAGGGTTAGGGTTAGGGTTAGGGTTAGGGTTAGGGTTAGGGTTAGGGTTAGGGTTAGGGTTAGGGTTAGGGTTAGGGTTAGGGTTAGGGTTAGGGTTAGGGTTAGGGTTAGGGTTAGGGTTAGGGTTAGGGTTAGGGTTAGGGTTAGGGTTAGGGTTAGGGTTAGGGTTAGGGTTAGGGTTAGGGTTAGGGTTAGGGTTAGGGTTAGGGTTAGGGTTAGGGTTAGGGTTAGGGTTAGGGTTAGGGTTAGGGTTAGGGTTAGGGTTAGGGTTAGGGTTAGGGTTAGGGTTAGGGTTAGGGTTAGGGTTAGGGTTAGGGTTAGGGTTAGGGTTAGGGTTAGGGTTAGGGTTAGGGTTAGGGTTAGGGTTAGGGTTAGGGTTAGGGTTAGGGTTAGGGTTAGGGTTAGGGTTAGGGTTAGGGTTAGGGTTAGGGTTAGGGTTAGGGTTAGGGTTAGGGTTAGGGTTAGGGTTAGGGTTAGGGTTAGGGTTAGGGTTAGGGTTAGGGTTAGGGTTAGGGTTAGGGTTAGGGTTAGGGTTAGGGTTAGGGTTAGGGTTAGGGTTAGGGTTAGGGTTAGGGTTAGGGTTAGGGTTAGGGTTAGGGTTAGGGTTAGGGTTAGGGTTAGGGTTAGGGTTAGGGTTAGGGTTAGGGTTAGGGTTAGGGTTAGGGTTAGGGTTAGGGTTAGGGTTAGGGTTAGGGTTAGGGTTAGGGTTAGGGTTAGGGTTAGGGTTAGGGTTAGGGTTAGGGTTAGGGTTAGGGTTAGGGTTAGGGTTAGGGTTAGGGTTAGGGTTAGGGTTAGGGTTAGGGTTAGGGTTAGGGTTAGGGTTAGGGTTAGGGTTAGGGTTAGGGTTAGGGTTAGGGTTAGGGTTAGGGTTAGGGTTAGGGTTAGGGTTAGGGTTAGGGTTAGGGTTAGGGTTAGGGTTAGGGTTAGGGTTAGGGTTAGGGTTAGGGTTAGGGTTAGGGTTAGGGTTAGGGTTAGGGTTAGGGTTAGGGTTAGGGTTAGGGTTAGGGTTAGGGTTAGGGTTAGGGTTAGGGTTAGGGTTAGGGTTAGGGTTAGGGTTAGGGTTAGGGTTAGGGTTAGGGTTAGGGTTAGGGTTAGGGTTAGGGTTAGGGTTAGGGTTAGGGTTAGGGTTAGGGTTAGGGTTAGGGTTAGGGTTAGGGTTAGGGTTAGGGTTAGGGTTAGGGTTAGGGTTAGGGTTAGGGTTAGGGTTAGGGTTAGGGTTAGGGTTAGGGTTAGGGTTAGGGTTAGGGTTAGGGTTAGGGTTAGGGTTAGGGTTAGGGTTAGGGTTAGGGTTAGGGTTAGGGTTAGGGTTAGGGTTAGGGTTAGGGTTAGGGTTAGGGTTAGGGTTAGGGTTAGGGTTAGGGTTAGGGTTAGGGTTAGGGTTAGGGTTAGGGTTAGGGTTAGGGTTAGGGTTAGGGTTAGGGTTAGGGTTAGGGTTAGGGTTAGGGTTAGGGTTAGGGTTAGGGTTAGGGTTAGGGTTAGGGTTAGGGTTAGGGTTAGGGTTAGGGTTAGGGTTAGGGTTAGGGTTAGGGTTAGGGTTAGGGTTAGGGTTAGGGT